>NW_028137167.1:240000-842500 GCF_965140915.1 Aythya marila | reverse complement strand
CGCTGCTGCCCAGAACGCAGAGCAAAAGGATGATGTTTGCGCCTGGGGGAGAGCCCATCTAAGAAAGGGAACAAAAGCTGCTGCCCAGCAGCGTGTGGCTCAGGGAGGAGTGAGAAAGCTCTGTGCAGCCCCCAAGGTCCGTGCAGCAGGAGGCAGGAGGTGCTCCAGGCTCACAGCAGCAGTTCCCCTGCGGCCTGTGCAGGGAGAGGCCCCTGGTGGAGCAGGCTGTGCCCCTGGTGGAGCAGGCTGTCCCCCTGCAGCCCATGGGTCCCCCGTGGAGCAGATCTCCACGCTGCAGCCCCCCTGTGGCTGGAGGAGCCCCCGGTGGAGCAGGTGGCTGTGGCCTGGAGGAGGCCGCGGCCTGTGGAGAGCCCCCACAGGAGCAGGCCCCGGGCTGGACTGGAACAGGCTGTGCTGAGCCTGCTTTGCCCGTGACGCTCCTTGTGGAGTGATCTCCCTGTCCTTCTGGCAGCCCTTGAGCCCTTGCCAGCCTCTTTTCTCCCCTTGGCGTTGGAGGAGGGGCAGGGAGAGAGCGCTTGTGCTGGAGCTCAGCTGCCCAGCTGAGGAAAACCACCACGGCTCTGTCTTGCCGCTGCTGCAGCACGCTGGTAGCAGCCAGCACCGTCTGTTCTTCGAGCCTCAGCAAGCCCACAGCATCTTCCCAGAAGGGATCCCTTTCCTTCACGCCTCCAGAGGCTGAGGGCTTGTGCCCTGTTTTCAAGCGCTTTCTCAGTGCCCCCTTCCCCAGAGAAGGATCCCAGCTGCTTGGCTTCCCTGCCCTCTGCTGCCAGGCTCCCGCAGCTGCTATCCCAGCAGCGCAGCAGCCAGCTGACAATGTGCTCACCTGGAGGACAGCTGCAATCTTGTCCCATGGCTCGCAGCTCGCCCAGGGATGGGGATCACCTGCTTCCTGCTGCTTTTCTATCTAATCTCCTTTCCAACAGCCTCCTGTGCCCTGGGATGGCCCTACCTTGGGGTAGGCTGCCTCGCCTTCCTCTTGCTCCTTCCCCTTCTTGGGAGGACTTTCTGCCCTTCTGAAACAAGCTGAGTTCTGCATGCATTCCTTCCCCTTGTGTGTATTGGTGCGTGAGACAGCAGCGGTGTCGTCCCCGGAGCCAGCTGTAGGGCCTGTGCCAGGCTTGGAGGGGCTGCAGGGAACATGCCAGGGGCTGGAGTGGCTGCAGGGAACATGCCAGGGGCTCGAGGGGCCGCAGGGTGTGTGACAAGGCTTTGAGGGGCCTCAGGTCCTGCCGCAGTGGTTGAAGTCGATGCAGGGAACATCAGAGTTGTTGGAGGGGCTGCAGGTAAAATGCCAGGGCTTGCAGCAGCTGCAGGCTGCGTCACAGCTTTGCATCAGGTCAAGACGCATTTTCCTAGAACCATACATTTCCTCCTGAAGGGGCTGAAGAGCATGGAATGGTCTTCAAAATGCACAGAGCAGACCCCAGCAAATGTAGAGCTGCTGCTAGCAAGTAGGTAACTTTATTGTTCCTGTTGTTAATTTTGTTTCACAACAACAGATGCAAATATGTATCTTGAATGAGGGCAAAGGTGACCTTGGATCTGAAGCACACAGGCGTTCGCTAGTGTCCCCCCATCCGGAGTGAATCCAGAACGACTCGGAAGGAAAAATAAAATCCAAACCAGTGCGTTGTGATAAAGAGAGTTTAATAGGGTAGAAAAGGAATAAAAACCAACAAAATAATAAATAATGATACTTACAGTTTATATGATATTAATATATAAAAATATTTAATGCTATTAAATACTTATAATTTTATAACAATAAAACAATGCCATACCGTACAACACAGTCAATAAAGTGGATTTAATTAAATAAATAGGAAAACCAACAAATTAAATGAAAATTTAAAAATTTAAATTTAATACAAATAAAACCCATTTGTCCCATTCCAATGAATTGCTATCCCCATCATCACTTCCCATCCCACTGATCATTTGCTGTCCCCAAAACCTCCCAGTTCTTATCCCCTTGGCATGCCAGTGCAAGAAGAAGTGCTCTGCAGGCAGAGGCCTTGCTGAGTGACCACCTAAGGAGAGGAATTTAATCCAGAAGGCAGGAAAGAAGAGCAATGCCCCGAAAGAAGAAGCAAGTCTTGTCTCTCAGCCCTTTGGTGTCCCAAGCAGCAGTTGCCATGGCCAAGCTTTCCCAGCCCAGCTGCTGCCAGCATCTCCCCAGCTTGCCATTGCCACCTTCCTGGGTGAGGCGCGCGCGCATTTGCCATTGGCGCTGTTGCCATCCCTGTGAGTGGCAAGCCCATCCCCTAGCTCCAGCACGAGAGAGGGGAGAGGGCAAGCGAGAGGGGCAAGGGCTGAGGAGCGTGGCTGAAGCTGGAGCAGGTGCCTGCAGAGGTCTCTGTGCCTGCCTGGGTGCTGCGGGGGCCGTCGAGGAGAAGCCCGAGGTCGGTCACGGGTAGCTGGAGCCTGGCACTGTCGGCGGGGCGCTGGGCATGCTGCTGGGGCTGCTGGAGGTGGGCTGCGGCTGCACACAGGCCAGCTGGCACGCTGGCCCCAGCGCCTTGGCCCTGGCCCCCAGCGGCTGCAAAGTCTCGCTGGGGGTCTTTGTCCCCGGCTGCTGGCGCTGCAGCGTCCTGGCCCCGCTGGCCTGGGGACAGAGCCTGTCCTGGGGCCGCACGGCACGGGGCTCCCCACTCGGAGTCTCCGGCAGCAGCCGCGCTCTGCGGGGAGGTGGCGCCGCTGCTCCTTGCCCCCCTGCAGCCCCCGGGCTTCGCGCTCTCTTGCTGGGTGCCGTGGTGCTGTTGATCGCCAGCTGCTGCCCGCTGCTGCCTGCTTCCCTGCTGCTGCCAGCCACCGTGCTGCTGCCACCCGTCTTCCCCTGGCACGGTCTCTTGCGGCCTTGGCCAGCCTGGCCCAGCAGCGTCTTCCTCTCCTTGCCGGGGGGGTTCTCTGTCGTCGGCCTCCTGTGCTGGCAGCTCTGCGCTGTCCCGGGGGTGCTGCTGGGCGCAGGGCGCTTGGCCCCCCGCTTGGTGCCGGTGGACGCAGGGGCAGGCGGGGGGCTCTTGAGGGGACCCAGGGGGCGTTTGGGCAGGGGTCTCCTATGGTCAGTGCGGCCCTTGGGGTTGGGGCGTTTCTTGGGGGAACTCGGGGGGGATTTGGGCTGGGGTCTACTAAGGGCACTGGGGACCTTGGGGTTGGGGCGGGTCTTGAGGGAACGCTGGGGGGGTTGGGGCAGGGGTCTACTAAGGGCACTGAGGAGCTGGGTGTCAGGGAGGCTCCTGGGGGGACTCAGGGGTGGACTGGGTAGGGGGCTCCTAAGCGCACTGGGCAGGGGACTGGCTGCAGGGCTGAGCGGGGGGCTCACTGCTGGCACGACGGGGGACTGCAGCGACAGCCCACCCTCAAGCTTCTCGGGGCGCAGCCCAGGGGTTGAGGGGACCTCACCGAGGGCTCCTGTGGCTTCCAGTCCCTGCGTGCTCGGCTCCTCGATGTCCTCGCAGAGGTCGGGCAGCTGCGAGAGGAAGCGGCTGAGGGCAGGACTGCTGGGCAAATCGGGGAAGGCGTCCTGGGGCTCCACGGCATCGAGCCAGCTGAGCAGCTCCTCCATGCCGGGGATGGGGATGTCCAGGTCGGCCAGGAGCTCGTCCTGCATGTGCTGCAGCTGCTGGCTGTCCCCTGCCAGCTCTGGAAAGGCCTCGGCAAAGGCATCAGGGCCCAGCTCGGGCAGCTGCGGGGGCTCCTCAGGCACCTGCGGGGCTGTCGCCGCTGAGGACGAAGCAAGAAAATCCCCCAAGACGGGCGATGTCAGCTTTCCCATGGCCCCTGGGTGTGGGGCGCCCAGCGGCCGGCTGTGCCAGCCCCAAACTCACCGTCAGGCGTCGCCGTCTGGGTGCTGGCGGTCCTTGGAGCCTGGGCAGGCTTGGGGGCAGTGGGGCCGGGCAGCGGGGGCCCCTGGTCCTCGCTGAGCCCCACGGCGTGCAAGCAGGGCTCCGGCAGCTGCCCCCGGCTGCTGCTCAGGGTGCGGGGCGTGGGGAGCGCCTGCCCCCGCAGCGGAGGCCCCGGGACGAGGGGTGGCGGGGGGTTGCGCTGGGCGGGGGCCTGCAACAGGCAGGTGCCTGCGGGGTGCAGGAGCTCCCCATGGAGCACGGCCCTGGGCCCCAGCCCCAGCGCATGGTGGGGTACCAGTGTCCCCGTCACCATGGGCTGTCCCCACTGATGGACGGGGGCACAGGGAGGAGCGGTGTGGGGGAGCTGCCCCCCGGCGGGGAGCTGCACCAGCTGCAGCTGGTGCCCCATGGTTGGGAGCTGCACCAGCTGCAGGTTTTGCCCCACAGCGGGGAGCTGCACCAGCTGCAGCTGGTGCCCCACGGCGGGGAGCTGCCCCACAGCAGGGAGCTGCCCCCCGGCGGGGAGCTGCCCAAGCTGCAGGTGGTGCCCCTGGGCTGGGAGGTGCCCCCCAGGTGGCAGCTGCACCCCGGCGGGGAGCTGCAGCACCTGCCCCTGGACCCCCGGCACCACGTGCCAGACGGTGGCCTGGGGCAGCGCGGAGGGGAGGGTGGGTACCTGCGGGGGCTGCAAGGGCAGCGCCGTCGCTCCGGGGAGGGAGGGCAGCAGCCAGGCAGCCACCGTTGGCGGCACGGCTGGGACGACGAAGGGGGAGTTTTGCGTCTGCGCAAGCCGCGGAAGCCGTCTGGGGAAACCCTCTGTGGGAAAAAGGCCGCTGGGCTGAGCTCTGGGGCGCTGGGCTCGCCAGCAGGGCCGCAGCCCCGGGAGGAGCGGGAGCCGGCTGCTGGACCTGCCATGGTGGCTGGAGAGTGGGGCGGTTGCTTGGGGAACCCGGGCAACGGGGGTTCCGTCCCAACGGCTCACCAGCCCCTCGCCGACATCTTGGGGAGGACTGCAGGCTTTGGACCCAAGCAGGCTGCCCAGCGCAAGACTTGGCCATGTTCATTAGAACATTACTAGCCTCTAAGCCTCATGGCATCACCTTCCATCTTGACTGCTGAACCTCCTTGCTCCCTACTATCTTCTTTGCCAAGATACAGCTGTCCACATTTACTTTTCCTACTTGGCTGGACTGAATTTAAGAAGGGAGCTTGCAACTCTTCCTCTTGTTTGCCACTTCATCATCAAACCAAATGAAAACCATTTGCCTTTAACCTCTTTATTTCAGGCCTTCTTTCCTAGTGGCCATTCAAAACTGGGAAAAAAATAGTCTACCAAGTGGGGTTTTTTTTTGATTTGATAATAAATCTGCAGACTGTTAAGTCATCAAGCACTTCAAGACTGTTTGAAATAATCTCGAGATTAATATAAAAGGAATTCCTCACACACGCTGCGGCCGCTTACCTTTAGTATAGTCGTTGGATGCGATGGAGCAGTATTTCTTGCTTTCGCCTGCACTGGAAGTCTTCCCTTCCTTGTAAGGTTGTTTACTGCTCTCACTTCTGCATTACTGACATGAAGAGCCATCTGGAGGATGGGATTCTTCCTTCTTCTCCCGCGTTATCTTCTGGAAACGAGGATCTAAGTGTTCCAAGGAGCCTTTTGCTTTCCTGGTGTTTCTCCTTTTTCTTCTTTTTCTTCTCCTTTTTCTTCTTTTTCTTACGCTTGCGATTGGCATTGTCAAAGCGGAGCGCACAGAAACACAAATCATGAAGTCTGAAAGAAACATGCAAGTTAAAAAGGGAAAAAAAGATGTGGCACTTGTTGCCTATATGAAACCTGATTTATTTTACCACAGGTGATGATTTGCAGCATGTCAGCTATTTTGTGGTGCTTTGTGCACACGCAACTTACTTTAGATGCAGCAAACTTAAGCCGTCAGATTGAAGGACCATAGGTCCTGGTTTGTACACAGATCATTAACAACGGCTAGCTCTGGAATACGTGCAAGCAGAAAAAATCTTTTAACCTAATCTGGAATGGTGTACGGATGTGATTCGAACTATGTGGTCCAAAGCTAGTGCTCTGACACAATTCAGCAAGAGCTTTCCTGTCTTCACTGATCAACCTAACAACATGATCCCCAGCCAGCTGGTGCTATCTAAATAACTTAGAAACCACCAGGAAAAAAAAAAAAAAAAAAAAAAAAAAAAAAAAAAAAAACGACATGAGAAGCACCCAGAAAAGAATTAGGATAAAAAATGCGGAGTATGCTGGAATCCTTGCTTACTTGGAATCCTTCTCTCCATCTTTATCCTTAGACTTCTTTTTCTTCCAGAACTTGTGATATTTTTGCATTTTTTTCACATCCTACAAGCTCCTTTTCTATCTTTCTGTCTTTCCTTTCTATTTCACTTTCACTACCTTCTGCACGGGTATATTTTCTTTTTCTGTTTCCTTCTGTTTCAGTTTTCTGGCGACAGTTCTCCAAATGAGCTGACACAGGTGGAAGCGCATGTCTTTCACGAGAATGTCTTCTGGAATGTTGCTGAGGTACCGAGCAACGATGCAAGTCTGCTCGGGGTGTGCCAAAGCGACGTACATCTTCCTCTCTCAAGAGGGAACCGTGAGGCCATCCGCTTTTGTAATGATAATGCTTATGTGACCTGCTGTAGTAAGTTGCAGTCGATCTGTCAAAGGCTGAATCGCCGTGAGAGAACTTTCTCTCTCTACTGTCTCCTGTCGCATGAGGTGAATAGTAATCCTTGTAATAGCCACATCTTTCCCATCTCCGTGCTTCGTCTCGATAGTATCTTTCTCTGCTCCAACTTCTTTCCCCTTTGGATCGGTAGTACCTATTGCTACCTTGTTCTGATCTTCCTCCGCTGCCAGATCTGTACTTTGAATATTTGACTGCTCTTCTGCCATTCTCAGGGCTGTTTCTTTCACGAGGGAAAGATCTGTACCTGCTTCCCTCCCAGTACTCCTGCTTGTGACTCTTTTGCTCAACAAATTCCACGCTCTGAGAACACCTCCTCTTGCTGGAAGGACCTGCTTTTTGACTCTCCTTCTCTTCACTAGGAGCATGTTCCCTCTTGCTTCGGTAATGCTCTTTCTCAGTGGTTTTAGTCTTGTCCTTTGTATCTTGGCGTCTATCTGCAATAGCTAAGGAAGAAAGATTGTTAGAGCTACATTCAGTGTCAGACTTGAGAGAGGAAGTTTGCCGCAATTTCTCACCAGGCTCACAAGACTCTTTGCCGGACAAAACATTTTCTTTTGAAATGAGGTCACGTTCTTTTGATCTTCTTGCTTTCTCCTTGTCTCCACCGTCATCACATTGGTACTGGGCGAGGTATTCATCATTCCCAGGAGATTTTGGAGGTTCCGCAACACTGCATAAAATAAAAACCCATTTCTCACTTCTGCTGAAGGACGTGAATATTAAGAGTAAAACCTTCCAACGTCGAGCAAACAAACAAAAACCTCCGGACTACAGGAACGCTCGCAAAGATATGCCATTTAGAAACCTCTCCTGTGATTAGGACACCTTCTTCAGCTCCCAGAGAAAGTGCTTTTTCCCCTCTTGCTTCTGAAGCCATTGCACTAAAAAAGCAAACGCATCTGTCTCCTTCCACCTGCTGCTCTGAGAAAAAAGGCATAGGGGCGAGCGGGGAACAGCCAGTGTTTCTCCAGACAGTGGAGAAAAATGGAAAAAACATTCTATAAAGGAACACAAGTTCTCCTTGAGGCACCAACCTGCATCAGAGTGATATGCTCAGTGCTGATCATTAGTTCTGTTCGTGACACTGGACACACAGTATGGAATTGTACTAATTTAAATCCTTCCATTAAATACTATTAGTAGACAGATAAAACTGTAACGAACTTCCATAAAGTCTTGTCTTAATCAGACTGTGCTCATTTTACCTCATTTCCTCTGACAAGCTGTTCAGCTGGCTGGCTCTGAAGGACTCCGTGATGACTTCTCGATTGACTGAAGGCATAGCTCCAGGCATCTGCAATTAAAACGCACAAGTCAGCAGACAAAAAAATACTATTTGTAGTAGTACTGAGGACTAGTCTTGTCAGAATGTCTCCATTAAATGGTAAGCAAGACCGCTGTGAGTTGTATGCATTATCTACACTTCAAAGATAACCCCAACTCACCCCCCAAAATCTACTTTATGAAACTTAGGAATTTTTATCTCAGCTGAGCTTAAGTTGACAAGTTCTAATGTAAGCTCAGGTCTGCAAATTCTAAGGGGATAATACCACAAAGCCTTACGATCACATGTGTGCTGTGTTTTCTCAGTATTTCACCTGAATTAGGAACACAATAAACACTCCCGAATACATCGTAGGTGAGAAATTCTCGATGGAGCAAATCTATGTTTCAAGCAATCCATTTGTTTTAGAAAAGAACATCTCAGAAGGTTTAACAGGTTCAACTCGGCAAGTGGAATCATCAAGTTTCAGTCCGTTTTCTTTAGATTCATTAACTAACCTAATAGCACCATTTAGTGAATCTGTTTTTGGCAGCTCATGCTGGGATCTTCCTTTGTCAGCATTCTGACAGGAAGAATCGGAATGCTGCAATGTACGGACTACCTTTCCAACCAAAATTCCATTAGAGGACATTGCATTGCATTTCAAATTCCTTTGAAATAAGCCCTTTGACTCCTCCTCAGATTTTCCTGAAGATTCTGCACCATAAGGGACTGTGTTATCAGAGCTGAGTTTAGGATTTTCATTCACTGTTGGCTCCACAAAAATTTCATCAGAAACTTTTTTGTTTGTTTGCATTTGCTTCATTTGCATTACCGAATTTGTAATTGTGGATGAAGGAACAGCCTGGTAGAGATCTTCATCCTCCACAGCACTGCTAAGACAGTCAGGCTGTGACACAGTCTGACGAGCAGGCAATTTATTGTGAATACTGATGGTGATCTTCTGTTTTCTTGACGTATCAGTCATTGAAGGCCTGGTAATTGCCTGGTTTTGAACACAGGCCATTGGTGGTGCTGAAGATGGCCTTTTTAGGGTGACACCAGTGGTCTTTGTGTCCTCTTTTATGGATCCATTTCCATTTAAACGGCTTGAATTCTGTATTTAAAAAGAAGAAATTGCAAGATGGATTAACGCAAACACTGCATGTAACATTTTGAAACACAAAACTCTCCTACTGAGTGTTTCTACAAATGGTCTTAACACCTAAAAAGAAAAACACACTGCCCTTTAAGGATAAATGCAAGTCCAATAAGCGTATTCAATTCCTGCTTTTGGTTTACTGCAGATTGGTATCAAATTAACATCATCTTTGAAAAACAGCCAAGCAACTTAACATTACCTGCTGCTATTCCCAAATATATTTATTTTCCCCTTTAAACATACCCTGAAAAGCCTGAAGTAATCGTTCTGGTGCTCAGGAATAAGACATTTAGTTTTCCCTGTCTTAGCTAAAGTGACGAGGATAGGAAAAACAAGTCCTCTTTTAAATGATTTGAGGATTAGTACACTCTGCTTAAATAGTCAAAGAGCGTAGCTCTCTGTGCTTTAGAAAGCTGTCTTGGAGGTATAAAGTAATGGAGTCGCGTGGCTGCACAATTTAGCAGTAACCACTGTTTGAATGACTCTGGCTGTAGCATGAGGGCTGTGAAGAAAGCTGCAGCGTGGGAAGGAAAACAAAACTAAGATGCTGAAAACCAAACAAAAAACCCCACACCAAACCCCAAACCCACTAGCAGTTTGGTGCCGTTATCTGCCCTCCCGCTTCCCTGAATTACCTTAATCATATGAGGAAGAAGTCGTGGTCCCAGAAATCCAGCCTGCTTACTATTAGCCCCCTGCTGACCAGGAGGGAATGAACAGGGATAAGATGGTGCTGGCAAGTAAAACGCACGTTCTCCAAGTGTCAAATCATAGCGCCTTCAGAAAAGAGCAGTGATCGTAGTTTAGTTTTTCTTTCAGCCTACTCTTGGATTAAATCCCATCCTATCATTTTAGAGGAACAGCTCATACGATATGGAAGCCTTCTCTACAGAAGGCTTCGCCAAGACTACAGACTGAAAAGTAGAGAACAGTCTTCCTACTAAGACTATCACTTGCAGAGCAATAATTCATTCTTACACCACAGATGACCTTCATTTCTCTCCTTCTCTAAAGTAGCCAGCTACAGATAACACATAGATAGCAATTTACACGAGTGCTGCAGTTTAAGGCCAAGCAACAAAAGATAATAAACGACACAGAGAATTTCAGGTTAGACAGAACTGAATTAGACAAATAATAATCTTCTCCCGGGATAGCAAGAAAAACACTTGCAAAACAGAAAAATATCAATAACAGGAAAGTAAATCTCTTCTGAACACATTTTAAGATTTGTTATTACCTGATATAAAAAAGTATGTAAGCTTGCTGACCAAGAACTCTTTTAATGTCAGTATGCACTACTTTAGCATCATTCATCTGATACCAAAGTCCATTACCAGCCTGCAAATAAAGACAACGATTTCTTTAGGTGAATTGCACGTTTTCCAATTGAAATCACAGATAGGAACAAAATACACATGTGTCAAATAAAAATATAATGAAATCTTTTTCCCTAGAAACAGTAGCTGCTAGTCATGCTTTAATTGGTTTGCCAGCACAACCTTTACCCTGTTAGAAATGCTGTTGACTTCTACCTTTACATAGCATATATAGTGTCCTGAGTGACAGCTGACACCGTGATGTACCAGCACCGCGTATAAGGCATAGAGCAGTGGTTCTCCCATTGACTGCGACATGTAGGCTCTCAGGTCCAAATACTCCGGATATTTCACCTCCTAAAGAGACATCAAGAAGATAGAAAAATTATCCCAGAGTACTTCGTGGACTAGCCAGAGAAAAACACTTCCAAAAAACACAGACTAGAATTGATTTCTAGAATATATTTCTTGAATATATTTCTTGATTCACTACAAATAAGTCTTCCCATAAACAACGGTTAAGACTAGAAGTTGCAGAGAACTGTTTCCTGATGAATCAGCCTTCTCAGAGGAAAGCATATGCTTCTTGTCAAGCGGGAACTTTATTGATATTAAGAGAAAGAATAAGCCATAGTCATTAGTCTACAATTATTGTCTGAAAATATTAACAACTTTCAGCTTTGGGGGATGTCCCATTACACAATGATATAGTTGCATTACAGTGGTAAATATACCTTGTTGATCTTTCCACCTGTGAAATCTGCAAATCTTTTCAGTGATATTGTGAGAACCTTGGAAGAACGGTGTATGGTAAATCTCTTGGATGCAGGAACCATCTTTTTACACCTTAAAAACAAGCAGAGATAAGTGTTTGAAGGCATCTTCTTTTTTCGCCCCCAAAACAAACTCCTTTTAATGTCTCACGCATGCCTGTGCTATTTGAATGATATTTACTTGCATAATAGGTTGGTCTTTTTTCTTTTCATAAACCCATGCACTGCGTGTCAGGTTTGTTAATACACAGAAGAAGGTCAATTTTCCCAACAACTCAGAGCATAGCGGGAACAGGAATCTCTCACAAAAGGGTATGACCAGGTTGGATGGCAAGGTACCATTTCTTGGTCTACAAAAGTGGCTATTTGAACTCCAATCCTGGATACATTCTTTCAGCTTTCAAGGGAAATACAAATACTGAAAGCGGAACGAGAGAGCCTTGGTCCCCAGGGCTAGAAATTGCAAATAATCTCCAACATAGGTCGACTATCAACATCAAAAATACAACAGAAGCACATGGTCATTCTACAGGAGGGAGACATTTAACAGTAGGAAGTCTTCATGTACTGAGCTTGTCTGGAAAGACACTGAAACCATCTGCCATCCTTTGAAACAAAATAGTTCAGTTTGACACATTGCCCGCTCCAAGGTAGGACCTACGGTGTAAGCAGTGAAAATTAGCCACTAGCCCAGAGAACAACGGAAACTGGGCAGTTTACATCAAGAAAAGTACTGTCGAGAGCTAATAAATAGAAAGAACAAAAGTAGCTCTTTTTGAATTCTGATGGCAAAATACAAGCCAGAGAATTGCAAACCCATAGGGAATGCCTATGAACAAGACTTCCCCCCTCCAAAGAAACAAAAATCCAAGTCTTTTATAAACTTCCACAAAACTTGTAAGTAGATCCAAAGTTTAGAGGTAGTCCAACAGAGTCATGCAACATAGAAAACTGACGTCAAAATCTTACTCGCTACATTTATAGCAATTCTCTCCATCCAGCTCTTCAGGTTTCACAAAGAGTTCCAGAGCTCTGCTAACAGACGAAACCGCCTAGAGCAGCGAGAAAGAAGAGCGTAAAGTCACCGTAATTCAGAATTCCAGAGACATACTAGTAGTTTATAAGAGAATCTTACTAACATACTCAAGCGATCTACTAGGAGCACTGTGAAGAAGGAGGCAGAAAGAGCATGCTCAGCATTGACCTCACCTGGAAGGCATTTGACTTTGGAACAAATACTTTTCCAGTAGCCTAGACAGCATCTACAGTGTGCTTTGTCATCAATACTGGGGACAAATTCATCAGTCTAACAATTAGATGTATATTGAGGTAGAACAACAAAGAAGTATGACAGCATTATAATTTTTGCAGAAAGAGAATTCTTTCCCCTTAAACCCAATGCAAATGTGGAGACTATTTACATGGGTTCCACGGAAGGACAAAGTCCAATCCACTTCCTTAGCACCACCAAGCTCTTACGTTTTAACATTATATGTGGTTTGGTTTTTTAAGTTAAACAAGTTTAATTTAGAAAGTTATGCATGTACTTAAACATCATGAATTATATTTAGAAAACATCTTACCTTTATATCCAAAGTGATATCAAGAAATGCCTCATACGTATCCGAAACTGCTTTGCAATTCAAGCACTTCACTGGAAACAAAATATAAATGCTTAACATTATGTGAAGGAGACTAACTGTCCAAATTCAAGTTGTTGACAGATACTACTTTAGACAAACTACAGACTGCTTTACTACCGACAAAAGACACAGATCAGTTCTAAGGACAGGAATATTTTTTCAAGTACCTCTCGATCTTAGAAATCCTCCAAATATTTGATGAATGATGGTGGTAGCTTGAGAAGATCTGTCCAATCTGGAAATAAATTATAATCAGACCTCAGAAGATTTAAGGCACAGAATTAACTCTTCAAAGAGTTTGATGAAAACCAAGGATGATGTAGACTTGCGTTGCTGATAGTAAATAAGGCACTAAAAGGTGCTAGAGATCATTTTTGAGAGTAAATAAAGGACTAGAAGGTGCTAGAGAATGTATGAAAGTGAACTTGTTTATGCTTACTCGGTGCTTCCGTTCAAGCACGCTTCCTGCATAGCATCAACAGTATAGCGCAAGAACTCGTGTGCGTCTCCTTGACTGCCAAAACGGAAATGTTGTCCTATTCCTAAATAAGAAGATGATAGTATTGACCTTATTTAAAAATGAAATCATTCTTGTATTTCTAAAATCTCTCTTCATTGGAGTGTTAAAACCACTTAGACACATCAAATAATTATTTGAAGATTACAAGCTATCGAAAAGAAACACATCTGAAGCCACTTACGACTGAGATTACTGATAACATGCGTAGGCTCGATGGCATCAACAGTGCAACGCAGGGCCTGGTTAATGTGAGTCTCCATCGTGCACATCATGCAAAAATCTTGTTCACGACCTGAAGAGTGAAAGAACAAAGCATCCCAGTCCAGCGAAATATCCAGAACTACAAACATCTAAGTACAATTTAAACTATAGATACAATATCCACTCTCCTTGCTACATTCTATTCTCCCAAGATGCCAATGTCCCAACAGTCTTGTAACATTTCATTTCACACAACTTGACAGAAGAAAAATATCCACTAAGCCTGTATTCAAATGCATGTTGTGATGAGAAATCTAAAAGACTACTGCAAAGTCGCAGTTGTAAAGGCTGACAGGAATGTGAACTCCACAGGCTGCAAAATGTATTACTCTCTAAAATTACTACCAAATGCATTACTGTCCAATGCACTTCATTATTCCCATGAAGCAATAAATAATCCTTTAATAAACAAACAAACAAATAACTAACTAAATAAATAAAACATGGTGCATTAATTGCACTCCATATGCTATTCGGAGCCCACTGCTAATACAGTGCTCAAAGCCAGCTGCTACAGGTAAAATCAGGCAAATAAGCTTATCTCACAGAATCACTGCTGTTCTTTCACCTTCAGAGCTATCCAACAGATTCAAAATACTGTTAGAAAGTACTCACATGACTGGCTGTGCTCAAGAGAAAGCATGTAATTGGCAAGTGGGGGTGTGTAGGTCAAACACTGTAGAGTAGCATTAAGAAAACATGTGTTGCCAAGATTGTACAGGCCAACTCCAACACTTTGTGTTTCTCGCCAATCCATACAAATCTTCTCAGGTGGAAAAAGAATGCTCTGTGGCGGAGCAATTCCATCATTAACGACTGCAAGAAAGTTAAATTTAAAAAGAGATCTTGTTTGTTTGTTTCGAAGAAAGGTATTTAAAAAAATACTATTCTGCAGGAGCACCTAGAGGAGCTAGCTACAATCCAAACCAGAAAAACTTATTGCAGACAGCTTTAATACCACCAAATTCAAATTGGCTGGTCAACACAATGTTTTGGGGAAAAAAAAAAAAAAAAAAAAAAAAAACAATTTTAGTCAACCATTTTAATTCTTCTAAGGCAAGGCTAACTGCCATTCTGTTTGTAGCACCTAACGCCAAGTTCCTCTCCATCTATAATCTTTAACCTGATTAACTCAACTACTGTTTTTTTCCTTATTATAACTTAAACCACAAACTTAGACTTGAAATTATACGGTAAAAACGTAAAAACTAGGAACTAGGAATGACGGTACCCCTACAGATACCAGATTTTTTCCTGAGCAATGTTATCCTTCAAAAAACCTGTGAAAAATGGAAGCTGTGAATAGCAACAATCAAACACTTTTCTCTGCAAAACAGAAAAGACATGGAGGAATCTGTGCATTACAAAAAGCTCCCCGTATTTCTCTGTTGACTGTAAATATATCAAAATTAATTTCTGTAACATCAGTCACTTCAGTTGCCTTAGGGGATTCGCTTTTGAAGTCTTTCTTCACAGTAGTCCCCTTCTCTATCAGTGCAACAAGTAAGAACTGCATTTTCTACTTTTGCTTTGAAGACAATGGAGGCAGGATAGAACGCACACTTACTTAGATCTCTTGGGGCAAAAGCCTTAGATTTTTCAGATGATCTACAGTAAATAGCACCTCCACGTCCTTGGGCCACAGAGACTTGGCTTGAATCTTCTGCAGGCACTATCCGGCCCCAGTTGGCGGTGCGTGACATCAGTATTTTAGGACTTGGTTTCTTGGATTTGCCAGACCGCCTTGAAGAGGGCTTTTTAGGCTTTGAAGATTTGGGCTTCTTAGCTACGGTCATTGTTCACATCTGCGACAGAGACAGAAGTTCTGGTTGACGTAAGACTATCAAGAAGCACTCCAAGAAGAAAAGAGTAACAGAAGTCCTGTCACTTAATCTCAAAGAAACAGCCTTAAGAACTAAATCGCTGGTATGAATGATTTAAAAAGAATCCCCAAACTAAACACACAAAGTGAAAATTTCCATCTAAACTCTATCAGTATTACTTTTCGCTTCTGCAGAACTAGTGGCTGATGCCATTTCTTTCCCTTCCGTAGGATTTTAATCCATTACAACTCTGGAGTCTTTTTAATATAAAAATGTAGAAGACATTCTCTGAGGGGAATCAGTTATTTATTGATTTCCGGAGTTGCGCAATTATCTGTTAATTAGTACCTATGATCTAATAGATAATTGTTGCAATTATCTATTGCTGGCATTAGTAACGGAACACTATTACTTCACTGCCTGCGTTTTTCTGTTTCGTCTGCACAAAGGTACCCAGAACTCACTGCTACTTTTCTTCTGTCTTTCCAGGGCTCGCCCTCTACCTCACTGTCTACTGCACCAGTCATGAGGGGTTTGTTGTGATTCTATAATGAGCCTAGCTTTTAAATACACCTTTTCTGGGCGTCACTTGTTGATAGCAAGTTAATTTGTGAGGGCTCCTCAGTATACATCATGCGGTTGCTTTTTCCAGGTGAAAAAGCGGAGCTGTAAGTGGCAGTACACCAAAGCCCTGGCATGCTGAGATCCAAGAGGAGAGATGTTTGGCCCTCCTTTTCACTCCTGGGAACCATATACCTCAAAACCCACAGAGGATGGGCTATATCTCAGAGAAATCTTGGGAAAGGAGAGCATGAAGAGCATGTTTGCAAATTCATTTCTCCCTGGGCTTCTTCTGCTTCTCCAAGAAAGACGAGTTTGAATATAACTTTGGCAGCAGTACTTCTGGTGTTTTACTCCTACCACATTTAAAACTCCTACGACAAACTGAAAAGTTAGACTAAAAAGCAGCTCTTTCCGTTCTCCTTTCTAAAGTTGCACGCTTTCCTCATGCAAAACAACAGGGGAATGTAAGCTAGAAACGGAAATGCTGAATGTAAAACAAAACAAAACAAACCTCAGCCCTCCAGGACAAAAGCCAATAACTGCTACAAAGTCCTTTTTAAAATGCTGATTAGGTTTCAAGGTGATACCGCTTTAAATAAGCGTAGTTGTGTGTCCATAGGCAGAAGCTGAATAATGACAGGATGAACTTCTATACTTCATGTTTTGTTACTGTCTTACTGTAGCACACAGGGACTTGTTACCTTTAGGGAAACCACTAACCTCATGGAGGGTTTAAAACATAAGCTAGTTTGTTATACCAAAATGACGGAGAGAACAAAGCATAAAGTGCTTTCAGATTTCTAGCACGCCTTGATTGCTGTCCATTAAACTTCAGACACGTTAAACAAAACACAGTAAATAAGAAAACTCCTAGTCCCACAGCTGGCAAATTGTGTGCAGAGGTTGTAATTAGAACTTTTTTGCCTTGACGTTTTACATTTAAAATTGATTTTAAATCCATTCTATACACACTTTCCATTCCTGAAAAAACAATACGCAAACCTGACAAATGCATTTACATGAGAAATGAAGTCGTCCTTGTCCGATTGGAAGACTAAGGTGACAGCTCCTGGGCTCAGGGATAAGCTCCGATCTTCACCAGTGACAGCTCCTTTTTTAGGATTGAAAGGGAAAATGTTTCAGCAACACATTGGAAACATACTTAAGGGACAAGAAACAAAATCAAGACTGCAGTGAGAAGGAGAACAGAAAAACAATACTGGGGAAAATGGGAAGGGAAGGGAAGGGAAGGGAAGGGAAGGGAAGGGAAGGGAAGGGAAGGGAAGGGAAGGGAAGGGAAGGGAAGGGAAGGGAAGGGAAGGGAAGGGAAGGGAAGGGAAGGGAAGGGAAGGGAAGGGAAGGGAAGGGAAGGGAAGGGAAGGGAAGGGAAGGGAAGGGAAGACCTTGATCTTTATACTGACCAATGAGATAAGCCTTACACATTTTTAAGTTTATTTTTGACAACTGATTGAGGTGTTACCAGCTATTAAGTACGATTCAAGAGCAAATATTAACACTAGAAAGAAGAAATCCGATCCACCACCACTGTTTCAAAATACATCCATTTCTCATTTGGAGATGACGTCTCTCTGGCAAGGTAGTAGAAAAACTGTAAATACCGATAGAGCTTCCTCTCCCGATGTTCCATATACATACCGATGCTGTTCCTACACCTACGCTCTGAGCATAAATTTATGTTGACATGAGTGACAAGAGAGGGTGTTACTCCTCTCTTTGTTTGCCTTGAGAGACACACCTCTTGTCCATTGAAAAGTAAATTCAAGATTCCAGATCACTTAAGACAGTTGCTATCCCCCCATTCAGAGTTCTGCAGCAGCACTCTTCAGATGTGTTTAGCAGTCTCTTTAGAAAATGTTATCACTTAGGACCTGCTTCTCAGTAGGTCCACGTTTGGCCTCCGCTTAGCAGAGAGTCAATCCCAGCTTAAGCTTTCGTACAAGAGCCCCTTCACGAAACGGAGTTGAACCCTGACATAACTGAGTTGAACCTTTAACCTTGAAGCTTCCTTAAAGAAGAAAGCAGCACCCAGGCCAGGAAATAGAAATTAATCGTCACTTTACCCTGAAACGCAGTGGGCTATTCTGTGCTGGCAGGATTGCTGCCGGGCTGGCCGACGAGGCGGCGGGCAGCTCCCCGGGGCCACAGGGCCTGGCACAGGGAGCCGCCGGGGGTCTCCAAGGTCCGGGAACAGCGGCAACAGCGGCAACAGCAGGGACAGAGGGGACAGCAGCGACAGCAGCAGCCACCTCAGCCGGGGCCGTCTCCACAACCGCCACAACGGCCTCGGAACGCCGCCGAACTCGGAGCTCCAGCGTGACGCCTTGTGAACCTGGCCGCGCTGCTCATGGCTAAAACCAGAGCGTTTCCTCCGGCGTGTGTTTACTGTCGGTGCCGGATCGGCCCTCACCCCGAGCTCTCCCTGCCGGGAGGGCTTTGGGGTTGGGGTTTCCCTCCCGCCGCCGCCGCGGGCAGGCCCCGCGCGCAAGGGGTCCGCGCTGGGGAGCAGCATCTCACCCGCGGCGAGAGACCGAGGGCACGACATGAAAAAGCCCCGACACAAAAATGCCACGACATGCGGCCGAGGCGGCGGGGAGACGGCTCTGAGGGAGCTGCCACTTCGCCCCGCCGTCCTCCCCTCCCGGGCCGCCCCGCCGAGCCCCGTGCGCCTCAGGTGCTGCGCTGAGGGGGTGGCTGGCTACTGAGACAGCTGCCCAGGGCACTGCTCATGGCACCGAGCCTGACGGAGGTCAACAAGTGTTGAACAATGCTCTCAGACATCGGGTCTCACTTTGGGGTGGTCCTGTGTGGAGCCACGAGTTGGACTTGGTGATTATTGGGAGTCCTTTCCACCTTGGGATGTTCTCTGATTCTAGGTCAGCAATCCAGTAGCTGATGAGAAGTGTGGAGTCATTCAAAGGGAGGAGAGAGCACAGCACTTCTCGTTTGCAGAAGCGGCTATTTGGTAACCAAACCGACGATTCCTTTGCTTCTAGAGCAACTAACAGCAGGGATCCGCTTTACAATAGAGGGAAAAGAGTCGTTGGCATGTCATGTGAAGTAAGCTTCAAATCCCAGAGGATGATTTTGTTGGAACTTTATTCAGCTGAAAACACAGAAGCCTTGCTTTTGCTTGTGTTAGTTACAGCTCCAGTTTACTTTGATTGGGAGGGAAGGCATTCCAGGCTAATGTGCTGTACCTGTTCCTTCAGCTCATTGTCCATAAACGGAGGAGCAAACGAAATCAGTTTAATCTCCATAAAATGCAGCAGACAAAGCGGAGTAGAGGGCGATCTAGCACTTAATTTTTCCTGTAAGCAGGAAACCCAGAACTCAACAACACTTTTCAAATCTTGTCCTGCAGTAAATGACCAGCTGAGTGAAGCTTGCATTTAGAGGATGTGCTCCTCCAGTAGACGGAAATAGCTTTTCCTCTTCACAAGTGCAACTGAGTGGTGGACTGGCAGCTACGTGGTTAACTAGTTGTGCCAAAGGGGTTGTGTTGAATGCACAGAAAAATATGCAGGTCCCAACAGTAAAGGGTTGTCTGTAGGCATGACACCGAGTACAGATGTTGTCTGCAGGTTCGTGCAGAGTGCACCGCGCCAATAAGCACCCAGAGTCGGAATGCACACGAAGGTCTTTTAATTATATAATTACTTATAGAACTCTGCAGAGTCAGGCACTTGGCCATCTTTCGCAAAGCAAGCACACCTCTGACTCGAATCACCGTCATTTATACACAGGAAACTTGTGAAAACTCTCTCTTTGGCTCCTTTGGATTGGTTATTACAGCTCACCTAACTTATCTCCACTGAGCTTGTGCATTACAGAGGAATACCGGGGGGGAGGGGGAACAGGAGAGGGGGGACACACACCGAATCCCACATTAGCATAGATTAGCATTTTGACAGGTGTGATTTTTAATGTGCTAATGACCCTTAATGAGAAAAAGGTTACTATAGGTCAGTCTGGAGCTGGTGTTCTCCTTCCTGTTTTTTCCCTTTTAGCCCTTCTCTTCCTTGCTTCTGCTAGCTCAAGGCTACCTGTCTCTCTCCTTCTTTATTTTCTCAGCTAAAAGACTGCACAAGCTACACGCCTCCCTATTTGCTTCAACATTTCCTTGGTTTTGTTTTTGTTTTTTTCCCAGCTTTGGGACGACACAGGTGTGGTTTGATATTTGCCAGTATAGCTAAAACTCACGCCAGTCTGCTCACGCACAGTAAGTAGTAAGATTTAAGGACTGGTTTCATCGGCTTCTTCCATACTAACATCCTTCTTATGTTTTAGATATGCTGTAGTTAAATCAACACTAAGTTACTACTTGTGGAGTAATCGCCTTAAGCGACTAGGCATCATAAGCACACCTCCATCCCAAAAGCTACCCGCCTCCAAGGTGCAACCACCCCTCACTGAGCACGCCCTCGGAATTTCTCACAGTCTGTACCTTTAAACGCAAGTGAGATCATTTCTACCAAGCACAACCAAGATATGCATGACTAGAGTCACTCAAGCTCCACCTTAAAGATAGAAAATAATACCAATTGCTTTAAGAGAAAGGGGATGTTAGGGAAGATACTATCAGGAAGGATTCCTTCTGACATCACTCGACAGGCTGAGCCTCTCACTCCCCCACCCCCACTCCATTGGGACGCCGTGGGGTAAGATCTGAACGCTTGCTTATACCAGGCGTCTCTGTGGAATCTTAGAAATCTCTAGAGTTTTGATGCTTTTTAATGTCTTAATACCTAGGCTGTGTACCTGTGCATTTCATGCATGCTAGCTTGCTTTTGCAGACAGTGAATTTATCACTGACAATCCAAAGAACCTGTGTACCTGTCGCCGTAAGAAATTGCACTTAATTGCATTCTTCCTAGCTGTGAGAGTTCTCCTTGAATGCGACTAGAGCGAGGCCGTACTGCGTTGTTGGTGAATCCGTGACCGTGATAGTTCAGCACCCTGAATCCGACGGGACCCATGACGGTCAATCGGCTACACCCCTTAACGCGACACTACTAGACGAAGAAGATGACAGGGCTTGCATGCACTGCATTAGGCTTTGCATGTGAAAACACCCCCAAATAATGTCACGTACACTTAATGTTTTTAAAGGGAAAAAAACAGGAAGGTGTAGTCTCTCTGTAAGCTACAGCCCTACATAGTTAAGGCATCAGCATTCATTCCTTTGCTTGATAGCAAAGTATGAACATACAGAAGAGTTAAATATTTTCTTTGCATTCTTAAAGGCGATTTTTCAGACTTGGGCTTCAGTTGTTGGAGTTGAAGAAATCAGTAGACATCCTTACTTTTACGTTAAGACCAAAATCTTTATCTAAGATTGTGTTATCTAACGCAACTAAACTCCCACCCCCACATGGTTTTTTTGTAACTTCGCAATGATCTTGCTGCAGTCCCACTCAGATGGTCTTTCAGTAACATGCAAACTGCCGTGGCAGATTCTGTTACAGTGCTTTTCTATTGACAGTGTGCATAACACTCAAGGTAAAGCCCCTCATTTCGCAGTGGGGACATAAAGTGTTTCTTTGGACCCTGCTGCTTCTGTTAGTACTCATTTTTTCACAAACTTGTTGAACCTGAGCTGTGCCTACTGAGCCAACGAATGCTTTGATGACACAGTATTTTGTCAAAGCAGTTTTGCTTCTTGGAGCTACAGAAGCAGCTCTGGCTACGTGATAGCGAATTGTGCTGCATTGGCAAAACCAGACTTAGCTACAGACTTACAACACTTGCTAACTCGATCTATTTCAAATCTCATTTTAACTTTAAAGGACAATCAGTTTTGTGGCTCCTGTCTTACTAATTTGTCTTGTTTTGCATGGAAGGGCAGCCTGTGAATGTTTTGCTTTATTGCATGCTTCAAAAAAAGGCTGAGGAAGAGACTGGAGGAACCTTTTCTATTCTATGGACTTTCCCCCGAGAGTGTGGAATTGCAGGCTACTTGGATGAATGTTCCAATGTGAGTAAGGGAGCAGACCTCAGCCAAAGGAGGTGGAATCCTTGCTTAATAGTAAGTATCAGTGTGGGGACATCTTTGCTTAACGGGAGCCATTTAAACTCTTCATAGAAACAAAATAAGCTGGACATCTTATGCTTGGAAAGCAGTATGGTTACACAGCTGCTAACATAATGACTTGAGTCTTCTGCTCTGCAACTTCAGGTTTTGTTTTCAAGAAGTGCATACATCAGTTTAAGCTTTGGACAAGGAGATTTGCAATGCAAATAGTGATAAACCAGAATCAGCGGCGCTGACGAGTGTAATGGTGAAATGCAGCAAATCAAGTATTCCTGGAGAAATGTGAGATTACAAAACTAGCAAGCCATGAAGCACTTTTGTTGCTGTTGTTGTTTTTTAAATCAATTCTTATATGCTGAAATAGCACCTTCAAGAAAATCTGTTTATCTAGCCAGGTAACGGTGTCTCCCTGTAAACAGGAAGGAAATGCCAGGAGCAGCCATACCTCTTTGCTGTCAAAATAAAGAGCAAGTCGAGGCCAACATCATGCCATAGTGCAAAGGCTTGCGAAGAAAGATCATTCTAAGAGGTCTGCAAGAAAAGATGACTTACTTTGTCATAAGTTTGTCAAATAGAATGGACGAGTTAGTAGTCGAGTACCGACTGTGTCCGACTCTACAGCTGCGGCGCAGCTCCAAGTCCCTGTTTTCTCCGTGGACTCGTCTCACAGTTTTTGCACCAGCTCTACTCCTCAATGTTCTGGTGACTGAAACGCAGAAACAAAGGATTTTGAAACAGTGAAGATGGGATTCTCCTTATTTCACCGTTGCTCTTGTAAAATGGAAACAGACAGACAAAAAAGGCACCCTGAAGTGGATTGAGTTTTCTTTACATTTCAGATCAGAAGTTGGTGTCACAACCACTGCATTCCACTAATTTATCGCTCTGCACGTTTAAACTGTCAAAACTGGGACCTGTAGGGAAATTTTTAAAGAGACTGAAAGCTAGACAGACAAAAACAAACGTGCAACTTTTGTTCCATGCAGGAGGGAAATCTACTCCACTTATTTCTGTCTTGGAAAAGTGAGAACAATCAACACCTTTCTCTAAGGTGTTTTCACTCCATTCATGTCAAACTGTATGTAACAGTGCTCAAAACAAACACTAGGACATTGCAAGCCTCTTCCTAAGAGGTGTATGTTTGATTACTCTGTTTATGCATGCAGCACTTCCATTTCCTGCATTAGGATCTAACAGCTCAAGGAGGGAAGAATCGTTTCAAGAGAAACACCCAAACACCACATAACTCAAACTCGTGCTTTTTAGAAAAAAGCCTGCCCATTGTTTGCCATACAGCACCCTTTGGCACAGGTTGGTTGCTTGCACTGTCATTAAAAGAGCCAAGAGGACAAGGGGAAGGGAAGAGCTACACCGCTGTGCTGCTAGGATCACAGCTAAGGTTTACTTTTGTGCTTGCCAGCTATAAAACTGAGTTTGAACTTACCAAGTATCGATTTACTTTGCACAATTAGAACAGTTTGCTTTGTGCCTACCAAGCTGCAATTCACACTGCTCCCTCCCCAAGGAATTCATAAAATCTCCTATTTGCACCTACCTCTCTTCACAGAAAAGTCACTGAGGAGTGAATTCAGCTGACTACAGAAGGCTTTGGGGCCAAATGAAAGCCATGGAGTGACCAAGTGCCATCCTCTTCAGTAACCTGCGCAAATAGGTATCCCGGGGACTTACAGCCACTTACCTGTGCTATATTCTTTTTTTCGTTCCAATTTTGGCTTTCTCAACTGCCTACATTAAGAAAGAGGACACGGCAGAGAAGGGAGAAAAGACTTGTTGTATTAGACCCATCAAGGATGGGAAATTTCACCATGTTTACAAGCCAGTGCTCCATGGTATACAAAGAGAAGCCTGTAGGCCTCACGCAGGATCCACATCCCAAGTCTGTTGCGTGCCATATACACGCGGTTCTGTATGTACCCACATTTCCTAGCTTGCTCATGTTGAATTCTCAAAATTATGAGCAATAGCACCCAAGTGGAAAAGATACATGTCCTGGTTTCAGTTAGGACAGCGTTAGTTCTCCTCCTAGTAGCGGGTAGGTTGCTATGTTTTGGCTTAGAATGTGTGAAAGGATGTTTAGAAGATTGCTGATACCACCCCGATGTTTCAATTGCTGCAGAGCAGTACTTACAACAAGCCAAGGACCTTTCGGTGTCTCACTGTCCTACTGGCGATCAGAATCGGCGCACAGCAACAGCTGCGAGGGGACAGACTCAGGATGGCCGACCCCAACTGGCCAAAGAATTCTATGCCTTATGGCAACACGCTGCACCATGGATAGGGCGGGGCAGCCGGGCTGCTAGGGGTTACGCTGGGCACTGGTCAGCGGGTAGTGAGCAACTGCATTGTACATCACTTGTTTTGTACACATTACTAGTAGCAGTACTATCATCATCACCATCATTATTATTATTTTCCTGTCTTAATAAACTGCCTTTATCTCAACTCGCGGGCTTCACTGTCCCGTTTCTCTCCCCCATCCCAGAGAGGGAGGTGGGAGGGTTGCAGAAGGGCTGTGTGGTGTTTAGCTGCCGGCCGGGTTAAACCACAACAACACCTCAAAGGGGTTGGGGAAAAAAACAGGTTTTTTTAGAAAAGCAGAAGACTTTCACTGAGAAGAGGGATTCTAGTTTTAAGGTACTGGTACGCCATCAGCATGCTCATAGGCCTCTGCTGATTTTAGCCGGAGGTTTATCAGGCCACAACTCACTGCACATGCTTTCTCTCTTGCTTTTCAATCTACAAATCGAACAGAGATTGAACATATAGAAATACAGTACCTTGAAAAGCATCTTCTCTTGACATTTCCCCTCAGTACCGCCATACTTTCTTCAAAGCTGGAGACTGAACACCGCAGGATGCTTTTGCTCATTGATCTTAAACGGTGTCTGTTGAAACATTCAATACTGGGAGAAGAATAATCCTAGGGAAAGAAGGAAACAAGAATATATTTATGTGAACC
Source organism: Aythya marila (assembly GCF_965140915.1). Taxonomy (NCBI): domain Eukaryota; kingdom Metazoa; phylum Chordata; class Aves; order Anseriformes; family Anatidae; genus Aythya; species Aythya marila. The sequence continues at coordinate 817,553 of NW_028137167.1, read as the reverse complement.
ACGTAGACTCAGATAAAGAAATTCTGCCTCACGCAAGTTTAATTGACCCTCCTGACTTGGTAGTGGGGCAACTAATGGCAGGCAGACACTGAAACGCTGCTGTGCTCAAGAAAAACCGGGAGAGAAAAAAAAAAAAAAAGCTTTCAAAACTAAAGCTTCCCTTTCCCCACCGTTTTCTTGTGGATAACTTAAGCTTAATATCCTTGGCAAAAAGATATTGCAGCAAAACCTTTCACATAAACTTAGTGTTTCGTGAAAAACTACAACAAAAACAAAAAACTTTATATTCAAATGAATTTAAATTAAAAAAAATAAACTAATTAATTTAAATTAAAAAAAAAAATAATTCAATTGACTGTTCAGAGGAACAGTCAAGCTTGACATTATACATCCTAGAATTAAAATCTAGTTTGAGTTTTTCTCCCATCTCCAGACCTTGCTAAAGATGCTTATTAGGAGCTCTGTCAAAAAAAGTGTAAGGCTTGTTATATCAAAGCTTCGAACCCTTCTTACTGCCCTTGACCTTCTTCACATTGCTGCTCCTACAAGGGTGAGCACTATCATTTTTAGTACGGGAGGGAAGCTGTGATATCCTTGAGTGGGGGGTCGTTCTGTTTACAAAATGAAGTTCCAGTAAGAGTACATCAAATGAACCAACTTTCTTTGAACTTTAATTCATCGCTATATTGAATGAATGACCTCTGGATTTCTCTCTCCCATTTGGAAGTCAATTTGAAAACAAACTACCTCTGCCATAAAGAGCCAGGCATCAGAGACACCTGTTGCGCCTCAAGAACAGAGAAGGTATGAACGACAAGAGCAGCTGAATAAAATGCAACTTGCCATTAGAAATGGGTGTACTGGCATCTACAGGTGCCGCTGGCATCTCCTCATCTGGTTTCTCGTCTTCAGTAGCAGGGTTCTGCTGTGGTGACTTGGAGTTGTCGCATGGAGCACACGCTGCAGAGGTGCGACCTTGCAAGAAAGAATAGATACCAAAGATCTTCGTCGTGCATTTTCAGTTACAAATGCAGAGACAAGTCTTCAAATCCTTAGCGTTAAAGCACGTACCTCTTTTCTCACGAGATTCTTTAATTTGTTCACAAAGTCGTCTAAACTCTGTATCCATTTCGTTCCTCACCATTGAATATGCAGTGTCTTGCAAAACATAGGCGCTGTGACTATCTGAAATTTTACACACTTTAACTGAATGTTGTCTACCAACCAATGAAACTGTTTTGATCACAGAAAAAAATTGCTTTCTTCATAGGTTTGTTCCAAAAGGTTCTCTCAGTGAATATTTTCAGCATAACAACATCGAAGTTAATTAAAACAAAAGCACTAGTTCCTTGGGAACACTTATATCACAATTCCATGCCCAAGTAGCAAAATGATAAAATATTTACAGTCTGGATGTCCAAAATCATCTAATCCATCCGAAGTCTATTGTCCGCACACAGCATTTATCCATCTATATGTTTGACAGATTTTTTAAACTAGGGCTAAAAAGCACATCCTCACCTGTAGATCTTTGATCCAGGTAGTACTCGAAGGCATTGTTACAGATTAGATCGATGTCCTTCAGCTAGTCTCCTGCAGCGAGGTACTGGCGCGAGTCAATTTGAGTCAGAACTGTTGAAAGATCCATCGGCTCTTTAATCCTTGTGGCATAGTCAGGTACCTGCAGATCAAATACAAGCATTCAGAGGTTTTCTTAACCTTGCACACTGTCTACCAAAATTATTCTGAAGACTTTAAATAAACGACTTCCTAAAAACTCTGAACATTTGCGATGCATCAGAAGATGCTGAAATTAACCAGTTTGCTTCTCAAAAATGGAAGGGCTTTTTCATTTTTCATTAGAGCGGCCACGAGAGGACAACAAGAAGTAGGGAGGTCAGAAGCACGTGCATGGTAGAGAAGAAACACTGAGGGTGGGAGATTCATTTCACTTTGCTTCAGAAAATCACAACAGTGAAAGCTGAGCAAGCCATCCGGCATTCTCTTTGTTGTCGACATTGAGGAAAAGGTGCATGAATTGCACCTGTGAAGTACCTATTGCAGGCATCTACTTTAGAATGAGATAACTGGGCCCTGAGGTGCTCATTTCTTCCCTCAGAGCAGAAGAGGAGCCTAATGACCAGTTCAGATGAGGACGTATGTATCTGTCTAGATTTTTCACAGCTCAAGAACCTAGGAGAAAAGGGGAAGAAAAGCCAGTGGAGGCCCACATGAAGACGACTTTGCTGATCCCCAGGTATATTCAAGTTACACCTGTCTTTGAAATATACGCCCCTAGTTTAGGCTTATCTCATAAATTAAGGAGAAAAAGGCATCTAAGCAGCCAATTGGAGGAAAAAGAAAACACACTGCACTTATGGTTGATTCCTATTGAGGAGTTCCAGATGAAACAGAGAACAGGATCTCAAAACTTATTTTTACAAACTGCTGCTCCTATTCCTGTTCCCACAGGAACTGACAGTCCAAGAAAGGGCTTCAGACTTCACTCAAGTACTCCTGTAAATACTGTTTGTAATTATAAGGAAAGATCTCTGTGCTTTTCAGTGCTGTGACACGCCTACGTATCAAAGCCTTTTCACGAGCAAACTGTGTTGGCATTTGGACTGGCTTTTTAGAATGAAACCAGGGCTTTCAGCAAATAATCCCATAAGAGACATTTGAGAGTCAGCAGAAGTAAAAGCACTGCCTCTGCTTCTTGCAAAATCCTAACAGTGCAGCCCTAAAAACAAAGTTGAACCTTCCCCAAAACGCTGAGAAGTACAAACACTGAGAAGTTACAGACACACACGGATCAGCACTACTTTACCTTCTGTGGGTCAACGGGCTTTGCAAATTCCCTGAAACGTCTGTCAGTGGCAAGTCTGTGAGTAACGTCCCTCAAGAAAATTCTAAGGTCACGCAAGGTATCCTCCTCTTCCTCCTCCAGCATCCCTACTTTTGTGGGGATCACTCTTGTGGCTTCTGAGGCTCAGCTGGTGGTGCTACAGGCACGACTTCCAATGTCCAATCAACTTCAATTCATCAGGAAAAATTGGCCAATTTACAGTACTCAAATACAAGCATATGACAAATTACTGACAGAAAATGACCACCAAAGCAAAGCCCAAAGAGCTAGTAACTTCGATAGGAAAGTTTTAGATGTACTTCTCATATCCTCCTCACCTCTTTTCTTTACAGGAGGCTTAGCCACTTCATTTAGAATTAGGTCCTCAGAAAAAGGCTGCTCTCTCTGCCCTACCAGGCAACTCAATATTGCACACTTCTCCAAATTCCGTATTAAATCATTTTTGCATCTAAAGCAGAAGGAGGAGAGACATTTCAGATTTAAGGCCACAAAAAACTCATCTTCTATTCCAAAAAGACGAGTACCTTTTCAAATTAATTATAACCTGAAGAACACAAACTGAAAAAAGTTATCTTCCTGGCCTTAAAAGGCTACATTTTCACAGGTTGGCACGGCAAATTCAAATATCACCTTTAAGAATCACCTGTAGAATTAAAGCTCGCTGAAGGGATTGTACGCTACACTGGTAAAGTAATGGCTTTCACCACATCCAACAGCGCCTCCTTTGTATTTACTTGCCTTGCTGCAGCCTTTACTTAGAACCTTTACGGCTATCGAGGGAAGAGACAGGCTTCAGCAGACAAGTGAGGGCTTTTTGCTGAGTTTTTATTTCTCTACCAAAAGGTGTCTGAAGTAGCTAGTACGTCTACGTCTTCCTCCATTTTCAAGTTCTAGTAATAAAAGGTAGGTGAGGAATTTCACTACTTATTTTAGAAGGAATTTACAGCCTGTACAAAAACTTCTGTGGGAACTCAAGCACTTTCAAAGCAGTTGATAATAAACACGTCTAGGTAAGACCCGTTCTCTTCCCCCAGTGACTGAGACCAAATCATCAGAATGAGAACAGTGTGGTCCTGTTTTGGGCACCTTCCCTTAATGTAAACTCTCAGAAGTCAATGAAGTTCTGCACCTACTTTTACTACAGTTTATTTAGGATTACAACTAGAATTCGATTCCAAAGTTACTTTAGCAGAAATTGGAACTCAGCTTTCCAGCTTGGAAAGCTTTGGCCTATATGAAGAAAGAAACTGATTTACTTATTTTTTTTTAATCAAAGTGTTTCAATTCTCTACTAAATTGCATTATTAGCAGTTTACCCAACGTAGCATGGAATGGCAGACTGTCAGAAGAAATCTCTTCAGTAAAAACATCCTCTTGTCATTTCAAGCACTTCATATTCTTGACTAAACCACTTTGTAGCCATCAGAATTATTGTATTAATTTATTCTTTGCATGTGTGAGAAGGGGGTGAAAGTCACTTGCTTGACTCAGAAAAAACCTTAAGCAGATGCTTTCACAGTATTCTTTTTCTCTAAGCAAATTTTAAGTGATTTGTTAGGGTGCCTGAGTAATAACAGCATGCATTTAAGAAAGCACAGCATTTTGATGCTGAAAGCATTCATAAATTACAAGACACTGAAGAAATAGTAAGGAAAGTATTGACAAATACCTCTTCTGGGAGATCTGAGTGACGTACATCAGACGGAGCAAGCAGCAAAACTGGCAAAAATGCTGGAATGTTAAGTAGTAGTGTTAGAAAAGTAAGTTTCAAGGCAGGTCCAGCGTTGTCCCACCATAAATGGATATCTGGGACATAAATTGTGCTTGGTGCTGTCTTCTGAGCATTTCGGATCAGCTAGTGAAAAGGAAAGCTTGCGTAAGAAAACTAAAACACGTACAAGAACCTGTTAATACATAGCTACATAGCCATCTGACTGCCCCATGAAATGAAACTATGTGAACAGAGTGGCAAGCATCCTTTCACATAAGGAATTTCTCTGTGCACCCTTTCAGATTATCAGTATTCGGAGAACTCTAGTCAGAAGATGGGAAGGATATATTCAGGCAGTGGCTAGACACCGTAGCTATATGGCCACAGCCACAATCATCGCATAACAAAGAAAGGAAATGTCCCTCTTAAGGGACACATCAGTATTCAGTCGTGTAACATGTCTGTCCTTACTTGTATGGCTCTCAAACGTTTCCACTAAAGGTAAAAATATTTTAAGGTAGTGATGCCAAACAAGAAAATGGATTTCCTGCCTAAAAGTAAAAACACCAAATCTGTTCATTTTTTCTAGTTAAAACCACATCACTGTGCAAATGAAGTGTTTTCTGAATGTTAATGCTTTTATTGCACATACTGCAACAGCACAAGTTGTGTATGTCCGTGCGAAAGCAAAATAAACAGAAGCCCCAAACCTCGGTTGCCTTACTAATATAATTTAGAAGAAGCCTACAAAAAGTAGCCGACATGCAGTCTGATACAGAGCCATCTACTGGGAGCACACAGTCTTAGGAGGCAATGAGAACTACTTTCTGGATCCCAGTGACATGAACAGCATTTCTTTCCACAAAGAGATGTTTATTAGCAACACCGCCCAGCTTCCTGAGCTGCTAGCAACAGCCTCACTGTAAAACTGGGTATGGAAAATGTGGACATGTACAACATCCAGATTGTTTGTGGTGCTGTCTAAAAGAAAAGGGGATTTTCAGACAGAAGCAAACATCCCAGCGCATTAAAACAAGGCCACCTCCATTACCAATTAATTTTGCTCACCTTACTTGCAACTCGATTGATCCTTTACATACAGTCAGTGAATCCGATGAGAAGAAAAAGAAAAAAAGGTACCTGTCCGCAGATTTCTTCTGGCGATGCAACGTTTGTAAGCAGAACAGAAAGGTCCAGGGTGTGAACGGGAAACTTCTCCAAAGCGTGCAACACCACGGGTGCCACGTAAGAAACCTGGCCGTACCCTTCTTTTCCTACTATTAGCAGACGGGGCTGGCATGATGTTGGTTCGCAGAAAGCACTCCTAGAACAAGAGTTAAGAAAACAAGCTTATAAATGAGGTGCTGAATAGACACACAGATGTTCCAAGTAATTTTCCTATAGACTTTCTTTTCCCTCCCCAAATAATCCAAATGGCAGCGGTACATTAAATACATGTAAGATTTCCAGTTAAGTTATTCACTCATTCCAATTGTTTCACCTTCTTCCCTTGTGTTTCCTATTCTTTAGTAAACCAAGACTGCAAATTAATATCCCTGCAATCTTGCTTTACTTTATTATAAATTTATTATTTATTATATATTTATTATTTACTTTATTATAAATTTATTTTTATTTAAAAATAAATTGGTGAGGAGCATTTGTTTCCCCACTACAATCAGGCTGTACCTCTGCTGGCTTAAATCAAAGATGCTAGAGACTTAGCCTTGCTCTAAAGCACAGAAAATCTTCTGGACAGCACAGCAATAGAAACGGAGAAAAATAACTGATCCAGCTGTGACAACATGATCTAACTTTCCAACTGTGGGCTTGCATGACTTCCATACTAAAATATCACAAGATTAACACAACTTGGTGGCTTAACAAATAAAGACACCATTCAATTTTTTCTCAAGGTGTTTTAACAAGCCCTTTCTCAGTTTTCTTTCTGCTACATAATTCACTACTGGTTTAACAATCCTGGAAAACAGAAGGGCAAAAGGTGGCAACACAAACCCATAAAGTTGGGGTATTTTTAGCTAAAAGGACAGACAGCACATTTATGTGGTCTTGAGTCTTTCAAAGAATGCCATGGATTAAGTCAACGTGTTCTGGTAGTCTACTAATCACTTTGGCTTACAAAGAGAAGCCTGGGCTTTTCAATTTGGTCATTCAGAGCAACTTCGTTACAACTTTAGTCCCTCCACCCTTTCTTCTTGTGAATACCAAGCACCCCTTCAACACACAAACTTGATGTTGCCCCTTCCTCTACCACCCCTCGCACTTTTAACAGCTGGAACTGTTCACAAAGACTCAGCAGACCTGAGAATTTAAACGTAACAGGGATCTATCTTTCTTTACCTGCTGAAACAGAGGCGTTTTTTCTCTGGTCCGTCAGGCATTCCATCTTTTAATTCATCTCCAGAAACCAAGCATGCATCGTCATCACTGTCAAACATATCATCTTGTAAAATAGGATTGAAATGCTCTGAAAGGCAAAAGAGGTTTGTTAACTTTCCTGAATAGCCTTTGTCTCTTTCTCTTCCATTAATACAGCTTCTAAATCAGTGCCAAAACCCTTTCTTCATTTGAGAGCACACACTGAAAGCTATTTCCTAGAGTTCAGCCCACCACAGATCTAAGGAGATGGCACAAGGCCCTACAAAGCTCTACTAAGTCCCACTGATGTGTACGTGTAAGGTACGCTACTCTTGGTGATTTTTTTCTCCCCCTTAGAATAAAGGAGATTACAAACACTTTCTGCAGTTGCTTAATAGCTAAAAAAGAAACAAACAAGACCATTTCTTTCTGGAGGAGGTTCCCACAATGAAAGCACAGGGATAAAGGATGTGATGGCCACAGAATTCCATTCATCTAGTAAGTATCAATGCTAATTGATCTCACGTGTATAGTACGATCCACAAACATTTAAATTAGGAGACTGGTTAAAAAGGACGATAGCTAAAACAATATTTAGCTTAGACCAGTTATACTTGTATCCTGGTTCTGACATTCTTCAGAAAGGAATTAGAAACATTGACCTAGAAATGCTTCCCCTCCAAAGATCTGAGTTTTGATTTTTTAAAGAAAAATAGGTGCATTATACTTCAAACCTCAAGTCAACCTCTACAAATGCTAATTATCTTAGCTGCCGTCAGAAGCAGCATGCTTCAGTAGAGAACGCATCGTCCTTTACTGTGTATTGAGTCATTCAGAGCTTCCATTTGGCATTTCAGTTTTGAATCCACAATAAAACCTATGTGTTATATTCCAGACTTGCCCAAAAAAAAGACACGCACATGCAAATAATAAAATTCTACCACCATTATGTCTGAAAGGTTTAAGTTGATTGCACAAACCACAAGTTTTTGCTTTAGCAGAATTATAAAGAAGTGGATGCTGTGGTTATACCTTGCTGTCGGTCCTCCTTTAGTGCAAGCTGTGCATGCGGGAAGATCTTCTGCACAACTTGTAAAATATTCTCTACTGATCTTTGAAAAAGTGGCTTGAAAATGGGTGAGAGTGCTTGTATGGGTGAAGCCTTGATCCTGTTTGAAGCTGGAACAACCTTCTTCATAGCCATGAAAAAGTCCTTTGCTTTTATTTTAATAGAATTAACGTCTAGTAGCAACTTCTCCCTACTTGCATAAATCTGAGGATAGCATCGGCGTAGAGAGCACAGCGCAGCTTCAGTACATAAAGATTTGATATCTGCACCACAGTATCCTAACAAACAAAAATCAAACGTTACATCAGTCAAGGCCCAGGTTTACAACATGCAACATTTAAAGAATTTGTAAGGCCAAAACCAAACAGCTTAACAGGGAATTCAAAGTGCTACCGCTCTGCAGGGAAGTTTCATGTTGCTCACTGCCTGATATCCTGCGCTTATGCAGCTGAAGCAGACTCCTCATCAAAAACTATACTCTTGAGGAAGATGCCCCAGAACCATTTAACGTTCTTAGACAACAAGAGGAACGACAACAAAGAGTAAATAGATGAAAGCATCTCACTCTGATTGCTATGAAGGTGTGCCAGCTGCCTCGTTGACTACTTGTGCAGCAAGGCACAAGAGCATGGGTACTGCCTGGTACAAGCTAAGGTTCTTTACAACTTGGTCACAAGCAAGAATCCGTTTCTGTTTCAGTCTTACCAATGCATTTCTCAGCTAGTTCATCAAGCAACATGTCCGGTGGCTGAGGGGTCCAGTCACGAGTATGAATCTTGACAATTTCTTTTCTAGCCTGGAAGCAAAATCATTGCATTTTAGCTTGTCCCAAGTTTTCCTTAAAAATACCAACAAGAAACAAACAAACCAAAAGGCAAACAAGTAAACAAAAAACAAAACAGTCCTCCCTCAAAACCCCTCATCTATTAATACGCTTTTCTTACTTGCTCAACTTTCAAGTATTTTACAGTTATTTAATATACACTCTGCATTGTCAACCAGGAAATTGAATAGTTCTTATTTGTTATACTGAACTTTTTCTAGGAACCTACAGTGAAAGAAAAGGCATTTATAGCTTCAATAACAAGTTTCCAAACTACGAGACCTAAGGACCCAGAAGAAAATACTGTAATGAAAAATTTATCCAGAAACATTTCTTTGCTGTCCAAAAAACTTCTCTAAAACTTAGCAAGCTTTCATTGGGACAGTCTCATTACTTCATCACATTTGCTTTCCAGTCAGTAAATTCACAGAAAGCACTTCTGGCACAATGCTTCCAATTGCTACAATTACTATAAAGAAGAAAAGAATTATGACTCAAACTACTACCACCGATCCGGGGCACAATCAAATGCAAACACATCCCCTATTCATTCATAAGCGAAGGATTGAGACCAAAAACACAACTTCATGATGAAAACACCCAAGTGGACTAAATAATTAAGCAAACAGGTACAACTTGGGGAATGAAAGGTTTGATTATAGAACTAACTACTTGGTGGTATCATCCTGACCATATATATCCAGTACCAGATTTGCCCTCCATGGAACAATGCAGTGTCTCCACATATCACTCGTTTGTTCAAGTTGTCAATTATTTTTTTCCTATAAAGTTGGACTTTGCCATGGTAGCACTAACGTTGAATTTAAGTTCTCACCTCTTTATCTGGCAAGTTGAAGAAGAACTCTCTGCCAAAGCGTCCTGGTCTTTGTAAAGCAGGATCTACAGAATCCAGTCTGTTGGTAGCTCCGATTACCACGATCTCCCCTCTGTTATCTATGCCATCCATAAGCGTCTGAAGAGTTGAAACAATGGAAATAATAGAAAAATATAAGTTTTACTTACTGGTTCAGTACATTTTGTTACATTCCACATGACTTTCTTGATGCCGGAATAACCTTCTTCCTAGTGGTCATTCAAAACTGGGAAAAAAATAGTCTACCAAGTCGGGGTTTTTTTTGATTTGATAATAAATCTGCAGACTGTTAAGTCATCAAGCACTTCAAGACTGTTTGAAATAATCTCTACGTTAATATAAAAGGAGTACCGCACACTTCTGCTCAGGAAGAAAATCACGGAAAATGTCAACTTTGATTTTAGATGTTGAATTTGTTGCAGTGAGATCTTCCTCATCGCATGATTCTATTTGGATTTAAACCATATTATGTATGGAGAGACCAAGATTAGGACAAGAACAGCACAGAGTTCAGCATGAAGCCAATCAGGAGCTCAAGTTTGTATTCTTTGTATTCAACTTTACCCTTCTCTTGCTCGAAGGATCTGCTTTTTGAGTCTCCTTCTCTTCACTAGGAGCATGTTCCCTCTTGCTTCGGTAATGCTTTTTCTCAGTGGTTTTAGTCTCGTCCTTTGTATCTTGGCATCTCTCTGTAACAGCTGAGGAGGAAAGGTTTTTAGAGCTACATTCAGTGTCAGACTTGAGAGAGGAAGTTTGCCGCAATTTCTCACCAGGCTCACAAGACTCTTTGCCGTACAAAACGGTTTCTTTTGAAATGAGGCCACGTTCTTTTAATCTTCTTGGTTTCTCCTTGTCTCTACCGTCATCACATTGGTACTGGGCGAGGTATTCATCATTCCCAGGAGATTTCGGAGGGTCCGCGACACTGCACAAAATAAAATCACATTTCTCACTTCTGCTGAAGGACATGAATATTACGAGTAAAATCTTCCAAAGGCAAACAAACAAACAAAAACCTCCGGACTAAAGGAACGCTCGCAAAGATATGCCATTTAGAAACCTCTCCTGTGATTAGGACACCTTCTTCAGCTCCCAGAGAAAGTGCTTTTGCCCCTCTTGCTTCTGAAGCCATTGCACTAAAAAAGCAAACGCATCTGTCTCCCTCCACATGCTGCTCTGAATAAGAGCCAGAATATTCAAAGCCACTCGATTTGTTCTCCCCACATAGCCAAAAAAACACCAGTTGAAAGAGTTTTCTACCTCTCTCCACGAATTTACATTCACATATCCTATGACTGCAAAAATAGAAGGCGGGGCTCAGGAGGAACAGCCAGTGCTGGAAATGAAAAAAAGCAGCCTGTTTCTTCAGAGTCTTAAGCCTATGCTACTAGGAACAAAACAAAACAAAACAAAACAAGAGGAGAGGAGAACAACAGCGGGAAATTTACCTATTCTCCACGTGTTCAATTGCAAAGCCTCCACTGGAGGATCAACAGTTGTGAATTCAGTGTGCTTAGGAGAAATCAGATCTACATCTGAACCGCAACTATTTCAGTAGTATCACGAACTTCTGTTACTCTGAAGAAGCAGTCAGCACCGTTTCTATGTTAGGAAAGAGCTGAACAGAGTCTGTTATTCACATCAAGTAGTCAGGCAGGTTTCTTCTTCTTCAGGCTGGGTTTCACTAGAACATGACTAGCCTGTAAGCCTCATGGCATCACCTTCCATCTTGACTGCTGAACCTCCTTGCTCCCTACTATCTTCTTTGCCAAGATACAGCTGTCCACATTTACTTTTCCTACTTGGCTGGACTGAATTTAAGAAGATCTTGCATCTAAGAAAGGGAACAAAAGCTGCTGCCCAGCAGCGTGTGGCTCAGGGAGGAGTGAGAAAGCTCTGTGCAGCCCCCAAGGTCCGTGCAGCAGGAGGCAGGAGGTGCTCCAGGCTCCCAGCAGCAGTTCCCCTGCGGCCTGTGCAGGGAGAGGCCCCTGGTGGAGCAGGCTGTCCCCCTGCAGCCCATGGGTCCCCCGTGGAGCAGATCTCCACGCTGCAGCCCCCCTGTGGCTGGAGGAGCCCCCGGTGGAGCAGGTGGCTGTGGCCTGGAGGAGGCCGCGGCCTGTGGAGAGCCCCCGCAGGAGCAGGCCCCGGGCTGGACTGGAACAGGCTGTGCTGAGCCTGCTTTGCCCGTGACGCTCCTTGTGGAGTGATCTCCCTGTCCTTCTGGCAGCCCTTGAGCCCTTGCCAGCCTCTTTTCTCCCCTTGGCGTTGGAGGAGGGGCAGGGAGAGAGCGCTTGTGCTGGAGCTCAGCTGCCCAGCTGAGGAAAACCACCACGGCTCTGTCTTGCCGCTGCTGCAGCACGCTGGTAGCAGCCAGCACCGTCTGTTCTTCGAGCCTCAGCAAGCCCACAGCATCTTCCCAGAAGGGATCCCTTTCCTTCACGCCTCCAGAGGCTGAGGGCTTGTGCCCCGTTTGCAAGCGCTTTCTCAGTGCCCCCTTCCCCAGAGAAGGATCCCAGCTGCTTGGCTTCCCTGCCCTCTGCTGCCAGGCTCCCGCAGCTGCTATCCCAGCAGCGCAGCAGCCAGCTGACAATGTGCTCACCTGGAGGACAGCTGCAATCTTGTCCCATGGCTCGCAGCTCGCCCAGGGATGGGGATCACCTGCTTCCTGCTGCTTTTCTCTCTGCTCTCCTTTCCAACAGCTTCCTGTGCCCTGGGATGGCCCTACCTTGGGGTAGGCTGCCTCGCCTTCCTCTTGCTCCTTCCCCTTCTTGGGAGGACTTTCTGCCCTTCCGAAACGAGATGACTTCTGCATGCATTCCTTCCCCTTGTGTGTATTGGCGCCTGAGACAGCAATGGGGTCGTCCCCGGAGCCAGCTCTCAGGGCCTGTGCCAGGCTTGGAGGGGCTGCAGGGAACATGCCAGGGGCTGGAGGGGCTGCAGGGAACATGCCAGGGGCTGGAGGGGCTGGATGTGAAGTACTATCAGTAAAGAATTTCTTCCTAACATATATCAGAAATCTAACTTTTCAGTGTAAAGCTATTAGTCCATGTCCTGTCACTCCAGGCCCTGATAAAGACCCCCTCCCCAGCTTTCCTATAGGTTGCCTTTAAGTACAGGAAGGCTCTCAGCCTGGCACACAGTAAAAGTGATGGCAGATCCTTCACTATATTATTTGAATTTCACGTAAATAGAACAGACTATCAACTTACTTAGGAGAAGTAATACAATTTCAGAACTATTCAAAACCAAAGGCATTCCAAACTAAGTTTAAGTTCAGAGGAAATCCAAAGAAAAAACTAATTTTGAAACTAATAATCAGAGACCATAATCTTCTTCAAATGATAGATTTTCCTCCTGTACTGGGTAATATTGGTCTGTCTTTAATGATCATCCAGACATGGCTTTGACACCGAGTATCTTGCTTTGCCTCTGCATTAAGTCTTCTTCTCATGTGAGGTAAATGTCCTGCTCTTATGGGATGGGCTTAGGAGACATACGCGCTGTGTCTCATGATGCTTGGATATCATCTTAATTCTGTGTGAAGATGAAAGGTCTCACTGCTTCCTGAACAGGGAAGTGGATGTCTGCAGTTAAGAACCCTCTGTCTAATCTAGAAACATGAAGGAAGAAGTTTGCTGGATTGCAAGTGACAGTGAAGAAAGCCACAGGTGACATATCTGACTGATTAAAATGTTATTTAGCTCAGGGCATGGCTAATGATGTGGAGCTGGAATAGTTTGACGACTGTAATTACACTCACTATCACTGTGACTTGTTTATAGGATGGTAATGCCTAAAGGTCCCACTGGAGCCTGAAACAAGGTTGTGCTGGGTGCTGCACGTGCATATCTCAGTAGCGCTTTGATAGCTAGTGATACAAACAGACAAAACAGAGATTGAAAGGAGAAACGGGGGGACAGAGATAAGAAGATCTTCCTGCAGGTCATTTAGGGTATGAGCCAGGACTTCAGTGCATCCAGCTCTCTAGTGCTCTGCTGGCCCAGTGAGATGAATGGAAAACATTGCAGCCTTGGAAAAATAGTGCTTCTTCTAATTCTTTGGCCAGTTTTGATGATTTAGGACTGCTTTATTTATTTATTTATATATTTTATTTTTTCTTTTCCCCATTTGTGCTGGAGAAGGTGAACTTTTTAAATACCTATTCTGAATTCAAATATCATTTTCATTGTTATGTTTCTGTTTTGTTGGCACTATTCGTAATGACTTCTACCCTTCAGTGGAAGCAAAAGCTTATCATACCATAAAAGTGGAAAGGTCACAGAAAACTTCAGAGCTTTTGAAGAAAGCTGAGGAAAATCCATTCCCTGTTCTAGGCAGAGAGAGTGGCTGATTTCCAGACAGGTAAATGGGCAGGATAAGGCCACTTCATGTCCGCTGATGGCCAGTTGTATGGACCGCGAAGATAATGGACTAGCAGCACAAGAGACAGTGCCAATAATCTAATCCAATACAATCTATTTCAAGTGGTAGAGACCTGATACTCTACGACAATGTGAGGAAGACCAAACTGTCAGGCAAACTTTGAGATGATCATGTTCAGGATCTAAAACTCTTAAGACAAGTGTCAACACAGGAAGGGTGAAATAAAGGCATGAATGCCATACAAGTACTGATAAATCTCAGGAAGTCTGGAAACCAGGGCAAATGGATGGAATAAGATGGTGCTTTGTGTTAGCAAGAAGCAGAGGTTAGGGAAATGTTATGGGTCAGCAATAGAGTGGTTTTGTGCAAATCGCTGCTAAAGAAAGACAGCCTTGCTAGCCTGCTCTTTGCTCTTAGCTCCAGTCTACAGTTATCAGACACATAAACAATAATGGGAATTACGGGAGACTTCAACTTCCCAGCAAAAGACTGAAAGATGATTACCACTTATTCTCATACAGATATACTATGTGATGGATTTCTTCACAAAAGTGAAAAAATATAAGACCATTTTAGACTTGGCTCCTGTACGGGTTTAAATGTAGTAAGATTTGAATAAAGTCTGATCATGAGCTGACTTTTCTCATTTTACATTTCAAGACAGACAACACCAGGCTTAGAACGAAGGTTTTGAGGCTTACAAATGCAAACTTTGAAATCTAAGGAAATGAATCATTGAGTCTGACTAAGCATCTCTGGGACTGGAGTGCAGAGAAGGCAGAGTTAAAATTCAAAATTCAGATGGGAAAAAAGCAATGAGAAAAGGTACATTTCAGAGGTTAAAAACTGCAAAAATAAAGTACGAATGACCCAAAACCTCCTTCACGTAGGAAATTAAACAATAATAGTAAATGATACTTAAGCCACAGAAACCAGGGGGAACAAAGAGAACAAATTAGGACAGTTGCATACTCGAGGCAAAAATAGATCAAAAGTTAATGATGTCTCAAATGCTGCAAATCTTATTTCCTGCATCTAACAGCAACAACAATGTGATATTAAGGGCAGTGACAGGATTCCCATTGCAAATGAGGGTAGGGCACTAGGCACAACATCATCTGAGGTGAAATAAAAATCTACAGTGATTCAAGTGAAAAATGACAAGCTGATATCTACCTAGCCTATTAACAGCATTGGCACACAGAACAACAAGTCATGTAGGAAAAATACATCACAACTGTGCAAATCAGGGATAGTCCCCAGAATGGGAGAGTAACAAATACACTTCTGTCCAGGAGAATGTAAAGAGTGATCCAGACAAGTGCAGGCCTGTTAGTTTGACATCAACGCTGGGCAAAGTTTTGTGGCAAGAAGAGATAAGACTAGGGAAGTAGCGGGTAATGTGGAATTTACAAGATAATTTATTAAAGCTAATTTGTTTCCAGAGAATTTAGTAGCTTGCCTTTGTAGGACCAGTGCTCCCCTACACAGGGGATGAACTACATCTATTTCACTTTCTGTGAGCTTCTGATACATTATCTATGGATTTGGGCTTTGGGGCTGCAAGTGAATCAAGGGAGTTTGCAATTGTTCACACTGTTCGAAGAGGGAATTACCGGCAAAGGAGAGGTTCCCTGTAGTGATTCTCAGAGACAGTTCTGAAACTGCAGCTGCTAAGGAGGCAAAGACTCATGGAGAAATGTAGGCTGGAAGGGAGCTCTGAAAACCCAACCTCCTATTCAGAGCAGAGATGACTTCAAATTTAGGTATGTTCAGTATGGACATGGTGGCCGAAGACTAAAAATTTCATATGAGCTTTGAGATTTCCAGGTGACATAAAGTTGGGAAGTCCTACCGAGCTTGAGAGAAGGATATCCCTTGTGATTGAAATGGTTCAGGTGAAGTGACATTTGATAATACAAAGTAGAGCCATGCTTAGAGATTCTCAACCAAGGGTGGTTTTTTTTGTTTTTCTTTTTTTTTTTTTTTTTGTCATGTTTGCTATATGGCAGTCAGGAGTTTAAAACAAACAATAAAACAACAAAACCCCATGTTCATACACTGTTAACAGAAGAACTGAAAAAGTTAAGTGGTTATATGGTGTGTATGGCTATTCTTTTTTTTTTTTTTTTTTTTCTCCAGTATAAATACACCTGACAGGGCAGCCCTGCCACACATTTAAGACATGAGGCAAAATTCTGCCACTTGTATTCACATTGAACTTAGGAGGAAGTGTTCAGAAGACAGAAGGAACAAGTTGCCTATTGTGTGGAAGGGAATTAAAGGACATCATTCTGCTCAGCCAGATGCCAGTTGAGAGAAAAATATGACGTCTCTGTGAAAATGCATTTCTTGAGTAAATATCAAGGAGAATTAGGAAATGTGTAAGTTGGGAGATACATCTGAAATGATGATTGCAGTTGGCTTATGAGGAACTTTGGACAGGAAATTGGTAGAAACTTCCCATTTCAAGAATAAAGTGCACCATAGATATGAAGTCAGCATTCACCTAAAGAGTAGAGGCCAACTCAAAGCCCCCACAACAAAGCAGTGGACAAACCAGAACACTAACATGTTGTGGTCTAGAGTCACACAGATATACATAAGTTTACTATACCTAAACATCTGAGGGGTTCCTTTGAGAGGCGGAGGGCTTGTGCCCCATTTCCATTTCCACTCTCAGTGTCCCCTGCCTCAGAGAAGGATCCCAGCTGCTTGGCTTCCCTGGCCTCTGATGCCAGGCTACCAGAGCAGGTATCCCAGCATCGCAGCAAACAGGTGACAATTTGAGTGCCACAGCAGTCCTCAATGCTAGCTGGACACTCAGGGCATTTGTGGCCACCCACCTTTGTGAGCTCCAAGGCTGACAGTGACTCTCTGCTGAGCTGCCACAGCTCTCAGGCGTCCCGGTGACAGAGCTTTCGGCGCTAAGCTGACTGCCAGGAGAAAAGGCTGCCGTGAAATGGCTGCTCCACAATGCCAGGAGCAAGGTCTGCTGGGCTGGGGGTTCGCAGGGGAGCTCAGCCTTGGGCCTGGCAACTGCGCCTGGAAGCCAGGGACGGCCTTGGTGTGCAGCTGGACACCTGGGCCTAAGAAAGCAAGGTCTCTTTCCAGACACTTGGCACCATCGTCACCCAGTGGCTGTCTGAGGGGGACGAGAGAAATGCACAGCATCTCTTGCTTTCCTGAAAAAGGGATGGATTTTGACCCCAAAGCGAGCTCCTTTCTCTCGGAAGCATCACGTCCTCCTGTCTTTCTTGTATTTGGCTATGACTTTAGGAATCCCTGCAATCCCTGCAGCTGTGTCCCCTGCCAGCTTCTTGTGTGCCCCAAGCATCCTCGCTTGCAGGGCAGTAGAAGATGCAGAAAAGGCCTTGCCTTAGTGGAAGCACTGCCCTGCAGGAGCTCCAACAACCCTCTCAGCAGCACGCTGTAGCCCCCAAATGCCCCCGAAATGGCACATTTCAGCTACTGGGAAGGAAACGAGCTCGCTCAAGGTGAGCTACCCGCTCAAGGCCCAGGTGTCTGTGAGGCGGTGTTGGCAAGGAGTCCTGTTGTGTGAGTCTGTTCTTTGTGGGTGCTCCGTCCCCACAAGGCTTGCTTTTCAGGGCCCTGGAGAGTCTTGTGGGCACTGGCCTGGGGTCTCAGGCTGAGCCAGCTGCTGGCTGGCAATCAGGGAGGCTCGCTCGGTGTCTTGGCTTGGGTTTGCATGGCCAGGCTGTGGGAGCGGGGGGCTGCAGGGGTGTCCTCTGTGAGGAGAATGCAGCAGCTGCCCCATGGGAGCTCAGGGCCGCTGCCAGGAGGCTCCTTCCAGGAGGGACCCACCCGCTGCTGCCCAGAACGCAGAGCAAAAGGATGATGTTTGCGCCTGGGGGAGAGCCCATCTAAGAAAGGGAACAAAAGCTGCTGCCCAGCAGCGTGTGGCTCAGGGAGGAGTGAGAA
Source organism: Aythya marila (assembly GCF_965140915.1). Taxonomy (NCBI): domain Eukaryota; kingdom Metazoa; phylum Chordata; class Aves; order Anseriformes; family Anatidae; genus Aythya; species Aythya marila. The sequence goes on along the minus strand of NW_028137167.1, from coordinate 799,506 downwards.
AGCTCTGTGCAGCCCCCAAGGTCCGTGCAGCAGGAGGCAGGAGGTGCTCCAGGCTCACAGCAGCAGTTCCCCTGCGGCCTGTGCAGGGAGAGGCCCCTGGTGGAGCAGGCTGTCCCCCTGCAGCCCATGGGTCCCCCGTGGAGCAGATCTCCACGCTGCAGCCCCCCTGCGGGTGGAGGAGCCCCCGGTGGAGCAGGCCCCGGGCTGGACTGGAACAGGCTGTGCTGAGCCTGCTTTGCCCGTGACGCTCCTTGTGGAGTGATCTCCCTGTCCTTCTGGCAGCCCTTGAGCCCTTGCCAGCCTCTTTTCTCCCCTTGGCGTTGGAGGAGGGGCAGGGAGAGAGCGCTTGTGCTGGAGCTCAGCTGGCCGGCTGAGGAAAACCACCACGGCTCTGTCTTGCCGCTGCTGCAGCACGCTGGTAGCAGCCAGCACCGTCTGTTCTTCGAGCCTCAGCAAGCCCACAGCATCTTCCCAGAAGGGATCCCTTTCCTTCACGCCTCCAGAGGCTGAGGGCTTGTGCCCTGTTTTCAAGCGCTTTCTCAGTGCCCCCTTCCCCAGAGAAGGATCCCAGCTGCTTGGCTTCCCTGGCCTCTGCTGCCAGGCTCCCGCAGCTGCTATCCCAGCAGCGCAGCAGCCAGCTGACAATGTGCTCACCTGGAGGACAGCTGCAATCTTGTCCCATGGCTCGCAGCTCGCCCAGGGATGGGGATCACCTGCTTCCTGCTGCTTTTCTATCTAATCTCCTTTCCAACAGCCTCCTGTGCCCTGGGATGGCCCTACCTTGGGGTAGGCTGCCTCGCCTTCCTCTTGCTCCTTCCTCTTCTTGGGAGGACTTTCTGCCCTTCCGAAACGAGATGACTTCTGCATGCATTCCTTCCCCTTGTGTGTATTGGTGCCTGAGACAGCAGCGGTGTCGTCCCCGGAGCCAGCTGTAGGGCCTGTGCCAGGCTTGGAGGGGCTGCAGGGAACATGCCAGGGGCTGGAGGGGCTGCAGGGAACATGCCAGGGGCTCGAGGGGCCGCAGGGTGTGTGACAAGGCTTTGAGGGGCCTCAGGTCCTGCCGCAGTGGTTGAAGTCGATGCAGGGAACATCAGAGTTGTTGGAGGGGCTGCAGGTAAAATGCCAGGGCTTGCAGCAGCTGCAGGCTGCGTCACAGCTTTGCATCAGGTCAAGACGCATTTTCCTAGAACCATACATTTCCTCCTGAAGGGGCTGAAGAGCATGGAATGGTCTTCAAAATGCACAGAGCAGACCCCAGCAAATGTAGAGCTGCTGCTAGCAAGTAGGTAACTTTATTGTTCCTGTTGTTAATTTTGTTTCACAACAACAGATGCAAATATGTATCTTGAATGAGGGCAAAGGTGACCTTGGATCTGAAGCACACAGGCGTTCGCTAGTGTCCCCCCATCCGGAGTGAATCCAGAACGACTCGGAAGGAAAAATAAAATCCAAACCAGTGCGTTGTGATAAAGAGAGTTTAATAGGGTAGAAAAGGAATAAAAACCAACAAAATAATAAATAATGATACTTACAGTTTATAAGATATTAATATATAAAAATATTTAATGCTATTAAATACTTATAATTTTATAATAATAAAACAATGCCGTACCGTACAACACAGTCAATAAAGTGGATTTAATTAAATAAATAGGAAAACCAATAAATTAAATGAAAATTAAAAAATTTAAATTTAATACAAATAAAACCCATTTGTCCCATTCCAATGAATTGCTATCCCCATCATCACTTCCCACCCCACTGATCATTTGCTATCCCAAAGACCTCCCAGTTCTTATCCCCTTGGCATGCCAGTGCAAGAAGAAGTGCTCTGCAGGCAGAGGCCTTGCTGAGTGACCACCTAAGGAGAGGAATTTAATCCAGAAGGCAGGAAAGAAGAGCAATGCCCCGAAAGAAGAAGCAAGTCTTGTCTCTCAGCCCTTTGGTGTCCCAAGCAGCAGTTGCCATGGCCAAGCTTTCCCAGCCCAGCTGCTGCCAGCATCTCCCCAGCTTGCCATTGCCACCTTCCTGGGTGAGGCGCGCGCGCATTTGCCATTGGCGCTGTTGCCATCCCTGTGAGTGGCAAGCCCATCCCCTAGCTCCAGCACGAGAGAGGGGAGAGGGCAAGCGAGAGGGGCAAGGGCTGAGGAGCGTGGCTGAAGCTGGAGCAGGTGCCTGCAGAGGTCTCTGTGCCTGCCTGGGTGCTGCGGGGGCCGTCGAGGAGAAGCCCGAGGTCGGTCACGGGTGGCTGTAATAGTAGGCTATGGCGTGGTCCTTCTGCTGCTGCACGAAGAATTGCACGGGGCCGATCTTGGTCTGGTGGGCCGCCCGCTGCCGCTCCTCCTGGGCCAGCTTCTTCAGGCGCTCCCGCTCGGGACGCTGCTGCGGCGTGATGGGCACCGACTCCTCCTGCTCCTCCAGCGGCGTGGGCGCTGCGTCGCGGCCCGCCCAGGGCCCCACGCAGGGCACGTAGTCCACGCGGGGCTGCGCCGGACGCTGCAGCGTGCGCGGCTGCGTGGGCAGAGCCGGACGCTGCGCTTGGCCCCCTGCGGCTGGCAGGCCCCACACTCTGGGCGCCTGCTCTGGGGGAGCTCTCTGTGCTCCTGTGCTGCCTGGTGGTGCCAGCAGCGCCTGGGCCTTGTGGCCAGCTGGGGGCCGGGGGGCAGCGGGCACAGCGCTGGAGCCTGGCAGCGTCGGCCGGGCCCTGGGCATGCCGCTGGAGGTGGGCTGCGGCTGCACACAGGGCGGCTGGCGCACTGGCCCCAGCGCCTTGGCCCTGGCCCCCAGCGGCTGCAAAGTCTCGCTGGGGGTCTTTGTCCCCGGCTGCTGGCGCTGCAGCGTCTTGGCCCCGCTGGCTTGGGGCCGGAGCCTGTCCTGGGGCCGCACGGCACGGGCACGGGCACGGGCACGGGCATGGGCACGGGGCTTCATGGGGAGGGGCTCCGGCAGCAGCCGCGCTCTGCAGAGAGGCGGCGCCGCTGCTTCTTGCCCCCCAGCAGCCCCCGGGCTTCGCGCTCTCTTGCTGGGCGCCCTGGTGCTGTCGCTCGCTGGCTGCTGCCTGCCGCTGCCCGCTTGGCTGCTGCTGCCAGGCAGCGCGCTGTGGCCAGCCGTCTTGCCCTGGCGCAGCGTCTTGGGGCCTTGGCCAGCCTGGCCCAGCAGCAGCGTCTTCTCCTTGCCGGGGGTCTTGTCCGTCGTGGGCCTCCTGTGCTGGGAGCTCTGCGCTGTGCTGGGGGTGCTGGTGGGCGCGGGGCGCTTGGCCCCCCACTTGGTGCCGGTGGGCGCAGGGGCAGGCGGGGGGCTCTGGAGGGGACTGCGAGGGGGACTGGGCAGGGCTCTCCTCAGGGCTGGGAGAAGTTGAGGCCTCTTGAGGGGAGCCAAGGGAGGCTGGGGCAGGGTTCTCTTGCGGGCAGGGATGAATTCCTGCTCGGGGGGCCTTTTGGGGAGAGGCTTGGGCAGGGGTCTCCTGCGGGCAGGGTCGGGGGGGCTCTGGAGGGGACTCAGGTGAGGCTTGGGCAGGGCTCTCCTGAGGGCAGTGAGGAAGTCAGGGTCAGGGGGGCTCTGGACAGGAGCCGAGGGAGGCTTGGGCAGGGGTCTCCTGCGGGCAGGGTCGGGGGGGCTCTGGAGGGGACTCAGGCGAGGCTTGGGCAAGGCTCTCCTGAGGGCAGTGAGGAAGTCAGGGTCGGGGGGGCTCTGGACGGGAGCCGAGGGAGGCTGGGGCAGGGTTCTCCTGCGGGCAGGGATGAATTCCTGCTGGGGGGGCCTTTTGGGCAGGGCTCTCCTGAGCTGGGGCCGGGCTGCAGGCTTGAGGGGGGAGCTGAGTGGCGGCACAGCAGCTGCAGGGGGCTGCAGCGCCCGCCCAGCCTGCACCTTGTCGGGGCGCAGCCCAGGGGTTGAGGGGACCTCACCCAGCGCTCTGGTGGCTTCCAGTCCCTGTGTGCTCGGCTCCTCGATGTCCTCGCAGAGGTCGGGCAGCTGCGAGAGGAAGCGGCTGAGGGCAGGACTGCTGGGCAAATCGGGGAAGGCGTCCTGGGGCTCCACGGCATCCAGGCAGCTGAGCTGCGCCTCCAAGCCGGAGCTGTCCAGATCGGCCGGGAGCTGGTCCTGCACGTGCTGCAGCTGCTGGCTGTCCCCTGCCAGCTGGGGAAAGGCCTCAGTGAAGGCATCGGGTCCCAGCTCCAGCAGCTCCAGGGGCTCCTCAGGCACCTCTGCAAGTGTCGCCGCTGAGGAAAAAGCAAGCCAATGCAATCCCCCAGGCATCCCCCGATGCCAGCTTTGCCATGGCTCCTGGGTGTGGGGCGCCCAGCGGCCGGCTGGGCCAGCCCCAAACTCACCGTCGGGCGTCGCCGTCTGGGTGCTGGCGGTCCTTGGAGCCTGGGCAGACTCGGGGGCAGTGGGGCCAAGCAGCGGGGGCCCCTGGTCCTCGCTGAGCCCCACGGCGTGCAAGCAGGGCTCCGGCAGCTGCCCCCGGCTGCTGCTCAGGGTGCGGGGCGCGGGGAGCGCCTGCGCCCACAGCGGAGGCCCCGGCACGAGGAGTGGGGGGGGGCCGGGGTGGGCAGGAGCCTGCAGCAGGCAGGTGCCTGCGGGGTGCAGGAGCTCCCCTTGGAGCACGGCCCTGGGCCCCAAGCAGAGGGGATCCTGGGGCACCAGCGTCTCCGTCAGCAGGGGCTGTCCCCACTGGGAGACACTGGGGGCACAGGGAGGAGCGGTGTGGGGGAGCTGCCCCACAGCAGGGAGCTGCCCCCCGGCGGGGAGCTGCCCAAGCTGCAGGTGGTGCCCCTGGGCTGGGAGGTGCCCCCCAGGTGGCAGCTGCACCCCGGCGGGGAGCTGCAGCACCTGCCCCTGGACCCCCGGCACCACGTGCCAGACGGTGGCCTGGGGCAGCGCGGAGGGGAGGGTGGGTACCTGCGGGGGCTGCAAGGGCAGCGCCGTCGCTCCGGGGAGGGAGGGCAGCAGCCAGGCAGCCACCGTTGGCGGCACGGCTGGGACGACGAAGGGGGAGTTTTGCGTCTGCGCAAGCCGCGGAAGCCGTCTGGGGAAACCCTCTGTGGGAAAAAGGCCGCTGGGCTGAGCTCTGGGGCGCTGGGCTCGCCAGCAGGGCCGCAGCCCCGGGAGGAGCGGGAGCCGGCTGCTGGACCTGCCATGGTGGCTGGAGAGTGGGGCGGTTGCTTGGGGAACCCGGGCAACGGGGGTTCCGTCCCAACGGCTCACCAGCCCCTCGCCGACATCTTGGGGAGGACTGCAGGCTTTGGACCCAAGCAGGCTGCCCAGCGCAAGACTTGGCCATCCCCAGCAGGCTTGCCCTCCCACGCAGCACTTGCCATGCCCACCACGCTTCCACACCGCCTCTTTTCCCTGGCATTTCCCATGCCAGGACCAGCTTTCATCCTCATGGTCATTTCCCATCCTGACAAGTTCACATGAGAACAGATTCCCAGACAAAAGATTTCCCATCAACACGAAGCGTTTCTTCATCCAAAGAGATCTCGTCCCAAAGAATTTCCCTCTCTTGGATGACTTTTCCAAGTATTTCCTTCCTCAGCGAATGTTACCCACCCCTTTCAAGACTTCCCATCCCAATGTTTTCCCATCCCAGGAGCGATTGCTCATCCCAATGCTTTTGCTTCCCAGTGCTTTCAAAGCCCGGGAACATTTCCCACCTCTCTCATTTCCTAGCCCAATGCCTTTCCACGCCAAGGAAACCTTCCCATCCCAGCAAGGATTTCTCGGCCCACTCAGCCTTCCCCATCCCAAGCGTTTCCCAGCTTCACCATCCAACACACAGCTTGGCCAGCCTACAGCTCTAGAGAGGGATTTGGACGATGCTGATAGACACAAGGTCACGGGGATTTGCTGTGCTGATGATTGCTCTTTATTACAGATCAACACAGATCCCCAGTCCCAAGGGTGCTAGGATGAATCTGGCAAATATGTAGATACGAGGCTCTTCCATTTCTTACCGGGAAAGAAAGAGATCTGTGCGTTTCTCTCTCTCCACCTTAGGAAAAACATAGGAAGGGGAGAGTACTAATGAACAGGAGCATGCTCAGCTCAGCCACCACGAAGGAGGCTGCCCGCTCCTCAGCACCTCTAAGCAGCAGCACCTTCAAGTCTCCTCCTGCAGCAGCAGCACATCAGTGTCTCTTGTCCCACCAGCAGGACAGTGGCGTCTCCCATTGCACCATGCCGACCTCCACGCCTCGAGTGCCAGCACCAGTCCTCAATGCGAGCTGGACGCTCAGGGCACTTGCGGCCACCCACCTTTGTGAGCTCCAAGCTGACAGTGACTCTCTGCTGAGCTCCCATGGCTCTCAGGCGTCCCAGTGACAGAGCATTCGGCGCTAAGCTGACTGCCAGGAGAAAAGGCTGCCGTGAAATGGCTGCTCCACAATGCCAGGAGCAAGGTCTGCTGGGCTGGGGGTTCGCAGGGGAGCTCGGCCTTGGGCCTGGCAACCGCGCCTGGAAGCCAGGGACGGCCTTGGTGTGCAGCTGGACACCTGGGCCTGAGAAAGCAAGGGCTCTTTCCAGACACTTGGCACCATCGTCACCCAGTGGCTGTCTCAGGGGGACGAGAGAAATGCACAGCATCTCTTGCTGCCCTGCAGTGCTGCTGTCCTACGCCCTGGGGGTCTGCGGGATAGAAAAAGGGATGGATTTTGACCAAAAACCCAGCTCCTTTATATCAAAAGGATCACGTCCTCCTGTCTTTCTTGTATTTGGCTATGACTTTAGGAATCCCTGCAATCCCTGCAGCTGTGTCCCCTGCCAGCTTCTTGTGTGCCCCAAGCATCCTCGCTTGCAGGGCAGTAGAAGATGCAGAAAAGGCCTTGCCTTAGTGGAAGCACTGCCCTGCAGGAGCTCCAACATCCCTCTCAGCAGCACGCTATAGCCCCCAGACTCCCAAGAAACGGCACATTTCAGCTACTGGGAAGGAAATGAGCTCGCTCAAGGTGAGCTACCCGCTCAAGGCCCAGGTGTCTGTGAGGCGGTGTTGGCAAGGAGTCCTGTTGTGTGAGTCTGTTCTTTGTGGGTGCTCCGTCCCCACAAGGCTTGCTTTTCAAGGCCCAGGAGAGTCTTGTGGGCACTGGCCTGGGGTCCCAGGCTGAGCCAGCTGCTGGCTGGCAATCAGGGAGGCTCGCTCGGTGTCTTGGCTTGGGTTTGCGTGGCCAGGCTGTGGGAGCGGGGGGCTGCAGGGGTGTCCTCTGTGAGGAGAATGCAGCAGCTGCCCCATGGGAGCTCAGGGCCGCTTCCAGGAGGCTCCTTCCAGGAGCGACCCACCCGCTGCTGCCCAGAACGCAGAGCAAAAGGATGATGTTTGCGCCTGGGGGAGAGCCCATCTAAGAAAGGGAACAAAAGCTGCTGCCCAGCAGCGTCTGGCTCAGGGAGGAGTGAGAAAGCTCTGTGCAGCCCCCAAGGTCCGTGCAGCAGGAGGCAGGAGGTGCTCCAGGCTCACAGCAGCAGTTCCCCTGCGGCCTGTGCAGGGAGAGGCCCCTGGTGGAGCAGGCTGTGCCCCTGGTGGAGCAGGCTGTCCCCCTGCAGCCCATGGGTCCCCCGTGGAGCAGATCTCCACGCTGCAGCCCCCCTGTGGCTGGAGGAGCCCCCGGTGGAGCAGGTGGCTGTGGCCTGGAGGAGGCCGCGGCCTGTGGAGAGCCCCCGCAGGAGCAGGCCCCGGGCTGGACTGGAACAGGCTGTGCTGAGCCTGCTTTGCCCGTGACGCTCCTTGTGGAGTGATCTCCCTGTCCTTCTGGCAGCCCTTGAGCCCTTGCCAGCCTCTTTTCTCCCCTTGGCGTTGGAGGAGGGGCAGGGAGAGAGCGCTTGTGCTGGAGCTCAGCTGCCCAGCTGAGGAAAACCACCACGGCTCTGTCTTGCCGCTGCTGCAGCACGCTGGTAGCAGCCAGCACCGTCTGTTCTTCGAGCCTCAGCAAGCCCACAGCATCTTCCCAGAAGGGATCCCTTTCCTTCACGCCTCACAGGCGCCGCCTCCAGAGGCTGAGGGCTTGTGCCCCGTTTGCAAGCGCTTTCTCAGCGCCCCCTTCCCCAGAGAAGGATCCCAGCTGCTTGGCTTCCCTGCCCTCTGCTGCCAGGCTCCCGCAGCTGCTATCCCAGCAGCGCAGCAGCCAGCTGACAATGTGCTCACCTGGAGGACAGCTGCAATCTTGTCCCATGGCTCGCAGCTCGCCCAGGGATGGGGATCACCTGCTTCCTGCTGCTTTTCTATCTAATCTCCTTTCCAACAGCCTCCTGTGCCCTGGGATGGCCCTACCTTGGGGTAGGCTGCCTCGCCTTCCTCTTGCTCCTTCCTCTTCTTGGGAGGACTTTCTGCCCTTCCGAAACGAGATGACTTCTGCATGCATTCCTTCCCCTTGTGTGTATTGGTGCCTGAGACAGCAACGGGGTCGTCCCCGGAGCCAGCTGTAGGGCCTGTGCCAGGCTTGGAGGGGCTGCAGGGAACATGCCAGGGGCTGGAGGGGCTGCAGGGAACATGCCAGGGGCTCGAGGGGCCGCAGGGTGTGTGACAAGGCTTTGAGGGGCCTCAGGTCCTGCCGCAGTGGTTGAAGTCGATGCAGGGAACATCAGAGTTGTTGGAGGGGCTGCAGGTAAAATGCCAGGGCTTGCAGCAGCTGCAGGCTGCGTCACAGCTTTGCATCAGGTCAAGACGCATTTTCCTAGAACCATACATTTCCTCCTGAAGGGGCTGAAGAGCATGGAATGGTCTTCAAAATGCACAGAGCAGACCCCAGCAAATGTAGAGCTGCTGCTAGCAAGTAGGTAACTTTATTGTTCCTGTTGTTAATTTTGTTTCACAACAACAGATGCAAATATGTATCTTGAATGAGGGCAAAGGTGACCTTGGATCTGAAGCACACAGGCGTTCGCTAGTGTCCCCCCATCCGGAGTGAATCCAGAACGACTCGGAAGGAAAAATAAAGTCCAAACCAGTGCGTTGTGATAAAGAGAGTTTAATAGGGTAGAAAAGGAATAAAAACCAACAAAATAATAAATAATGATACTTACAGTTTATAAGATATTAATATATAAAAATATTTAATGCTATTAAATACTTATAATTTTATAATAATAAAACAATGCCATACCGTACAACACAGTCAATAAAGTGGATTTAATTAAATAAATAAGAAAACCAATAAATTAAATGAAAATTAAAAAATTTAAATTTAATACAAATAAAACCCATTTGTCCCATTCCAATGAATTGCTATCCCCATCATCACTTCCCATCCCACTGATCATTTGCTATCCCAAAGACCTCCCAGTTCTTATCCCCTTGGCATGCCAGTGCAAGAAGAAGTGCTCTGCAGGCAGAGGCCTTGCTGAGTGACCACCTAAGGAGAGGAATTTAATCCAGAAGGCAGGAAAGAAGAGCAATGCCCCGAAAGAAGAAGCAAGTCTTGTCTCTCAGCCCTTTGGTGTCCCAAGCAGCAGTTGCCATGGCCAAGCTTTCCCAGCCCAGCTGCTGCCAGCATCTCCCCAGCTTGCCATTGCCACCTTCCTGGGTGAGGCGCGCGCGCATTTGCCATTGGCGCTGTTGCCATCCCTGTGAGTGGCAAGCCCATCCCCTAGCTCCAGCACGAGAGAGGGGAGAGGGCAAGCGAGAGGGGCAAGGGCTGAGGAGCGTGGCTGAAGCTGGAGCAGGTGCCTGCAGAGGTCTCTGTGCCTGCCTGGGTGCTGCGGGGGCCGTCGAGGAGAAGCCCGAGGTCGGTCACGGGTAGCTGGAGCCTGGCACTGTCGGCGGGGCGCTGGGCATGCTGCTGGGGCTGCTGGAGGTGGGCTGCGGCTGCACACAGGCCAGCTGGCACGCTGGCCCCAGCGCCTTGGCCCTGGCCCCCAGCGGCTGCAAAGTCTCGCTGGGGGTCTTTGTCCCCGGCTGCTGGCGCTGCAGCGTCCTGGCCCCGCTGGCCTGGGGACAGAGCCTGTCCTGGGGCCGCACGGCACGGGGCTCCCCACTCGGAGTCTCCGGCAGCAGCCGCGCTCTGCGGGGAGGTGGCGCCGCTGCTCCTTGCCCCCCTGCAGCCCCCGGGCTTCGCGCTCTCTTGCTGGGTGCCGTGGTGCTGTTGATCGCCAGCTGCTGCCCGCTGCTGCCTGCTTCCCTGCTGCTGCCAGCCACCGTGCTGCTGCCACCCGTCTTCCCCTGGCACGGTCTCTTGCGGCCTTGGCCAGCCTGGCCCAGCAGCGTCTTCCTCTCCTTGCCGGGGGGGTTCTCTGTCGTCGGCCTCCTGTGCTGGCAGCTCTGCGCTGTCCCGGGGGTGCTGCTGGGCGCAGGGCGCTTGGCCCCCCGCTTGGTGCCGGTGGACGCAGGGGCAGGCGGGGGGCTCTTGAGGGGACCCAGGGGGCGTTTGGGCAGGGGTCTCCTATGGTCAGTGCGGCCCTTGGGGTTGGGGCGTTTCTTGGGGGAACTCGGGGGGGATTTGGGCTGGGGTCTACTAAGGGCACTGGGGACCTTGGGGTTGGGGCGTTTCTTGGGAGAACTCGGGGGGGATTTGGGCTGGGGTCTACTAAGGGCACTGCGACCCTTGGGGTTGGGGCGTTTCTTGGGAGAACTCGGGGGGGATTTGGGCTGGGGTTTACTAAGGGCACTGGGGACCTTGGGGTTGGGGCGGGTCTTGAGGGAACGCTGGGGGGGTTGGGGCAGGGGTCTACTAAGGGCACTGAGGAGCTGGGTGTCAGGGAGGCTCCTGGGGGGACTCAGGGGTGGACTGGGTAGGGGGCTCCTAAGCGCACTGGGCAGGGGACTGGCTGCAGGGCTGAGCGGGGGGCTCACTGCTGGCACGACGGGGGACTGCAGCGACAGCCCACCCTCAAGCTTCTCGGGGCGCAGCCCAGGGGTTGAGGGGACCTCACCGAGGGCTCCTGTGGCTTCCAGTCCCTGCGTGCTCGGCTCCTCGATGTCCTCGCAGAGGTCGGGCAGCTGCGAGAGGAAGCGGCTGAGGGCAGGACTGCTGGGCAAGTCGGGGAAGGCGTCCTGGGGCTCCACGGCATCGAGCCAGCTGAGCAGCTCCTCCATGCCGGGGATGGGGATGTCCAGGTCGGCCAGGAGCTCGTCCTGCATGTGCTGCAGCTGCTGGCTGTCCCCTGCCAGCTCTGGAAAGGCCTCGGCAAAGGCATCAGGGCCCAGCTCGGGCAGCTGCGGGGGCTCCTCAGGCACCTGCGGGGCTGTCGCCGCTGAGGACGAAGCAAGAAAATCCCCCAAGACGGGCGATGTCAGCTTTCCCATGGCCCCTGGGTGTGGGGCGCCCAGCGGCCGGCTGTGCCAGCCCCAAACTCACCGTCAGGCGTCGCCGTCTGGGTGCTGGCGGTCCTTGGAGCCTGGGCAGGCTTGGGGGCAGTGGGGCCGGGCAGCGGGGGCCCCTGGTCCTCGCTGAGCCCCACGGCGTGCAAGCAGGGCTCCGGCAGCTGCCCCCGGCTGCTGCTCAGGGTGCGGGGCGTGGGGAGCGCCTGCCCCCGCAGCGGAGGCCCCGGGACGAGGGGTGGCGGGGGGTTGCGCTGGGCGGGGGCCTGCAACAGGCAGGTGCCTGCGGGGTGCAGGAGCTCCCCATGGAGCACGGCCCTGGGCCCCAGCCCCAGCGCATGGTGGGGTACCAGTGTCCCCGTCACCATGGGCTGTCCCCACTGATGGACGGGGGCACAGGGAGGAGCGGTGTGGGGGAGCTGCCCCCCGGCGGGGAGCTGCACCAGCTGCAGCTGGTGCCCCATGGTTGGGAGCTGCACCAGCTGCAGGTTTTGCTCCACAGCGGGGAGCTGCACCAGCTGCAGGTTTTGCCCCACAGCGGGGAGCTGCACCAGCTGCAGCTGGTGCCCCACGGCGGGGAGCTGCCCCACAGCAGGGAGCTGCCCCCCGGCGGGGAGCTGCCCAAGCTGCAGGTGGTGCCCCTGGGCTGGGAGGTGCCCCCCAGGTGGCAGCTGCACCCCGGCGGGGAGCTGCAGCACCTGCCCCTGGACCCCCGGCACCACGTGCCAGACGGTGGCCTGGGGCAGCGCGGAGGGGAGGGTGGGTACCTGCGGGGGCTGCAAGGGCAGCGCCGTCGCTCCGGGGAGGGAGGGCAGCAGCCAGGCAGCCACCGTTGGCGGCACGGCTGGGACGACGAAGGGGGAGTTTTGCGTCTGCGCAAGCCGCGGAAGCCGTCTGGGGAAACCCTCTGTGGGAAAAAGGCCGCTGGGCTGAGCTCTGGGGCGCTGGGCTCGCCAGCAGGGCCGCAGCCCCGGGAGGAGCGGGAGCCGGCTGCTGGACCTGCCATGGTGGCTGGAGAGTGGGGCGGTTGCTTGGGGAACCCGGGCAACGGGGGTTCCGTCCCAACGGCTCACCAGCCCCTCGCCGACATCTTGGGGAGGACTGCAGGCTTTGGACCCAAGCAGGCTGCCCAGCGCAAGACTTGGCCATGTTCATTAGAACATGACTAGCCTCTAAGCCTCATGGCATCACCTTCCATCTTGACTGCTGAACCTCCTTGCTCCCTACTATCTTCTTTGCCAAGATACAGCTGTCCACATTTACTTTTCCTACTTGGCTGGACTGAATTTAAGAAGATCTTGCATCTAAGAAAGGGAACAAAAGCTGCTGCCCAGCAGCGTCTGGCTCAGGGAGGAGTGAGAAAGCTCTGTGCAGCCCCCAAGGTCCGTGCAGCAGGAGGCAGGAGGTGCTCCAGGCTCCCAGCAGCAGTTCCCCTGCGGCCTGTGCAGGGAGAGGCCCCTGGTGGAGCAGGCTGTCCCCCTGCAGCCCATGGGTCCCCCGTGGAGCAGATCTCCACGCTGCAGCCCCCCTGTGGCTGGAGGAGCCCCCGGTGGAGCAGGTGGATCTGCCCTAGAGGAGGCTGCGACCTGTGGAGGACGCCCCAGAGGAGCAGGGTGTTCAAGGACAGGTTGGAGCTGGTGCTTAGGAACATGGTTTATTGGGTGACATTGGTAGTACAGTGATGACTAGACCGGACAAATGTGAAGGTCTCCTCTAACAATTGTGATTCTATGATACCTCCAGCACGTCCTCCTCCACCACTTCCTCCTCATCATCCACGGCCTTTTTCTTGTCCACTGCCTCCTCCTCATTCGCTGCCTCCTCCTTGTCTACCGCATCCTCCTCGTCCCCCGCCTGCTAATCCTATTTCTCATTTTCCTCCTCCTTCTCCTCCTTCCCTGCCTCTTGCACCTCCAACACCTCCTCCACCTCCACTGCCTCTTCCTCCTTCTCCTTCTCCAGCCCTACGGACTATTCCTCCTCCACAGCCTCCTCCACCTCGGCAGAAACTTCCTGGCCAACTTCCTCTGCATGCTCCTTGCTAAGGCATGCTGGTAGCAATGATGGTGAGCCCAGAGATGTCAGGAAAAGTTGCCACGAACCAGGTGTGCCAAGGCGGCTTCTCTGGGAGGCTCTGGTTGTGAGCGCTGCCCACCGCTCCTAATTCTAGTTCCATTTGTCACCCCACAGGACCGTGGCACCGTGGCCCTGTAAGGTAGCAGCTGGCGGCTCCTATCATCTTGATGACGCTCTGTGATGCGTTGCTTGTTGCCTGGGTAGCGATTGTTAGCTCTTATGCAAATGGCTTGTCATCAGTCAGGGGTGTGGCTGCTCCTCCCTATAAAAGGGCCAAAGGGGGGCAGTGGGAGCCAGAGTGCTGGAGAGGGGAGATGGGAGAAGATGGAAACAGAAAAGGAGAAGGATGAGGAAGAGGCATAGGTGGAAAAGGGGGGGGGTAAGAGGGGAAGGGGGCAGTGGAGGAGGTGGCGGAGGAGGAGGTGGTGGCGGAGAAGATTGAGGAGGTGGCGGAGAAGATTGAGGAGGTGGCGGCATTTCTGGAAAAGGAGACGGATGAGTAGGAAGCGGTGACAAAAGAGGAGGTGAGCAAGGGCTAGGCAGAGGGACACAATGGAGGTGGAAGAGGAGAGAAGGTGGAGGAGAAATAGTAGAATGTGAGAGAAGGAAGTGGCAGCAAAAAAGAAAAACAAAAAGGAGGAGGTGGAGGAGGACTAGGAGGTGGTGGAGGAGGAGGCCAAAAAAAAACAAAAAACAAAAGAGAAGGAGTAGAAGGTGGAGGAGGAGAAGGAGGTGGAGGAGGAGGTGGTTGAGGAGGAGGAGGCGGAGGACTCCAAAACAAAACACCCTCTCTGGCGCTGAGCGTTGACCACCGCTCCTAATTCTAGTTCTGTTTGTAATCCCACAGGACCATGGCACCGTAGCCCTGTAAGGTAGCAGCTGGCGGCTCCTAGCAACTTGATGACGCTCTGTGATGCATTGCTTGTGGCCTGGTTGCCTGGGTAGCGATTGTTAGCTATTATGCAAATAGCCTGTCATCAACCGGGGATGTGGCTGCTCCTCCCTATAAATGGAGAGGAGGAGGAGGAGGAGGTAGTGGAGGAGGTGGTGGTGGTGGAGGAGGCGGTGGAGGAGGAGGAGGAGGAGGAGGAGGAGGAGGAGGAGGAGGCGGAGGCGGTGGAGGAGGAGGAGGAGGCGGTGGAGGAGGAGGAGGCGGTGGAGGAGGAGGAGGCGGTGGAGGAGGAGGAGGAGGAGGCGGTGGAGGAGGAGGAGGAGGCGGTGGAGGAGGAGGAGGAGGTGGAGGAGGAGGCGGTGGAGGAGGAGGAGGAGGAGGAGGAGGAGGCGGAGGAGGAGGAGGAGGAGGCGGTGGAGGAGGAGGAGGAGGAGGCGGTGGAGGCGGAGGAGGAGGAGGAGGAGGAGGCGGAGGAGGAGGAGGCGGTGGAGGAGGAGGCGGTGGAGGCGGTGGAGGAGGAGGAGGAGGAGGAGGCGGTGGAGGAGGAGGAGGAGGAGGAGGTGGATGAGGAGGAGGCGGTGGAGGAGGAGGAGGCGGTGGAGGAGGAGGAGGAGGAGGCGGTGGAGGAGGAGGAGGAGGCGGTGGAGGAGGAGGAGGAGGCGGTGGAGGAGGAGGAGGAGGCGGTGGAGGAGGAGGAGGAGGAGGCGGTGGAGGAGGCGGTGGAGGAGGAGGAGGAGGAGGCGGTGGAGGAGGAGGAGGCGGTGGAGGAGGAGGCGGTGGAGGAGGAGGAGGAGGCGGTGGAGGAGGAGGAGGAGGAGGCGGTGGAGGCGGAGGAGGAGGAGGCGGAGGAGGAGGATGAGGAGGAGGCGGTGGAGGAGGAGGCGGTGGAGGAGGAGGCGGTGGAGGAGGAGGAGGAGGCGGTGGACGAGGAGGCAAAAAAAATCGAAAAAATAACAAAATAATAGTAGGAGGACGTTGCGGAAGGAAAGGTGTTTGAGGTTGAGGCCAAAAAAAAAGAATCCAAACAAAAGAAGCATAGGTGGAGGAGGTGGCGGAGGAGAAGGTTGTGGAGGAGGAGTCCAAAATAATAATAAATAAAAAAAAATATATATATATATAGTAGTATGTGGTGGAGGAGGAGGAGGAAGTGGTGGAGGAGGAGTTGAAAAGGAGGAAGAGGCCAAAATGTAAAAGACAAAAAAAGAGGAGGAGGAGGACGTGGAGGAGGAGGAGGTTGTGGAGAAGGAGGCCAAAAAAATCACAAATACAAAAAAAGTGGGTGAGGAGAAGGAGGTGGGAGAGGAGGAGGCCAAAAAATAAAAAACAGAAAAATCCTAGAAAATGAGGAGGGGGAGGATGTGTTGGAGGAAGTGAAGGTGGAGGAGGAGGCCCCAAATAAAATATATGAAAATATTTTAATTTGAAAAATGGATGGATTTGGACCCCAAAGCAAGCTCCTTTCTCTCGGAAGCATCACGTCCTCCTGTCTTTCTTGTATTTGGCTATGACTTTAGGAATCCCTGCAATCCCTGCAGCTGTGTCCCCTGCCAGCTTCTTGTGTGCCCCAAGCATCCTCGCTTGCAGGGCAGTAGAAGATGCAGAAAAGGCCTTGCCTTAGTGGAAGCACTGCCCTGCAGGAGCTCCAACATCCCTCTCAGCAGCACGCTGTAGCCCCCAAATGCCCTCGAAATGGCACATTTCAGCTACTGGGAAGGAAATGAGCTCGCTCAAGGTGAGCTACCCGCTCAAGGCCCAGGTGTCTGTGAGGCGGTGTTGGCAAGGAGTCCTGTTGTGTGAGTCCCTTCTTTGTGGGTGCTCCGTCCCCACAAGGCTTGCTTTTCAAGGCCCAGGAGAGTCTTGTGGGCACTGGCCTGGGGTCCCAGGCTGAGCCAGCTGCTGCCTGGCAATCAGGGAGGCTCGCTCGGTGTCTTGGCTTGGGTTTGCGTGGCCAGGCTGTGGGAGCGGGGGGCTGCAGGGGTGTCCTCTGTGAGGAGAATGCAGCAGCTGCCCCATGGGAGCTCAGGGCCGCTGCCAGGAGGCTCCTTCCAGGAGGGACCCACCCGCTGCTGCCCAGAACGCAGAGCAAAAGGATGATGTTTGCGCCTGGGGGAGAGCCCATCTAAGAAAGGGAACAAAAGCTGCTGCCCAGCAGCGTCTGGCTCAGGGAGGAGTGAGAAAGCTCTGTGCAGCCCCCAAGGTCCGTGCAGCAGGAGGCAGGAGGTGCTCCAGGCTCCCAGCAGCAGTTCCCCTGCGGCCTGTGCAGGGAGAGGCCCCTGGTGGAGCAGGCTGTCCCCCTGCAGCCCATGGGTCCCCCGTGGAGCAGATCTCCACGCTGCAGCCCCCCTGCGGGTGGAGGAGCCCCCGGTGGAGCAGGCCCCGGGCTGGACTGGAACAGGCTGTGCTGAGCCTGCTTTGCCCGTGACGCTCCTTGTGGAGTGATCTCCCTGTCCTTCTGGCAGCCCTTGAGCCCTTGCCAGCCTCTTTTCTCCCCTTGGCGTTGGAGGAGGGGCAGGGAGAGAGCGCTTGTGCTGGAGCTCAGCTGCCCAGCTGAGGAAAACCACCACGGCTCTGTCTTGCCGCTGCTGCAGCACGCTGGTAGCAGCCAGCACCGTCTGTTCTTCGAGCCTCAGCAAGCCCACAGCATCTTCCCAGAAGGGATCCCTTTCCTTCACGCCTCACAGGCGCCGCCTCCAGAGGCTGAGGGCTTGTGCCCCGTTTGCAAGCGCTTTCTCAGCGCCCCCTTCCCCAGAGAAGGATCCCAGCTGCTTGGCTTCCCTGCCCTCTGCTGCCAGGCTCCCGCAGCTGCTATCCCAGCAGCGCAGCAGCCAGCTGACAATGTGCTCACCTGGAGGACAGCTGCAATCTTGTCCCATGGCTCGCAGCTCGCCCAGGGATGGGGATCACCTGCTTCCTGCTGCTTTTCTATCTAATCTCCTTTCCAACAGCCTCCTGTGCCCTGGGATGGCCCTACCTTGGGGTAGGCTGCCTCGCCTTCCTCTTGCTCCTTCCTCTTCTTGGGAGGACTTTCTGCCCTTCCGAAACGAGATGACTTCTGCATGCATTCCTTCCCCTTGTGTGTATTGGTGCCTGAGACAGCAACGGGGTCGTCCCCGGAGCCAGCTGTAGGGCCTGTGCCAGGCTTGGAGGGGCTGCAGGGAACATGCCAGGGGCTGGAGGGGCTGCAGGGTGTGTGACAAGTCTTTGAGGGGCCTCAGGTCCTGCCGCAGTGGTTGAAGTCGATGCAGGGAACATCAGAGTTGTTGGAGGGGCTGCAGGTAAAATGCCAGGGCTTGCAGCAGCTGCAGGCTGCGTCACAGCTTTGCATCAGGTCAAGACGCATTTTCCTAGAACCATACATTTCCTCCTGAAGGGGCTGAAGTGCATGGAATGGTCTTCAAAATGCACAGAGCAGACCCCAGCAAATGTAGAGCTGCTGCTAGCAAGTAGGTAACTTTATTGTTCCTGTTGTTAATTTTGTTTCACAACAACAGATGCAAATATGTATCTTGAATGAGGGCAAAGGTGACCTTGGATCTGAAGCACACAGGCGTTCGCTAGTGTCCCCCCATCCGGAGTGAATCCAGAACGACTCGGAAGGAAAAATAAAATCCAAACCAGTGCGTTGTGATAAAGAGAGTTTAATAGGGTAGAAAAGGAATAAAAACCAACAAAATAATAAATAATGATACTTACAGTTTATAAGATATTAATATATAAAAATATTTAATGCTATTAAATACTTATAATTTTATAACAATAAAACAATGCCATACCGTACAACACAGTCAATAAAGTGGATTTAATTAAATAAATAGGAAAACCAACAAATTAAATGAAAATTTAAAAATTTAAATTTAATACAAATAAAACCCATTTGTCCCATTCCAATGAATTGCTATCCCCATCATCACTTCCCATCCCACTGATCATTTGCTATCCCAAAGACCTCCCAGTTCTTATCCCCTTGGCATGCCAGTGCAAGAAGAAGTGCTCTGCAGGCAGAGGCCTTGCTGAGTGACCACCTAAGGAGAGGAATTTAATCCAGAAGGCAGGAAAGAAGAGCAATGCCCCGAAAGAAGAAGCAAGTCTTGTCTCTCAGCCCTTTGGTGTCCCAAGCAGCAGTTGCCATGGCCAAGCTTTCCCAGCCCAGCTGCTGCCAGCATCTCCCCAGCTTGCCATTGCCACCTTCCTGGGTGAGGCGCGCGCGCATTTGCCATTGGCGCTGTTGCCATCCCTGTGAGTGGCAAGCCCATCCCCTAGCTCCAGCACGAGAGAGGGGAGAGGGCAAGCGAGAGGGGCAAGGGCTGAGGAGCGTGGCTGAAGCTGGAGCAGGTGCCTGCAGAGGTCTCTGTGCCTGCCTGGGTGCTGCGGGGGCCGTCGAGGAGAAGCCCGAGGTCGGTCACGGGTAGCTGGAGCCTGGCACTGTCGGCGGGGCGCTGGGCATGCTGCTGGGGCTGCTGGAGGTGGGCTGCGGCTGCACACAGGCCAGCTGGCACGCTGGCCCCAGCGCCTTGGCCCTGGCCCCCAGCGGCTGCAAAGTCTCGCTGGGGGTCTTTGTCCCCGGCTGCTGGCGCTGCAGCGTCCTGGCCCCGCTGGCCTGGGGACAGAGCCTGTCCTGGGGCCGCACGGCACGGGGCTCCCCACTCGGAGTCTCCGGCAGCAGCCGCGCTCTGCGGGGAGGTGGCGCCGCTGCTCCTTGCCCCCCTGCAGCCCCCGGGCTTCGCGCTCTCTTGCTGGGTGCCGTGGTGCTGTTGATCGCCAGCTGCTGCCCGCTGCTGCCTGCTTCCCTGCTGCTGCCAGCCACCGTGCTGCTGCCACCCGTCTTCCCCTGGCACGGTCTCTTGCGGCCTTGGCCAGCCTGGCCCAGCAGCGTCTTCCTCTCCTTGCCGGGGGGGTTCTCTGTCGTCGGCCTCCTGTGCTGGCAGCTCTGCGCTGTCCCGGGGGTGCTGCTGGGCGCAGGGCGCTTGGCCCCCCGCTTGGTGCCGGTGGACGCAGGGGCAGGCGGGGGGCTCTTGAGGGGACCCAGGGGGCGTTTGGGCAGGGGTCTCCTATGGTCAGTGCGGCCCTTGGGGTTGGGGCGTTTCTTGGGGGAACTCGGGGGGGATTTGGGCTGGGGTCTACTAAGGGCACTGGGGACCTTGGGGTTGGGGCGTTTCTTGGGAGAACTCGGGGGGGATTTGGGCTGGGGTCTACTAAGGGCACTGGGGACCTTGGGGTTGGGGCGGGTCTTGAGGGAACGCTGGGGGGGTTGGGGCAGGGGTCTACTAAGGGCACTGAGGAGCTGGGTGTCAGGGAGGCTCCTGGGGGGACTCAGGGGTGGACTGGGTAGGGGGCTCCTAAGCGCACTGGGCAGGGGACTGGCTGCAGGGCTGAGCGGGGGGCTCACTGCTGGCACGACGGGGGACTGCAGCGACAGCCCACCCTCAAGCTTCTCGGGGCGCAGCCCAGGGGTTGAGGGGACCTCACCGAGGGCTCCTGTGGCTTCCAGTCCCTGCGTGCTCGGCTCCTCGATGTCCTCGCAGAGGTCGGGCAGCTGCGAGAGGAAGCGGCTGAGGGCAGGACTGCTGGGCAAATCGGGGAAGGCGTCCTGGGGCTCCACGGCATCGAGCCAGCTGAGCAGCTCCTCCATGCCGGGGATGGGGATGTCCAGGTCGGCCAGGAGCTCGTCCTGCATGTGCTGCAGCTGCTGGCTGTCCCCTGCCAGCTCTGGAAAGGCCTCGGCAAAGGCATCAGGGCCCAGCTCAGGCAGCTGCGGGGGCTCCTCAGGCACCTGCGGGGCTGTCGCCGCTGAGGACGAAGCAAGAAAATCCCCCAAGACGGGCGATGTCAGCTTTCCCATGGCCCCTGGGTGTGGGGCGCCCAGCGGCCGGCTGTGCCAGCCCCAAACTCACCGTCAGGCGTCGCCGTCTGGGTGCTGGCGGTCCTTGGAGCCTGGGCAGGCTTGGGGGCAGTGGGGCCGGGCAGCGGGGGCCCCTGGTCCTCGCTGAGCCCCACGGCGTGCAAGCAGGGCTCCGGCAGCTGCCCCCGGCTGCTGCTCAGGGTGCGGGGCGTGGGGAGCGCCTGCCCCCGCAGCGGAGGCCCCGGGACGAGGGGTGGCGGGGGGTTGCGCTGGGCGGGGGCCTGCAACAGGCAGGTGCCTGCGGGGTGCAGGAGCTCCCCATGGAGCACGGCCCTGGGCCCCAGCCCCAGCGCATGGTGGGGTACCAGTGTCCCCGTCACCATGGGCTGTCCCCACTGATGGACGGGGGCACAGGGAGGAGCGGTGTGGGGGAGCTGCCCCCCGGCGGGGAGCTGCACCAGCTGCAGCTGGTGCCCCATGGTTGGGAGCTGCACCAGCTGCAGGTTTTGCCCCACAGCGGGGAGCTGCACCAGCTGCAGCTGGTGCCCCACGGCGGGGAGCTGCCCCACAGCAGGGAGCTGCCCCCCGGCGGGGAGCTGCCCAAGCTGCAGGTGGTGCCCCTGGGCTGGGAGGTGCCCCCCAGGTGGCAGCTGCACCCCGGCGGGGAGCTGCAGCACCTGCCCCTGGACCCCCGGCACCACGTGCCAGACGGTGGCCTGGGGCAGCGCGGAGGGGAGGGTGGGTACCTGCGGGGGCTGCAAGGGCAGCGCCGTCGCTCCGGGGAGGGAGGGCAGCAGCCAGGCAGCCACCGTTGGCGGCACGGCTGGGACGACGAAGGGGGAGTTTTGCGTCTGCGCAAGCCGCGGAAGCCGTCTGGGGAAACCCTCTGTGGGAAAAAGGCCGCTGGGCTGAGCTCTGGGGCGCTGGGCTCGCCAGCAGGGCCGCAGCCCCGGGAGGAGCGGGAGCCGGCTGCTGGACCTGCCATGGTGGCTGGAGAGTGGGGCGGTTGCTTGGGGAACCCGGGCAACGGGGGTTCCGTCCCAACGGCTCACCAGCCCCTCGCCGACATCTTGGGGAGGACTGCAGGCTTTGGACCCAAGCAGGCTGCCCAGCGCAAGACTTGGCCATGTTCATTAGAACATTACTAGCCTCTAAGCCTCATGGCATCACCTTCCATCTTGACTGCTGAACCTCCTTGCTCCCTACTATCTTCTTTGCCAAGATACAGCTGTCCACATTTACTTTTCCTACTTGGCTGGACTGAATTTAAGAAGGGAGCTTGCAACTCTTCCTCTTGTTTGCCACTTCATCATCAAACCAAATGAAAACCATTTGCCTTTAACCTCTTTATTTCAGGCCTTCTTTCCTAGTGGCCATTCAAAACTGGGAAAAAAATAGTCTACCAAGTGGGGTTTTTTTTTGATTTGATAATAAATCTGCAGACTGTTAAGTCATCAAGCACTTCAAGACTGTTTGAAATAATCTCGAGATTAATATAAAAGGAATTCCTCACACACGCTGCGGCCGCTTACCTTTAGTATAGTCGTTGGATGCGATGGAGCAGTATTTCTTGCTTTCGCCTGCACTGGAAGTCTTCCCTTCCTTGTAAGGTTGTTTACTGCTCTCACTTCTGCATTACTGACATGAAGAGCCATCTGGAGGATGGGATTCTTCCTTCTTCTCCCGCGTTATCTTCTGGAAACGAGGATCTAAGTGTTCCAAGGAGCCTTTTGCTTTCCTGGTGTTTCTCCTTTTTCTTCTTTTTCTTCTCCTTTTTCTTCTTTTTCTTACGCTTGCGATTGGCATTGTCAAAGCGGAGCGCACAGAAACACAAATCATGAAGTCTGAAAGAAACATGCAAGTTAAAAAGGGAAAAAAAGATGTGGCACTTGTTGCCTATATGAAACCTGATTTATTTTACCACAGGTGATGATTTGCAGCATGTCAGCTATTTTGTGGTGCTTTGTGCACACGCAACTTACTTTAGATGCAGCAAACTTAAGCCGTCAGATTGAAGGACCATAGGTCCTGGTTTGTACACAGATCATTAACAACGGCTAGCTCTGGAATACGTGCAAGCAGAAAAAATCTTTTAACCTAATCTGGAATGGTGTACGGATGTGATTCGAACTATGTGGTCCAAAGCTAGTGCTCTGACACAATTCAGCAAGAGCTTTCCTGTCTTCACTGATCAACCTAACAACATGATCCCCAGCCAGCTGGTGCTATCTAAATAACTTAGAAACCACCAAGAAAAAAAAAAAAAAAAAAAAAAAAAAAAAAGGAAGACATGAGAAGCACCCAGAAAAGAATTAGGATAAAAAATGCGGAGTATGCTGGAATCCTTGCTTACTTGGAATCCTTCTCTCCATCTTTATCCTTAGACTTCTTTTTCTTCCAGAACTTGTGATATTTTTGCATTTTTTTCACCACCTACAAGCTCCTTTTCTATCTTTCTGTCTTTCCTTTCTATTTCACTTTCACTACCTTCTGCACGGGTATATTTTCTTTTTCTGTTTCCTTCTGTTTCAGTTTTCTGGCGACAGTTCTCCAAATGAGCTGACACAGGTGGAAGCGCATGTCTTTCACGAGAATGTCTTCTGGAATGTTGCTGAGGTACCGAGCAACGATGCAAGTCTGCTCGGGGTGTGCCAAAGCGACGTACATCTTCCTCTCTCAAGAGGGAACCGTGAGGCCATCCGCTTTTGTAATGATAATGCTTATGTGACCTGCTGTAGTAAGTTGCAGTCGATCTGTCAAAGGCTGAATCGCCGTGAGAGAACTTTCTCTCTCTACTGTCTCCTGTCGCATGAGGTGAATAGTAATCCTTGTAATAGCCACATCTTTCCCATCTCCGTGCTTCGTCTCGATAGTATCTTTCTCTGCTCCAACTTCTTTCCCCTTTGGATCGGTAGTACCTATTGCTACCTTGTTCTGATCTTCCTCCGCTGCCAGATCTGTACTTTGAATATTTGACTGCTCTTCTGCCATTCTCAGGGCTGTTTCTTTCACGAGGGAAAGATCTGTACCTGCTTCCCTCCCAGTACTCCTGCTTGTGACTCTTTTGCTCAACAAATTCCACGCTCTGAGAACACCTCCTCTTGCTGGAAGGACCTGCTTTTTGACTCTCCTTCTCTTCACTAGGAGCATGTTCCCTCTTGCTTCGGTAATGCTCTTTCTCAGTGGTTTTAGTCTTGTCCTTTGTATCTTGGCGTCTATCTGCAATAGCTAAGGAAGAAAGATTGTTAGAGCTACATTCAGTGTCAGACTCGAGAGAGGAAGTTTGCCGCAATTTCTCACCAGGCTCAGAAGAGTCTTTGCCGGACAAAACATTTTCTTTTGAAATGAGGTCACGTTCTTTTGATCTTCTTGGTTTCTCCTTGTCTCCACGGTCATCACATTGGTACTGGGCGAGGTATTCATCATTCCCAGGAGATTTCGGAGGTTCCGCAACACTGCATAAAATAAAAACCCATTTCTCACTTCTGCTGAAGGACGTGAATATTAAGAGTAAAACCTTCCAACGTCGAGCAAACAAACAAAAACCTCCGGACTACAGGAACGCTCGCAAAGATATGCCATTTAGAAACCTCTCCTGTGATTAGGACACCTTCTTCAGCTCCCAGAGAAAGTGCTTTTTCCCCTCTTGCTTCTGAAGCCATTGCACTAAAAAAGCAAACGCATCTGTCTCCTTCCACCTGCTGCTCTGAGAAAAAAGGCATAGGGGCGAGCGGGGAACAGCCAGTGTTTCTCCAGACAGTGGAGAAAAATGGAAAAACATTCTATAAAGGAACACAAGTTCTCCTTGAGGCACCAACCTGCATCAGAGTGATATGCTCAGTGCTGATCATTAGTTCTGTTCGTGACACTGGACACACAGTATGGAATTGTACTAATTTAAATCCTTCCATTAAATACTATTAGTAGACAGATAAAACTGTAACGAACTTCCATAAAGTCTTGTCTTAATCAGACTGTGCTCATTTTACCTCATTTCCTCTGACAAGCTGTTCAGCTGGCTGGCTCTGAAGGACTCCGTGATGACTTCTCGATTGACTGAAGGCATAGCTCCAGGCATCTGCAATTAAAACGCACAAGTCAGCAGACAAAAAAATACTATTTGTAGTAGTACTGAGGACTGGTCTTGTCAGAATGTCTCCATTAAATGGTAAGCAAGACCGCTGTGAGTTGTATGCATTATCTACACTTCAAAGATAACCCCAACTCACCCCCCAAAATCTACTTTATGAAACTTAGGAATTTTTATCTCAGCTGAGCTTAAGTTGACAAGTTCTAATGTAAGCTCAGGTCTGCAAATTCTAAGGGGATAATACCACAAAGCCTTACGATCACATGTGTGCTGTGTTTTCTCAGTATTTCACCTGAATTAGGAACACAATAAACACTCCCGAATACATCGTAGGTGAGAAATTCTCGATGGAGCAAATCTATGTTTCAAGCAATCCATTTGTTTTAGAAAAGAACATCTCAGAAGGTTTAACAGGTTCAACTCGGCAAGTGGAATCATCAAGTTTCAGTCCGTTTTCTTTAGATTCATTAACTAACCTAATAGCACCATTTAGTGAATCTGTTTTTGGCAGCTCATGCTGGGATCTTCCTTTGTCAGCATTCTGACAGGAAGAATCGGAATGCTGCAATGTACGGACTACCTTTCCAACCAAAATTCCATTAGAGGACATTGCATTGCATTTCAAATTCCTTTGAAATAAGCCCTTTGACTCCTCCTCAGATTTTCCTGAAGATTCTGCACCATAAGGGACTGTGTTATCAGAGCTGAGTTTAGGATTTTCATTCACTGTTGGCTCCACAAAAATTTCATCAGAAACTTTTTTGTTTGTTTGCATTTGCTTCATTTGCATTACCGAATTTGTAATTGTGGATGAAGGAACAGCCTGGTAGAGATCTTCATCCTCCACAGCACTGCTAAGAAAGTCAGGCTGTGACACAGTCTGACGAGCAGGCAATTTATTGTGAATACTGATGGTGATCTTCTGTTTTCTTGACGTATCAGTCATTGAAGGCCTGGTAATTGCCTGGTTTTGAACACAGGCCATTGGTGGTGCTGAAGATGGCCTTTTTAGGGTGACACCAGTGGTCTTTGTGTCCTCTTTTATGGATCCATTTCCATTTAAACGGCTTGAATTCTGTATTTAAAAAGAAGAAATTGCAAGATGGATTAACGCAAACACTGCATGTAACATTTTGAAACACAAAACTCTCCTACTGAGTGTTTCTACAAATGGTCTTAACACCTAAAAAGATGCTTAAAACCAAACAAAAAACCCCACACCAAACCCCAAACCCACTAGCAGTTTGGTGCCGTTATCTGCCCTCCCGCTTCCCTGAATTACCTTAATCATATGAGGAAGAAGTCGTGGTCCCAGAAATCCAGCCTGCTTACTATTAGCCCCCTGCTGACCAGGAGGGAATGAACAGGGATAAGATGGTGCTGGCAAGTAAAACGCACGTTCTCCAAGTGTCAAATCATAGCGCCTTCAGAAAAGAGCAGTGATCGTAGTTTAGTTTTTCTTTCAGCCTACTCTTGGATTAAATCCCATCCTATCATTTTAGAGGAACAGCTCATACGATATGGAAGCCTTCTCTACAGAAGGCTTCGCCAAGACTACAGACTGAAAAGTAGAGAACAGTCTTCCTACTAAGACTATCACTTGCAGAGCAATAATTCATTCTTACACCACAGATGACCTTCATTTCTCTCCTTCTCTAAAGTAGCCAGCTACAGATAACACATAGATAGCAATTTACACAAGTGCTGCAGTTTAAGGCCAAGCAACAAAAGATAATAAACGACACAGAGAATTTCAGGTTAGACAGAACTGAATTAGACAAATAATAATCTTCTCCTGGGATAGCAAGAAAAACACTTGCAAAACAGAAAAATATCAATAACAGGAAAGTAAATCTCTTCTGAACACAATTTAAGATTTGTTATTACCTGATATAAAAAAGTATGTAAGCTCGCTGACCAAGAACTCTTTTAATGTCAGTACGCACTACTTTAGCATCATTCATCTGATACCAAAGTCCATTACCAGCCTGCAAATAAAGACAATGATTTCTTTAGGTGAATTGCACGTTTTCCAATTGAAATCACGGATAGGAACAAAATACACACATGTCAAATAAAAATATAATGAAATCTTTTTCCCTAGAAACAGTAGCTGCTAGTCATGCTTTAATTGGTTTGCCAGCACAACCTTTACCCTGTTAGAAATGCTGTTGACTTCTACCTTTACATAGCATATATAGTGTCCTGAGTGACAGCTGACACCGTGATGTACCAGCACCGCGTATAAGGCATAGAGCAGTGGTTCTCCCATTGACTGCGACATGTAGGCTCTCAGGTCCAAATACTCCGGATATTTCACCTCCTAAAGAGACATCAAGAAGATAGAAAAATTATCCCAGAGTACTTCGTGGACTAGCCAGAGAAAAACACTTCCAAAAAACACAGACTAGAATTGATTTCTAGAATATATTTCTCGAATATATTTCTTGATTCACTACAAATAAGTCTTCCCATAAACAACGGTTAAGACTAGAAGTTGCAGAGAACTGTTTCCTGATGAATCAGCCTTCTCAGAGGAAAGCATATGCTTCTTGTCAAGCGGGAACTTTATTGATATTAAGAGAAAGAATAAGCCATAGTCGTTAGTCTACAATTATTGTCTGAAAATATTAACAACTTTCAGCTTTGGGGGATGTCCCATTACACAATGATATAGTTGCATTACAGTGGTAAATATACCTTGTTGATCTTTCCACCTGTGAAATCTGCAAATCTTTTCAGTGATATTGTGAGAACCTTGGAAGAACGGTGTATGGTAAATCTCTTGGATGCAGGAACCATCTTTTTACACCTTAAAACCAAGCAGAGATAAGTGTTTGAAGGCATCTTCTTTTTTCGCCCCCAAAACAAACTCCTTTTAATGTCTCACGCATGCCTATGCTATTTGAATGATATTTACTTGCATAATAGGTTGGTCTTTTTTCTTTTCATAAACCCATGCACTGCGTGTCAGGTTTGTTAATACACAGAAGAAGGTCAATTTTCCCAACAACTCAGAGCATAGCGGGAACAGGAATCTCTCACAAAAGGGTATGACCAGGTTGGATGGCAAGGTACCATTTCTTGGTCTACAAAAGTGGCTATTTGAACTCCAATCCTGGATACATTCTTTCAGCTTTCAAGGGAAATACAAATACTGAAAGCGGAACGAGAGAGCCTTGGTCCCCAGGGCTAGAAATTGCAAATAATCTCCAACATAGGTCGACTATCAACATCAAAAATACAACAGAAGCACATGGTCATTCTACAGGAGGGAGACATTTAACAGTAGGAAGTCTTCATGTACTGAGCTTGTCTGGAAAGACACTGAAACCATCTGCCATCCTTTGAAACAAAATAGTTCAGTTTGACACATTGCCCGCTCCAAGGTAGGACCTACGGTGTAAGCAGTGAAAATTAGCCACTAGCCCAGAGAACAACGGAAACTGGGCAGTTTACATCAAGAAAAGTACTGTCGAGAGCTAATAAATAGAAAGAACAAAAGTAGCTCTTTTTGAATTCTGATGGCAAAATACAAGCCAGAGAATTGCAAACCCATAGGGAATGCCTATGAACAAGACTTCCCCCCTCCAAGGAAACAAAAATCCAAGTCTTTTATAAACTTCCACAAAACTTGTAAGTAGATCCAAAGTTTAGAGGTAGTCCAACAGAGTCATGCAACATAGAAAACTGACATCTAGGATTAAGACCTAATTCGTCAAAATCTTACTCGCTACATTTATAGCAATTCTCTCCATCCAGCTCTTCAGGTTTCACAAAGAGTTCCAGAGCTCTGCTAACAGACGAAACCGCCTAGAGCAGCGAGAAAGAAGAGCGCAAAGTCACCGTAATTCAGAATTCCAGAGACATACTAGTAGTTTATAAGAGAATCTTACTAACATACTCAAGCGATCTACTAGGAGCACTGTGAAGAAGGAGGCAGAAAGAGCATGCTCAGCATTGACCTCACCTGGAAGGCATTTGACTTTGGAACAAATACTTTTCCAGTAGCCTAGACAGCATCTACAGTGTGCTTTGTCATCAATACTGGGGACAAATTCATCAGTCTAACAATTAGATGTATATTGAGGTAGAACAACAAAGAAGTATGACAGCATTATAATTTTTGCAGAAAGAGAATTCTTTCCCCTTAAACCCAATGCAAATGTGGAGACTATTTACATGGGTTCCACGGAAGGACAAAGTCCAATCCACTTCCTTAGCACCACCAAGCTCTTACGTTTTAACATTATATGTGGTTTGGTTTTTTAAGTTAAACAAGTTTAATTTAGAAAGTTATGCATGTACTTAAACATCATGAATTATATTTAGAAAACATCTTACCTTTATATCCAAAGTGATATCAAGAAATGCCTCATACGTATCCGAAACTGCTTTGCAATTCAAGCACTTCACTGGAAACAAAATATAAATGCTTAACATTATGTGAAGGAGACTAACTGTCCAAATTCAAGTTGTTGACAGATACTACTTTAGACAAACTACAGACTGCTTTACTACCGACAAAAGACACAGATCAGTTCTAAGGACAGGAATATTTTTTCAAGTACCTCTCGATCTTAGAAATCCTCCAAATATTTGATGAATGATGGTGGTAGCTTGAGAAGATCTGTCCAATCTGGAAATAAATTATAATCAGACCTCAGAAGATTTAAGGCACAGAATTAACTCTTCAAAGAGTTTGATGAAAACCAAGGATGATGTAGACTTGCGTTGCTGATAGTAAATAAGGCACTAAAAGGTGCTAGAGATCATTTCTGAGAGTAAATAAAGGACTAGAAGGTGCTAGAGAATGTATGAAAGTGAACTTGTTTATGCTTACTCGGTGCTTCCGTTCAAGCACGCTTCCTGCATAGCATCAACAGTATAGCGCAAGAACTCGTGTGCGTCTTCTTGACTGCCAAAACGGAAATGTTGTCCTATTCCTAAATAAGAAGATGATAGTATTGACCTCATTTAAAAATGAAATCATTCTTGTATTTCTAAAATCTCTCTTCATTGGAGTGTTAAAACCACTTAGACACATCAAATAATTATTTGAAGATTACAAGCTATCGAAAAGAAACACATCTGAAGCCACTTACGACTGAGATTACTGATAACATGCGTAGGCTCGATGGCATCAACAGTGCAACGCAGGGCCTGGTTAATGTGAGTCTCCATCGTGCACATCATGCAAAAATCTTGTTCACGACCTGAAGAGTGAAAGAACAAAGCATCCCAGTCCAGCGAAATATCCAGAACTACAAACATCTAAGTACAATTTAAACTATAGATACAATATCCACTCTCCTTGCTACATTCTATTCTCCCAAGATGCCAATGTCCCAACAGTCTTGTAACATTTCATTTCACACAACTTGACAGAAGAAAAATATCCACTAAGCCTGTATTCAAATGCATGTTGTGATGAGAAATCTAAAAGACTACTGCAAAGTCGCAGTTGTAAAGGCTGACAGGAATGTGAACTCCACAGGCTGCAAAATGTATTACTCTCTAAAATTACTACCAAATGCATTACTGTCCAATGCACTTCATTATTCCCATGAAGCAATAAATAATCCTTTAATAAACAAACAAACAAACAAACAAACAAATAACTAACTAAATAAATAAAACATGGTGCATTAATTGCACTCCATATGCTATTCGGAGCCCACTGCTAATACAGTGCTCAAAGCCAGCTGCTACAGGTAAAATCAGGCAAATAAGCTTATCTCACAGAATCACTGCTGTTCTTTCACCTTCAGAGCTATCCAACAGATTCAAAATACTGTTAGAAAGTACTCACATGACTGGCTGTGCTCAAGAGAAAGCATGTAATTGGCAAGTGGGGGTGTGTAGGTCAAACACTGTAGAGTAGCATTAAGAAAACATGTGTTGCCAAGATTGTACAGGCCAACTCCAACACTTTGTGTTTCTCGCCAATCCATACAAATCTTCTCAGGTGGAAAAAGAATGCTCTGTGGCGGAGCAATTCCATCATTAACGACTGCAAGAAAGTTAAATTTAAAAAGAGATCTTGTTTGTTTGTTTCGAAGAAAGGTATTTAAAAAAATACTATTCTGCAGGAGCACCTAGAGGAGCTAGCTACAATCCAAACCAGAAAAA
The DNA here is from genome assembly GCF_965140915.1 of Aythya marila. Lineage (NCBI taxonomy): Eukaryota > Metazoa > Chordata > Aves > Anseriformes > Anatidae > Aythya > Aythya marila. The sequence goes on along the minus strand of NW_028137167.1, from coordinate 769,232 downwards.
CTTATTGCAGACAGCTTTAATACCACCAAATTCAAATTGGCTGGTCAACACAATGTTTTGGGGAAAAAAAAAAAAACAAAAACAACTTTAGTCAACCATTTTAATTTTTCTAAGGCAAGGCTAACTGCCATTCTGTTTGTAGCACCTAATGCCAAGTTCCTCTCCATCTATAATCTTTAACCTGATTAACTCAACTACTGTTTTTTTCCTTATTATAACTTAAACCACAAACTTAGACTTGAAATTATACGGTAAAAACGTAAAAACTAGGAACTAGGAATGACGGTACCCCTACAGATACCAGATTTTTTCCTGAGCAATGTTATCCTTCAAAAAACCTGTGAAAAATGGAAGCTGTGAATAGCAACAATCAAACACTTTTCTCTGCAAAACAGAAAAGACATGGAGGAATCTGTGCATTACAAAAAGCTCCCCGTATTTCTCTGTTGACTGTAAATATATCAAAATTAATTTCTGTAACATCAGTCACTTCAGTTGCCTTAGGGGATTCGCTTTTGAAGTCTTTCTTCACAGTAGTCCCCTTCTCTATCAGTGCAACAAGTAAGAACTGCATTTTCTACTTTTGCTTTGAAGACAATGGAGGCAGGATAGAACGCACACTTACCTAGATCTCTTGGGGCAAAAGCCTTAGATTTTTCAGATGATCTACAGTAAATAGCACCTCCACGTCCTTGGGCCACAGAGACTTGGCTTGAATCTTCTGCAGGCACTATCCGGCCCCAGTTGGCGGTGCGTGACATCAGTATTTTAGGACTTGGTTTCTTGGATTTGCCAGACCGCCTTGAAGAGGGCTTTTTAGGCTTTGAAGATTTGGGCTTCTTAGCTACGGTCATTGTTCACATCTGCAACAGAGACAGAAGTTCTGGTTGACGTAAGACTATCAAGAAGCACTCCAAGAAGAAAAGAGTAACAGAAGTCCTGTCACTTAATCTCAAAGAAACAGCCTTAAGAACTAAATCGCTGGTATGAATGATTTAAAAAGAATCCCCAAACTAAACACACAAAGTGAAAATTTCCATCTAAACTCTATCAGTATTACTTTTCGCTTCTGCAGAACTAGTGGCTGATGCCATTTCTTTCCCTTCCGTAGGATTTTAATCCATTACAACTCTGGAGTCTTTTTAATATAAAAATGTAGAAGACATTCTCTGAGGGGAATCAGTTATTTATTGATTTCCGGAGTTGCGCAATTATCTGTTAATTAGTACCTATGATCTAATAGATAATTGTTGCAATTATCTATTGCTGGCATTAGTAACGGAACACTATTACTTCACTGCCTGCGTTTTTCTGTTTCGTCTGCACAAAGGTACCCAGAACTCACTGCTACTTTTCTTCTGTCTTTCCAGGGCTCGCCCTCTACCTCACTGTCTACTGCACCAGTCATGAGGGGTTTGTTGTGATTCTATAATGAGCCTAGCTTTTAAATACACCTTTCATGGGCGTCACTTGGTGATAGCAAGTTAATCTGTGAGGGCTCCTCAGTCTACATCATGCGGTCGCTTTTTCCAGGTGAAAAAGCGGAGCTGTAAGTGGCAGTACACCAAAGCCCTGGCATGCTGAGATCCAAGAGGAGAGATGTTTGGCCCTCCTTTTCACTCCTGGGAACCATATACCTCAAAACCCACAGAGGATGGGCTATATCTCAGAGAAATCTTGGGAAAGGAGAGCATGAAGAGCATGTTTGCAAATTCATTTCTCCCTGGGCTTCTTCTGCTTCTCCAAGAAAGACGAGTTTGAATATAACTTTGGCAGCAGTACTTCTGGTGTTTTACTCCTACCACATTTAAAACTCCTACGACAAACTGAAAAGTTAGACTAAAAAGCAGCTCTTTCCGTTCTCCTTTCTAAAGTTGCACGCTTTCCTCATGCAAAACAACAGGGGAATGTAAGCTAGAAACGGAAATGCTGAATGTAAAACAAAACAAAACAAACCTCAGCCCTCCAGGACAAAAGCCAATAACTGCTACAAAGTCCTTTTTAAAATGCTGATTAGGTTTCAAGGTGATACCGCTTTAAATAAGCGTAGTTGTGTGTCCATAGGCAGAAGCTGAATAATGACAGGATGAACTTCTATACTTCATGTTTTGTTACTGTCTTACTGTAGCACACAGGGACTTGTTACCTTTAGGGAAACCACTAACCTCATGGAGGGTTTAAAACATAAGCTAGTTTGTTATACCAAAATGACGGAGAGAACAAAGCATAAAGTGCTTTCAGATTTCTAGCACGCCTTGATTGCTGTCCATTAAACTTCAGACACGTTAAACAAAACACAGTAAATAAGAAAACTCCTAGTCCCACAGCTGGCAAATTGTGTGCAGAGGTTGTAATTAGAACTTTTTTGCCTTGACGTTTTACATTTAAAATTGATTTTAAATCCATTCTATACACACTTTCCATTCCTGAAAAAACAATACGCAAACCTGACAAATGCATTTACATGAGAAATGAAGTCGTCCTTGTCCGATTGGAAGACTAAGGTGACAGCTCCTGGGCTCAGGGATAAGCTCCGATCTTCACCAGTGACAGCTCCTTTTTTAGGATTGAAAGGGAAAATGTTTCAGCAACACATTGGAAACATACTTAAGGGACAAGAAACAAAATCAAGACTGCAGTGAGAAGGAGAACAGAAAAACAATACTGGGGAAAATGAAAAGGGAAGGGAAGGGAAGGGAAGGGAAGGGAAGGGAAGGGAAGGGAAGGGAAGGGAAGGGAAGGGAAGGGAAGGGAAGGGAAGGGAAGGGAAGGGAAGGGAAGGGAAGGGAAGGGAAGGGAAGGGAAGGGAAGGGAAGGGAAGGGAAGGGAAGGGAAGGGAAGGGAAGGGAAGGGAAGGGAAGGGAAGGGAAGACCTTGATCTTTATACTGACCAATGAGATAAGCCTTACACATTGTTAAGTTTATTTTTGACAACTGATTGAGGTGTTACCAGCTATTAAGTACGATTCAAGAGCAAATATTAACACTAGAAAGAAGAAATCCGATCCACCACCACTGTTTCAAAATACATCCATTTCTCATTTGGAGATGACGTCTCTCTGGCAAGGTAGTAGAAAAACTGTAAATACCGATAGAGCTTCCTCTCCCGATGTTCCATATACATACCGATGCTGTTCCTACACCTACGCTCTGAGCATAAATTTATGTTGACATGAGTGACAAGAGAGGGTGTTACTCCTCTCTTTGTTTGCCTTGAGAGACACACCTCTTGTCCATTGAAAAGTAAATTCAAGATTCCAGATCACTTAAGACAGTTGCTATCCCCCCATTCAGAGTTCTGCAGCAGCACTCTTCAGATGTGTTTAGCAGTCTCTTTAGAAAATGTTATCACTTAGGACCTGCTTCTCAGTAGGTCCACGTTTGGCCTCCGCTTAGCAGAGAGTCAATCCCAGCTTAAGCTTTCGTACAAGAGCCCCTTCACGAAACGGAGTTGAACCCTGACATAACTGAGTTGAACCTTTAACCTTGAAGCTTCCTTAAAGAAGAAAGCAGCACCCAGGCCAGGAAATAGAAATTAATCGTCACTTTACCCTGAAACGCAGTGGGCTATTCTGTGCTGGCAGGATTGCTGCCGGGCTGGCCGACGAGGCGGCGGGCAGCTCCCCGGGGCCACAGGGCCTGGCACAGGGAGCCGCCGGGGGTCTCCAAGGTCCGGGAACAGCGGCAACAGCGGCAACAGCAGGGACAGAGGGGACAGCAGCGACAGCAGCAGCCACCTCAGCCGGGGCCGTCTCCACAACCGCCACAACGGCCTCGGAACGCCGCCGAACTCGGAGCTCCAGCGTGACGCCTTGTGAACCTGGCCGCGCTGCTCATGGCTAAAACCAGAGCGTTTCCTCCGGCGTGTGTTTACTGTCGGTGCCGGATCGGCCCTCACCCCGAGCTCTCCCTGCCGGGAGGGCTTTGGGGTTGGGGTTTCCCTCCCGCCGCCGCCGCGGGCAGGCCCCGCGCGCAAGGGGTCCGCGCTGGGGAGCAGCATCTCACCCGCGGCGAGAGACCGAGGGCACGACATGAAAAAGCCCCGACACAAAAATGCCACGACATGCGGCCGAGGCGGCGGGGAGACGGCTCTGAGGGAGCTGCCACTTCGCCCCGCCGTCCTCCCCTCCCGGGCCGCCCCGCCGAGCCCCGTGCGCCTCAGGTGCTGCGCTGAGGGGGTGGCTGGCTACTGAGACAGCTGCCCAGGGCACTGCTCATGGCACCGAGCCTGACGGAGGTCAACAAGTGTTGAACAATGCTCTCAGACATCGGGTCTCACTTTGGGGTGGTCCTGTGTGGAGCCACGAGTTGGACTTGGTGATTATTGGGAGTCCTTTCCACCTTGGGATGTTCTCTGATTCTAGGTCAGCAATCCAGTAGCTGATGAGAAGTGTGGAGTCATTCAAAGGGAGGAGAGAGCACAGCACTTCTCGTTTGCAGAAGCGGCTATTTGGTAACCAAACCGACGATTCCTTTGCTTCTAGAGCAACTAACAGCAGGGATCCGCTTTACAATAGAGGGAAAAGAGTCGTTGGCATGTCATGTGAAGTAAGCTTCAAATCCCAGAGGATGATTTTGTTGGAACTTTATTCAGCTGAAAACACGGAAGCCTTGCTTCTGCTTGTGTTAGTTACAGCTCCAGTTTACTTTGGTTGGGAGGGAAGGCATTCCAGGCTAATGTGCTGTACCTGTTCCTTCAGCTCATTGTCCATAAACGGAGGAGCAAACGAAATCAGTTTAATCTCCATAAAATGCAGCAGACAAAGCGGAGTAGAGGGCGATCTAGCACTTAATTTTTCCTGTAAGCAGGAAACCCAGAACTCAACAACACTTTTCAAATCTTGTCCTGCAGTAAATGACCAGCTGAGTGAAGCTTGCATTTAGAGGATGTGCTCCTCCAGTAGACGGAAATAGCTTTTCCTCTTCACAAGTGCAACTGAGTGGTGGACTGGCAGCTACGTGGTTAACTAGTTGTGCCAAAGGGGTTGTGTTGAATGCACAGAAAAATATGCAGGAATAAATAAACAGCAGAGGGTTGTCTGTAGGCATGACACCGAGTACAGATGTTGTCTGCAGGTTCGTGCAGAGTGCACCGCGCCAATAAGCACCCAGAGTCGGAATGCACACGAAGGTCTTTTAATTATATAATTACTTATAGAACTCTGCAGAGTCAGGCACTTGGCCATCTTTCGCAAAGCAAGCACACCTCTGACTCGAATCACCGTCATTTATACACAGGAAACTTGTGAAAACTCTCTCTTTGGCTCCTTTGGATTGGTTATTACAGCTCACCTAACTTATCTCCACTGAGCTTGTGCATTACAGAGGAATACCGGGGGGGAGGGGGAACAGGAGAGGGGGGACACACACCGAATCCCACATTAGCATAGATTAGCATTTTGACAGGTGTGATTTTTAATGTGCTAATGACCCTTAATGAGAAAAAGGTTACTATAGGTCAGTCTGGAGCTGGTGTTCTCCTTCCTGTTTTTTCCCTTTTAGCCCTTCTCTTCCTTGCTTCTGCTAGCTCAAGGCTACCTGTCTCTCTCCTTCTTTATTTTCTCAGCTAAAAGACTGCACAAGCTACACGCCTCCCTATTTGCTTCAACATTTCCTTGGTTTTGTTTTTGTTTTTTTCCCAGCTTTGGGACGACACAGGTGTGGTTTGATATTTGCCAGTATAGCTAAAACTCACGCCAGTCTGCTCACGCACAGTAAGTAGTAAGATTTAAGGACTGGTTTCATCGGCTTCTTCCATACTAACATCCTTCTTATGTTTTAGATATGCTGTAGTTAAATCAACACTAAGTTACTACTTGTGGAGTAATCGCCTTAAGCGACTAGGCATCATAAGCACACCTCCATCCCAAAAGCTACCCGCCTCCAAGGTGCAACCACCCCTCACTGAGCATGCCCTCGGAATTTCTCAGAGCCTGTACCTTTAAACGCAAGTGAGATCATTTCTACCAAGCACAACCAAGATATGCATGACTAGAGTCACTCAAGCTCCACCTTAAAGATAGAAAATAATACCAATTGCTTTAAGAGAAAGGGGATGTTAGGGAAGATACTATCAGGAAGGATTCCTTCTGACATCACTCGACAGGCTGAGCCTCTCACTCCCCCACCCCCACTCCATTGGGACGCCGTGGGGTAAGATCTGAACGCTTGCTTATACCAGGCGTCTCTGTGGAATCTTAGAAATCTCTAGAGTTTTGATGCTTTTTAATGTCTTAATACCTAGGCTGTGTACCTGTGCATTTCATGCATGCTAGCTTGCTTTTGCAGACAGTGAATTTATCACTGACAATCCAAAGAACCTGTGTACCTGTCGCCGTAAGAAATTGCACTTAATTGCATTCTTCCTAGCTGTGAGAGTTCTCCTTGAATGCGACTAGAGCGAGGCCGTACTGCGTTGTTGGTGAATCCGTGACCGTGATAGTTCAGCACCCTGAATCCGACGGGACCCATGACGGTCAATCGGCTACACCCCTTAACGCGACACTACTAGACGAAGAAGATGACAGGGCTTGCATGCACTGCATTAGGCTTTGCATGTGAAAACACCCCCAAATAATGTCACGTACACTTAATGTTTTTAAAGGGAAAAAAACAGGAAGGTGTAGTCTCTCTGTAAGCTACAGCCCTACATAGTTAAGGCATCAGCATTCATTCCTTTGCTTGATAGCAAAGTATGAACATACAGAAGAGTTAAATATTTTCTTTGCATTCTTAAAGGCGATTTTTCAGACTTGGGCTTCAGTTGTTGGAGTTGAAGAAATCAGTAGACATCCTTACTTTTACGTTAAGACCAAAATCTTTATCTAAGATTGTGTTATCTAACGCAACTAAACTCCCACCCCCACATGGTTTTTTTGTAACTTCGCAATGATCTTGCTGCAGTCCCACTCTGATGGTCTTTCAGTAACATGCAAACTGCCGTGGCAGATTCTGTTACAGTGCTTTTCTATTGACAGTGTGCATAACACTCAAGGTAAAGCCCCTCATTTCGCAGTGGGGACATAAAGTGTTTCTTTGGACCCTGCTGCTTCTGTTAGTACTCATTTTTTCACAAACTTGTTGAACCTGAGCCGTGCCTACTGAGCCAACGAATGCTTTGATGACACAGTATTTTGTCAAAGCAGTTTTGCTTCTTGGAGCTACAGAAGCAGCTCTGGCTACGTGATAGCGAATTGTGCTGCATTGGCAAAACCAGACTTAGCTACAGACTTACAACACTTGCTAACTCGATCTATTTCAAATCTCATTTTAACTTTAAACGACAATCAGTTTTGTGGCTCCTGTCTTACTAATTTGCCTTGTTTTGCATGGAAGGGCAGCCTGTGAATGTTTTGCTTTATTGCATGCTTCAAAAAAAGGCTGAGGAAGAGACTGGAGGAACCTTTTCTATTCTATGGACTTTCCCCCGAGAGTGTGGAATTGCAGGCTACTTGGATGAATGTTCCAATGTGAGTAAGGGAGCAGACCTCAGCCAAAGGAGGTGGAATCCTTGCTTAATAGTATCAGTGTGGGGACATCTTTGCTTAACGGGAGCCATTTAAACTCTTCATAGAAACAAAATAAGCTGGACATCTTATGCTTGGAAAGCAGTATGGTTACACAGCGGCTAACATAATGACTTGAGTCTACTGCTCTGCAACTTCAGGTTTTGTTTTCAAGCAGTGCATACATCAGTTTAAGCTTTGGACAAGGAGATTTGCAATGCAAATAGTGATAAACCAGAATCAGCGGCGCTGACGAGTGTAATGGTGAAATGCAGCAAATCAAGTATTCCTGGAGAAATGTGAGATTACAAAACTAGCAAGCCATGAAGCACTTTTGTTGTTGTTGTTGTTGTTTTTTAAATCAATTCTTATATGCTGAAATAGCACCTTCAAGAAAATCTGTTTATCTAGCCAGGTAACGGTGTCTCCCTGTAAACAGGAAGGAAATGCCAGGAGCAGCCATACCTCTTTGCTGTCAAAATAAAGAGCAAGTCGAGGCCAACATCATGCCATAGTGCAAAGGCTTGCTAAGAAAGATCATTCTAAGAGGTCTGCAAGAAAAGATGACTTACTTTGTCATAAGTTTGTCAAATAGAATGGACGAGTTAGTAGTCGAGTACCGACTGTGTCCGACTCTACAGCTGCGGCGCAGCTCCAAGTCCCTGTTTTCTCCGTGGACTCGTCTCACAGTTTTTGCACCAGCTCTACTCCTCAATGTTCTGGTGACTGAAACGCAGAAACAAAGGATTTTGAAACAGTGAAGATGGGATTCTCCTTATTTCACCGTTGCTCTTGTAAAATGGAAACAGACAGACAAAAAAGGCACCCTGAAGTGGATTGAGTTTTCTTTACATTTCAGATCAGAAGTTGGTGTCACAACCACTGCATTCCACTAATTTATCGCTCTGCACGTTTAAACTGTCTACTTAAAACTGGGACCTGTAGGGAAATTTTTAAAGAGACTGAAAGCTAGACAGACAAAAACAAACGTGCAACTTTTGTTCCATGCAGGAGGGAAATCTACTCCACTTATTTCTGTCTTGGAAAAGTGAGAACAATCAACACCTTTCTCTAAGGTGTTTTCACTCCATTCATGTCAAACTGTATCTAACAGTGCTCAAAACAAACACTAGGACATTGCAAGCCTCTTCCTAAGAGGTGTATGTTTGATTACTCTGTTTATGCATGCAGCACTTCCATTTCCTGCATTAGGATCTAACAGCTCAAGGAGGGAAGAATCGTTTCAAGAGAAACACCCAAACACCACATAACTCAAACTCGTGCTTTTTAGAAAAAAGCCTGCCCATTGTTTGCCATACAGCACCCTTTGGCACAGGTTGGTTGCTTGCACTGTCATTAAAAGAGCCAAGAGGACAAGGGGAAGGGAAGAGCTACACCGCTGTGCTGCTAGGATCACAGCTAAGGTTTACTTTTGTGCTTGCCAGCTATAAAACTGAGTTTGAACTTACCAAGTATCGATTTACTTTGCACAATTAGAACAGTTTGCTTTGTGCCTACCAAGCTGCAATTCACACTGCTCCCTCCCCAAGGAATTCATAAAATCTCCTATTTGCACCTACCTCTCTTCACAGAAAAGTCACTGAGGAGTGAATTCAGCTGACTACAGAAGGCTTTGGGGCCAAATGAAAGCCATGGAGTGACCAAGTGCCATCCTCTTCAGTAACCTGCGCAAATAGGTATCCCGGGGACTTACAGCCACTTACCTGTGCTATATTCTTTTTTTTCGTTCCAATTTTAGCTTTCTCAACTGCCTACATTAAGAAAGAGGACACGGCAGAGAAGGGAGAAAAGACTTGTTGTATTAGACCCATCAAGGATGGGAAATTTCACCATGTTTACAAGCCAGTGCTCCATGGTATACAAAGAGAAGCCTGTAGGCCTCACGCAGGATCCACATCCCAAGTCTGTTGCGTGCCATATACACGCGGTTCTGTATGTACCCACATTTCCTAGCTTGCTCATGTTGAATTCTCAAAATTATGAGCAATAGCACCCAAGTGGAAAAGATACATGTCCTGGTTTCAGTTAGGACAGCGTTAGTTCTCCTCCTAGTAGCGGGTAGGTTGCTATGTTTTGGCTTAGAATGTGTGAAAGGATGTTTAGAAGATTGCTGATACCACCCCGATGTTTCAATTGCTGCAGAGCAGTACTTACAACAAGCCAAGGACCTTTCGGTGTCTCACTGTCCTACTGGCGATCAGAATCGGCGCACAGCAACAGCTGCGAGGGGACAGACTCAGGATGGCCGACCCCAACTGGCCAAAGAATTCTATGCCTTATGGCAACACGCTGCACCATGGATAGGGCGGGGCAGCCGGGCTGCTAGGGGTTACGCTGGGCACTGGTCAGCGGGTAGTGAGCAACTGCATTGTACATCACTTGTTTTGTACACATTACTAGTAGCAGTACTATCATCATCACCATCATTATTATTATTTTCCTGTCTTAATAAACTGCCTTTATCTCAACTCGCGGGCTTCACTGTCCCGTTTCTCTCCCCCATCCCAGAGAGGGAGGTGGGAGGGTTGCAGAAGGGCTGTGTGGTGTTTAGCTGCCGGCCGGGTTAAACCACAACAACACCTCAAAGGGGTTGGGGAAAAAAACAGGTTTTTTTTAGAAAAGCAGAAGACTTTCACTGAGAAGAGGGATTCTAGTTTTAAGGTACTGGTACGCCATCAGCATGCTCATAGGCCTCTGCTGATTTTAGCCGGAGGTTTATCAGGCCACAACTCACTGCACATGCTTTCTCTCTTGCTTTTCAATCTACAAATCGAACAGAGATTGAACATATAGAAATACAGTACCTTGAAAAGCATCTTCTCTTGACATTTCCCCTCAGTACCGCCATACTTTCTTCAAAGCTGGAGACTGAACACCGCAGGATGCTTTTGCTCATTGATCTTAAACGGTGTCTGTTGAAACATTCAATACTGGGAGAAGAATAATCCTAGGGAAAGAAGGAAACAAGAATATATTTATGTGAACCACGTAGACTCAGATAAAGAAATTCTGCCTCACGCAAGTTTAATTGACCCTCCTGACTTGGTAGCGGGGCAACTAATGGCAGGCAGACACTGAAACGCTGCTGTGCTCAAGAAAAACCGGGAGAGAAAAAAAAAAAAAAAGCTTTCAAAACTAAAGCTTCCCTTTCCCCACCGTTTTCTTGTGGATAACTTAAGCTTAATATCCTTGGCAAAAAGATATTGCAGCAAAACCTTTCACATAAACTTAGTGTTTCGTGAAAAACTACAACAAAAACAAAAAACTTTATATTCAAATGAATTTAAATTAAAAAAAATAAACTAATTAATTTAAATTAAAAAAAAAAATAATTCAATTGACTGTTCAGAGGAACAGTCAAGCTTGACATTATACATCCTAGAATTAAAATCTAGTTTGAGTTTTTCTCCCATCTCCAGACCTTGCTAAAGATGCTTATTAGGAGCTCTGTCAAAAAAAGTGAAAGGCTTGTTATATCAAAGCTTCGAACCCTTCTTACTGCCCTTGACCTTCTTCACATTGCTGCTCCTACAAGGGTGAGCACTATCATTTTTAGTACGGGAGGGAAGCTGTGATATCCTTGAGTGGGGGGTCGTTCTGTTTACAAAATGAAGTTCCAGTAAGAGTACATCAAATGAACCAACTTTCTTTGAACTTTAATTCATCGCTATATTGAATGAATGACCTCTGGATTTCTCTCTCCCATTTGGAAGTCAATTTGAAAACAAACTACCTCTGCCATAAAGAGCCAGGCATCAGAGACACCTGTTGCGCCTCAAGAACAGAGAAGGTATGAACGACAAGAGCAGCTGAATAAAATGCAACTTGCCATTAGAAATGGGTGTACTGGCATCTACAGGTGCCGCTGGCATCTCCTCATCTGGTTTCTCGTCTTCAGTAGCAGGGTTCTGCTGTGGTGACTTGGAGTTGTCGCATGGAGCACACGCTGCAGAGGTGCGACCTTGCAAGAAAGAATAGATACCAAAGATCTTCGTCGTGCATTTTCAGTTACAAATGCAGAGACAAGTCTTCAAATCCTTAGCGTTAAAGCACGTACCTCTTTTCTCACGAGATTCTTTAATTTGTTCACAAAGTCGTCTAAACTCTGTATCCATTTCGTTCCTCACCATTGAATATGCAGTGTCTTGCAAAACATAGGCGCTGTGACTATCTGAAATTTTACACACTTTAACTGAATGTTGTCTACCAACCAATGAAACTGTTTTGATCACAGAAAAAAATTGCTTTCTTCATAGGTTTGTTCCAAAAGGTTCTCTCAGTGAATATTTTCAGCATAACAACATCGAAGTTAATTAAAACAAAAGCACTAGTTCCTTGGGAACACTTATATCACAATTCCATGCCCAAGTAGCAAAATGATAAAATATTTACAGTCTGGACGTCCAAAATCATCTAATCCATCCGAAGTCTATTGTCCGCACACAGCATTTATCCATCTATATGTTTGACAGATTTTTTAAACTAGGGCTAAAAAGCACATCCTCACCTGTAGATCTTTGATCCAGGTAGTACTCGAAGGCATTGTTACAGATTAGATCGATGTCCTTCAGCTAGTCTCCTGCAGTGAGGTACTGGCGCGAGTCAATTTGAGTCAGAACTGTTGAAAGATCCATCGGCTCTTTAATCCTTGTGGCATAGTCAGGTACCTGCAGATCAAATACAAGCATTCAGAGGTTTTCTTAACCTTGCACACTGTCTACCAAAATTATTCTGAAGACTTTAAATAAACGACTTCCTAAAAACTCTGAACATTTGCGATGCATCAGAAGATGCTGAAATTAACCAGTTTGCTTCTCAAAAATGGAAGGGCTTTTTCATTTTTCATTAGAGCGGCCACGAGAGGACAACAAGAAGTAGGGAGGTCAGAAGCACGTGCATGGTAGAGAAGAAACACTGAGGGTGGGAGATTCATTTCACTTTGCTTCAGAAAATCACAACAGTGAAAGCTGAGCAAGCCATCCGGCATTCTCTTTGTTGTCGACATTGAGGAAAAGGTGCATGAATTGCACCTGTGAAGTACCTATTGCAGGCATCTACTTTAGAATGAGATAACTGGGCCCTGAGGTGCTCATTTCTTCCCTCAGAGCAGAAGAGGAGCCTAATGACCAGTTCAGATGAGGACATATGTATCTGTCTAGATTTTTCACAGCTCAAGAACCTAGGAGAAAAGGGGAAGAAAAGCCAGTGGAGGCCCACATGAAGACGACTTTGCTGATCCCCAGGTATATTCAAGTTACACCTGTCTTTGAAATATACGCCCCTAGTTTAGGCTTATCTCATAAATTAAGGAGAAAAAGGCATCTAAGCAGCCAATTGGAGGAAAAAGAAAACACACTGCACTTATGGTTGATTCCTATTGAGGAGTTCCAGATGAAACAGAGAACAGGATCTCAAAACTTATTTTTACAAACTGCTGCTCCTATTCCTGTTCCCACAGGAACTGACAGTCCAAGAAAGGGCTTCAGACTTCACTCAAGTACTCCTGTAAATACTGTTTGTAATTATAAGGAAAGATCTCTGTGCTTTTCAGTGCTGTGACACGCCTACATATCAAAGCCTTTTCACGAGCAAACTGTGTTGGCATTTGGACTGGCTTTTTAGAATGAAACCAGGGCTTTCAGCAAATAATCCCATAAGAGACATTTGAGAGTCAGCAGAAGTAAAAGCACTGCCTCTGCTTCTTGCAAAATCCTAACAGTGCAGCCCTAAAAACAAAGTTGAACCTTCCCCAAAACGCTGAGAAGTACAAACACTGAGAAGTTACAGACACACACGGATCAGCACTACTTTACCTTCTGTGGGTCAACGGGCTTTGCAAATTCCCTGAAACGTCTGTCAGTGGCAAGTCTGTGAGTAACGTCCCTCAAGAAAATTCTAAGGTCACGCAAGGTATCCTCCTCTTCCTCCTCCAGCATCCCTACTTTTGTGGGGATCACTCTTGTGGCTTCTGAGGCTCAGCTGGTGGTGCTACAGGCACGACTTCCAATGTCCAATCAACTTCAATTCATCAGGAAAAATTGGCCAATTTACAGTACTCAAATACAAGCATATGACAAATTACTGACAGAAAATGACCACCAAAGCAAAGCCCAAAGAGCTAGTAACTTCGATAGGAAAGTTTTAGATGTACTTCTCATATCCTCCTCACCTCTTTTCTTTACAGGAGGCTTAGCCACTTCATTTAGAATTAGGTCCTCAGAAAAAGGCTGCTCTCTCTGCCCTACCAGGCAACTCAATATTGCACACTTCTCCAAATTCCGTATTAAATCATTTTTGCATCTAAAGCAGAAGGAGGAGAGACATTTCAGATTTAAGGCCACAAAAAACTCATCTTCTATTCCAAAAAGACGAGTACCTTTTCAAATTAATTATAACCTGAAGAACACAAACTGAAAAAAGTTATCTTCCTGGCCTTAAAAGGCTACATTTTCACAGGTTGGCACGGCAAATTCAAATATCACCTTTAAGAATCACCTGTAGAATTAAAGCTCACTGAAGGGATTGTACGCTACACTGGTAAAGTAATGGCTTTCACCACATCCAACAGCGCCTCCTTTGTATTTACTTGCCTTGCTGCAGCCTTTACTTAGAACCTTTATGGCTATCGAGGGAAGAGACAGGCTTCAGCAGACAAGTGAGGGCTTTTTGCTGAGTTTTTATTTCTCTACCAAAAGGTGTCTGAAGTAGCTAGTACCTCTACGTCTTCCTCCATTTTCAAGTTCTAGTATTAAAAGGTAGGTGAGGAATTTCACTACTTATTTTAGAAGGAATTTACAGCCTGTACAAAAACTTCTGTGGGAACTCAAGCACTTTCAAAGCAGTTGATAATAAACACGTCTAGGTAAGACCCGTTCTCTTCCCCCAGTGACTGAGACCAAATCATCAGAATGAGAACAGTGTGGTCCTGTTTTGGGCACCTTCCCTTAATGTAAACTCTCAGAAGTCAATGAAGTTCTGCACCTACTTTTACTACAGTTTATTTAGGATTACAACTAGAATTCGATTCCAAAGTTACTTTAGCAGAAATTGGAACTCAGCTTTCCAGCTTGGAAAGCTTTGGCCTATATGAAGAAAGAAACTGATTTACTTATTTTTTTTTAATCAAAGTGTTTCAATTCTCTACTAAATTGCATTATTAGCAGTTTACCCAACGTAGCATGGAATGGCAGACTGTCAGAAGAAATCTCTTCAGTAAAAACATCCTCTTGTAATTTCAAGCACTTCATATTCTTGACTAAACCACTTTGTAGCCATCAGAATTATTGTATTAATTTATTCTTTGCATGTGTGAGAAGGGGGTGAAAGTCACTTGCTTGACTCAGAAAAAACCTTAAGCAGATGCTTTCACAGTATTCTTTTTCTCTAAGCAAATTTTAAGTGATTTGTTAGGGTGCCTGAGTAATAACAGCATGCATTTAAGAAAGCACAGCATTTTGATGCTGAAAGCATTCATAAATTACAAGACACTGAAGAAATAGTAAGGAAAGTATTGACAAATACCTCTTCTGGGAGATCTGAGTGACGTACATCAGACGGAGCAAGCAGCAAAACTGGCAAAAATGCTGGAATGTTAAATAGTAGAGTTAGAAAAGTAAGTTTCAAGGCAGGTCCAGCGTTGTCCCACCATAAATGGATATCTGGGACATAAATTGTGCTTGGTGCTGTCTTCTGAGCATTTCGGATCAGCTAGTGAAAAGGAAAGCTTGCGTAAGAAAACTAAAACACGTACAAGAACCTCTTAATACATAGCTACATAGCCATCTGACTGCCCCATGAAATGAAACTACGTGAACAGAGTGGCAAGCATCCTTTCACATAAGGAATTTCTCTGTGCACCCTTTCAGATTATCAGTATTCGGAGAACTCTAGTCAGAAGATGGGAAGGATATATTCAGGCAGTGGCTAGACACCGTAGCTATATGGCCACAGCCACAATCATCGCATAACAAAGAAAGGAAATGTCCCTCTTAAGGGACACATCAGTATTCAGTCGTGTAACATGTCTGTCCTTACTTGTATGGCTCTCAAACGTTTCCACTAAAGGTAAAAATATTTTAAGGTAGTGATGCCAAACAAGAAAATGGATTTCCTGCCTAAAAGTAAAAACACCAAATCTGTTCATTTTTTCTAGTTAAAACCACATCACTGTGCAAATGAAGTGTTTTCTGAATGTTAATGCTTTTATTGCACATACTGCAACAGCACAAGTTGTGTATGTCCGTGCGAAAGCAAAATAAACAGAAGCCCCAAACCTCGGTTGCCTTACTAATATAATTTAGAAGAAGCCTACAAAAAGTAGCCGACATGCAGTCTGATACAGAGCCATCTACTGGGAGCACACAGTCTTAGGAGGCAATGAGAACTACTTTCTGGATCCCAGTGACATGAACAGCATTTCTTTCCACAAAGAGATGTTTATTAGCAACACCGCCCAGCTTCCTGAGCTGCTAGCAACAGCCTCACTGTAAAACTGGGTATGGAAAATGTGGACATGTACAACATCCAGATTGTTTGTGGTGCTGTCTAAAAGAAAAGGGGATTTTCAGACAGAAGCAAACATCCCAGCGCATTAAAACAAGGCCACCTCCATTACCAATTAATTTTGCTCACCTTACTTGCAACTCGATTGATCCTTTACATACAGTCAGTGAATCCGATGAGAAGAAAAAGAAAAAAAGGTACCTGTCCGCAGATTTCTTCTGGCGATGCAACGTTTGTAAGCAGAACAGAAAGGTCCAGGGTGTGAACGGGAAACTTCTCCAAAGCGTGCAACACCACGGGTGCCACGTAAGAAACCTGGCCGTACCCTTCTTTTCCTACTATTAGCAGACGGGGCTGGCATGATGTTGGTTCGCAGAAAGCACTCCTAGAACAAGAGTTAAGAAAACAAGCTTATAAATGAGGTGCTGAATAGACACACAGATGTTCCAAGTAATTTTCCTATAGACTTTCTTTTCCCTCCCCAAATAATCCAAATGGCAGCGGTACATTAAATACATGTAAGATTTCCAGTTAAGTTATTCACTCATTCCAATTGTTTCACCTTCTTCCCTTGTGTTTCCTATTCTTTAGTAAACCAAGACTGCAAATTAATATCCCTGCAATCTTGCTTTACTTTATTATAAATTTATTATTTATTATATATTTATTATTTACTTTATTAAAAATTTATTTTTATTTAAAAATAAATTGGTGAGGAGCATTTGTTTCCCCACTACAATCAGGCTGTACCTCTGCTGGCTTAAATCAAAGATGCTAGAGACTTAGCCTTGCTCTAAAGCACAGAAAATCTTCTGGACAGCACAGCAATAGAAACGGAGAAAAATAACTGATCCAGCTGTGACAACATGATCTAACTTTCCAACTGTGGGCTTGCATGACTTCCATACTAAAATATCACAAGATTAACACAACTTGGTGGCTTAACAAATAAAGACACCATTCAATTTTTTCTCAAGGTGTTTTAACAAGCCCTTTCTCAGTTTTCTTTCTGCTACATAATTCACTACTGGTTTAACAATCCTGGAAAACAGAAGGGCAAAAGGTGGCAACACAAACCCATAAAGTTGGGGTATTTTTAGCTAAAAGGACAGACAGCACATTTATGTGGTCTTGAGTCTTTCAAAGAATGCCATGGATTAAGTCAACGTGTTCTGGTAGTCTACTAATCACTTTGGCTTACAAAGAGAAGCCTGGGCTTTTCAATTTGGTCATTCAGAGCAACTTCGTTACAACTTTAGTCCCTCCACCCTTTCTTCTTGTGAATACCAAGCACCCCTTCAACACACAAACTTGATGTTGCCCCTTCCTCTACCACCCCTCGCACTTTTAACAGCTGGAACTGTTCACAAAGACTCAGCAGACCTGAGAATTTAAACGTAACAGGGATCTATCTTTCTTTACCTGCTGAAACAGAGGCGTTTTTTCTCTGGTCCGTCAGGCATTCCATCTTTTAATTCATCTCCAGAAACCAAGCATGCATCGTCATCACTGTCAAACATATCATCTTGTAAAATAGGATTGAAATGCTCTGAAAGGCAAAAGAGGTTTGTTAACTTTCCTGAATAGCCTTTGTCTCTTTCTCTTCCATTAATACAGCTTCTAAATCAGTGCCAAAACCCTTTCTTCATTTGAGAGCACACACTGAAAGCTATTTCCTAGAGTTCAGCCCACCACAGATCTAAGGAGATGGCACAAGGCCCTACAAAGCTCTACTAAGTCCCACTGATGTGTACGTGTAAGGTACGCTACTCTTGGTGATTTTTTTCTCCCCCTTAGAATAAAGGAGATTACAAACACTTTCTGCAGTTGCTTAATAGCTAAAAAAGAAACAAACAAGACCATTTCTTTCTGGAGGAGGTTCCCACAATGAAAGCACAGGGATAAAGGATGTGATGGCCACAGAATTCCATTCATCTAGTAAGTATCAATGCTAATTGATCTCACGTGTATAGTACGATCCACAAACATTTAAATTAGGAGACTGGTTAAAAAGGACGATAGCTAAAACAATATTTAGCTTAGACCAGTTATACTTGTATCCTGGTTCTGACATTCTTCAGAAAGGAATTAGAAACATTGACCTAGAAATGCTTCCCCTCCAAAGATCTGAGTTTTGATTTTTTAAAGAAAAATAGGTGCATTATACTTCAAACCTCAAGTCAACCTCTACAAATGCTAATTATCTTAGCTGCCGTCAGAAGCAGCATGCTTCAGTAGAGAACGCATCGTCCTTTACTGTGTATTGAGTCATTCAGAGCTTCCATTTGGCATTTCAGTTTTGAATCCACAATAAAACCTATGTGTTATATTCCAGACTTGCCCAAAAAAAAGACACGCACATGCAAATAATAAAATTCTACCACCATTATGTCTGAAAGGTTTAAGTTGATTGCACAAACCACAAGTTTTTGCTTTAGCAGAATTATAAAGAAGTGGATGCTGTGGTTATACCTTGCTGTCGGTCCTCCTTTAGTGCAAGCTGTGCATGCGGGAAGATCTTCTGCACAACTTGTAAAATATTCTCTACTGATCTTTGAAAAAGTGGCTTGAAAATGGGTGAGAGTGCTTGTATGGGTGAAGCCTTGATCCTGTTTGAAGCTGGAACAACCTTCTTCATAGCCATGAAAAAGTCCTTTGCTTTTATTTTAATAGAATTAACGTCTAGTAGCAACTTCTCCCTACTTGCATAAATCTGAGGATAGCATCGGCGTAGAGAGCACAGCGCAGCTTCAGTACATAAAGATTTGATATCTGCACCACAGTATCCTAACAAACAAAAATCAAACGTTACATCAGTCAAGGCCCAGGTTTACAACATGCAACATTTAAAGAATTTGTAAGGCCAAAACCAAACAGCTTAACAGGGAATTCAAAGTGCTACCGCTCTGCAGGGAAGTTTCATGTTGCTCACTGCCTGATATCCTGCGCTTATGCAGCTGAAGCAGACTCCTCATCAAAAACTATACTCTTGAGGAAGATGCCCCAGAACCATTTAACGTTCTTAGACAACAAGAGGAACGACAACAAAGAGTAAATAGATGAAAGCATCTCACTCTGATTGCTATGAAGGTGTGCCAGCTGCCTCGTTGACTACTTGTGCAGCAAGGCACAAGAGCATGGGTACTGCCTGGTACAAGCTAAGGTTCTTTACAACTTGGTCACAAGCAAGAATCCGTTTCTGTTTCAGTCTTACCAATGCATTTCTCAGCTAGTTCATCAAGCAACATGTCCGGTGGCTGAGGGGTCCAGTCACGAGTATGAATCTTGACAATTTCTTTTCTAGCCTGGAAGCAAAATCATTGCATTTTAGCTTGTCCCAAGTTTTCCTTAAAAATACCAACAAGAAACAAACAAACCAAAAGGCAAACAAGTAAACAAAAAACAAAACAGTCCTCCCTCAAAACCCCTCATCTATTAATACGCTTTTCTTACTTGCTCAACTTTCAAGTATTTTACAGTTATTTAATATACACTCTGCATTGTCAACCAGGAAATTGAATAGTTCTTATTTGTTATACTGAACTTTTTCTAGGAACCTACAGTGAAAGAAAAGGCATTTATAGCTTCAATAACAAGTTTCCAAACTACGAGACCTAAGGACCCAGAAGAAAATACTGTAATGAAAAATTTATCCAGAAACATTTCTTTGCTGTCCAAAAAACTTCTCTAAAACTTAGCAAGCTTTCATTGGGACAGTCTCATTACTTCATCACATTTGCTTTCCAGTCAGTAAATTCACAGAAAGCACTTCTGGCACAATGCTTCCAATTGCTACAATTACTATAAAGAAGAAAAGAATTATGACTCAAACTACTACCACCGATCCGGGGCACAATCAAATGCAAACACATCCCCTATTCATTCATAAGCGAAGGATTGAGACCAAAAACACAACTTCATGATGAAAACACCCAAGTGGACTAAATAATTAAGCAAACAGGTACAACTTGGGGAATGAAAGGTTTGATTATAGAACTAACTACTTGGTGGTATCATCCTGACCATATATATCCAGTACCAGATTTGCCCTCCATGGAACAATGCAGTGTCTCCACATATCACTCGTTTGTTCAAGTTGTCAATTATTTTTTTCCTATAAAGTTGGACTTTGCCATGGTAGCACTAACGTTGAATTTAAGTTCTCACCTCTTTATCTGGCAAGTTGAAGAAGAACTCTCTGCCAAAGCGTCCTGGTCTTTGTAAAGCAGGATCTACAGAATCCAGTCTGTTGGTAGCTCCGATTACCACGATCTCCCCTCTGTTATCTATGCCATCCATAAGCATCTGAAGAGTTGAAACAATGGAAATAATAGAAAAATATAAGTTTTACTTACTGGTTCAGTACATTTTGTTACATTCCACATGACTTTCTTGATGCCGGAATAACCTTCTTCCTAGTGGTCATTCAAAACTGGGAAAAAAATAGTCTCCCAAGTCGGGGTTTTTTTTGATTTGATAATAAATCTGCAGACTGTTAAGTCATCAAGCACTTCAAGACTGTTTGAAATAATCTCTACGTTAATATAAAAGGAGTACCGCACACTTCTGCTCAGGAAGAAAATCACGGAAAATGTCAACTTTGATTTTAGATGTTGAATTTGTTGCAGTGAGATCTTCCTCATCGCATGATTCTATTTGGATTTAAACCATATTATCTATGGAGAGACCAAGATTAGGACAAGAACAGCACAGAGTTCAGCATGAAGGCAATCAGGAGCTCAAGTTTGTATTCTTTGTATTCAACTTTACCCTTCTCTTGCTCGAAGGATCTGCTTTTTGAGTCTCCTTCTCTTCACTAGGAGCATGTTCCCTCTTGCTTCGGTAATGCTTTTTCTCAGTGGTTTTAGTCTCGTCCTTTGTATCTTGGCATCTCTCTGTAACAGCTGAGGAGGAAAGGTTTTTAGAGCTACATTCAGTGTCAGACTTGAGAGAGGAAGTTTGCCGCAATTTCTCACCAGGCTCACAAGACTCTTTGCCGGACAAAACGGTTTCTTTTGAAATGAGGTCACGTTCTTTTGATCTTCTTGGTTTCTCCTTGTCTCTACCGTCATCACATTGGTACTGGGCGAGGTATTCATCATTCCCAGGAGATTTCGGAGGGTCCGCGACACTGCACAAAATAAAATCACATTTCTCACTTCTGCTGAAGGACATGAATATTACGAGTAAAATCTTCCAAAGGCAAACAAACAAACAAAAACCTCCGGACTAAAGGAACGCTCGCAAAGATATGCCATTTAGAAACCTCTCCTGTGATTAGGACACCTTCTTCAGCTCCCAGAGAAAGTGCTTTTGCCCCTCTTGCTTCTGAAGCCATTGCACTAAAAAAGCAAACGCATCTGTCTCCCTCCACATGCTGCTCTGAATAAGAGCCAGAATATTCAAAGCCACTCTATTTGTTCTCCCCACATAGCCAAAAAAACACCAGTTGAAAGAGTTTTCTACCTCTCTCCACGAATTTACATTCACATATCCTATGACTGCAAAAATAGAAGGCGGGGCTCAGGAGGAACAGCCAGTGCTGGAAATGAAAAAAAGCAGCCTGTTTCTTCAGAGTCTTAAGCCTATGCTACTAGGAACAAAACAAAACAAAACAAAACAAGAGGAGAGGAGAACAACAGCGGGAAATTTACCTATTCTCCACGTGTTCAATTGCAAAGCCTCCTCTGGAGGATCAACAGTTGTGAATTCAGTGTGCTTAGGAGAAATCAGATCTACATCTGAACCACAACTATTTCAGTAGTATCACGAACTTCTGTTACTCTGAAGAAGCAGTCAGCACCGTTTCTATGTTAGGAAAGAGCTGAACAGAGTCTGTTATTCACATCAAGTAGTCAGGCAGGTTTCTTCTTCTTCAGGCTGGGTTTCACTAGAACATGACTAGCCTGTAAGCCTCATGGCATCACCTTCCATCTTGACTGCTGAACCTCCTTGCTCCCTACTATCTTCTTTGCCAAGATACAGCTGTCCACATTTACTTTTCCTACTTGGCTGGACTGAATTTAAGAAGATCTTGCATCTAAGAAAGGGAACAAAAGCTGCTGCCCAGCAGCGTGTGGCTCAGGGAGGAGTGAGAAAGCTCTGTGCAGCCCCCAAGGTCCGTGCAGCAGGAGGCAGGAGGTGCTCCAGGCTCCCAGCAGCAGTTCCCCTGCGGCCTGTGCAGGGAGAGGCCCCTGGTGGAGCAGGCTGTCCCCCTGCAGCCCATGGGTCCCCCGTGGAGCAGATCTCCACGCTGCAGCCCCCCTGTGGCTGGAGGAGCCCCCGGTGGAGCAGGTGGCTGTGGCCTGGAGGAGGCCGCGGCCTGTGGAGAGCCCCCGCAGGAGCAGGCCCCGGGCTGGACTGGAACAGGCTGTGCTGAGCCTGCTTTGCCCATGACGCTCCTTGTGGAGTGATCTCCCTGTCCTTCTGGCAGCCCTTGAGCCCTTGCCAGCCTCTTTTCTCCCCTTGGCGTTGGAGGAGGGGCAGGGAGAGAGCGCTTGTGCTGGAGCTCAGCTGCCCAGCTGAGGAAAACCACCACGGCTCTGTCTTGCCGCTGCTGCAGCACGCTGGTAGCAGCCAGCACCGTCTGTTCTTCGAGCCTCAGCAAGCCCACAGCATCTTCCCAGAAGGGATCCCTTTCCTTCACGCCTCCAGAGGCTGAGGGCTTGTGCCCCGTTTGCAAGCGCTTTCTCAGTGCCCCCTTCCCCAGAGAAGGATCCCAGCTGCTTGGCTTCCTTGCCCTCTGCTGCCAGGCTCCCGCAGCTGCTATCCCAGCAGCGCAGCAGCCAGCTGACAATGTGCTCACCTGGAGGACAGCTGCAATCTTGTCCCATGGCTCGCAGCTCGCCCAGGGATGGGGATCACCTGCTTCCTGCTGCTTTTCTCTCTGCTCTCCTTTCCAACAGCCTCCTGTGCCCTGGGATGGCCCTACCTTGGGGTAGGCTGCCTCGCCTTCCTCTTGCTCCTTCCCCTTCTTGGGAGGACTTTCTGCCCTTCCGAAACGAGATGACTTCTGCATGCATTCCTTCCCCTTGTGTGTATTGGCGCCTGAGACAGCAATGGGGTCGTCCCCGGAGCCAGCTCTCAGGGCCTGTGCCAGGCTTGGAGGGGCTGCAGGGAACATGCCAGGGGCTGGAGGGGCTGCAGGGAACATGCCAGGGGCTGGAGGGGCTGGATGTGAAGTACTATCAGTAAAGAATTTCTTTCTAAAATATATTAG
Organism: Aythya marila; assembly: GCF_965140915.1. Classification (NCBI taxonomy): domain Eukaryota; kingdom Metazoa; phylum Chordata; class Aves; order Anseriformes; family Anatidae; genus Aythya; species Aythya marila. The sequence goes on along the minus strand of NW_028137167.1, from coordinate 745,985 downwards.
AAATCTAACTTTTCAGTGTAAAGCTATTAGTCCATGTCCTGTCACTCCAGGCCCTGATAAAGACCCCCTCCCCAGCTTTCCTATAGGTTGCCTTTAAGTACAGGAAGGCTCTCAGCCTGGCACACAGTAAAAGTGATGGCAGATCCTTCACTATATTATTTGAATTTCACGTAAATAGAACAGACTATCAACTTACTTAGGAGAAGTAATACAATTTCAGAACTATTCAAAACCAAAGGCATTCCAAACTAAGTTTAAGTTCAGAGGAAATCCAAAGAAAAAACTAATTTTGAAACTAATAATCAGAGACAATAATCTTCTTCAAATGATAGATTTTCCTCCTGTACTGGGTAATATTGGTCTGTCTTTAATGCTCATCCAGACATGGCTTTGACACCGAGTATCTTGCTTTGCCTCTGCATTAAGTCTTCTTCTCATGTGAGGTAAATGTCCTGCTCTTATGGGATGGGCTTAGGAGACATACGCGCTGTGTCTCATGATGCTTGGATATCATCTTGATTCTGTGTGAAGATGAAAGGTCTCACTGCTTCCTGAACAGGGAAGTGGATGTCTGCAGTTAAGAACCCTCTGTCTAATCTAGAAACATGAAGGAAGAAGTTTGCTGGATTGCAAGTGACAGTGAAGAAAGCCACAGGTGACATATCTGACTGATTAAAATGTTATTTAGCTCAGGGCATGGCTAATGATGTGGAGCTGGAATAGTTTGACGACTGTAATTACACTCACTATCACTGTTACTTGTTTATAGGATGGTAATGCCTAAAGGTCCCACTGGAGCCTGAAACAAGGTTGTGCTGGGTGCTGCACGTGCATATCTCAGTAGCGCTTTGATAGCTAGTGATACAAACAGACAAAACAGAGATTGAAAGGAGAAACGGGGGGACAGAGATAAGAAGATCTTCCTGCAGGTCATTTAGGGTATGAGCCAGGACTTCAGTGCATCCAGCTCTCTAGTGCTCTGCTGGCCCAGTGAGATGAATGGAAAACATTGCAGCCTTGGAAAAATAGTGCTTCTTCTAATTCTTTGGCCAGTTTTGATGATTTAGGACTGCTTTATTTATTTATTTATATATTTTATTTTTTCTTTTCCCCATTTGTGCTGGAGAAGGTGAACTTTTTAAATACCTATTCTGAATTCAAATATCATTTTCATTGTTATGTTTCTGTTTTGTTGGCACTATTCGTAATGACTTCTACCCTTCAGTGGAAGCAAAAGCTTATCATACCATAAAAGTGGAAAGGTCACAGAAAACTTCAGAGCTTTTGAAGAAAGCTGAGGAAAATCCATTCCCTGTTCTAGGCAGAGGGAGTGGCTGATTTCCAGACAGGTAAATGGGCAGGATAAGGCCACTTCATGTCCGCTGATGGCCAGTTGTATGGACCGCGAAGATAATGGACTAGCAGCACAAGAGACAGTGCCAATAATCTAATCCAATACAATCTATTTCAAGTGGTAGAGACCTGATACTCTACGACAATGTGAGGAAGACCAAACTGTCAGGCAAACTTTGAGATGATCATGTTCAGGATCTAAAACTCTTAAGACAAGTGTCAACACAGGAAGGGTGAAATAAAGGCATGAATGCCATACAAGTACTGATAAATCTCAGGAAGTCTGGAAACCAGGGCAAATGGATGGAATAAGATGGTGCTTTGTGTTAGCAAGAAGCAGAGGTTAGGGAAATGTTATGGGTCAGCAATAGAGTGGTTTTGTGCAAATCGCTGCTAAAGAAAGACAGCCTTGCTAGCCTGCTCTTTGCTCTTAGCTCCAGTCTACAGTTATCAGACACATAAACAATAATGGGAATTACGGGAGACTTCAACTTCCCAGCAAAAGACTGAAAGATGATTACCACTTATTCTCATACAGATATACTATGTGATGGATTTCTTCACAAAAGTGAAAAAATATAAGACCATTTTAGACTTGGCTCCTGTACGGGTTTAAATGTAGTAAGATTTGAATAAAGTCTGATCATGAGCTGACTTTTCTCATTTTACATTTCAAGACAGACAACACCAGGCTTAGAACGAAGGTTTTGAGGCTTACAAATGCAAACTTTGAAATCTAAGGAAATGAATCATTGAGTCTGACTAAGCATCTCTGGGACCGGAGTGCAGAGAAGGCAGAGTTAAAATTCAAAATTCAGATGGGAAAAAAGCAATGAGAAAAGGTACATTTCAGAGGTTAAAAACTGCAAAAATAAAGTACGAATGACCCTAAACCTCCTTCACGTAGGAAATTAAACAATAATAGTAAATGATACTTAAGCCACAGAAACCAGGGGGAACAAAGAGAACAAATTAGGACAGTTGCATACTCGAGGCAAAAATAGATCAAAAGTTAATGATGTCTCAAATGCTGCAAATCTTATTTCGTGCATCTAACAGCAACAACAATGTGATATTAAGGGCAGTGACAGGATTCCCATTGCAAATGAGGGTAGGGCACTAGGCACAACATCATCTGAGGTGAAATAAAAATCTACAGTGATTCAAGTGAAAAATGACAAGCTGATATCTACCTAGCCTATTAACAGCATTGGCACACAGAACAACAACTCAAGTAGGAAAAATACGTCACAACTGTGCAAATCAGGGATAGTCCCCAGAATGGGAGAGTAACAAATACACTTCTGTCCAGGAGAATGTAAAGAGTGATCCAGACAAGTGCAGGCCTGTTAGTTTGACATCAACGCTGGGCAAAGTTTTGTGGCAAGAAGAGATAAGACTAGGGAAGTAGCGGGTAATGTGGAATTTACAAGATAATTTATTAAAGCTAATTTGTTTCCAGAGAATTTAGTAGCTTGCCTTTGTAGGACCAGTGCTCCCCTACACAGGGGATGAACTACATCTATTTCACTTTCTGTGAGCTTCTGATACATTATCTATGGATTTGGGCTTTGGGGCTGCAAGTGAATCAAGGGAGTTTGCAATTGTTCACACTGTTCGAAGAGGGAATTACCGGCAAAGGAGAGGTTCCCTGTAGTGATTCTCAGAGACAGTTCTGAAACTGCAGCTGCTAAGGAGGCAAAGACTCATGGAGAAATGTAGGCTGGAAGGGACCTCTGAAAACCCAACCTCCTATTCAGAGCAGAGATGACTTCAAATTTAGGTATGTTCAGTATGGACATGGTGGCCGAAGACTAAAAATTACATATGAGCTTTGAGATTTCCAGGTGACATAAAGTTGGGAAGTACTACCGAGCCTGACAGAAGGATATCCCTTGTGATTGAAATGGTTCAGGTGAAGTGACATTTGATAATACAAAGTAGAGCCATGCTTAGAGATTCTCAACCAAGGGTGGTTTTTTTTGTTTTTCTTTTTTTTTTTTTTTTGTCATGTTTGCTATATGGCAGTCAGGAGTTTAAAACAAACAATAAAACAACAAAACCCCATGTTCATACACTGTTAACAGAAGAACTGAAAAAGTTAAGTGGTTATATGGTGTGTATGGCTATTCTTTTTTTTTTTTTTTTTTTTTCTCCAGTATAAATACACCTGACAGGGCAGCCCTGCCACACATTTAAGACATGAGGCAAAATTCTGCCACTTGTATTCACATTGAACTTAGGAGGAAGTGTTCAGAAGACAGAAGGAACAAGTTGCCTATTGTGTGGAAGGGAATTAAAGGACATCATTCTGCTCAGCCAGATGCCAGTTGAGAGAAAAATATGATGTCTCTGTGAAAATGCATTTCTTGAGTAAATATCAAGGAGAATTAGGAAATGTGTAAGTTGGGAGATACATCTGAAATGATGATTGCAGTTGGCTTATGAGGAACTTTGGACAGGAAATTGGTAGAAACTTCCCATTTCAAGAATAAAGTGCACCATAGATATGAAGTCAGCATTCACCTAAAGAGTAGAGGCCAACTCAAAGCCCCCACAACAAAGCAGTGGACAAACCAGAACACTAACATGTTGTGGTCTAGAGTCACACAGATATACATAAGTTTACTATACCTAAACATCTGAGGGGTTCCTTTGAGAGGTGGAGGGCTTGTGCCCCATTTCCATTTCCACTCTCAGTGTCCCCTGCCTCAGAGAAGGATCCCAGCTGCTTGGCTTCCCTGGCCTCTGATGCCAGGCTACCAGAGCAGGTATCCCAGCATCGCAGCAAACAGGTGACAATTTGAGTGCCACAGCAGTCCTCAATGCTAGCTGGACACTCAGGGCATTTGTGGCCACCCACCTTTGTGAGCTCCAAGGCTGACAGTGACTCTCTGCTGAGCTGCCACAGCTCTCAGGCGTCCCGGTGACAGAGCTTTCGGCGCTAAGCTGACTGCCAGGAGAAAAGGCTGCCGTGAAATGGCTGCTCCACAATGCCAGGAGCAAGGTCTGCTGGGCTGGGGGTTCGCAGGGGAGCTCGGCCTTGGGCCTGGCAACCGCGCCTGGAAGCCAGGGACGGCCTTGGTGTGCAGCTGGACACCTGGGCCTGAGAAAGCAAGGTCTCTTTCCAGACACTTGGCACCATCGTCACCCAGTGGCTGTCTCAGGGGGACGAGAGAAATGCACAACATCTCTTCCTTCCCTGAAAAAGGGACGGATTTGGACCCCAAAGCAAGCTCCTTTCTCTCGGAAGCATCACGTCCTCCTGTCTTTCTTGTATTTGGCTATGACTTTAGGAATCCCTGCAATCCCTGCAGCTGTGTCCCCTGCCAGCTTCTTGTGTGCCCCAAGCATCCTCGCTTGCAGGGCAGTAGAAGATGCAGAAAAGGCCTTGCCTTAGTGGAAGCACTGCCCTGCAGGAGCTCCAACATCCCTCTCAGCAGCACGCTGTAGCCCCCAAATGCCCTCGAAATGGCACATTTCAGCTACTGGGAAGGAAATGAGCTCGCTCAAGGTGAGCTACCCGCTCAAGGCCCAGGTGTCTGTGAGGCGGTGTTGGCAAGGAGTCCTGTTGTGTGAGTCCCTTCTTTGTGGGTGCTCCGTCCCCACAAGGCTTGCTTTTCAAGGCCCAGGAGAGTCTTGTGGGCACTGGCCTGGGGTCCCAGGCTGAGCCAGCTGCTGCCTGGCAATCAGGGAGGCTCGCTCGGTGTCTTGGCTTGGGTTTGCGTGGCCAGGCTGTGGGAGCGGGGGGCTGCAGGGGTGTCCTCTGTGAGGAGAATGCAGCAGCTGCCCCATGGGAGCTCAGGGCCGCTGCCAGGAGGCTCCTTCCAGGAGGGACCCACCCGCTGCTGCCCAGAACGCAGAGCAAAAGGATGATGTTTGCGCCTGGGGGAGAGCCCATCTAAGAAAGGGAACAAAAGCTGCTGCCCAGCAGCGTGTGGCTCAGGGAGGAGTGAGAAAGCTCTGTGCAGCCCCCAAGGTCCGTGCAGCAGGAGGCAGGAGGTGCTCCAGGCTCCCAGCAGCAGTTCCCCTGCGGCCTGTGCAGGGAGAGGCCCCTGGTGGAGCAGGCTGTCCCCCTGCAGCCCATGGGTCCCCCGTGGAGCAGATCTCCACGCTGCAGCCCCCCTGTGGCTGGAGGAGCCCCCGGTGGAGCAGGTGGATCTGCCCTAGAGGAGGCTGCGACCTGTGGAGGACGCCCCAGAGGAGCAGGGTGTTCAAGGACAGGTTGGAGCTGGTGCTTAGGAACATGGTTTATTGGGTGACATTGGTAGTACAGTGATGACTAGACCGGACAAATGTGAAGGTCTCCTCTAACAATTGTGATTCTATGATACCTCCAGCACGTCCTCCTCCACCACTTCCTCCTCATCATCCACGGCCTTTTTCTTGTCCACTGCCTCCTCCTCATTCGCTGCCTCCTCCTTGTCTACCGCATCCTCCTCGTCCCCCGCCTGCTAATCCTATTTCTCATTTTCCTCCTCCTTCTCCTCCTTCCCTGCCTCTTGCACCTCCAACACCTCCTCCACCTCCACTGCCTCTTCCTCCTTCTCCTTCTCCAGCCCTACGGACTATTCCTCCTCCACAGCCTCCTCCACCTCGGCAGAAACTTCCTGGCCAACTTCCTCTGCATGCTCCTTGCTGAGGCATGCTGGTAGCAATGATGGTGAGCCCAGAGATGTCAGGAAAAGTTGCCACGAACCAGGTGTGCCAAGGCGGCTTCTCTGGGAGGCTCTGGTTGTGAGCGCTGCCCACCGCTCCTAATTCTAGTTCCATTTGTCACCCCACAGGACCATGGCACCGTGGCCCTGTAAGGTAGCAGCTGGCGGCTCCTATCATCTTGATGACGCTCTGTGATGCGTTGCTTGTTGCCTGGGTAGCGATTGTTAGCTCTTATGCAAATGGCTTGTCATCAGTCAGGGGTGTGGCTGCTCCTCCCTATAAAAGGGCCAAAGGGGGGCAGTGGGAGCCAGAGTGCTGGAGAGGGGAGATGGGAGAAGATGGAAACAGAAAAGGAGGAGGATGAGGAAGAGGCATAGGTGGAAAAGGGGGGGGGTAAGAGGGGAAGGGGGCAGTGGAGGAGGTGGCGGAGGAGGAGGTGGTGGCGGAGAAGATTGAGGAGGTGGCGGAGAAGATTGAGGAGGTGGCGGCATTTCTGGAAAAGGAGACGGATGAGTAGGAAGCGGTGACAAAAGAGGAGGTGAGCAAGGGCTAGGCAGAGGGACACAATGGAGGTGGAAGAGGAGAGAAGGTGGAGGAGAAATAGTAGAATGTGAGAGAAGGAAGTGGCAGCAAAAAAGAAAAACAAAAAGGAGGAGGTGGAGGAGGACTAGGAGGTGGTGGAGGAGGAGGCCAAAAAAAAACAAAAAACAAAAGAGAAGGAGTAGAAGGTGGAGGAGGAGAAGGAGGTGGAGGAGGAGGTGGTTGAGGAGGAGGAGGCGGAGGACTCCAAAACAAAACACCCTCTCTGGCGCTGAGCGTTGACCACCGCTCCTAATTCTAGTTCTGTTTGTAATCCCACAGGACCATGGCACCATAGCCCTGTAAGGTAGCAGCTGGCGGCTCCTAGCAACTTGATGACGCTCTGTGATGCATTGCTTGTGGCCTGGTTGCCTGGGTAGCGATTGTTAGCTATTATGCAAATAGCCTGTCATCAACCGGGGATGTGGCTGCTCCTCCCTATAAATGGAGAGGAGGAGGAGGAGGCGGTGGAGGAGGAGGAGGAGGCGGTGGAGGAGGAGGAGGAGGCGGTGGAGGAGGAGGAGGAGGAGGAGGCGGTGGAGGAGGAGGCGGTGGAGGAGGAGGCGGTGGAGGAGGAGGAGGAGGAGGCGGTGGAGGCGGAGGAGGAGGAGGCGGAGGAGGAGGAGGCGGAGGAGGAGGAGGCGGTGGAGGAGGAGGCGGTGGAGGAGGAGGCGGTGGAGGAGGAGGAGGAGGAGGCGGTGGAGGAGGAGGAGGAGGAGGCGGCGGTGGAGGAGGAGGAGGCGGCGGTGGAGGAGGAGGAGGAGGCGGTGGAGGAGGAGGAGGAGGCGGCGGAGGAGGCGGAGGCGGAGGAGGAGGAGGCGGAGGCGGAGGAGGCGGAGGAGGAGGAGGAGGAGGCGGTGGAGGAGGAGGCGGTGGAGGAGGAGGCGGTGGAGGAGGAGGAGGAGGCGGTGGAGGAGGAGGAGGAGGCGGTGGACGAGGAGGCAAAAAAAATCGAAAAAATAACAAAATAATAGTAGGAGGACGTTGCGGAAGGAAAGGTGTTTGAGGTTGAGGCCAAAAAAAAAGAATCCAGACAAAAGAAGCATAGGTGGAGGAGGTGGCGGAGGAGAAGGTTGTGGAGGAGGAGTCCAAAATAATAAGAATAAAAAAAAAAAAATATATATATATATATAGTAGTATGTGGTGGAGGAGGAAGAGGAAGTGGTGGAGGAGGAGTTGAAAAGGAGGAAGAGGCCAAAATGTAAAAGACAAAAAAAGAGGAGGAGGAGGACGTGGAGGAGGAGGAGGTTGTGGAGAAGGAGGCCAAAAAAATCACAAATACAAAAAAAGTGGGTGAGGAGAAGGAGGTGGGAGAGGAGGAGGCCAAAAAATAAAAAACAGAAAAATCCTAGAAAATGAGGAGGGGGAGGATGTGTTGGAGGAAGTGAAGGTGGAGGAGGAGGCCCCAAATAAAATATATGAAAATATTTTAATTTGAAAAATGGATGGATTTGGACCCCAAAGCAAGCTCCTTTCTCTCGGAAGCATCACGTCCTCCTGTCTTTCTTGTATTTGGCTATGACTTTAGGAATCCCTGCAATCCCTGCAGCTGTGTCCCCTGCCAGCTTCTTGTGTGCCCCAAGCATCCTCGCTTGCAGGGCAGTAGAAGATGCAGAAAAGGCCTTGCCTTAGTGGAAGCACTGCCCTGCAGGAGCTCCAACAACCCTCTCAGCAGCACGCTGTAGCCCCCAAATGCCCTCGAAATGGCACATTTCAGCTACTGGGAAGGAAATGAGCTCGCTCAAGGTGAGCTACCCGCTCAAGGCCCAGGTGTCTGTGAGGCGGTGTTGGCAAGGAGTCCTGTTGTGTGAGTCCCTTCTTTGTGGGTGCTCCGTCCCCACAAGGCTTGCTTTTCAAGGCCCAGGAGAGTCTTGTGGGCACTGGCCTGGGGTCCCAGGCTGAGCCAGCTGCTGGCTGGCAATCAGGGAGGCTCGCTCGTCTTGGCTTGGGTTTGCGTGGCCAGGCTGTGGGAGCGGGGGGCTGCAGGGGTGTCCTCTGTGAGGAGAATGCAGCAGCTGCCCCATGGGAGCTCAGGGCCGCTGCCAGGAGGCTCCTTCCAGGAGGGACCCACCCGCTGCTGCCCAGAACGCAGAGCAAAAGGATGATGTTTGCGCCTGGGGGAGAGCCCATCTAAGAAAGGGAACAAAAGCTGCTGCCCAGCAGCGTGTGGCTCAGGGAGGAGTGAGAAAGCTCTGTGCAGCCCCCAAGGTCCGTGCAGCAGGAGGCAGGAGGTGCTCCAGGCTCCCAGCAGCAGTTCCCCTGCGGCCTGTGCAGGGAGAGGCCCCTGGTGGAGCAGGCTGTCCCCCTGCAGCCCATGGGTCCCCCGTGGAGCAGATCTCCACGCTGCAGCCCCCCTGCGGGTGGAGGAGCCCCCGGTGGAGCAGGCCCCGGGCTGGACTGGAACAGGCTGTGCTGAGCCTGCTTTGCCCGTGACGCTCCTTGTGGAGTGATCTCCCTGTCCTTCTGGCAGCCCTTGAGCCCTTGCCAGCCTCTTTTCTCCCCTTGGCGTTGGAGGAGGGGCAGGGAGAGAGCGCTTGTGCTGGAGCTCAGCTGGCCGGCTGAGGAAAACCACCACGGCTCTGTCTTGCCGCTGCTGCAGCACGCTGGTAGCAGCCAGCACCGTCTGTTCTTCGAGCCTCAGCAAGCCCACAGCATCTTCCCAAAAGGGATCCCTTTCCTTCACGCCTCCAGAGGCTGAGGGCTTGTGCCCCGTTTGCAAGCGCTTTCTCAGTGCCCCCTTCCCCAGAGAAGGATCCCAGCTGCTTGGCTTCCCTGCCCTCTGCTGCCAGGCTCCCGCAGCTGCTATCCCAGCAGCGCAGCAGCCAGCTGACAATGTGCTCACCTGGAGGACAGCTGCAATCTTGTCCCATGGCTCGCAGCTCGCCCAGGGATGGGGATCACCTGCTTCCTGCTGCTTTTCTATCTAATCTCCTTTCCAACAGCCTCCTGTGCCCTGGGATGGCCCTACCTTGGGGTAGGCTGCCTCGCCTTCCTCTTGCTCCTTCCCCTTCTTGGGAGGACTTTCTGCCCTTCTGAAACAAGCTGAGTTCTGCATGCATTCCTTCCCCTTGTGTGTATTGGTGCGTGAGACAGCAGCGGTGTCGTCCCCGGAGCCAGCTGTAGGGCCTGTGCCAGGCTTGGAGGGGCTGCAGGGAACATGCCAGGGGCTGGAGGGGCTGCAGGGAACATGCCAGGGGCTCGAGGGGCCGCAGGGTGTGTGACAAGGCTTTGAGGGGCCTCAGGTCCTGCCGCAGTGGTTGAAGTCGATGCAGGGAACATCAGAGTTGTTGGAGGGGCTGCAGGTAAAATGCCAGGGCTTGCAGCAGCTGCAGGCTGCGTCACAGCTTTGCATCAGGTCAAGACGCATTTTCCTAGAACCATACATTTCCTCCTGAAGGGGCTGAAGAGCATGGAATGGTCTTCAAAATGCACAGAGCAGACCCCAGCAAATGTAGAGCTGCTGCTAGCAAGTAGGTAACTTTATTGTTCCTGTTGTTAATTTTGTTTCACAACAACAGATGCAAATATGTATCTTGAATGAGGGCAAAGGTGACCTTGGATCTGAAGCACACAGGCGTTCGCTAGTGTCCCCCCATCCGGAGTGAATCCAGAACGACTCGGAAGGAAAAATAAAATCCAAACCAGTGCGTTGTGATAAAGAGAGTTTAATAGGGTAGAAAAGGAATAAAAACCAACAAAATAATAAATAATGATACTTACAGTTTATAAGATATTAATATATAAAAATATTTAATGCTATTAAATACTTATAATTTTATAATAATAAAACAATGCCATACTGTACAACACAGTCAATAAAGTGGATTTAATTAAATAAATAAGAAAACCAATAAATTAAATGAAAATTAAAAAATTTAAATTTAATACAAATAAAACCCATTTGTCCCATTCCAATGAATTGCTATCCCCAGCATCACTTCCCATCCCACTGATCATTTGCTATCCCAAAGACCTCCCAGTTCTTATCCCCTTGGCATGCCAGTGCAAGAAGAAGTGCTCTGCAGGCAGAGGCCTTGCTGAGTGACCACCTAAGGAGAGGAATTTAATCCAGAAGGCAGGAAAGAAGAGCAATGCCCCGAAAGAAGAAGCAAGTCTTGTCTCTCAGCCCTTTGGTGTCCCAAGCAGCAGTTGCCATGGCCAAGCTTTCCCAGCCCAGCTGCTGCCAGCATCTCCCCAGCTTGCCATTGCCACCTTCCTGGGTGAGGCGCGCGCGCATTTGCCATTGGCGCTGTTGCCATCCCTGTGAGTGGCAAGCCCATCCCCTAGCTCCAGCACGAGAGAGGGGAGAGGGCAAGCGAGAGGGGCAAGGGCTGAGGAGCGTGGCTGAAGCTGGAGCAGGTGCCTGCAGAGGTCTCTGTGCCTGCCTGGGTGCTGCGGGGGCCGTCGAGGAGAAGCCCGAGGTCGGTCACGGGTAGCTGGAGCCTGGCACTGTCGGCGGGGCGCTGGGCATGCTGCTGGGGCTGCTGGAGGTGGGCTGCGGCTGCACACAGGCCAGCTGGCACGCTGGCCCCAGCGCCTTGGCCCTGGCCCCCAGCGGCTGCAAAGTCTCGCTGGGGGTCTTTGTCCCCGGCTGCTGGCGCTGCAGCGTCCTGGCCCCGCTGGCCTGGGGACAGAGCCTGTCCTGGGGCCGCACGGCACGGGGCTCCCCACTCGGAGTCTCCGGCAGCAGCCGCGCTCTGCGGGGAGGTGGCGCCGCTGCTCCTTGCCCCCCTGCAGCCCCCGGGCTTCGCGCTCTCTTGCTGGGTGCCGTGGTGCTGTTGATCGCCAGCTGCTGCCCGCTGCTGCCTGCTTCCCTGCTGCTGCCAGCCACCGTGCTGCTGCCACCCGTCTTCCCCTGGCACGGTCTCTTGCGGCCTTGGCCAGCCTGGCCCAGCAGCGTCTTCCTCTCCTTGCCGGGGGGGTTCTCTGTCGTCGGCCTCCTGTGCTGGCAGCTCTGCGCTGTCCCGGGGGTGCTGCTGGGCGCAGGGCGCTTGGCCCCCCGCTTGGTGCCGGTGGACGCAGGGGCAGGCGGGGGGCTCTTGAGGGGACCCAGGGGGCGTTTGGGCAGGGGTCTCCTATGGTCAGTGCAGCCCTTGGGGTTGGGGCGTTTCTTGGGGGAACTCGGGGGGGATTTGGGCTGGGGTCTACTAAGGGCACTGGGGACCTTGGGGTTGGGGCGTTTCTTGGGAGAACTCGGGGGGGATTTGGGCTGGGGTCTACTAAGGGCACTGGGGACCTTGGGGTTGGGGCGGGTCTTGAGGGAACGCTGGGGGGGTTGGGGCAGGGGTCTACTAAGGGCACTGAGGAGCTGGGTGTCAGGGAGGCTCCTGGGGGGACTCAGGGGTGGACTGGGTAGGGGGCTCCTAAGCGCACTGGGCAGGGGACTGGCTGCAGGGCTGAGCGGGGGGCTCACTGCTGGCACGACGGGGGACTGCAGCGACAGCCCACCCTCAAGCTTCTCGGGGCGCAGCCCAGGGGTTGAGGGGACCTCACCGAGGGCTCCTGTGGCTTCCAGTCCCTGCGTGCTCGGCTCCTCGATGTCCTCGCAGAGGTCGGGCAGCTGCGAGAGGAAGCGGCTGAGGGCAGGACTGCTGGGCAAATCGGGGAAGGCGTCCTGGGGCTCCACGGCATCGAGCCAGCTGAGCAGCTCCTCCATGCCGGGGATGGGGATGTCCAGGTCGGCCAGGAGCTCGTCCTGCATGTGCTGCAGCTGCTGGCTGTCCCCTGCCAGCTCTGGAAAGGCCTCGGCAAAGGCATCAGGGCCCAGCTCGGGCAGCTGCGGGGGCTCCTCAGGCACCTGCGGGGCTGTCGCCGCTGAGGACGAAGCAAGAAAATCCCCCAAGACGGGCGATGTCAGCTTTCCCATGGCCCCTGGGTGTGGGGCGCCCAGCGGCCGGCTGTGCCAGCCCCAAACTCACCGTCAGGCGTCGCCGTCTGGGTGCTGGCGGTCCTTGGAGCCTGGGCAGGCTTGGGGGCAGTGGGGCCGGGCAGCGGGGGCCCCTGGTCCTCGCTGAGCCCCACGGCGTGCAAGCAGGGCTCCGGCAGCTGCCCCCGGCTGCTGCTCAGGGTGCGGGGCGTGGGGAGCGCCTGCCCCCGCAGCGGAGGCCCCGGGACGAGGGGTGGCGGGGGGTTGCGCTGGGCGGGGGCCTGCAACAGGCAGGTGCCTGCGGGGTGCAGGAGCTCCCCATGGAGCACGGCCCTGGGCCCCAGCCCCAGCGCATGGTGGGGTACCAGTGTCCCCGTCACCATGGGCTGTCCCCACTGATGGACGGGGGCACAGGGAGGAGCGGTGTGGGGGAGCTGCCCCCCGGCGGGGAGCTGCACCAGCTGCAGCTGGTGCCCCATGGTTGGGAGCTGCACCAGCTGCAGGTTTTGCTCCACAGCGGGGAGCTGCACCAGCTGCAGGTTTTGCCCCACAGCGGGGAGCTGCACCAGCTGCAGCTGGTGCCCCACGGCGGGGAGCTGCCCCACAGCAGGGAGCTGCCCCCCGGCGGGGAGCTGCCCAAGCTGCAGGTGGTGCCCCTGGGCTGGGAGGTGCCCCCCAGGTGGCAGCTGCACCCCGGCGGGGAGCTGCAGCACCTGCCCCTGGACCCCCGGCACCACGTGCCAGACGGTGGCCTGGGGCAGCGCGGAGGGGAGGGTGGGTACCTGCGGGGGCTGCAAGGGCAGCGCCGTCGCTCCGGGGAGGGAGGGCAGCAGCCAGGCAGCCACCGTTGGCGGCACGGCTGGGACGACGAAGGGGGAGTTTTGCGTCTGCGCAAGCCGCGGAAGCCGTCTGGGGAAACCCTCTGTGGGAAAAAGGCCGCTGGGCTGAGCTCTGGGGCGCTGGGCTCGCCAGCAGGGCCGCAGCCCCGGGAGGAGCGGGAGCCGGCTGCTGGACCTGCCATGGTGGCTGGAGAGTGGGGCGGTTGCTTGGGGAACCCGGGCAACGGGGGTTCCGTCCCAACGGCTCACCAGCCCCTCGCCGACATCTTGGGGAGGACTGCAGGCTTTGGACCCAAGCAGGCTGCCCAGCGCAAGACTTGGCCATGTTCATTAGAACATTACTAGCCTCTAAGCCTCATGGCATCACCTTCCATCTTGACTGCTGAACCTCCTTGCTCCCTACTATCTTCTTTGCCAAGATACAGCTGTCCACATTTACTTTTCCTACTTGGCTGGACTGAATTTAAGAAGGGAGCTTGCAACTCTTCCTCTTGTTTGCCACTTCATCATCAAACCAAATGAAAACCATTTGCCTTTAACCTCTTTATTTCAGGCCTTCTTTCCTAGTGGCCATTCAAAACTGGGAAAAAAATAGTCTACCAAGTGGGGTTTTTTTTTGATTTGATAATAAATCTGCAGACTGTTAAGTCATCAAGCACTTCAAGACTGTTTGAAATAATCTCGAGATTAATATAAAAGGAATTCCTCACACACGCTGCGGCCGCTTACCTTTAGTATAGTCGTTGGATGCGATGGAGCAGTATTTCTTGCTTTCGCCTGCACTGGAAGTCTTCCCTTCCTTGTAAGGTTGTTTACTGCTCTCACTTCTGCATTATTCACATGAAGAGCCATCTGGAGGATGGCATTCTTCCTTCTTCTCCCGCGTTATCTTCTGGAAACGAGGATCTAAGTGTTCCAAGGAGCCTTTCGCTTTCCTGGTGTTTCTCCTTTTTCTTCTTTTTCTTCTCCTTTTTCTTCTTTTTCTTACGCTTGCGATTGGCATTGTCAAAGCGGAGCGCACAGAAACACAAATCATGAAGTCTGAAAGAAACATGCAAGTTAAAAAGGGAAAAAAAGATGTGGCACTTGTTGCCTATATGAAACCTGATTTATTTTACCACAGGTGATGATTTGCAGCATGTCAGCTATTTTGTGGTGCTTTGTGCACACGCAACTTACTTTAGATGCAGCAAACTTAAGCCGTCAGATTGAAGGACCATAGGTCCTGGTTTGTACACAGATCATTAACAACGGCTAGCTCTGGAATACGTGCAAGCAGAAAAAATCTTTTAAGCTAATCTGGAATGGTGTACGGATGTGATTCGAACTATGTGGTCCAAAGCTAGTGCTCTGACACAATTCAGCAAGAGCTTTCCTGTCTTCACTGATCAACCTAACAACATGATCCCCAGCCAGCTGGTGCTATCTAAATAACTTAGAAACCACCAGGAAAAAAAAAAAAAAAAAAAAAAAAAAAAAAAAAGGAAGACATGAGAAGCACCCAGAAAAGAATTAGGATAAAAAATGCGGAGTATGCTGGAATCCTTGCTTACTTGGAATCCTTCTCTCCATCTTTATCCTTAGACTTCTTTTTCTTCCAGAACTTGTGATATTTTTGCATTTTTTTCACCACCTACAAGCTCCTTTTCTATCTTTCTGTCTTTCCTTTCTATTTCACTTTCACTACCTTCTGCACGGGTATATTTTCTTTTTCTGTTTCCTTCTGTTTCAGTTTTCTGGCGACAGTTCTCCAAATGAGCTGACACAGGTGGAAGCGCATGTCTTTCACGAGAATGTCTTCTGGAATGTTGCTGAGGTACCGAGCAACGATGCAAGTCTGCTCGGGGTGTGCCAAAGCGACGTACATCTTCCTCTCTCAAGAGGGAACCGTGAGGCCATCCGCTTTTGTAATGATAATGCTTATGTGACCTGCTGTAGTAAGTTGCAGTCGATCTGTCAAAGGCTGAATCGCCGTGAGAGAACTTTCTCTCTCTACTGTCTCCTGTCGCATGAGGTGAATAGTAATCCTTGTAATAGCCACATCTTTCCCATCTCCGTGCTTCGTCTCGATAGTATCTTTCTCTGCTCCAACTTCTTTCCCCTTTGGATCGGTAGTACCTATTGCTACCTTGTTCTGATCTTCCTCCGCTGCCAGATCTGTACTTTGAATATTTGACTGCTCTTCTGCCATTCTCAGGGCTGTTTCTTTCACGAGGGAAAGATCTGTACCTGCTTCCCTCCCAGTACTCCTGCTTGTGACTCTTTTGCTCAACAAATTCCACGCTCTGAGAACACCTCCTCTTGCTGGAAGGACCTGCTTTTTGACTCTCCTTCTCTTCACTAGGAGCATGTTCCCTCTTGCTTCGGTAATGCTCTTTCTCAGTGGTTTTAGTCTTGTCCTTTGTATCTTGGCGTCTATCTGCAATAGCTAAGGAAGAAAGATTGTTAGAGCTACATTCAGTGTCAGACTCGAGAGAGGAAGTTTGCCGCAATTTCTCACCAGGCTCAGAAGAGTCTTTGCCGTACAAAACATTTTCTTTTGAAATGAGGTCACGTTCTTTTGATCTTCTTGGTTTCTCCTTGTCTCCACGGTCATCACATTGGTACTGGGCGAGGTATTCATCATTCCCAGGAGATTTCGGAGGTTCCGCAACACTGCATAAAATAAAAACCCATTTCTCACTTCTGCTGAAGGACGTGAATATTAAGAGTAAAACCTTCCAACGTCGAGCAAACAAACAAAAACCTCCGGACTACAGGAACGCTCGCAAAGATATGCCATTTAGAAACCTCTCCTGTGATTAGGACACCTTCTTCAGCTCCCAGAGAAAGTGCTTTCTCCCCTCTTGCTTCTGAAGCCATTGCACTAAAAAAGCAAACGCATCTGTCTCCTTCCACCTGCTGCTCTGAGAAAAAAGGCATAGGGGCGAGCGGGGAACAGCCAGTGTTTCTCCAGACAGTGGAGAAAAATGGAAAAACATTCTATAAAGGAACACAAGTTCTCCTTGAGGCACCAACCTGCATCAGAGTGATATGCTCAGTGCTGATCATTAGTTCTGTTCGTGACACTGGACACACAGTATGGAATTGTACTAATTTAAATCCTTCCATTAAATACTATTAGTAGACAGATAAAACTGTAACGAACTTCCATAAAGTCTTGTCTTAATCAGACTGTGCTCATTTTACCTCATTTCCTCTGACAAGCTGTTCAGCTGGCTGGCTCTGAAGGACTCCGTGATGACTTCTCGATTGACTGAAGGCATAGCTCCAGGCATCTGCAATTAAAACGCACAAGTCAGCAGACAAAAAAATACTATTTGTAGTAGTACTGAGGACTGGTCTTGTCAGAATGTCTCCATTAAATGGTAAGCAAGACCGCTGTGAGTTGTATGCATTATCTACACTTCAAAGATAACCCCAACTCACCCCCCAAAATCTACTTTATGAAACTTAGGAATTTTTATCTCAGCTGAGCTTAAGTTGACAAGTTCTAATGTAAGCTCAGGTCTGCAAATTCTAAGGGGATAATACCACAAAGCCTTACGATCACATGTGTGCTGTGTTTTCTCAGTATTTCACCTGAATTAGGAACACAATAAACACTCCCGAATACATCGTAGGTGAGAAATTCTCGATGGAGCAAATCTATGTTTCAAGCAATCCATTTGTTTTAGAAAAGAACATCTCAGAAGGTTTAACAGGTTCAACTCGGCAAGTGGAATCATCAAGTTTCAGTCCGTTTTCTTTAGATTCATTAACTAACCTAATAGCACCATTTAGTGAATCTGTTTTTGGCAGCTCATGCTGGGATCTTCCTTTGTCAGCATTCTGACAGGAAGAATCGGAATGCTGCAATGTACGGACTACCTTTCCAACCAAAATTCCATTAGAGGACATTGCATTGCATTTCAAATTCCTTTGAAATAAGCCCTTTGACTCCTCCTCAGATTTTCCTGAAGATTCTGCACCATAAGGGACTGTGTTATCAGAGCTGAGTTTAGGATTTTCATTCACTGTTGGCTCCACAAAAATTTCATCAGAAACTTTTTTGTTTGTTTGCATTTGCTTCATTTGCATTACCGAATTTGTAATTGTGGATGAAGGAACAGCCTGGTAGAGATCTTCATCCTCCACAGCACTGCTAAGAAAGTCAGGCTGTGACACAGTCTGACGAGCAGGCAATTTATTGTGAATACTGATGGTGATCTTCTGTTTTCTTGACGTATCAGTCATTGAAGGCCTGGTAATTGCCTGGTTTTGAACACAGGCCATTGGTGGTGCTGAAGATGGCCTTTTTAGGGTGACACCAGTGGTCTTTGTGTCCTCTTTTATGGATCCATTTCCATTTAAACGGCTTGAATTCTGTATTTAAAAAGAAGAAATTGCAAGATGGATTAACGCAAACACTGCATGTAACATTTTGAAACACAAAACTCTCCTACTGAGTGTTTCTACAAATGGTCTTAACACCTAAAAAGATGCTTAAAACCAAACAAAAAACCCCACACCAAACCCCAAACCCACTAGCAGTTTGGTGCCGTTATCTGCCCTCCCGCTTCCCTGAATTACCTTAATCATATGAGGAAGAAGTCGTGGTCCCAGAAATCCAGCCTGCTTACTATTAGCCCCCTGCTGACCAGGAGGGAATGAACAGGGATAAGATGGTGCTGGCAAGTAAAACGCACGTTCTCCAAGTGTCAAATCATAGCGCCTTCAGAAAAGAGCAGTGATCGTAGTTTAGTTTTTCTTTCAGCCTACTCTTGGATTAAATCCCATCCTATCATTTTAGAGGAACAGCTCATACGATATGGAAGCCTTCTCTACAGAAGGCTTCGCCAAGACTACAGACTGAAAAGTAGAGAACAGTCTTCCTACTAAGACTATCACTTGCAGAGCAATAATTCATTCTTACACCACAGATGACCTTCATTTCTCTCCTTCTCTAAAGTAGCCAGCTACAGATAACACATAGATAGCAATTTACACAAGTGCTGCAGTTTAAGGCCAAGCAACAAAAGATAATAAACGACACAGAGAATTTCAGGTTAGACAGAACTGAATTAGACAAATAATAATCTTCTCCTGGGATAGCAAGAAAAACACTTGCAAAACAGAAAAATATCAATAACAGGAAAGTAAATCTCTTCTGAACACAATTTAAGATTTGTTATTACCTGATATAAAAAAGTATGTAAGCTCGCTGACCAAGAACTCTTTTAATGTCAGTACGCACTACTTTAGCATCATTCATCTGATACCAAAGTCCATTACCAGCCTGCAAATAAAGACAATGATTTCTTTAGGTGAATTGCACGTTTTCCAATTGAAATCACGGATAGGAACAAAATACACACATGTCAAATAAAAATATAATGAAATCTTTTTCCCTAGAAACAGTAGCTGCTAGTCATGCTTTAATTGGTTTGCCAGCACAACCTTTACCCTGTTAGAAATGCTGTTGACTTCTACCTTTACATAGCATATATAGTGTCCTGAGTGACAGCTGACACCGTGATGTACCAGCACCGCGTATAAGGCATAGAGCAGTGGTTCTCCCATTGACTGCGACATGTAGGCTCTCAGGTCCAAATACTCCGGATATTTCACCTCCTAAAGAGACATCAAGAAGATAGAAAAATTATCCCAGAGTACTTCGTGGACTAGCCAGAGAAAAACACTTCCAAAAAACACAGACTAGAATTGATTTCTAGAATATATTTCTCGAATATATTTCTTGATTCACTACAAATAAGTCTTCCCATAAACAACGGTTAAGACTAGAAGTTGCAGAGAACTGTTTCCTGATGAATCAGCCTTCTCAGAGGAAAGCATATGCTTCTTGTCAAGCGGGAACTTTATTGATATTAAGAGAAAGAATAAGCCATAGTCGTTAGTCTACAATTATTGTCTGAAAATATTAACAACTTTCAGCTTTGGGGGATGTCCCATTACACAATGATATAGTTGCATTACAGTGGTAAATATACCTTGTTGATCTTTCCACCTGTGAAATCTGCAAATCTTTTCAGTGATATTGTGAGAACCTTGGAAGAACGGTGTATGGTAAATCTCTTGGATGCAGGAACCATCTTTTTACACCTTAAAACCAAGCAGAGATAAGTGTTTGAAGGCATCTTCTTTTTTCGCCCCCAAAACAAACTCCTTTTAATGTCTCACGCATGCCTATGCTATTTGAATGATATTTACTTGCATAATAGGTTGGTCTTTTTTCTTTTCATAAACCCATGCACTGCGTGTCAGGTTTGTTAATACACAGAAGAAGGTCAATTTTCCCAACAACTCAGAGCATAGCGGGAACAGGAATCTCTCACAAAAGGGTATGACCAGGTTGGATGGCAAGGTACCATTTCTTGGTCTACAAAAGTGGCTATTTGAACTCCAATCCTGGATACATTCTTTCAGCTTTCAAGGGAAATACAAATACTGAAAGCGGAACGAGAGAGCCTTGGTCCCCAGGGCTAGAAATTGCAAATAATCTCCAACATAGGTCGACTATCAACATCAAAAATACAACAGAAGCACATGGTCATTCTACAGGAGGGAGACATTTAACAGTAGGAAGTCTTCATGTACTGAGCTTGTCTGGAAAGACACTGAAACCATCTGCCATCCTTTGAAACAAAATAGTTCAGTTTGACACATTGCCTGCTCCAAGGTAGGACCTACGGTGTAAGCAGTGAAAATTAGCCACTAGCCCAGAGAACAACGGAAACTGGGCAGTTTACATCAAGAAAAGTACTGTCGAGAGCTAATAAATAGAAAGAACAAAAGTAGCTCTTTTTGAATTCTGATGGCAAAATACAAGCCAGAGAATTGCAAACCCATAGGGAATGCCTATGAACAAGACTTCCCCCCTCCAAGGAAACAAAAATCCAAGTCTTTTATAAACTTCCACAAAACTTGTAAGTAGATCCAAAGTTTAGAGGTAGTCCAACAGAGTCATGCAACATAGAAAACTGACATCTAGGATTAAGACCTAATTCGTCAAAATCTTACTCGCTACATTTATAGCAATTCTCTCCATCCAGCTCTTCAGGTTTCACAAAGAGTTCCAGAGCTCTGCTAACAGACGAAACCGCCTAGAGCAGCGAGAAAGAAGAGCGCAAAGTCACCGTAATTCAGAATTCCAGAGACATACTAGTAGTTTATAAGAGAATCTTACTAACATACTCAAGCGATCTACTAGGAGCACTGTGAAGAAGGAGGCAGAAAGAGCATGCTCAGCATTGACCTCACCTGGAAGGCATTTGACTTTGGAACAAATACTTTTCCAGTAGCCTAGACAGCATCTACAGTGTGCTTTGTCATCAATACTGGGGACAAATTCATCAGTCTAACAATTAGATGTATATTGAGGTAGAACAACAAAGAAGTATGACAGCATTATAATTTTTGCAGAAAGAGAATTCTTTCCCCTTAAACCCAATGCAAATGTGGAGACTATTTACATGGGTTCCACGGAAGGACAAAGTCCAATCCACTTCCTTAGCACCACCAAGCTCTTACGTTTTAACATTATATGTGGTTTGGTTTTTTAAGTTAAACAAGTTTAATTTAGAAAGTTATGCATGTACTTAAACATCATGAATTATATTTAGAAAACATCTTACCTTTATATCCAAAGTGATATCAAGAAATGCCTCATACGTATCCGAAACTGCTTTGCAATTCAAGCACTTCACTGGAAACAAAATATAAATGCTTAACATTATGTGAAGGAGACTAACTGTCCAAATTCAAGTTGTTGACAGATACTACTTTAGACAAACTACAGACTGCTTTACTACCGACAAAAGACACAGATCAGTTCTAAGGACAGGAATATTTTTTCAAGTACCTCTCGATCTTAGAAATCCTCCAAATATTTGATGAATGATGGTGGTAGCTTGAGAAGATCTGTCCAATCTGGAAATAAATTATAATCAGACCTCAGAAGATTTAAGGCACAGAATTAACTCTTCAAAGAGTTTGATGAAAACCAAGGATGATGTAGACTTGCGTTGCTGATAGTAAATAAGGCACTAAAAGGTGCTAGAGATCATTTCTGAGAGTAAATAAAGGACTAGAAGGTGCTAGAGAATGTATGAAAGTGAACTTGTTTATGCTTACTCGGTGCTTCCATTCAAGCACGCTTCCTGCATAGCATCAACAGTATAGCGCAAGAACTCGTGTGCGTCTTCTTGACTGCCAAAACGGAAATGTTGTCCTATTCCTAAATAAGAAGATGATAGTATTGACCTCATTTAAAAATGAAATCATTCTTGTATTTCTAAAATCTCTCTTCATTGGAGTGTTAAAACCACTTAGACACATCAAATAATTATTTGAAGATTACAAGCTATCGAAAAGAAACACATCTGAAGCCACTTACGACTGAGATTACTGATAACATGCGTAGGCTCGATGGCATCAACAGTGCAACGCAGGGCCTGGTTAATGTGAGTCTCCATCGTGCACATCATGCAAAAATCTTGTTCACGACCTGAAGAGTGAAAGAGCAAAGCATCCCAGTCCAGCGAAATATCCAGAACTACAAACATCTAAGTACAATTTAAACTATAGATACAATATCCACTCTCCTTGCTACATTCTATTCTCCCAAGATGCCAATGTCCCAACAGTCTTGTAACATTTCATTTCACACAACTTGACAGAAGAAAAATATCCACTAAGCCTGTATTCAAATGCATGTTGTGATGAGAAATCTAAAAGACTACTGCAAAGTCGCAGTTGTAAAGGCTGACAGGAATGTGAACTCCACAGGCTGCAAAATGTATTACTCTCTAAAATTACTACCAAATGCATTACTGTCCAATGCACTTCATTATTCCCATGAAGCAATAAATAATCCTTTAATAAACAAACAAACAAACAAACAAACAAATAACTAACTAAATAAATAAAACATGGTGCATTAATTGCACTCCATATGCTATTCGGAGCCCACTGCTAATACAGTGCTCAAAGCCAGCTGCTACAGGTAAAATCAGGCAAATAAGCTTATCTCACAGAATCACTGCTGTTCTTTCACCTTCAGAGCTATCCAACAGATTCAAAATACTGTTAGAAAGTACTCACATGACTGGCTGTGCTCAAGAGAAAGCATGTAATTGGCAAGTGGGGGTGTGTAGGTCAAACACTGTAGAGTAGCATTAAGAAAACATGTGTTGCCAAGATTGTACAGGCCAACTCCAACACTTTGTGTTTCTCGCCAATCCATACAAATCTTCTCAGGTGGAAAAAGAATGCTCTGTGGCGGAGCAATTCCATCATTAACGACTGCAAGAAAGTTAAATTTAAAAAGAGATCTTGTTTGTTTGTTTCGAAGAAAGGTATTTAAAAAAATACTATTCTGCAGGAGCACCTAGAGGAGCTAGCTACAATCCAAACCAGAAAAACTTATTGCAGACAGCTTTAATACCACCAAATTCAAATTGGCTGGTCAACACAATGTTTTGGGGAAAAAAAAAAAAAAAAAAAACAAAAACAATTTTAGTCAACCATTTTAATTCTTCTAAGGCAAGGCTAACTGCCATTCTGTTTGTAGCACCTAACGCCAAGTTCCTCTCCATCTATAATCTTTAACCTGATTAACTCAACTACTGTTTTTTTCCTTATTATAACTTAAACCACAAACTTAGACTTGAAATTATACGGTAAAAACGTAAAAACTAGGAACTAGGAATGACGGTACCCCTACAGATACCAGATCTTTTCCTGAGCAATGTTATCCTTCAAAAAACCTGTGAAAAATGGAAGCTGTGAATAGCAACAATCAAACACTTTTCTCTGCAAAACAGAAAAGACATGGAGGAATCTGTGCATTACAAAAAGCTCCCCGTATTTCTCTGTTGACTGTAAATATATCAAAATTAATTTCTGTAACATCAGTCACTTCAGTTGCCTTAGGGGATTCGCTTTTGAAGTCTTTCTTCACAGTAGTCCCCTTCTCTATCAGTGCAACAAGTAAGAACTGCATTTTCTACTTTTGCTTTGAAGACAATGGAGGCAGGATAGAACGCACACTTACTTAGATCTCTTGGGGCAAAAGCCTTAGATTTTTCAGATGATCTACAGTAAATAGCACCTCCACGTCCTTGGGCCACAGAGACTTGGCTTGAATCTTCTGCAGGCACTATCCGGCCCCAGTTGGCGGTGCGTGACATCAGTATTTTAGGACTTGGTTTCTTGGATTTGCCAGACCGCCTTGAAGAGGGCTTTTTAGGCTTTGAAGATTTGGGCTTCTTAGCTACGGTCATTGTTCACATCTGCGACAGAGACAGAAGTTCTGGTTGACGTAAGACTATCAAGAAGCACTCCAAGAAGAAAAGAGTAACAGAAGTCCTGTCACTTAATCTCAAAGAAACAGCCTTAAGAACTAAATCGCTGGTATGAATGATTTAAAAAGAATCCCCAAACTAAACACACAAAGTGAAAATTTCCATCTAAACTCTATCAGTATTACTTTTCGCTTCTGCAGAACTAG
Source organism: Aythya marila (assembly GCF_965140915.1). NCBI lineage: Eukaryota > Metazoa > Chordata > Aves > Anseriformes > Anatidae > Aythya > Aythya marila. The sequence goes on along the minus strand of NW_028137167.1, from coordinate 722,179 downwards.
TGGCTGATGCCATTTCTTTCCCTTCCGTAGGATTTTAATCCATTACAACTCTGGAGTCTTTTTAATATAAAAATGTAGAAGACATTCTCTGAGGGGAATCAGTTATTTATTGATTTCCGGAGTTGCGCAATTATCTGTTAATTAGTACCTATGATCTAATAGATAATTGTTGCAATTATCTATTGCTGGCATTAGTAACGGAACACTATTACTTCACTGCCTGCGTTTTTCTGTTTCGTCTGCACAAAGGTACCCAGAACTCACTGCTACTTTTCTTCTGTCTTTCCAGGGCTCGCCCTCTACCTCACTGTCTACTGCACCAGTCATGAGGGGTTTGTTGTGATTCTAGAATGAGCCTAGCTTTTAAATACACCTTTCATGGGCGTCACTTGGTGATAGCAAGTTAATCTGTGAGGGCTCCTCAGTCTACATCATGCGGTCGCTTTTTCCAGGTGAAAAAGCGGAGCTGTAAGTGGCAGTACACCAAAGCCCTGGCATGCTGAGATCCAAGAGGAGAGATGTTTGGCCCTCCTTTTCACTCCTGGGAACCATATACCTCAAAACCCACAGAGGATGGGCTATATCTCAGAGAAATCTTGGGAAAGGAGAGCATGAAGAGCATGTTTGCAAATTCATTTCTCCCTGGGCTTCTTCTGCTTCTCCAAGAAAGACGAGTTTGAATATAACTTTGGCAGCAGTACTTCTGGTGTTTTACTCCTACCACATTTAAAACTCCTACGACAAACTGAAAAGTTAGACTAAAAAGCAGCTCTTTCCGTTCTCCTTTCTAAAGTTGCACGCTTTCCTCATGCAAAACAACAGGGGAATGTAAGCTAGAAACGGAAATGCTGAATGTAAAACAAAACAAAACAAACCTCAGCCCTCCAGGACAAAAGCCAATAACTGCTACAAAGTCCTTTTTAAAATGCTGATTAGGTTTCAAGGTGATACCGCTTTAAATAAGCGTAGTTGTGTGTCCATAGGCAGAAGCTGAATAATGACAGGATGAACTTCTATACTTCATGTTTTGTTACTGTCTTACTGTAGCACACAGGGACTTGTTACCTTTAGGGAAACCACTAACCTCATGGAGGGTTTAAAACATAAGCTAGTTTGTTATACCAAAATGACGGAGAGAACAAAGCATAAAGTGCTTTCAGATTTCTAGCACGCCTTGATTGCTGTCCATTAAACTTCAGACACGTTAAACAAAACACAGTAAATAAGAAAACTCCTAGTCCCACAGCTGGCAAATTGTGTGCAGAGGTTGTAATTAGAACTTTTTTGCCTTGACGTTTTACATTTAAAATTGATTTTAAATCCATTCTATACACACTTTCCATTCCTGAAAAAACAATACGCAAACCTGACAAATGCATTTACATGAGAAATGAAGTCGTCCTTGTCCGATTGGAAGACTAAGGTGACAGCTCCTGGGCTCAGGGATAAGCTCCGATCTTCACCAGTGACAGCTCCTTTTTTAGGATTGAAAGGGAAAATGTTTCAGCAACACATTGGAAACATACTTAAGGGACAAGAAACAAAATCAAGACTGCAGTGAGAAGGAGAACAGAAAAACAATACTGGGGAAAATGGGAAGGGAAGGGAAGGGAAGGGAAGGGAAGGGAAGGGAAGGGAAGGGAAGGGAAGGGAAGGGAAGGGAAGGGAAGGGAAGGGAAGGGAAGGGAAGGGAAGGGAAGGGAAGGGAAGGGAAGGGAAGGGAAGGGAAGGGAAGGGAAGGGAAGGGAAGGGAAGGGAAGGGAAGGGAAGGGAAGGGAAGGGAAGAGACCTTGATCTTTATACTGACCAATGAGATAAGCCTTACACATTGTTAAGTTTATTTTTGACAACTGATTGAGGTGTTACCAGCTATTAAGTACGATTCAAGAGCAAATATTAACACTAGAAAGAAGAAATCCGATCCACCACCACTGTTTCAAAATACATCCATTTCTCATTTGGAGATGACGTCTCTCTGGCAAGGTAGTAGAAAAACTGTAAATACCGATAGAGCTTCCTCTCCCGATGTTCCATATACATACCGATGCTGTTCCTACACCTACGCTCTGAGCATAAATTTATGTTGACATGAGTGACAAGAGAGGGTGTTACTCCTCTCTTTGTTTGCCTTGAGAGACACACCTCTTGTCCATTGAAAAGTAAATTCAAGATTCCAGATCACTTAAGACAGTTGCTATCCCCCCATTCAGAGTTCTGCAGCAGCACTCTTCAGATGTGTTTAGCAGTCTCTTTAGAAAATGTTATCACTTAGGACCTGCTTCTCAGTAGGTCCACGTTTGGCCTCCGCTTAGCAGAGAGTCAATCCCAGCTTAAGCTTTCGTACAAGAGCCCCTTCACGAAACGGAGTTGAACCCTGACATAACTGAGTTGAACCTTTAACCTTGAAGCTTCCTTAAAGAAGAAAGCAGCACCCAGGCCAGGAAATAGAAATTAATCGTCACTTTACCCTGAAACGCAGTGGGCTATTCTGTGCTGGCAGGATTGCTGCCGGGCTGGCCGACGAGGCGGCGGGCAGCTCCCCGGGGCCACAGGGCCTGGCACAGGGAGCCGCCGGGGGTCTCCAAGGTCCGGGAACAGCGGCAACAGCGGCAACAGCAGGGACAGAGGGGACAGCAGCGACAGCAGCAGCCACCTCAGCCGGGGCCGTCTCCACAACCGCCACAACGGCCTCGGAACGCCGCCGAACTCGGAGCTCCAGCGTGACGCCTTGTGAACCTGGCCGCGCTGCTCATGGCTAAAACCAGAGCGTTTCCTCCGGCGTGTGTTTACTGTCGGTGCCGGATCGGCCCTCACCCCGAGCTCTCCCTGCCGGGAGGGCTTTGGGGTTGGGGTTTCCCTCCCGCCGCCGCCGCGGGCAGGCCCCGCGCGCAAGGGGTCCGCGCTGGGGAGCAGCATCTCACCCGCGGCGAGAGACCGAGGGCACGACATGAAAAAGCCCCGACACAAAAATGCCACGACATGCGGCCGAGGCGGCGGGGAGACGGCTCTGAGGGAGCTGCCACTTCGCCCCGCCGTCCTCCCCTCCCGGGCCGCCCCGCCGAGCCCCGTGCGCCTCAGGCGCTGCGCTGAGGGGGTGGCTGGCTACTGAGACAGCTGCCCAGGGCACTGCTCATGGCACCGAGCCTGACGGAGGTCAACAAGTGTTGAACAATGCTCTCAGACATCGGGTCTCACTTTGGGGTGGTCCTGTGTGGAGCCACGAGTTGGACTTGGTGATTATTGGGAGTCCTTTCCACCTTGGGATGTTCTCTGATTCTAGGTCAGCAATCCAGTAGCTGATGAGAAGTGTGGAGTCATTCAAAGGGAAGAGAGAGCACAACACTTCTCGTTTGCAGAAGCGGCTATTTGGTAACCAAACCGATGATTCCTTTGCTTCTAGAGCAACTAACAGCAGGGATCCGCTTTACAATGGAGGGAAAAGAGTCGTTGGCATGTCATGTGAAGTAACCTTCAAATCCCAGAGGATGATTTTGTTGGAACTTTATTCAGCTGAAAACACGGAAGCCTTGCTTCTGCTTGTGTTAGTTACAGCTCCAGTTTACTTTGGTTGGGAGGGAAGGCATTCCAGGCTAACGTGCTGTACCTGTTCCTTCAGCTCATTGTCCATAAACGGAGGAGCAAATGAAATCAGTTTAATCTCCATTAAATGCAGCAGACAAAGCGGAGTAGAGGGCGATCTAGCACTTAATTTTTCCTGTAAGCAGGAAACCCAGAACTCAACAACACTTTTCAAATCTTGTCCTGCAGTAAATGACCAGCTGAGTGAAGCTTGCATTTAGAGGATGTGCTCCTCCAGTAGACGGAAATAGCTTTTCCTCTTCACAAGTGCAACTGAGTGGTGGACTGGCAGCTACGTGGTTAACTAGTTGTGCCAAAGGGGTTGTGTTGAATGCACAGAAAAATATGCAGGAATAAATAAACAGCAGAGGGTTGTCTGTAGGCATGACACCGAGTACAGATGTTGTCTGCAGGTTCGTGCAGAGTGCACCGCGCCAATAAGCACCCAGAGTCGGAATGCACACGAAGGTCTTTTAATTATATAATTACTTATAGAACTCTGCAGAGTCAGGCACTTGGCCATCTTTCGCAAAGCAAGCACACCTCTGACTCGAATCACCGTCATTTATACACAGGAAACTTGTGAAAACTCTCTCTTTGGCTCCTTTGGATTGGTTATTACAGCTCACCTAACTTATCTCCACTGAGCTTGTGCATTACAGAGGAATACCGGGGGGGAGGGGGAACAGGAGAGGGGGGACACACACCGAATCCCACATTAGCATAGATTAGCATTTTGACAGGTGTGATTTTTAATGTGCTAATGACCCTTAATGAGAAAAAGGTTACTATAGGTCAGTCTGGAGCTGGTGTTCTCCTTCCTGTTTTTTCCCTTTTAGCCCTTCTCTTCCTTGCTTCTGCTAGCTCAAGGCTACCTGTCTCTCTCCTTCTTTATTTTCTCAGCTAAAAGACTGCACAAGCTACACGCCTCCCTATTTGCTTCAACATTTCCTTGGTTTTGTTTTTGTTTTTTTCCCAGCTTTGGGACGACACAGGTGTGGTTTGATATTTGCCAGTATAGCTAAAACTCACGCCAGTCTGCTCACGCACAGTAAGTAGTAAGATTTAAGGACTGGTTTCATCGGCTTCTTCCATACTAACATCCTTCTTATGTTTTAGATATGCTGTAGTTAAATCAACACTAAGTTACTACTTGTGGAGTAATCGCCTTAAGCGACTAGGCATCATAAGCACACCTCCATCCCAAAAGCTACCCGCCTCCAAGGTGCAACCACCCCTCACTGAGCATGCCCTCGGAATTTCTCAGAGCCTGTACCTTTAAACGCAAGTGAGATCATTTCTACCAAGCACAACCAAGATATGCATGACTAGAGTCACTCAAGCTCCACCTTAAAGATAGAAAATAATACCAATTGCTTTAAGAGAAAGGGGATGTTAGGGAAGATACTATCAGGAAGGATTCCTTCTGACATCACTCGACAGGCTGAGCCTCTCACTCCCCCACCCCCACTCCATTGGGACGCCGTGGGGTAAGATCTGAACGCTTGCTTATACCAGGCGTCTCTGTGGAATCTTAGAAATCTCTAGAGTTTTGATGCTTTTTAATGTCTTAATACCTAGGCTGTGTACCTGTGCATTTCATGCATGCTAGCTTGCTTTTGCAGACAGTGAATTTATCACTGACAATCCAAAGAACCTGTGTACCTGTCGCCGTAAGAAATTGCACTTAATTGCATTCTTCCTAGCTGTGAGAGTTCTCCTTGAATGCGACTAGAGCGAGGCCGTACTGCGTTGTTGGTGAATCCGTGACCGTGATAGTTCAGCACCCTGAATCCGACGGGACCCATGACGGTCAATCGGCTACACCCCTTAACGCGACACTACTAGACGAAGAAGATGACAGGGCTTGCATGCACTGCATTAGGCTTTGCATGTGAAAACACCCCCAAATAATTTCACGTACATTTAACGTTTTTAAAGGGAAAAAAACAGGAAGGTGTAGTCTCTCTGTAAGCTACAGCCCTACATAGTTAAGGCATCAGCATTCATTCCTTTGCTTGATAGCAAAGTATGAACATACAGAAGAGTTAAATATTTTCTTTGCATTCTTAAAGGCGATTTTTCAGACTTGGGCTTCAGTTGTTGGAGTTGAAGAAATCAGTAGACATCCTTACTTTTACGTTAAGACCAAAATCTTTATCTAAGATTGTGTTATCTAACGCAACTAAACTCCCACCCCCACATGGTTTTTTTGTAACTTCGCAATGATCTTGCTGCAGTCCCACTCTGATGGTCTTTCAGTAACATGCAAACTGCCGTGGCAGATTCTGTTACAGTGCTTTTCTATTGACAGTGTGCATAACACTCAAGGTAAAGCCCCTCATTTCGCAGTGGGGACATAAAGTGTTTCTTTGGACCCTGCTGCTTCTGTTAGTACTCATTTTTTCACAAACTTGTTGAACCTGAGCCGTGCCTACTGAGCCAACGAATGCTTTGATGACACAGTATTTTGTCAAAGCAGTTTTGCTTCTTGGAGCTACAGAAGCAGCTCTGGCTACGTGATAGCGAATTGTGCTGCATTGGCAAAACCAGACTTAGCTACAGACTTACAACACTTGCTAACTCGATCTATTTCAAATCTCATTTTAACTTTAAAGGACAATCAGTTTTGTGGCTCCTGTCTTACTAATTTGTCTTGTTTTGCATGGAAGGGCAGCCTGTGAATGTTTTGCTTTATTGCATGCTTCAAAAAAAGGCTGAGGAAGAGACTGGAGGAACCTTTTCTATTCTATGGACTTTCCCCCGAGAGTGTGGAATTGCAGGCTACTTGGATGAATGTTCCAATGTGAGTAAGGGAGCAGACCTCAGCCAAAGGAGGTGGAATCCTTGCTTAATAGTAAGTATCAGTGTGGGGACATCTTTGCTTAACGGGAGCCATTTAAACTCTTCATAGAAACAAAATAAGCTGGACATCTTATGCTTGGAAAGCAGTATGGTTACACAGCGGCTAACATAATGACTTGAGTCTTCTGCTCTGCAACTTCAGGTTTTGTTTTCAAGCAGTGCATACATCAGTTTAAGCTTTGGACAAGGAGATTTGCAATGCAAATAGTGATAAACCAGAATCAGCGGCGCTGACGAGTGTAATGGTGAAATGCAGCAAATCAAGTATTCCTGGAGAAATGTGAGATTACAAAACTAGTAAGCCATGAAGCACTTTTGTTGTTGTTGTTGGTTGTTTTTTAAATCAATTCTTATATGCTGAAATAGCACCTTCAAGAAAATCTGTTTATCTAGCCAGGTAACGGTGTCTCCCTGTAAACAGGAAGGAAATGCCAGGAGCAGCCATACCTCTTTGCTGTCAAAATAAAGAGCAAGTCGAGGCCAACATCATGCCATAGTGCAAAGGCTTGTTAAGAAAGATCATTCTAAGAGGTCTGCAAGAAAAGATGACTTACTTTGTCATAAGTTTGTCAAATAGAATGGACGAGTTAGTAGTCGAGTACCGACTGTGTCCGACTCTACAGCTGCGGCGCAGCTCCAAGTCCCTGTTTTCTCCGTGGACTCGTCTCACAGTTTTTGCACCAGCTCTACTCCTCAATGTTCTGGTGACTGAAACGCAGAAACAAAGGATTTTGAAACAGTGAAGATGGGATTCTCCTTATTTCACCGTTGCTCTTGTAAAATGGAAACAGACAGACAAAAAAGGCACCCTGAAGTGGATTGAGTTTTCTTTACATTTCAGGTCAGAAGTTGGTGTCACAACCACTGCATTCCACTAATTTATCGCTCTGCACGTTTAAACTGTCTACTTAAAACTGGGACCTGTAGGGAAATTTTTAAAGAGACTGAAAGCTAGCCAGACAAAAACAAACGTGCAACTTTTGTTCCATGCAGGAGGGAAATCTACTCCACTTATTTCTGTCTTGGAAAAGTGAGAACAATCAACACCTTTCTCTAAGGTGTTTTCACTCCATTCATGTCAAACTGTATCTAACAGTGCTCAAAACAAACACTAGGACATTGCAAGCCTCTTCCTAAGAGGTGTATGTTTGATTACTCTGTTTATGCATGCAGCACTTCCATTTCCTGCATTAGGATCTAACAGCTCAAGGAGGGAAGAATCGTTTCAAGAGAAACACCCAAACACCACATAACTCAAACTCGTGCTTTTTAGAAAAAAGCCTGCCCATTGTTTGCCATACAGCACCCTTTGGCACAGGTTGGTTGCTTGCACTGTCATTAAAAGAGCCAAGAGGACAAGGGGAAGGGAAGAGCTACACCGCTGTGCTGCTAGGATCACAGCTAAGGTTTACTTTTGTGCTTGCCAGCTATAAAACTGAGTTTGAACTTACCAAGTATCGATTTACTTTGCACAATTAGAACAGTTTGCTTTGTGCCTACCAAGCTGCAATTCACACTGCTCCCTCCCCAAGGAATTCATAAAATCTCCTATTTGCACCTACCTCTCTTCACAGAAAAGTCACTGAGGAGTGAATTCAGCTGACTACAGAAGGCTTTGGGGCCAAATGAAAGCCATGGAGTGACCAAGTGCCATCCTCTTCAGTAACCTGCGCAAATAGGTATCCCGGGGACTTACAGCCACTTACCTGTGCTATATTCTTTTTTTCGTTCCAATTTTGGCTTTCTCAACTGCCTACATTAAGAAAGAGGACACGGCAGAGAAGGGAGAAAAGACTTGTTGTATTAGACCCATCAAGGATGGGAAATTTCACCATGTTTACAAGCCAGTGCTCCATGGTATACAAAGAGAAGCCTGTAGGCCTCACGCAGGATCCACATCCCAAGTCTGTTGCGTGCCATATACACGCGGTTCTGTATGTACCCACATTTCCTAGCTTGCTCATGTTGAATTCTCAAAATTATGAGCAATAGCACCCAAGTGGAAAAGATACATGTCCTGGTTTCAGTTAGGACAGCGTTAGTTCTCCTCCTAGTAGCGGGTAGGTTGCTATGTTTTGGCTTAGAATGTGTGAAAGGATGTTTAGAAGAGTGCTGATACCACCCCGATGTTTCAATTGCTGCAGAGCAGTACTTACAACAAGCCAAGGACCTTTCGGTGTCTCACTGTCCTACTGGCGATCAGAATCGGCGCACAGCAACAGCTGCGAGGGGACAGACTCAGGATGGCCGACCCCAACTGGCCAAAGAATTCTATGCCTTATGGCAACACGCTGCACCATGGATAGGGCGGGGCAGCCGGGCTGCTAGGGGTTACGCTGGGCACTGGTCAGCGGGTAGTGAGCAACTGCATTGTACATCACTTGTTTTGTACACATTACTAGTAGCAGTACTATCATCATCACCATCATTATTATTATTTTCCTGTCTTAATAAACTGCCTTTATCTCAACTCGCGGGCTTCACTGTCCCGTTTCTCTCCCCCATCCCAGAGAGGGAGGTGGGAGGGTTGCAGAAGGGCTGTGTGGTGTTTAGCTGCCGGCCGGGTTAAACCACAACAACACCTCAAAGGGGTTGGGGAAAAAAACAGGTTTTTTTAGAAAAGCAGAAGACTTTCACTGAGAAGAGGGATTCTAGTTTTAAGGTACTGGTACGCCATCAGCATGCTCATAGGCCTCTGCTGATTTTAGCCGGAGGTTTATCAGGCCACAACTCACTGCACATGCTTTCTCTCTTGCTTTTCAATCTACAAATCGAACAGAGATTGAACATATAGAAATACAGTACCTTGAAAAGCATCTTCTCTTGACATTTCCCCTCAGTACCGCCATACTTTCTTCAAAGCTGGAGACTGAACACCGCAGGATGCTTTTGCTCATTGATCTTAAACGGTGTCTGTTGAAACATTCAATACTGGGAGAAGAATAATCCTAGGGAAAGAAGGAAACAAGAATATATTTATGTGAACCACGTAGACTCAGATAAAGAAATTCTGCCTCACGCAAGTTTAATTGACCCTCCTGACTTGGTAGTGGGGCAACTAATGGCAGGCAGACACTGAAATGCTGCTGTGCTCAAGAAAAACCGGGAGAGAAAAAAAAAAAAGAAAAAAAAAAAAAAGCTTTCAAAACTAAAGCTTCCCTTTCCCCACCGTTTTCTTGTGGATAACTTAAGCTTAATATCCTTGGCAAAAAGATATTGCAGCAAAACCTTTCACATAAAATTAGTGTTTCGTGAAAAACAACAACAACAAAAAAACCTTTAAATTCAATTGGAATTTTTTTCAATAAATTCAATTGGAATTTAAATTCAAAACTTTAAATTCAGTTGAATTTAAATTAAAAAAATAAATTAATTAATTTAAATTAAAAAAAATTAAATTCAATTGACTGTTCAGAGGAACAGTCAAGCTTGACATTATACATCCTAGAATTAAAATCTAGTTTGAGTTTTTCTCCCATCTCCAGACCTTGCTAAAGATGCTTATTAGGAGCTCTGTCAAAAAAAGTGAAAGGCTTGTTATATCAAAGCTTCGAACCCTTCTTACTGCCCTTGACCTTCTTCACATTGCTGCTCCTACAAGGGTGAGTACTATCATTTTTAGTACGGGAGGGAAGCTGTGATATCCTTGAGTGGGGGGTCGTTCTGTTTACAAAATGAAGTTCCAGTAAGAGTACATCAAATGAACCAACTTTCTTTGAACTTTAATTCATCACTATATTGAATGAATGACCTCTGGATTTCTCTCTCCCATTTGGAAGTCAATTTGAAAACAAACTACCTCTGCCATAAAGAGCCAGGCATCAGAGACACCTGTTGCGCCTCAAGAACAGAGAAGGTATGAACGACAAGAGCAGCTGAATAAAATGCAACTTGCCATTAGAAATGGGTGTACTGGCATCTACAGGTGCCGCTGGCATCTCCTCATCTGGTTTCTCGTCTTCAGTAGCAGGGTTCTGCTGTGGTGACTTGGAGTTGTCGCATGGAGCACACGCTGCAGAGATGCGACCTTGCAAGAAAGAATAGATACCAAAGATCTTCGTCGTGCATTTTCAGTTACAAATGCAGAGACAAGTCTTCAAATCCTTAGCGTTAAAGCACGTACCTCTTTTCTCACGAGATTCTTTAATTTGTTCACAAAGTCGTCCAAACTCTGTATCCATTTCGTTCCTCACCATTGAATATGCAGTGCCTTCCAAAACATAGGCGCTGTGACGATCTGAAATTTTACAGACTTTACCTGAATGTTGTCTACCAACCAATGAAACTGTTTTGATCACAGAAGAAAATTGCTTTCTTCATAGGTTGGTTCCGAAAGGTTCTCTCAGTGAATATTTTCAGCATAACAACATCGAAGTTAATTAAAACAAAAGCACAAGTTCCTTGGGAACACTTATATCACAATTCCATGCCCAAGTAGCAAAATGATAAAATATTTACAATTTGGTAAGAGATGTTCTCTGTGGATGTCCAAAATCATCTAATCCATCCGAAGTCTATTGTGCGCACACAGCATTTATCCATCTATACGTTCGACAGATTTTTTAAACTAGGGCTAAAAAGCACATCCTCACCTGTAGATCTTTGATCCGGGTAGTACTCGAAGGCATTGTTACAGATTAGATCGATGTCCTTCAGCTAGTCTCCTGCAGCGAGGTACTGGCGCGAGTCAATTTGAGTCAGAACTGTTGAAAGATCCATCGGCTCTTTAATCCTTGTGGCATAGTCAGGTACCTGCAGATCAAATACAAGCATTCAGAGGTTTTCTTAACCTTGCACACTGTCTACCAAAATTATTCTGAAGACTTTAAATAAACGACTTCCTAAAAACTCTGAACATTTGCGATGCATCAGAAGATGCTGAAATTAACCAGTTTGCTTCTCAAAAATGGAAGGGCTTTTTCATTTTTCATTAGAGCGGCCACAAGAGGACAACAAGAAGTAGGGAGGTCAGAAGCACGTGCATGGTAGAGAAGAAACACTGAGGGTGGGAGATTCATTTCACTTTGCTTCAGAAAATCACAACAGTGAAAGCTGAGCAAGCCATCCGGCATTCTCTTTGTTGTCGACATTGAGGAAAAGGTGCATGAATTGCACCTGTGAAGTACCTATTGCAGGCATCTACTTTAGAATGAGATAACTGGGCCCTGAGGTGCTCATTTCTTCCCTCAGAGCAGAAGAGGAGCCTAATGACCAGTTCAGATGAGGACATATGTATCTGTCTAGATTTTTCACAGCTCAAGAACCTAGGAGAAAAGGGGAAGAAAAGCCAGTGGAGGCCCACATGAAGACGACTTTGCTGATCCCCAGGTATATTCAAGTTACACCTGTCTTTGAAATATACGCCCCTAGTTTAGGCTTATCTCATAAATTAAGGAGAAAAAGGCATCTAAGCAGCCAATTGGAGGAAAAAGAAAACACACTGCGCTTATGGTTGATTCCTATTGAGGAGTTCCAGATGAAACAGAGAACAGGATCTCAAAACTTATTTTTACAAACTGCTGCTCCTATTCCTGTTCCCACAGGAACTGACAGTCCAAGAAAGGGCTTCAGACTTCACTCAAGTACTCCTGTAAATACTGTTTGTAATTATAAGGAAAGATCTCTGTGCTTTTCAGTGCTGTGACACGCCTACGTATCAAAGCCTTTTCACGAGCAAACTGTGTTGGCATTTGGACTGGCTTTTTAGAATGAAACCAGGGCTTTCAGCAAATAATCCCATAAGAGACATTTGAGAGTCAGCAGAAGTAAAAGCACTGCCTCTGCTTCTTGCAAAATCCTTACAGTGCAGCCCTAAAAACAAAGTTGAACCTTCCCCAAAACGCTGAGAAATACGAACACTGACAAGTTACAGACACACACGGATCAGCACTACTTTACCTTCTGTGGGTCAACGGGCTTTGCAAATTCCCTGAAACGTCTGTCAGTGGCAAGTCTGTGAGTAACGTCCCTCAAGAAAATTCTAAGGTCACGCAAGGTATCCTCCTCTTCCTCCTCCAGCATCCCTACTTCTTCCTCTTGTGGCTTCTGAGGCTCAGCTGGTGGTGCTACAGGCACAACTTCCAATGTCCAATCAACTTCAATTAATCAGTACTCAAATACAAGCATATGACAAATTACTGACAGAAAATGACCAACAAAGCAAAGCCCAAAGAGCTAGTAACTTCGATAGGAAAGTTTTAGATGTACTTCTCATATCCTCCTCACCTCTTTTCTTTACAGGAGGCTTAGCCACTTCATTTAGAATTAGGTCCTCAAAAAAAGGCTGCTCTCTCTGCCCTACCAGGCAACTCAATATTGCACACTTCTCCAAATTCCGTATTAAATAATTTTTGCATCTAAAGCAGAAGGAGGAGAGACATTTCAGATTTAAGGCCACAAAAAACTCATCTTCGATTCCAAAAAGACGAGTACCTTTTCAAATTAAGAATAACCTGAAGAACACAAACTGAAAAAAGTTATCATCCTGGCCTTAAAACGCTACATTTTCACAGGCTGGCACAGCAAATTCAAATATCACCTTTAAGAATCACCTGTAGAATTAAAGCTTGCTGAAGGGATTGTACGCTACACTGGTAAAGTAATGGCTTTCACCACATCCAACAGCGCCTCCTTTGTATTTACTTGCCTTGCTGCAGCCTTTACTTAGAACCTTTATGGCTATCGAGGGAAGAGACAGGCTTCAGCAGACAAGTGAGGGCTTTTTGCTGAGTTTTTATTTCTCTACCAAAAGGTGTCTGAAGTAGCTAGTACGTCTACGTCTTCCTCCATTTTCAAGTTCTAGTAATAAAAGGTAGGTGAGGAATTTCACTACTTATTTTAGAAGGAATTTACAGCCTGTACAAAAACTTCTGTGGGAACTCAAGCACTTTCAAAGCAGTTGATAATAAACACGTCTAGGTAAGACCCGTTCTCTTCCCCCAGTGACTGAGACCAAATCATCAGAATGACAACAGCGTGGTCCTGTTTTGGGCACCTTCCCTTAATGTAAACTCTCAGAAGTCAATGAAGTTCTGCACCTACTTTTACTACAGTTTATTTAGGATTACAACTAGAATTCGATTCCAAAGTTACTTTAGCAGAAATTGGAACTCAGCTTTCCAGCTTGGAAAGCTTTGGCCTATATGAAGAAAGAAACTGATTTACTTATTTTTTTTTAATCAAAGTGTTTCAATTCTCTACTAAATTGCATTATTAGCAGTTTACCCAACATAGCATGGAATGGCAGACTGTCAGAAGAAATCTCTTCAGTAAAAACATCCTCTTGTCATTTCAAGCACTTCATATTCTTGACTGAACCACTTTGTAGCCACCAGAATTATTGTATTAATTTATTCTTTGCATGTGTGAGAAGGGGGTGAAAGTCACTTGCTTGACTCAGAAAAAACCTTAAGCAGATGCTTTCACAGTATTCTTTTTCTCTAAGCAAATTTTAAGTGATTTGTTAGGGTGCCTGAGTAATAACAGCATGCATTTAAGAAAGCACAGCATTTTGATGCTGAAAGCATTCATAAATTACAAGACACTGAAGAAATAGTAAGGAAAGTATTGACAAATACCTCTTCTGGGAGATCTGAGTGACGTACATCAGACGGAGCAAGCAGCAAAACTGGCAAAAATGCTGGAATGTTACGTAGTAGAGTTAGAAAAGTAAGTTTCAAGACAGGTCCAGCGTTGTCCCACCACAAATGGATATCTGGGACATAAATTGTGCTTGGTGCTGTCTTCTGAGCATTTCGGATCAGCTAGTGAAAAGGAAAGCTTGGGTAAGAAAACTAAAACACGTACAAGAACCTCTTAATACATAGCTACATAGCCATCTGACTGCCCCATGAAATGAAACTGCGTGAACAGAGTGGCAAGCATCCTTTCACATAAGGAATTTCTCTGTGCACCCTTTCAGATTGTCAGTATTCGGAGAACTCTAGTCAGAAGATGGGAAGGATATATTCAGGCAGTGGCTAGACACCGTAGCTATATGGCCACAGCCACAATCATCGCATAACAAAGAAAGGAAATGTCCCTCTTAAGGGACACATCAGTATTCAGTCGTGTAACATGTCTGTCCTTACTTGTATGGCTCTCAAACGTTTCCACTAAAGGTAAAAATATTTTAAGGTAGTGATGCCAAACAAGAAAATGGATTTCCTGCCTAAAAGTAAAAACACCAAATCTGTTCATTTTTTCTAGTTAAAACCACATCACTGTGCAAATGAAGTGTTTTCTGAATGTTAATGCTTTTATTGCACATACTGCAACAGCACAAGTTGTGTATGTCCGTGCGAAAGCAAAATAAACAGAAGCCCCAAACCTCGGTTGCCTTACTAATATAATTTAGAAGAAGCCTACAAAAAGTAGCCGACATGCAGTCTGATACAGAGCCATCTACTGGGAGCACACAGTCTTAGGAGGCAATGAGAACTACTTTCTGGATCCCAGTGACATGAACAGCATTTCTTTCCACAAAGAGATGTTTATTAGCAACACCGCCCAGCTTCCTGAGCTGCTAGCAACAGCCTCACTGTAAAACTGGGTATGGAAAATGTGGACATGTACAACATCCAGATTGTTTGTGGTGCTGTCTAAAAGAAAAGGGGATTTTCAGACAGAAGCAAACATCCCAGCGCATTAAAACAAGGCCACCTCCATTACCAATTAATTTTGCTCACCTTACTTGCAACTCGATTGATCCTTTACATACAGTCAGTGAATCCGATGAGAAGAAAAAGAAAAAAAGGTACCTGTCCGCAGATTTCTTCTGGCGATGCAACGTTTGTAAGCAGAACAGAAAGGTCCAGGGTGTGAACGGGAAACTTCTCCAAAGCGTGCAACACCACGGGTGCCACGTAAGAAACCTGGCCGTACCCTTCTTTTCCTGCTATTAGCAGACGGGGCTGGCATGATGTTGGTTCGCAGAAAGCACTCCTAGAACAAGAGTTAAGAAAACAAGCTTATAAATGAGGTGCTGAATAGACACACAGATGTTCCAAGTAATTTTCCTATAGACTTTCTTTTCCCTCCCCAAATAATCCAGATGGCAGCGGTACATTAAATACATGAAAGATTTCCAGTTAAGTTATTCACTCATTCCAATTGTTTCACCTTCTTCCCTTGTGTTTCCTATTCTTTACTAAACCAAGACTGCAAATTAATATCCCTGCAATCTTGCTTTACTTTATTATAAATTTATTATTTATTATATATTTATTATTTACTTTATTATAAATTTATTTTTATTTAAAAATTAATTGGTGAGGAGCATTTGTTTCCCCACTACAATCAGGCTGTACCTCTGCTGGCTTAAATCAAAGATGCTAGAGACTTAGCCTTGCTCTAAAGCACAGAAAATCTTCTGGACAGCACAGCAATAGAAACGGAGAAAAATAACTGATCCAGCTGTGACAACATGATCTAACTTTCCAACTGTGGGCTTGCATGACTTCCACACTAAAATATCACAAGATTAACACAACTTGGTGGCTTAACAAATAAAGACACCATTCAATTTTTTCTCAAGGTGTTTTAACAAGCCCTTTCTCAGTTTTCTTTCTGCTACATAATTCACTACTGGTTTAACAATCCTGGAAAACAGAAGGGCAAAAGGTGGCAACACAAACCCATAAAGTTGGGATATTTTTAGCTAAAAGGACAGACTGCACATTTATGTGGTCTTGAGTCTTTCAAAGAATGCCATGGATTAAGTCAACGTGTTCTGGTAGTCTACGGATCACTTTGGCTTACGAAGAGAAGCCTGGGCTTTTCAATTTGGTCATTCAGAGCAACTTCATTATAACTTTAGTCCCTCCACCCTTTCTTCTTGTGAATACCAAGCACCCCTTCAACACACAAACTTGATGTTGCCCCTTCCTCTACCACCCCTCGCACTTTTAACAGCTGGAACTGTTTACAAAGACTCAGCAGACCTGAGAATTTAAACGTAACAGGGATCTACCTTTCTTTACCTGCTGAAACAGAGGCATTTTTTCTCTGGTCCGTCAGGCATTCCATCTTTTAATTCATCTCCAGAAACCAAGCATGCATCGTCATCACTGTCAAACATATCATCTTGTAAAATAGGATTGAAATGCTCTGAAAGGCAAAAGAGGTTTGTTAACTTTCCTGAATAGCCTTTGTCTCTTTCTCTTCCATTAATACAGCTTCTAAATCAGTGCCAAAACCCTTTCTTCATTTGAGAGCACACACTGAAAGTTATTTCCTAGAGTTCATCCCACCACAGATCTAAGGAGATGGCACAAGGCCCTACAAAGCTGTACTAAATCCCACTGATGTGTACGTGTAAGGTACGCTACTCTTGGTGATTTTTTTCTCCCCCTTAGAATAAAGGAGATTACGAACAATTTCTGCAGTTGCTAAATAGCTTAAAAAAAAAAAAACAACAACAACAAACAAGACCATTTCTTTCTGGAGGAGGTTCCCACAATGAAAGCACAGGGATAAAGGATGTGATGGCCACAGAATTCCATTCATCTAGTAAGTATCAATGCTAATTGATCTCACGTGCACGTGTATAGTACGATCCACAAACATTTAAATTAGGAGACTGGTTAAAAATGATGATAGCTAAAACAATATTTAGCTTAGACCAGTTATACTTGTATCCTGGTCCTGACATTCTTCAGAAAGGAATTAGAAACATTGACCTAGAAATGCTTCCCCTCCAAAGATCTGAGTTTTGATTTTTTAAAGAAAAATAGGTGCATTATACTTCAAACCTCAAGTCAACCTCTACAAATGCTAATTATCTTAGCTGCCCTCAGAAGCAGCATGCTTCAGTAGAGAACGCATCGTCCTTTACTGTGTATTGAGTCATTCAGAGCTTCCATTTGGCATTTCAGTTTCGAATCCACAATAAAACCTATGCGTTATATTCCAGACTTGCCCAAAAGAAAGACATGCACATGCAAATAATAAAATTCTACCACCATTATGTCTGAAAGCTGTAAGTTGATTGCACAAACCACAAGTTTTTGCTTTAGCAGAATTATAAAGAAGTGGATGCTGTGGTTATACCTTGCTGTCGGTCCTCCTTTAGTGCAAGCTGTGCATGCGGGAAGATCTTCTGCACAACTTGTAAAATATTCTCTACTGATCTTTGAAAAAGTGGCTTGAAAATGGGTGAGAGTGCTTGTACGGGCGAAGTCTCGATCCTGTTTGAAGCTGGAACAACCTTCTTCATAGCCATGAAAAAGTCCTTTGCTTTTATTTTAATAGAATTAACGTCTAGTAGCAACTTCTCCCTACTTGCATAAATCTGAGGATAGCATCGGCGTAGAGAGCACAGCGCAGCTTCAGTACAGAGGGATTTGATATCTGCACCACAGTCTCCTAACAAACAAAAATCAAACGTTACATCAGTCAAGGCCCAGGTTTACAACATGCAACATTTAAAGAATTTGTAATGCCAAAACCAAACAGCTTAACAGGGAATTCAAAGTGCTACCGCTTGTGAGGAATGTTTTAACATTTCGTGTCCATAAAGAACAATTCTGTTTGAATCCTGTCTGCCTCTGGGCCCTGCACTGGCAATTTAATTCTTGAACCACAGATGCAGTGTGTCCCAGTCTCCCCCTCATTCTAGTCAATTTATCAAGTCTTCAGAAAATACTCCTTAAATTTATGAACCTGTTTGCTTTTGTTATTCCGGACTTCTATTTCTAACAGTTACAGCCTTTTTTTTCCTGTCTTCTTCGAGATTAACTTAACACTGCTATAGATGTGACTGTCCCTGTGAATGGCTGGGGAAGAATGTTTTAATTACTCGTGAAGTGTCAATAAGAAAGCTGTTTGTGTTTGATGTCTGGGAGTTTCATAACAACTGATAACAACTAGTGACTGTTATGGGATACTATGCAGACCTTTGGTATCTGGCCAGGGGGCCAAGAGATTAAGAGGAAGAAAAAAGAAGCTGAAGGACGGCTGGCAGACAAGACCTGCAGAAAATGTTCTATAAACTTGGTACAGTGCCAAAGGAGTACAAACAGGAAGGACTTGGAGAAGAAGACTACGAGCCTTCAGCATGAAAGACCCCTAGAGACCCCCAGAGGAGACTGATGCGCATGCTCCAGTAGGAGGGACTGGACCCCGGAGGCTAATTATAATAATCTAATTCTTTTGGAAGTAGTAATGAATATGTATTAGTCTAGGAGCATAAAAATCAGCTGCTTGATGTAACTGGTGTGTGCCCTGGTGGAGCGGAGACTCTCAGTGCACCCAGCACTGTTTGCTTACCTCTATTCTTTTATATTCTTCTAATAAATCCTATTTTTTTATTTAATCCTAATTTGAATCCTGAGCCATTTATACCACTCTCTGCAGGGAAGTTTCATGTTGCTCACTGCCTGATATCCTGCGCTTATGCAGCTGAAGCAGACTCCTCATCAAAAACTATACTCTTGAGGAAGATGCCCCAGAACCATTTAATGTTCTCAGACAACAAGAGGAACGACAATAAAGAGTAAATAGATGAAAGCATCTCACTCAGATTGCTATGAAGGTGTGCCAGCTGCTTCGTTGACTAGTTGTGCAACAAGGCACAAGAGCATGGGTACTGCCTGGTACAAGCTAGGTTCTTTACAACTTGGTCACAAGCAAGAATCCATTTTAATTTCAGTCTTACCAATGCATTTCTCAGCTAGTTCATCAAGCAACATGTCCGGTGGCTGAGGGGTCCAGTCACGAGTATGAATCTTGACAATTTCTTTTCTAGCCTGGAAGCAAAATCATTGCATTTTAGCTTGTCCCAAGTTTTCCTTAAAAATACCAACAAGAAACAAACAAACCAAAAGGCAAACAAGTAAACAAAAAACAAAACAGTCCTCCCTCAAAACCCCTCATCTAATAATACACTTTTCTTACTTGCTCAACTTTCAAGTATTTTACAGTTATTTAATATACACTCTGCATTGTCAACCAGGAAATTGAATAGTTCTTATTTGTTATACTGAACTTTTTCTAGGAACCTACAGTGAAAGAAAAGGCATTTATAGCTTCAATAACAAGTTTCCAAACTACGAGACCTAAGGACCCAGAGGAAAATACTGTAATGAAAAATTTATCCAGAAACATTTCTTTGCTGTCCAAAAAACTTCTCTAAAACTTAGCAAGCTTTCATTGGGACAGTCTCATTACTTCATCACATTTGCTTTCCAGTCAGTAAATTCACAGAAAGCACTTCTGGCACAATGCTTCCAATTGCTACAATTACTATAAAGAAGAAAAGAATTATGACTCAAACTACTACCACTGAGCAGGGGCACAATCAAATGCAAACACGTCCCCTATTCATTCATAAGTGAAGGATTGAGACCAAAAACACAACTTCATGATGAAAACACCCAAGTGGACTAAATAATTAAGCAAACAGGTACAACTTTGGGAATGAAAGGTTTGATTATAGAACTAACTACTTGGTGGTATCATCCTGACCATATATATCCAGTACCAGATTTGTCCTCCATGGAACAACGCAGTGTCTCCACGTATCACTCTTTTGTTCAAGTTGTCATTTTTTTTTTTTCCTATAAAGTTGGACTTTGCCATGGTAGCACTAACGTTGAATTTAAGTTCTCACCTCTTTATCTGGCAAGTTGAAGAGGAAGTGTCTGCCAAAGCGTCCTGGTCTTCGTAAAGCAGGATCTATAGAATCCAGTCTGTTAGTAGCTCCGATTACCACGATCTCCCCTCTGTTATCTATGCCATCCATAAGCGTCTGAAGAGTTGAAACAATGGAAATAATAGAAAAATATAAGTTTTACTTACTGGTTCAGTACATTTTGTTACATTCCACATGACTTTCTTGATGCCGGAATAACCTTCTTCCTAGTGGTCATTCAAAACTGAGAAAAAAATAGTCTACCAAGTCGGGGTTTTTTTGATTTGATAATAAATCTGCAGACTGTTAAGTCATCAAGCACTTCAAGACTGTTTGAAATAATCTCTACGTTAATATAAAAGGAGTACCGCACACTTCTGCTCAGGAAGAAAATCACGGAAAATGTCAACTTTGATTTTAGATGTTGAATTTGTTGCAGTGAGATCTTCCTCATCGCACGATTCTATTTGGATTTAAACCATATTATGTATGGAGAGACCAAGATTAGGACAAGAACAGCACAGAGTTCAGCATGAAGCCAATCAGGAGTTCAAGTTTGTATTCTTTGTATTCCACTTTATCCTTCTCTTGCTGGAAGGACCTGCTTTTTGACTCTCCTTCTCTTCACTAGGAGCATGCTCCCTCTTGCTTTGGTAATGCTCTTTCTCAGTGGTTTTAGTCTTGTCCTCTGTATCTTGGCATCTCTCTGTAACAGCTGAGGAGGAAAGGTTTTTAGAGCTACATTCAGTGTCAGACTCGAGAGAGGAAGTATGCTGCAATTTCTCACCAGGCTCACAAGACTCTTTGCCGTACAAAACGCTTTCTTTTGAAATGAGGTCACGTTCTTTTGATCATCTTGCTTTCTCCTTGTCTCCACCGTCATCACATTGGTACTATGCGAGGTATTCATCGTTCCCAGGAGAGTTCGGAGGGTCCACGACACTGCACAAAATAAAATCACATTTCTCACTTCTGCTGAAGAACGTGAATATTAAGAGTAAAACCTTCCAAAGGCAAACAAACAAACAAAAACCTCCGGACTACAGGAACCCTCGCAAAGATATGCCATTTAGAAACCTCTCCGGTGATTAGGACACCTTCTTCAGCTCCCAGAGAAAGTGCTTTTTCCCCTCTTGCTTCTGAAGCCATTGCACTAAAAAAGCAAACGCATCTGTCTCCCTCCACATGCTGCTCTGATTAAGAGCCAGAATATTCAAAGCCACTCGATTTGTTCTCCCCACATAGCTGAAAAAACACCAGTTGAAACAGTTTTCTACCTCTCTCCACGAATTTACATTCACATATCCTATGACTGCAAAAATAGAAGGCGGAGCTCAGGAGGAACAGCCAGTGCTGGAATTAAAAAAAAGCAGCCTGTTTCTTCAGAGTCTTAAGCCTATGCTACTAGGAACAAAACAAAACAAAACAAAACAAGAGGAGAGGAGAACAACAGCGGGAAATTTACCTATTCTCCACGTGTTCAATTGCAAAGCCTCCTCTGGAGGATCAACAGTTGTGAATTCAGTGTGCTTAGGAGAAATCAGATCTACATCTGAACCGCAACTATTTCAGTAGTATCACGAACTTCTGTTACTCTGAAGAAGCAGTCAGCACCGTTTCTATGTTAGGAAAGAGCTGAACAGAGTCTGTTATTCACATCAAGTAGTCAGGCAGGTTTCTTCTTCTTCAGGCTGGGTTTCACTAGAACATGACTAGCCTGTAAGCCTCATGGCATCACCTTCCATCTTGACTGCTGAACCTCCTTGCTCCCTACTATCTTCTTTGCCAAGATACAGCTGTCCACATTTACTTTTCCTACTTGGCTGGACTGAATTTAAGAAGATCTTGCATCTAAGAAAGGGAACAAAAGCTGCTGCCCAGCAGCGTGTGGCTCAGGGAGGAGTGAGAAAGCTCTGTGCAGCCCCCAAGGTCCGTGCAGCAGGAGGCAGGAGGTGCTCCAGGCTCCCAGCAGCAGTTCCCCTGCGGCCTGTGCAGGGAGAGGCCCCTGGTGGAGCAGGCTGTCCCCCTGCAGCCCATGGGTCCCCCGTGGAGCAGATCTCCACGCTGCAGCCCCCCTGCGGGTGGAGGAGCCCCCAGTGGAGCAGGTGGCTGTGGCCTGGAGGAGGCCGCGGCCTGTGGAGAGCCCCCACAGGAGCAGGCCCCGGGCTGGACTGGAACAGGCTGTGCTGAGCCTGCTTTGCCCATGACGCTCCTTGTGGAGTGATCTCCCTGTCCTTCTGGCAGCCCTTGAGCCCTTGCCAGCCTCTTTTCTCCCCTTGGCGTTGGAGGAGGGGCAGGGAGAGAGCGCTTGTGCTGGAGCTCAGCTGGCCGGCTGAGGAAAACCACCACGGCTCTGTCTTGCCGCTGCTGCAGCACGCTGGTAGCAGCCAGCACCGTCTGTTCTTCGAGCCTCAGCAAGCCCACAGCATCTTCCCAGAAGGGATCCCTTTCCTTCACGCCTCCAGAGGCTGAGGGCTTGTGCCCCGTTTGCAAGCGCTTTCTCAGTGCCCCCTTCCCCAGAGAAGGATCCCAGCTGCTTGGCTTCCCTGGCCTCTGCTGCCAGGCTCCCGCAGCTGCTATCCCAGCAGCGCAGCAGCCAGCTGACAATGTGCTCACCTGGAGGACAGCTGCAATCTTGTCCCATGGCTCGCAGCTCGCCCAGGGATGGGGATCACCTGCTTCCTGCTGCTTTTCTCTCTGCTCTCCTTTCCAACAGCTTCCTGTGCCCTGGGATGGCCCTACCTTGGGGTAGGCTGCCTCGCCTTCCTCTTGCTCCTTCCCCTTCTTGGGAGGACTTTCTGCCCTTCCGAAACGAGATGACTTCTGCATGCATTCCTTCCCCTTGTGTGTATTGGCGCCTGAGACAGCAATGGGGTCGTCCCCGGAGCCAGCTCTCAGGGCCTGTGCCAGGCTTGGAGGGGCTGCAGGGAACATGCCAGGGGCTGGAGGGGCTGCAGGGAACATGCCAGGGGCTGGAGGGGCTGGATGTGAAGTACTATCAGTAAAGAATTTCTTCCTAACATATATCAGAAATCTAACTTTTCAGTGTAAAGCTATTAGTCCATGTCCTGTCACTCCAGGCCCTGATAAAGACCCCCTCCCCAGCTTTCCTATAGGTTGCCTTTAAGTACAGGAAGGCTCTCAGCCTGGCTGAGTGATGGCAGATCCTTCACAATATTATTTGAATTTCACGTAAATAGAACAGACTATCAACTTACTTAGGAGAAGTAATACAATTTCAGAACTATTCAAAACCAAAGGCATTCCAAACTAAGTTTAAGTTCAGAGGAAATCCAAAGAAAAAAACTAATTTTGAAACTAATAATCAGAGACCATAATCTTCTTCAAATGATAGATTTTCCTCCTGTACTGGGTAATATTGGTCTGTCTTTAATGATCATCCAGACATGGCTTTGACACCGAGTATCTTGCTTTGCCTCTGCATTAAGTCTTCTTCTCATGTGAGGTAAATGTCCTGCTCTTATGGGATGGGCCTAGGAGACATACGCGCTGTGTCTCATGATGCTTGGATATCATCTTAATTCTGGGTGAAGATGAAAGGTCTCACTGCTTCCTGAACAGGGAAGTGGATGTCTGCAGTTAAGAACCCTCTGTCTAATCTAGAAACATGAAGGAAGGAGTTTGCTGGATTGCAAGTGACAGTGAAGAAAGCCACAGGTGACATATCAAACTGATTAAAATGTTATTTAGCTCAGGGCATGGCTAATGATGTGGAGCTGGAATAGTTTGATGACTGTAATTACACTCACTATCACTGTGACTTGTTTATAGGATGGTAATGCCTAAAGGTCCCACTGGAGCCTGAAACAAGGTTGTGCTGGGTGCTGCACGTGCATATCTCAGTAGCGCTTTGATAGCTAGTGATACAAACAGACAAAACAGAGATTGAAAGGAGAAACGGGGGGACAGAGATAAGAAGATCTTCCTGCAGGTCATTTAGGGTATGAGCCAGGACTTCAGTGCATCCAGCTCTCTAGTGCTCTGCTGGCCCAGTGAGATGAATGGAAAACATTGCAGCCTTGGAAAAATAGTGCTTCTTCTAATTCTTTGGCCAGTTTTGATGATTTAGGACTGCTCTATTTATTTATTTATTTATTTTACTTTCCCCATTTGTGCTGGAGAAGGTGAACTTTTTAAATACCTATTCTGAATTCAAATATCATTTTCATTGTTATGTTTCTGTTTTGTTGGCACTATTCGTAATGACTTCTACCCTTCAGTGGAAGCAAAAGCTTATCATACCATAAAAGTGGAAAGGTCACAGAAAACTTCAGAGCTTTTGAAGAAAGCTGAGGAAAATCCATTCCCTGTTCTAGGCAGAGGGAGTGGCTGATTTCCAGACAGGTAAATGGGCAGGATAAGGCCACTTCATGTCCGCTGATGGCCAGTTGTATGGACCGCGAAGATAATGGACTAGCAGCACAAGAGACAGTGCCAATAATCTAATCCAATACAATCTATTTCAAGTGGTAGAGACCTGATACTCTACGACAATGTGAGGAAGACCAAACTGTCAGGCAAACTTTGAGATGATCATGTTCAGGATCTAAAACTCTTAAGACAAGTGTCAACACAGGAAGGGTGAAATAAAGGCATGAATGCCATACAAGTACTGATAAATCTCAGGAAGTCTGGAAACCAGGGCAGATGGATGGAATAAGATGGTGCTTTGTGTTAGCAAGAAGCAGAGGTTAGGGAAATGTTATGGGTCAGCAATAGAGTGGTTTTGTGCAAATCGCTGCTAAAGAAAGACAGCCTTGCAAGCCTGCTCTTTGCTCTTAGCTCCAGTCTACAGTTATCAGACACATAAACAATAATGGGAATTACGGGAGACTTCAACTTCCCAGCAAAAGACTGAAAGATGATTACCACTTATTCTCATACAGATATACTATGTGATGGATTTCTTCACAAAAGTGAAAAAATATAAGACCATTTTAGACTTGGCTCCTGTACGGGTTTAAATGTAGTAAGATTTGAATAAAGTCTGATCATGAGCTGACTTTTCTCATTTTACATTTCAAGACAGACAACACCAGGCTTAGAACGAAGGTTTTGAGGCTTACAAATGCAAACTTTGAAATCTAAGGAAATGAATCATTGAGTCTGACTAAGCATCTCTGGGACTGGAGTGCAGAGAAGGCAGAGTTAAAATTCAAAATTCAGATGGGAAAAAAGCAATGAGAAAAGGTACATTTCAGAGGTTAAAAACTGCAAAAATAAAGTACGAATGACCCAAAACCTCCTTCACATAGGAAATTAAACAATAATAGTAAATGATACTTAAGCCACAGAAACCAGGGGGAACAAAGAGAACAAATTAGGACAGTTGCATACTCGAGGCAAAAATAGATCAAAAGTTAATGATGTCTCAAATGCTGCAAATCTTATTTCCTGCATCTAACAGCAACAACAATGTGATATTAAGGGCAGTGACAGGATTCCCATTGCAAATGAGGGTAGGGCACTAGGCACAACATCATCTGAGGTGAAATAAAAATCTACAGTGATTCAAGTGAAAAATGACAAGCTGATATCTACCTAGCCTATTAACAGCATTGGCACACAGAACAACAAGTCATGTAGGAAAAATACATCACAACTGTGCAAATCAGGGATAGTCCCCAGAATGGGAGAGTAACAAATATACTTCTGTCCAGGAGAATGTAAAGAGTGATCCAGACAAGTGCAGGCCTGTTAGTTTGACATCAACGCTGAGCAAAGTTTTGTAGCAAGAAGAGATAAGACTAGGAAAGTAGCGGGTAATGTGGAATTTACAAGATAATTTATTAAAGCTAATTTGTTTCCAGAGAATTTAGTAGCTTGCCTTTGTAGGACCAGTGCTCCCCTACACAGGGGATGAACTACATCTATTTCACTTTCTGTGAGCTTCTGATACATTATCTATGGATTTGGGCTTTGGGGCTGCAAGTGAATCAAGGGAGTTTGCAATTGTTCACACTGTTCGAAGAGGGAATTACCAGCAAAGGAGAGGTTCCCTGTAGTGATTCTCAGAGACAGTTCTGAAACTGCAGCTGCTAAGGAGGCAAAGACTCATGGAGAAATGTAGGCTGGAAGGGACCTCTGAAAACCCAACCTCCTATTCAGAGCAGAGATGACTTCAAATTTAGGTATGTTCAGTATGGACATGGTGGCCGAAGACTAAAAATTACATATGAGCTTTGAGATTTCCAGGTGACATAAAGTTGGGAAGTACTACCGAGCCTGACAGAAGGATATCCCTTGTGATTGAAATGGTTCAGGTGAAGTGACATTTGATAATACAAAGCAGAGCCATGCTAAGAGATTCTCAACCAAGGGTGGTTTTTTTTTTTTTTCTTTTTTTTTTCTTTTTTTTGTCATGTTTGCTATATGGCAGTCAGGAGTTTAAAACAAACAATAAAACAACAAAACCCCATGTTCATGCACTGTTAACAGAAGAACTGAAAAAGTTAAGTGGTTATATGGTGTGTATGGCTATTCTTTTTTTTTTTTTTTTCTCCAGTATAAATACACCTGACAGGGCAGCCCTGCCACACATTTAAGACATGAGGCAAAATTCTGCCACTTGTATTCACATTGAACTTAGGAGGAAGTGTTCAGAAGACAGAAGGAACAAGTTGCCTATTGTGTGGAAGGGAATTAAAGGACATCATTCTGCTCAGCCAGATGCCAGTTGAGAGAAAAATATGACGTCTCTGTGAAAATGCATTTCTTGAGTAAATATCAAGGAGAATTAGGAAATGTGTAAGTTGGGAGATACATCTGAAATGATGATTGCAGTTGGCTTATGAGGAACTTTGGACAGGAAATTGGTAGAAACTTCCCATTTCAAGAATAAAGTGCACCATAGATATGAAGTCAGCATTCACCTAAAGAGTAGAGGCCAACTCAAAGCCCCCACAACAAAGCAGTGGACAAACCAGAACACTAACATGTTGTGGTCTAGAGTCACACAGATATACATAAGTTTACTATACCTAAACATCTGAGGGGTTCCTTTGAGAGGCGGAGGGCTTGTGCCCCATTTCCATTTCCACTCTCAGTGTCCCCTGCCTCAGAGAAGGATCCCAGCTGCTTGGCTTCCCTGGCCTCTGATGCCAGGCTACCAGAGCAGGTATCCCAGCATCGCAGCAAACAGGTGACAATTTGAGTGCCACAGCAGTCCTCAATGCTAGCTGGACACTCAGGGCATTTGTGGCCACCCACCTTTGTGAGCTCCAAGGCTGACAGTGACTCTCTGCTGAGCTGCCACAGCTCTCAGGCGTCCCGGTGACAGAGCTTTCGGCGCTAAGCTGACTGCCAGGAGAAAAGGCTGCCGTGAAATGGCTGCTCCACAATGCCAGGAGCAAGGTCTGCTGGGCTGGGGGTTCGCAGGGGAGCTCAGCCTTGGGCCTGGCAACTGCGCCTGGAAGCCAGGGACGGCCTTGGTGTGCAGCTGGACACCTGGGCCTGAGAAAGCAAGGTCTCTTTCCAGACACTTGGCACCATCGTCACCCAGTGGCTGTCTGAGGGGGACGAGAGAAATGCACAGCATCTCTTGCTTTCCTGAAAAAGGGATGGATTTTGACCCCAAAGCGAGCTCCTTTCTCTCGGAAGCATCACGTCCTCCTGTCTTTCTTGTATTTGGCTATGACTTTAGGAATCCCTGCAATCCCTGCAGCTGTGTCCCCTGCCAGCTTCTTGTGTGCCCCAAGCATCCTCGCTTGCAGGGCAGTAGAAGATGCAGAAAAGGCCTTGCCTTAGTGGAAGCACTGCCCTGCAGGAGCTCCAACAACCCTCTCAGCAGCACGCTGTAGCCCCCAAATGCCCCCGAAATGGCACATTTCAGCTACTGGGAAGGAAACGAGCTCGCTCAAGGTGAGCTACCCGCTCAAGGCCCAGGTGTCTGTGAGGCGGTGTTGGCAAGGAGTCCTGTTGTGTGAGTCTGTTCTTTGTGGGTGCTCCGTCCCCACAAGGCTTGCTTTTCAGGGCCCTGGAGAGTCTTGTGGGCACTGGCCTGGGGTCTCAGGCTGAGCCAGCTGCTGGCTGGCAATCAGGGAGGCTCGCTCGGTGTCTTGGCTTGGGTTTGCATGGCCAGGCTGTGGGAGCGGGGGGCTGCAGGGGTGTCCTCTGTGAGGAGAATGCAGCAGCTGCCCCATGGGAGCTCAGGGCCGCTGCCAGGAGGCTCCTTCCAGGAGGGACCCACCCGCTGCTGCCCAGAACGCAGAGCAAAAGGATGATGTTTGCGCCTGGGGGAGAGCCCATCTAAGAAAGGGAACAAAAGCTGCTGCCCAGCAGCGTGTGGCTCAGGGAGGAGTGAGAAAGCTCTGTGCAGCCCCCAAGGTCCGTGCAGCAGGAGGCAGGAGGTGCTCCAGGCTCACAGCAGCAGTTCCCCTGCGGCCTGTGCAGGGAGAGGCCCCTGGTGGAGCAGGCTGTCCCCCTGCAGCCCATGGGTCCCCCGTGGAGCAGATCTCCACGCTGCAGCCCCCCTGCGGGTGGAGGAGCCCCCGGTGGAGCAGGCCCCGGGCTGGACTGGAACAGGCTGTGCTGAGCCTGCTTTGCCCGTGACGCTCCTTGTGGAGTGATCTCCCTGTCCTTCTGGCAGCCCTTGAGCCCTTGCCAGCCTCTTTTCTCCCCTTGGCGTTGGAGGAGGGGCAGGGAGAGAGCGCTTGTGCTGGAGCTCAGCTGGCCGGCTGAGGAAAACCACCACGGCTCTGTCTTGCCGCTGCTGCAGCACGCTGGTAGCAGCCAGCACCGTCTGTTCTTCGAGCCTCAGCAAGCCCACAGCATCTTCCCAGAAGGGATCCCTTTCCTTCACGCCTCCAGAGGCTGAGGGCTTGTGCCCTGTTTTCAAGCGCTTTCTCAGTGCCCCCTTCCCCAGAGAAGGATCCCAGCTGCTTGGCTTCCCTGGCCTCTGCTGCCAGGCTCCCGCAGCTGCTATCCCAGCAGCGCAGCAGCCAGCTGACAATGTGCTCACCTGGAGGACAGCTGCAATCTTGTCCCATGGCTCGCAGCTCGCCCAGGGATGGGGATCACCTGCTTCCTGCTGCTTTTCTATCTAATCTCCTTTCCAACAGCCTCCTGTGCCCTGGGATGGCCCTACCTTGGGGTAGGCTGCCTCGCCTTCCTCTTGCTCCTTCCTCTTCTTGGGAGGACTTTCTGCCCTTCCGAAACGAGATGACTTCTGCATGCATTCCTTCCCCTTGTGTGTATTGGTGCCTGAGACAGCAGCGGTGTCGTCCCCGGAGCCAGCTGTAGGGCCTGTGCCAGGCTTGGAGGGGCTGCAGGGAACATGCCAGGGGCTGGAGGGGCTGCAGGGAACATGCCAGGGGCTCGAGGGGCCGCAGGGTGTGTGACAAGGCTTTGAGGGGCCTCAGGTCCTGCCGCAGTGGTTGAAGTCGATGCAGGGAACATCAGAGTTGTTGGAGGGGCTGCAGGTAAAATGCCAGGGCTTGCAGCAGCTGCAGGCTGCGTCACAGCTTTGCATCAGGTCAAGACGCATTTTCCTAGAACCATACATTTCCTCCTGAAGGGGCTGAAGAGCATGGAATGGTCTTCAAAATGCACAGAGCAGACCCCAGCAAATGTAGAGCTGCTGCTAGCAAGTAGGTAACTTTATTGTTCCTGTTGTTAATTTTGTTTCACAACAACAGATGCAAATATGTATCTTGAATGAGGGCAAAGGTGACCTTGGATCTGAAGCACACAGGCGTTCGCTAGTGTCCCCCCATCCGGAGTGAATCCAGAACGACTCGGAAGGAAAAATAAAATCCAAACCAGTGCGTTGTGATAAAGAGAGTTTAATAGGGTAGAAAAGGAATAAAAACCAACAAAATAATAAATAATGATACTTACAGTTTATAAGATATTAATATATAAAAATATTTAATGCTATTAAATACTTATAATTTTATAATAATAAAACAATGCCGTACCGTACAACACAGTCAATAAAGTGGATTTAATTAAATAAATAGGAAAACCAATAAATTAAATGAAAATTAAAAAATTTAAATTTAATACAAATAAAACCCATTTGTCCCATTCCAATGAATTGCTATCCCCATCATCACTTCCCACCCCACTGATCATTTGCTATCCCAAAGACCTCCCAGTTCTTATCCCCTTGGCATGCCAGTGCAAGAAGAAGTGCTCTGCAGGCAGAGGCCTTGCTGAGTGACCACCTAAGGAGAGGAATTTAATCCAGAAGGCAGGAAAGAAGAGCAATGCCCCGAAAGAAGAAGCAAGTCTTGTCTCTCAGCCCTTTGGTGTCCCAAGCAGCAGTTGCCATGGCCAAGCTTTCCCAGCCCAGCTGCTGCCAGCATCTCCCCAGCTTGCCATTGCCACCTTCCTGGGTGAGGCGCGCGCGCATTTGCCATTGGCGCTGTTGCCATCCCTGTGAGTGGCAAGCCCATCCCCTAGCTCCAGCACGAGAGAGGGGAGAGGGCAAGCGAGAGGGGCAAGGGCTGAGGAGCGTGGCTGAAGCTGGAGCAGGTGCCTGCAGAGGTCTCTGTGCCTGCCTGGGTGCTGCGGGGGCCGTCGAGGAGAAGCCCGAGGTCGGTCACGGGTGGCTCTAATAGTAGGCTATGGCGTGGTCCTTCTGCCGCTGCACGAAGAATTGCACGGGGCCGATCTTGGTCTGGTGGGCCGCCCGCTGCCGCTCCTCCTGGGCCAGCTTCTTCAGGCGCTCCCGCTCGGGACGCTGCTGCGGCGTGATGGGCACCGACTCCTCCTGCTCCTCCAGCGGCGTGGGCGCTGCGTCGCGGCCCGCCCAGGGCCCCACGCAGGGCACGTAGTCCACGCGGGGCTGCGCCGGACGCTGCAGCGTGCGCGGCTGCGTGGGCAGAGCCGGACGCTGCGCTTGGCCCCCTGCGGCTGGCAGGCCCCACACTCTGGGCGCCTGCTCTGGGGGAGCTCTCTGTGCTCCTGTGCTGCCTGGTGGTGCCAGCAGCGCCTGGGCCTTGTGGCCAGCTGGGGGCCGGGGGGCAGCGGGCACAGCGCTGGAGCCTGGCAGCGTCGGCCGGGCCCTGGGCATGCCGCTGGAGGTGGGCTGCGGCTGCACACAGGGCGGCTGGCGCACTGGCCCCAGCGCCTTGGCCCTGGCCCCCAGCGGCTGCAAAGTCTCGCTGGGGGTCTTTGTCCCCGGCTGCTGGCGCTGCAGCGTCTTGGCCCCGCTGGCTTGGGGCCGGAGCCTGTCCTGGGGCCGCACGGCACGGGCACGGGCACGGGCACGGGCATGGGCACGGGGCTTCATGGGGAGGGGCTCCGGCAGCAGCCGCGCTCTGCAGAGAGGCGGCGCCGCTGCTTCTTGCCCCCCAGCAGCCCCCGGGCTTCGCGCTCTCTTGCTGGGCGCCCTGGTGCTGTCGCTCGCTGGCTGCTGCCTGCCGCTGCCCGCTTGGCTGCTGCTGCCAGGCAGCGCGCTGTGGCCAGCCGTCTTGCCCTGGCGCAGCGTCTTGGGGCCTTGGCCAGCCTGGCCCAGCAGCAGCGTCTTCTCCTTGCCGGGGGTCTTGTCCGTCGTGGGCCTCCTGTGCTGGGAGCTCTGCGCTGTGCTGGGGGTGCTGGTGGGCGCGGGGCGCTTGGCCCCCCACTTGGTGCCGGTGGGCGCAGGGGCAGGCGGGGGGCTCTGGAGGGGACTGCGAGGGGGACTGGGCAGGGCTCTCCTCAGGGCTGGGAGAAGTTGAGGCCTCTTGAGGGGAGCCAAGGGAGGCTGGGGCAGGGTTCTCTTGCGGGCAGGGATGAATTCCTGCTCGGGGGGCCTTTTGGGGAGAGGCTTGGGCAGGGGTCTCCTGCGGGCAGGGTCGGGGGGGCTCTGGAGGGGACTCAGGTGAGGCTTGGGCAGGGCTCTCCTGAGGGCAGTGAGGAAGTCAGGGTCAGGGGGGCTCTGGACAGGAGCCGAGGGAGGCTTGGGCAGGGGTCTCCTGCGGGCAGGGTCGGGGGGGCTCTGGAGGGGACTCAGGCGAGGCTTGGGCAAGGCTCTCCTGAGGGCAGTGAGGAAGTCAGGGTCGGGGGGGCTCTGGACGGGAGCCGAGGGAGGCTGGGGCAGGGTTCTCCTGCGGGCAGGGATGAATTCCTGCTGGGGGGGCCTTTTGGGCAGGGCTCTCCTGAGCTGGGGCCGGGCTGCAGGCTTGAGGGGGGAGCTGAGTGGCGGCACAGCAGCTGCAGGGGGCTGCAGCGCCCGCCCAGCCTGCACCTTGTCGGGGCGCAGCCCAGGGGTTGAGGGGACCTCACCCAGCGCTCTGGTGGCTTCCAGTCCCTGTGTGCTCGGCTCCTCGATGTCCTCGCAGAGGTCGGGCAGCTGCGAGAGGAAGCGGCTGAGGGCAGGACTGCTGGGCAAATCGGGGAAGGCGTCCTGGGGCTCCACGGCATCCAGGCAGCTGAGCTGCGCCTCCAAGCCGGAGCTGTCCAGATCGGCCGGGAGCTGGTCCTGCACGTGCTGCAGCTGCTGGCTGTCCCCTGCCAGCTGGGGAAAGGCCTCAGTGAAGGCATCGGGTCCCAGCTCCAGCAGCTCCAGGGGCTCCTCAGGCACCTCTGCAAGTGTCGCCGCTGAGGAAAAAGCAAGCCAATGCAATCCCCCAGGCATCCCCCGATGCCAGCTTTGCCATGGCTCCTGGGTGTGGGGCGCCCAGCGGCCGGCTGGGCCAGCCCCAAACTCACCGTCGGGCGTCGCCGTCTGGGTGCTGGCGGTCCTTGGAGCCTGGGCAGACTCGGGGGCAGTGGGGCCAAGCAGCGGGGGCCCCTGGTCCTCGCTGAGCCCCACGGCGTGCAAGCAGGGCTCCGGCAGCTGCCCCCGGCTGCTGCTCAGGGTGCGGGGCGCGGGGAGCGCCTGCGCCCACAGCGGAGGCCCCGGCACGAGGAGTGGGGGGGGGCCGGGGTGGGCAGGAGCCTGCAGCAGGCAGGTGCCTGCGGGGTGCAGGAGCTCCCCTTGGAGCACGGCCCTGGGCCCCAAGCAGAGGGGATCCTGGGGCACCAGCGTCTCCGTCAGCAGGGGCTGTCCCCACTGGGAGACACTGGGGGCACAGGGAGGAGCGGTGTGGGGGAGCTGCCCCACAGCAGGGAGCTGCCCCCCGGCGGGGAGCTGCCCAAGCTGCAGGTGGTGCCCCTGGGCTGGGAGGTGCCCCCCAGGTGGCAGCTGCACCCCGGCGGGGAGCTGCAGCACCTGCCCCTGGACCCCCGGCACCACGTGCCAGACGGTGGCCTGGGGCAGCGCGGAGGGGAGGGTGGGTACCTGCGGGGGCTGCAAGGGCAGCGCCGTCGCTCCGGGGAGGGAGGGCAGCAGCCAGGCAGCCACCGTTGGCGGCACGGCTGGGACGACGAAGGGGGAGTTTTGCGTCTGCGCAAGCCGCGGAAGCCGTCTGGGGAAACCCTCTGTGGGAAAAAGGCCGCTGGGCTGAGCTCTGGGGCGCTGGGCTCGCCAGCAGGGCCGCAGCCCCGGGAGGAGCGGGAGCCGGCTGCTGGACCTGCCATGGTGGCTGGAGAGTGGGGCGGTTGCTTGGGGAACCCGGGCAACGGGGGTTCCGTCCCAACGGCTCACCAGCCCCTCGCCGACATCTTGGGGAGGACTGCAGGCTTTGGACCCAAGCAGGCTGCCCAGCGCAAGACTTGGCCATCCCCAGCAGGCTTGCCCTCCCACGCAGCACTTGCCATGCCCACCACGCTTCCACACCGCCTCTTTTCCCTGGCATTTCCCATGCCAGGACCAGCTTTCATCCTCATGGTCATTTCCCATCCTGACAAGTTCACATGAGAACAGATTCCCAGACAAAAGATTTCCCATCAACACGAAGCGTTTCTTCATCCAAAGAGATCTCGTCCCAAAGAATTTCCCTCTCTTGGATGACTTTTCCAAGTATTTCCTTCCTCAGCGAATGTTACCCACCCCTTTCAAGACTTCCCATCCCAATGTTTTCCCATCCCAGGAGCGATTGCTCATCCCAATGCTTTTGCTTCCCAGTGCTTTCAAAGCCCGGGAACATTTCCCACCTCTCTCATTTCCTAGCCCAATGCCTTTCCACGCCAAGGAAACCTTCCCATCCCAGCAAGGATTTCTCGGCCCACTCAGCCTTCCCCATCCCAAGCGTTTCCCAGCTTCACCATCCAACACACAGCTTGGCCAGCCTACAGCTCTAGAGAGGGATTTGGACGATGCTGATAGACACAAGGTCACGGGGATTTGCTGTGCTGATGATTGCTCTTTATTACAGATCAACACAGATCCCCAGTCCCAAGGGTGCTAGGATGAATCTGGCAAATATGTAGATACGAGGCTCTTCCATTTCTTACCGGGAAAGAAAGAGATCTGTGCGTTTCTCTCTCTCCACCTTAGGAAAAACATAGGAAGGGGAGAGTACTAATGAACAGGAGCATGCTCAGCTCAGCCACCACGAAGGAGGCTGCCCGCTCCTCAGCACCTCTAAGCAGCAGCACCTTCAAGTCTCCTCCTGCAGCAGCAGCACATCAGTGTCTCTTGTCCCACCAGCAGGACAGTGGCGTCTCCCATTGCACCATGCCGACCTCCACGCCTCGAGTGCCAGCACCAGTCCTCAATGCGAGCTGGACGCTCAGGGCACTTGCGGCCACCCACCTTTGTGAGCTCCAAGCTGACAGTGACTCTCTGCTGAGCTCCCATGGCTCTCAGGCGTCCCAGTGACAGAGCATTCGGCGCTAAGCTGACTGCCAGGAGAAAAGGCTGCCGTGAAATGGCTGCTCCACAATGCCAGGAGCAAGGTCTGCTGGGCTGGGGGTTCGCAGGGGAGCTCGGCCTTGGGCCTGGCAACCGCGCCTGGAAGCCAGGGACGGCCTTGGTGTGCAGCTGGACACCTGGGCCTGAGAAAGCAAGGGCTCTTTCCAGACACTTGGCACCATCGTCACCCAGTGGCTGTCTCAGGGGGACGAGAGAAATGCACAGCATCTCTTGCTGCCCTGCAGTGCTGCTGTCCTACGCCCTTGGGGGTCTGCGGGATAGAAAAAGGGATGGATTTTGACCCAAAACCCAGCTCCTTTATATCAAAAGGATCACGTCCTCCTGTCTTTCTTGTATTTGGCTATGACTTTAGGAATCCCTGCATTCCCTGCAGCTGTGTCCCCTGCCAGCTTCTTGTGTGCCCCAAGCATCCTCGCTTGCAGGGCAGTAGAAGATGCAGAAAAGGCCTTGCCTTAGTGGAAGCACTGCCCTGCAGGAGCTCCAACATCCCTCTCAGCAGCACGCTGTAGCCCCCAAATGCCCTCGAAATGGCACATTTCAGCTACTGGGAAGGAAATGAGCTCGCTCAAGGTGAGCTACCTGCTCAAGGCCCAGGTGTCTGTGAGGCGGTGTTGGCAAGGAGTCCTGTTGTGTGAGTCTGTTCTTTGTGGGTGCTCCGTCCCCACAAGGCTTGCTTTTCAAGGCCCAGGAGAGTCTTGTGGGCACTGGCCTGGGGTCCCAGGCTGAGCCAGCTGCTGGCTGGCAATCAGGGAGGCTCGCTCGGTGTCTTGGCTTGGGTTTGCGTGGCCAGGCTGTGGGAGCGGGGGGCTGCAGGGGTGTCCTCTGTGAGGAGAATGCAGCAGCTGCCCCATGGGAGCTCAGGGCCGCTTCCAGGAGGCTCCTTCCAGGAGCGACCCACCCGCTGCTGCCCAGAACGCAGAGCAAAAGGATGATGTTTGCGCCTGGGGGAGAGCCCATCTAAGAAAGGGAACAAAAGCTGCTGCCCAGCAGCGTCTGGCTCAGGGAGGAGTGAGAAAGCTCTGTGCAGCCCCCAAGGTCCGTGCAGCAGGAGGCAGGAGGTGCTCCAGGCTCACAGCAGCAGTTCCCCTGCGGCCTGTGCAGGGAGAGGCCCCTGGTGGAGCAGGCTGTCCCCCTGCAGCCCATGGGTCCCCCGTGGAGCAGATCTCCACGCTGCAGCCCCCCTGTGGCTGGAGGAGCCCCCGGTGGAGCAGGTGGCTGTGGCCTGGAGGAGGCCGCGGCCTGTGGAGAGCCCCCGGTGGAGCAGGCCCCGGGCTGGACTGGAACAGGCTGTGCTGAGCCTGCTTTGCCCGTGACGCTCCTTGTGGAGTGATCTCCCTGTCCTTCTGGCAGCCCTTGAGCCCTTGCCAGCCTCTTTTCTCCCCTTGGCGTTGGAGGAGGGGCAGGGAGAGAGCGCTTGTGCTGGAGCTCAGCTGCCCAGCTGAGGAAAACCACCACGGCTCTGTCTTGCCGCTGCTGCAGCACGCTGGTAGCAGCCAGCACCGTCTGTTCTTCGAGCCTCAGCAAGCCCACAGCATCTTCCCAGAAGGGATCCCTTTCCTTCACGCCTCACAGGCGCCGCCTCCAGAGGCTGAGGGCTTGTGCCCCGTTTGCAAGCGCTTTCTCAGCGCCCCCTTCCCCAGAGAAGGATCCCAGCTGCTTGGCTTCCCTGCCCTCTGCTGCCAGGCTCCCGCAGCTGCTATCCCAGCAGCGCAGCAGCCAGCTGACAATGTGCTCACCTGGAGGACAGCTGCAATCTTGTCCCATGGCTCGCAGCTCGCCCAGGGATGGGGATCACCTGCTTCCTGCTGCTTTTCTATCTAATCTCCTTTCCAACAGCCTCCTGTGCCCTGGGATGGCCCTACCTTGGGGTAGGCTGCCTCGCCTTCCTCTTGCTCCTTCCCCTTCTTGGGAGGACTTTCTGCCCTTCCGAAACGAGATGACTTCTGCATGCATTCCTTCCCCTTGTGTGTATTGGTGCCTGAGACAGCAACGGGGTCGTCCCCGGAGCCAGCTGTAGGGCCTGTGCCAGGCTTGGAGGGGCTGCAGGGAACATGCCAGGGGCTGGAGGGGCTGCAGGGTGTGTGACAAGTCTTTGAGGGGCCTCAGGTCCTGCCGCAGTGGTTGAAGTCGATGCAGGGAACATCAGAGTTGTTGGAGGGGCTGCAGGTAAAATGCCAGGGCTTGCAGCAGCTGCAGGCTGCGTCACAGCTTTGCATCAGGTCAAGACGCATTTTCCTAGAACCATACATTTCCTCCTGAAGGGGCTGAAGAGCATGGAATGGTCTTCAAAATGCACAGAGCAGACCCCAGCAAATGTAGAGCTGCTGCTAGCAAGTAGGTAACTTTATTGTTCCTGTTGTTAATTTTGTTTCACAACAACAGATGCAAATATGTATCTTGAATGAGGGCAAAGGTGACCTTGGATCTGAAGCACACAGGCGTTCGCTAGTGTCCCCCCATCCGGAGTGAATCCAGAACGACTCGGAAGGAAAAATAAAGTCCAAACCAGTGCGTTGTGATAAAGAGAGTTTAATAGGGTAGAAAAGGAATAAAAACCAACAAAATAATAAATAATGATACTTACAGTTTATAAGATATTAATATATAAAAATATTTAATACTATTAAATACTTATAATTTTATAATAATAAAACAATGCCATACCGTACAACACAGTCAATAAAGTGGATTTAATTAAATAAATAAGAAAACCAATAAATTAAATGAAAATTAAAAAATTTAAATTTAATACAAATAAAACCCATTTGTCCCATTCCAATGAATTGCTATCCCC
Source organism: Aythya marila (assembly GCF_965140915.1). Classification (NCBI taxonomy): domain Eukaryota; kingdom Metazoa; phylum Chordata; class Aves; order Anseriformes; family Anatidae; genus Aythya; species Aythya marila. The sequence goes on along the minus strand of NW_028137167.1, from coordinate 684,607 downwards.
AGCATCACTTCCCATCCCACTGATCATTTGCTATCCCAAAGACCTCCCAGTTCTTATCCCCTTGGCATGCCAGTGCAAGAAGAAGTGCTCTGCAGGCAGAGGCCTTGCTGAGTGACCACCTAAGGAGAGGAATTTAATCCAGAAGGCAGGAAAGAAGAGCAATGCCCCGAAAGAAGAAGCAAGTCTTGTCTCTCAGCCCTTTGGTGTCCCAAGCAGCAGTTGCCATGGCCAAGCTTTCCCAGCCCAGCTGCTGCCAGCATCTCCCCAGCTTGCCATTGCCACCTTCCTGGGTGAGGCGCGCGCGCATTTGCCATTGGCGCTGTTGCCATCCCTGTGAGTGGCAAGCCCATCCCCTAGCTCCAGCACGAGAGAGGGGAGAGGGCAAGCGAGAGGGGCAAGGGCTGAGGAGCGTGGCTGAAGCTGGAGCAGGTGCCTGCAGAGGTCTCTGTGCCTGCCTGGGTGCTGCGGGGGCCGTCGAGGAGAAGCCCGAGGTCGGTCACGGGTAGCTGGAGCCTGGCACTGTCGGCGGGGCGCTGGGCATGCTGCTGGGGCTGCTGGAGGTGGGCTGCGGCTGCACACAGGCCAGCTGGCACGCTGGCCCCAGCGCCTTGGCCCTGGCCCCCAGCGGCTGCAAAGTCTCGCTGGGGGTCTTTGTCCCCGGCTGCTGGCGCTGCAGCGTCCTGGCCCCGCTGGCCTGGGGACAGAGCCTGTCCTGGGGCCGCACGGCACGGGGCTCCCCACTCGGAGTCTCCGGCAGCAGCCGCGCTCTGCGGGGAGGTGGCGCCGCTGCTCCTTGCCCCCCTGCAGCCCCCGGGCTTCGCGCTCTCTTGCTGGGTGCCGTGGTGCTGTTGATCGCCAGCTGCTGCCCGCTGCTGCCTGCTTCCCTGCTGCTGCCAGCCACCGTGCTGCTGCCACCCGTCTTCCCCTGGCACGGTCTCTTGCGGCCTTGGCCAGCCTGGCCCAGCAGCGTCTTCCTCTCCTTGCCGGGGGGGTTCTCTGTCGTCGGCCTCCTGTGCTGGCAGCTCTGCGCTGTCCCGGGGGTGCTGCTGGGCGCAGGGCGCTTGGCCCCCCGCTTGGTGCCGGTGGACGCAGGGGCAGGCGGGGGGCTCTTGAGGGGACCCAGGGGGCGTTTGGGCAGGGGTCTCCTATGGTCAGTGCGGCCCTTGGGGTTGGGGCGTTTCTTGGGGGAACTCGGGGGGGATTTGGGCTGGGGTCTACTAAGGGCACTGGGGACCTTGGGGTTGGGGCGTTTCTTGGGAGAACTCGGGGGGGATTTGGGCTGGGGTCTACTAAGGGCACTGGGGACCTTGGGGTTGGGGCGGGTCTTGAGGGAACGCTGGGGGGGTTGGGGCAGGGGTCTACTAAGGGCACTGAGGAGCTGGGTGTCAGGGAGGCTCCTGGGGGGACTCAGGGGTGGACTGGGTAGGGGGCTCCTAAGCGCACTGGGCAGGGGACTGGCTGCAGGGCTGAGCGGGGGGCTCACTGCTGGCACGACGGGGGACTGCAGCGACAGCCCACCCTCAAGCTTCTCGGGGCGCAGCCCAGGGGTTGAGGGGACCTCACCGAGGGCTCCTGTGGCTTCCAGTCCCTGCGTGCTCGGCTCCTCGATGTCCTCGCAGAGGTCGGGCAGCTGCGAGAGGAAGCGGCTGAGGGCAGGACTGCTGGGCAAATCGGGGAAGGCGTCCTGGGGCTCCACGGCATCGAGCCAGCTGAGCAGCTCCTCCATGCCGGGGATGGGGATGTCCAGGTCGGCCAGGAGCTCGTCCTGCATGTGCTGCAGCTGCTGGCTGTCCCCTGCCAGCTCTGGAAAGGCCTCGGCAAAGGCATCAGGGCCCAGCTCGGGCAGCTGCGGGGGCTCCTCAGGCACCTGCGGGGCTGTCGCCGCTGAGGACGAAGCAAGAAAATCCCCCAAGACGGGCGATGTCAGCTTTCCCATGGCCCCTGGGTGTGGGGCGCCCAGCGGCCGGCTGTGCCAGCCCCAAACTCACCGTCAGGCGTCGCCGTCTGGGTGCTGGCGGTCCTTGGAGCCTGGGCAGGCTTGGGGGCAGTGGGGCCGGGCAGCGGGGGCCCCTGGTCCTCGCTGAGCCCCACGGCGTGCAAGCAGGGCTCCGGCAGCTGCCCCCGGCTGCTGCTCAGGGTGCGGGGCGTGGGGAGCGCCTGCCCCCGCAGCGGAGGCCCCGGGACGAGGGGTGGCGGGGGGTTGCGCTGGGCGGGGGCCTGCAACAGGCAGGTGCCTGCGGGGTGCAGGAGCTCCCCATGGAGCACGGCCCTGGGCCCCAGCCCCAGCGCATGGTGGGGTACCAGTGTCCCCGTCACCATGGGCTGTCCCCACTGATGGACGGGGGCACAGGGAGGAGCGGTGTGGGGGAGCTGCCCCCCGGCGGGGAGCTGCACCAGCTGCAGCTGGTGCCCCATGGTTGGGAGCTGCACCAGCTGCAGGTTTTGCTCCACAGCGGGGAGCTGCACCAGCTGCAGGTTTTGCCCCACAGCGGGGAGCTGCACCAGCTGCAGCTGGTGCCCCACGGCGGGGAGCTGCCCCACAGCAGGGAGCTGCCCCCCGGCGGGGAGCTGCCCAAGCTGCAGGTGGTGCCCCTGGGCTGGGAGGTGCCCCCCAGGTGGCAGCTGCACCCCGGCGGGGAGCTGCAGCACCTGCCCCTGGACCCCCGGCACCACGTGCCAGACGGTGGCCTGGGGCAGCGCGGAGGGGAGGGTGGGTACCTGCGGGGGCTGCAAGGGCAGCGCCGTCGCTCCGGGGAGGGAGGGCAGCAGCCAGGCAGCCACCGTTGGCGGCACGGCTGGGACGACGAAGGGGGAGTTTTGCGTCTGCGCAAGCCGCGGAAGCCGTCTGGGGAAACCCTCTGTGGGAAAAAGGCCGCTGGGCTGAGCTCTGGGGCGCTGGGCTCGCCAGCAGGGCCGCAGCCCCGGGAGGAGCGGGAGCCGGCTGCTGGACCTGCCATGGTGGCTGGAGAGTGGGGCGGTTGCTTGGGGAACCCGGGCAACGGGGGTTCCGTCCCAACGGCTCACCAGCCCCTCGCCGACATCTTGGGGAGGACTGCAGGCTTTGGACCCAAGCAGGCTGCCCAGCGCAAGACTTGGCCATGTTCATTAGAACATGACTAGCCTCTAAGCCTCATGGCATCACCTTCCATCTTGACTGCTGAACCTCCTTGCTCCCTACTATCTTCTTTGCCAAGATACAGCTGTCCACATTTACTTTTCCTACTTGGCTGGACTGAATTTAAGAAGATCTTGCATCTAAGAAAGGGAACAAAAGCTGCTGCCCAGCAGCGTCTGGCTCAGGGAGGAGTGAGAAAGCTCTGTGCAGCCCCCAAGGTCCGTGCAGCAGGAGGCAGGAGGTGCTCCAGGCTCCCAGCAGCAGTTCCCCTGCGGCCTGTGCAGGGAGAGGCCCCTGGTGGAGCAGGCTGTCCCCCTGCAGCCCATGGGTCCCCCGTGGAGCAGATCTCCACGCTGCAGCCCCCCTGTGGCTGGAGGAGCCCCCGGTGGAGCAGGTGGATCTGCCCTAGAGGAGGCTGCGACCTGTGGAGGACGCCCCAGAGGAGCAGGGTGTTCAAGGACAGGTTGGAGCTGGTGCTTAGGAACATGGTTTATTGGGTGACATTGGTAGTACAGTGATGACTAGACCGGACAAATGTGAAGGTCTCCTCTAACAATTGTGATTCTATGATACCTCCAGCACGTCCTCCTCCACCACTTCCTCCTCATCATCCACGGCCTTTTTCTTGTCCACTGCCTCCTCCTCATTCGCTGCCTCCTCCTTGTCTACCGCATCCTCCTCGTCCCCCGCCTGCTAATCCTATTTCTCATTTTCCTCCTCCTTCTCCTCCTTCCCTGCCTCTTGCACCTCCAACACCTCCTCCACCTCCACTGCCTCTTCCTCCTTCTCCTTCTCCAGCCCTACGGACTATTCCTCCTCCACAGCCTCCTCCACCTCGGCAGAAACTTCCTGGCCAACTTCCTCTGCATGCTCCTTGCTGAGGCATGCTGGTAGCAATGATGGTGAGCCCAGAGATGTCAGGAAAAGTTGCCACGAACCAGGTGTGCCAAGGCGGCTTCTCTGGGAGGCTCTGGTTGTGAGCGCTGCCCACCGCTCCTAATTCTAGTTCCATTTGTCACCCCACAGGACCATGGCACCGTGGCCCTGTAAGGTAGCAGCTGGCGGCTCCTATCATCTTGATGACGCTCTGTGATGCGTTGCTTGTTGCCTGGGTAGCGATTGTTAGCTCTTATGCAAATGGCTTGTCATCAGTCAGGGGTGTGGCTGCTCCTCCCTATAAAAGGGCCAAAGGGGGGCAGTGGGAGCCAGAGTGCTGGAGAGGGGAGATGGGAGAAGATGGAAACAGAAAAGGAGGACGATGAGGAAGAGGCATAGGTGGAAAAGGGGGGGGGGGTAAGAGGGGAAGGGGGCAGTGGAGGTGGTGGCGGAGAAGATTGAGGAGGTGGCGGAGAAGATTGAGGAGGTGGCGGCATTTCTGGAAAAGGAGACGGATGAGTACGAAGCGGTGAAAAAAGAGGAGGTGAGCAAGGGCTAGGCAGAGGGACACGATGGAGGTGGAAGAGGAGAGAAGAAGGTGGAGGAGAAATAGTAGAATGTGAGAGAAGGAAGTGGCAGCAAAAAAAAAAAAACAAAAAGGAGGAGGTGGAGGAGGACTAGGAGGTGGTGGAGGAGGAGGCCAAAAAAAAAACAAAAAACAAAAGAGAAGGAGTAGAAGGTGGAGGAGGAGAAGGAGGTGGAGGAGGAGGTGGTTGAGGAGGAGGAGGCGGAGGACTCCAAAACAAAACACCCTCTCTGGCGCTGAGCGTTGACCACCGCTCCTAATTCTAGTTCTGTTTGTAATCCCACAGGACCATGGCACCGTAGCCCTTTAAGGTAGCAGCTGGCGGCTCCTAGCAACTTGATGACGCTCTGTGATGCATTGCTTGTGGCCTGGTTGCCTGGGTAGCGATTGTTAGCTATTATGCAAATAGCCTGTCATCAACCGGGGATGTGGCTGCTCCTCCCTATAAATGGAGAGGAGGAGGAGGAGGAGGTAGTGGAGGAGGTGGTGGTGGTGGAGGAGGAGGAGGAGGAGGAGGAGGAGGAGGAGGAGGAGGAGGAGGAGGCGGCGGCGGCGGCGGCGGCGGCGGCGGCGGTGGCGGCGGTGGCGGTGGAGGAGGAGGCGGTGGAGGAGGAGGCGGTGGAGGAGGAGGCGGTGGAGGAGGAGGAGGAGGAGGCGGTGGAGGAGGAGGAGGAGGCGGTGGAGGAGGAGGAGGAGGCGGTGGAGGAGGAGGAGGAGGAGGCGGTGGAGGAGGAGGAGGCGGTGGAGGCGGTGGAGGAGGAGGAGGAGGAGGCGGCGGTGGAGGAGGAGGAGGAGGCGGTGGAGGAGGAGGAGGAGGCGGTGGAGGAGGAGGAGGAGGCGGTGGAGGAGGAGGAGGCGGTGGAGGAGGAGGAGGAGGAGGAGGAGGCAAAAAAAATCGAAAAAATAACAAAATAATAGTAGGAGGACATTGCGGAAGGAAAGGTGTTTGAGGTTGAGGCCAAAAAAAAAGAATCCAAACAAAAGAAGCATAGGTGGAGGAGGTGGCGGAGGAGAAGGTTGTGGAGGAGGAGTCCAAAATAATAATAAATAAAAAAAAAATATATATATATATAGTAGTATGTGGTGGAGGAGGAGGAGGAAGTGGTGGAGGAGGAGTTGAAAAGGAGGAAGAGGCCAAAATGTAAAAGACAAAAAAAGAGGAGGAGGAGGACGTGGAGGAGGAGGAGGTTGTGGAGAAGGAGGCCAAAAAAATCACAAATACAAAAAAAGTGGGTGAGGAGAAGGAGGTGGGAGAGGAGGAGGCCAAAAAATAAAAAACAGAAAAATCCTAGAAAATGAGGAGGGGGAGGATGTGTTGGAGGAAGTGAAGGTGGAGGAGGAGGCCCCAAATAAAATATATGAAAATATTTTAATTTGAAAAATGGATGGATTTGGACCCCAAAGCAAGCTCCTTTCTCTCGGAAGCATCACGTCCTCCTGTCTTTCTTGTATTTGGCTATGACTTTAGGAATCCCTGCAATCCCTGCAGCTGTGTCCCCTGCCAGCTTCTTGTGTGCCCCAAGCATCCTCGCTTGCAGGGCAGTAGAAGATGCAGAAAAGGCCTTGCCTTAGTGGAAGCACTGCCCTGCAGGAGCTCCAACAACCCTCTCAGCAGCACGCTGTAGCCCCCAAATGCCCCCGAAAGGGCACATTTCAGCTACTGGGAAGGAAATGAGCTCGCTCAAGGTGAGCTACCCGCTCAAGGCCCAGGTGTCTGTGAGGCGGTGTTGGCAAGGAGTCCTGTTGTGTGAGTCCGTTCTTTGTGGGTGCTCCGTCCCCACAAGGCTTGCTTTTCAAGGCCCAGGAGAGTCTTGTGGGCACTGGCCTGGGGTCCCAGGCTGAGCCAGCTGCTGGCTGGCAATCAGGGAGGCTCGCTCGTCTTGGCTTGGGTTTGCGTGGCCAGGCTGTGGGAGCGGGGGGCTGCAGGGGTGTCCTCTGTGAGGAGAATGCAGCAGCTGCCCCATGGGAGCTCAGGGCCGCTGCCAGGAGGCTCCTTCCAGGAGGGACCCACCCGCTGCTGCCCAGAACGCAGAGCAAAAGGATGATGTTTGCGCCTGGGGGAGAGCCCATCTAAGAAAGGGAACAAAAGCTGCTGCCCAGCAGCGTGTGGCTCAGGGAGGAGTGAGAAAGCTCTGTGCAGCCCCCAAGGTCCGTGCAGCAGGAGGCAGGAGGTGCTCCAGGCTCCCAGCAGCAGTTCCCCTGCGGCCTGTGCAGGGAGAGGCCCCTGGTGGAGCAGGCTGTCCCCCTGCAGCCCATGGGTCCCCCGTGGAGCAGATCTCCACGCTGCAGCCCCCCTGCGGGTGGAGGAGCCCCCGGTGGAGCAGGCCCCGGGCTGGACTGGAACAGGCTGTGCTGAGCCTGCTTTGCCCGTGACGCTCCTTGTGGAGTGATCTCCCTGTCCTTCTGGCAGCCCTTGAGCCCTTGCCAGCCTCTTTTCTCCCCTTGGCGTTGGAGGAGGGGCAGGGAGAGAGCGCTTGTGCTGGAGCTCAGCTGCCCAGCTGAGGAAAACCACCACGGCTCTGTCTTGCCGCTGCTGCAGCACGCTGGTAGCAGCCAGCACCGTCTGTTCTTCGAGCCTCAGCAAGCCCACAGCATCTTCCCAGAAGGGATCCCTTTCCTTCACGCCTCCAGAGGCTGAGGGCTTGTGCCCCGTTTGCAAGCGCTTTCTCAGTGCCCTCTTCCCCAGAGAAGGATCCCAGCTGCTTGGCTTCCCTGCCCTCTGCTGCCAGGCTCCCGCAGCTGCTATCCCAGCAGCGCAGCAGCCAGCTGACAATGTGCTCGCCTGGAGGACAGCTGCAATCTTGTCCCATGGCTCGCAGCTCGCCCAGGGATGGGGATCACCTGCTTCCTGCTGCTTTTCTATCTAATCTCCTTTCCAACAGCCTCCTGTGCCCTGGGATGGCCCTACCTTGGGGTAGGCTGCCTCGCCTTCCTCTTGCTCCTTCCTCTTCTTGGGAGGACTTTCTGCCCTTCCGAAACGAGATGACTTCTGCATGCATTCCTTCCCCTTGTGTGTATTGGTGCCTGAGACAGCAACGGGGTCGTCCCCGGAGCCAGCTGTAGGGCCTGTGCCAGGCTTGGAGGGGCTGCAGGGAACATGCCAGGGGCTGGAGGTGCTGCAGGGAACATGCCAGGGGCTGGAGGGGCTGCAGGGAACATGCCAGGGGCTCGAGGGGCCGCAGGGTGTGTGACAAGGCTTTGAGGGGCCTCAGGTCCTGCCGCAGTGGTTGAAGTCGATGCAGGGAACATCAGAGTTGTTGGAGGGGCTGCAGGTAAAATGCCAGGGCTTGCAGCAGCTGCAGGCTGCGTCACAGCTTTGCATCAGGTCAAGACGCATTTTCCTAGAACCATACATTTCCTCCTGAAGGGGCTGAAGAGCATGGAATGGTCTTCAAAATGCACAGAGCAGACCCCAGCAAATGTAGAGCTGCTGCTAGCAAGTAGGTAACTTTATTGTTCCTGTTGTTAATTTTGTTTCACAACAACAGATGCAAATATGTATCTTGAATGAGGGCAAAGGTGACCTTGGATCTGAAGCACACAGGCGTTCGCTAGTGTCCCCCCATCCGGAGTGAATCCAGAACGACTCGGAAGGAAAAATAAAGTCCAAACCAGTGCGTTGTGATAAAGAGAGTTTAATAGGGTAGAAAAGGAATAAAAACCAACAAAATAATAAATAATGATACTTACAGTTTATAAGATATTAATATATAAAAATATTTAATGCTATTAAATACTTATAATTTTATAATAATAAAACAATGCCATACTGTACAACACAGTCAATAAAGTGGATTTAATTAAATAAATAAGAATACCAATAAATTAAATGAAAATTAAAAAATTTAAATTTAATACAAATAAAACCCATTTGTCCCATTCCAATGAATTGCTATCCCCAGCATCACTTCCCATCCCACTGATCATTTGCTATCCCAAAGACCTCCCAGTTCTTATCCCCTTGGCATGCCAGTGCAAGAAGAAGTGCTCTGCAGGCAGAGGCCTTGCTGAGTGACCACCTAAGGAGAGGAATTTAATCCAGAAGGCAGGAAAGAAGAGCAATGCCCCGAAAGAAGAAGCAAGTCTTGTCTCTCAGCCCTTTGGTGTCCCAAGCAGCAGTTGCCATGGCCAAGCTTTCCCAGCCCAGCTGCTGCCAGCATCTCCCCAGCTTGCCATTGCCACCTTCCTGGGTGAGGCGCGCGCGCATTTGCCATTGGCGCTGTTGCCATCCCTGTGAGTGGCAAGCCCATCCCCTAGCTCCAGCACGAGAGAGGGGAGAGGGCAAGCGAGAGGGGCAAGGGCTGAGGAGCGTGGCTGAAGCTGGAGCAGGTGCCTGCAGAGGTCTCTGTGCCTGCCTGGGTGCTGCGGGGGCCGTCGAGGAGAAGCCCGAGGTCGGTCACGGGTAGCTGGAGCCTGGCACTGTCGGCGGGGCGCTGGGCATGCTGCTGGGGCTGCTGGAGGTGGGCTGCGGCTGCACACAGGCCAGCTGGCACGCTGGCCCCAGCGCCTTGGCCCTGGCCCCCAGCGGCTGCAAAGTCTCGCTGGGGGTCTTTGTCCCCGGCTGCTGGCGCTGCAGCGTCCTGGCCCCGCTGGCCTGGGGACAGAGCCTGTCCTGGGGCCGCACGGCACGGGGCTCCCCACTCGGAGTCTCCGGCAGCAGCCGCGCTCTGCGGGGAGGTGGCGCCGCTGCTCCTTGCCCCCCTGCAGCCCCCGGGCTTCGCGCTCTCTTGCTGGGTGCCGTGGTGCTGTTGATCGCCAGCTGCTGCCCGCTGCTGCCTGCTTCCCTGCTGCTGCCAGCCACCGTGCTGCTGCCACCCGTCTTCCCCTGGCACGGTCTCTTGCGGCCTTGGCCAGCCTGGCCCAGCAGCGTCTTCCTCTCCTTGCCGGGGGGGTTCTCTGTCGTCGGCCTCCTGTGCTGGCAGCTCTGCGCTGTCCCGGGGGTGCTGCTGGGCGCAGGGCGCTTGGCCCCCCGCTTGGTGCCGGTGGACGCAGGGGCAGGCGGGGGGCTCTTGAGGGGACCCAGGGGGCGTTTGGGCAGGGGTCTCCTATGGTCAGTGCGGCCCTTGGGGTTGGGGCGTTTCTTGGGGGAACTCGGGGGGGATTTGGGCTGGGGTCTACTAAGGGCACTGGGGACCTTGGGGTTGGGGCGGGTCTTGAGGGAACGCTGGGGGGGTTGGGGCAGGGGTCTACTAAGGGCACTGAGGAGCTGGGTGTCAGGGAGGCTCCTGGGGGGACTCAGGGGTGGACTGGGTAGGGGGCTCCTAAGCGCACTGGGCAGGGGACTGGCTGCAGGGCTGAGCGGGGGGCTCACTGCTGGCACGACGGGGGACTGCAGCGACAGCCCACCCTCAAGCTTCTCGGGGCGCAGCCCAGGGGTTGAGGGGACCTCACCGAGGGCTCCTGTGGCTTCCAGTCCCTGCGTGCTCGGCTCCTCGATGTCCTCGCAGAGGTCGGGCAGCTGCGAGAGGAAGCGGCTGAGGGCAGGACTGCTGGGCAAATCGGGGAAGGCGTCCTGGGGCTCCACGGCATCGAGCCAGCTGAGCAGCTCCTCCATGCCGGGGATGGGGATGTCCAGGTCGGCCAGGAGCTCGTCCTGCATGTGCTGCAGCTGCTGGCTGTCCCCTGCCAGCTCTGGAAAGGCCTCGGCAAAGGCATCAGGGCCCAGCTCGGGCAGCTGCGGGGGCTCCTCAGGCACCTGCGGGGCTGTCGCCGCTGAGGACGAAGCAAGAAAATCCCCCAAGACGGGCGATGTCAGCTTTCCCATGGCCCCTGGGTGTGGGGCGCCCAGCGGCCGGCTGTGCCAGCCCCAAACTCACCGTCAGGCGTCGCCGTCTGGGTGCTGGCGGTCCTTGGAGCCTGGGCAGGCTTGGGGGCAGTGGGGCCGGGCAGCGGGGGCCCCTGGTCCTCGCTGAGCCCCACGGCGTGCAAGCAGGGCTCCGGCAGCTGCCCCCGGCTGCTGCTCAGGGTGCGGGGCGTGGGGAGCGCCTGCCCCCGCAGCGGAGGCCCCGGGACGAGGGGTGGCGGGGGGTTGCGCTGGGCGGGGGCCTGCAACAGGCAGGTGCCTGCGGGGTGCAGGAGCTCCCCATGGAGCACGGCCCTGGGCCCCAGCCCCAGCGCACGGTGGGGTACCAGTGTCCCCGTCACCATGGGCTGTCCCCACTGATGGACGGGGGCACAGGGAGGAGCGGTGTGGGGGAGCTGCCCCCCGGCGGGGAGCTGCACCAGCTGCAGCTGGTGCCCCATGCTTGGGAGCTGCACCAGCTGCAGGTTTTGCCCCACAGCGGGGAGCTGCACCAGCTGCAGCTGGTGCCCCACGGCGGGGAGCTGCCCCACAGCAGGGAGCTGCCCCCCGGCGGGGAGCTGCCCAAGCTGCAGGTGGTGCCCCTGGGCTGGGAGGTGCCCCCCAGGTGGCAGCTGCACCCCGGCGGGGAGCTGCAGCACCTGCCCCTGGACCCCCGGCACCACGTGCCAGACGGTGGCCTGGGGCAGCGCGGAGGGGAGGGTGGGTACCTGCGGGGGCTGCAAGGGCAGCGCCGTCGCTCCGGGGAGGGAGGGCAGCAGCCAGGCAGCCACCGTTGGCGGCACGGCTGGGACGACGAAGGGGGAGTTTTGCGTCTGCGCAAGCCGCGGAAGCCGTCTGGGGAAACCCTCTGTGGGAAAAAGGCCGCTGGGCTGAGCTCTGGGGCGCTGGGCTCGCCAGCAGGGCCGCAGCCCCGGGAGGAGCGGGAGCCGGCTGCTGGACCTGCCATGGTGGCTGGAGAGTGGGGCGGTTGCTTGGGGAACCCGGGCAACGGGGGTTCCGTCCCAGCGGCTCACCAGCCCCTCGCCGACATCTGAACTGACTGGAGAAGGCGGCTTCCAAAGTCCTCCCATTAAACGGACTACATTTGAATTCTATGCTAAAATTGGTGAGCTGTACAGAATAGTAGGACCAAGCTACCTGCTTTGATAGCAAACGGTTGACCTTAGGTAAGTTACAGTCATATGAAGGTTTGACTGGACGGCATCCTTGGTTTACTAGTGATCAAAGCTGACCAAATCCTAGCCACAGAACAGAAGCGTTCACTAACTTGCTAGAGAGAGCACTTAGGAATGCAGGAATTTAACTGCTTTAATGTTGCTCTTTCTCTCACGTATCTGCAATTTCCTTAAATCACAAATTGTCACTAGCTATCCTTGTTCATTTATTCAAAGGAACATGATTCCGGTTTAAAAGGCACTCTAACAAGTCCTCCGTTGCTCCTAGTCTGTCCCTAGCTTCTTTAAGAGGTTCAATACAGTAGAAAATTAAAAATAATAAACCAGCAAATAATTAACGTGTGGAAGTGGTCTTTTTTCAGATTAGATTCCACCATTCAGAAAATCCTGCTTAAGAGACATTTTTTCTTTGCTTTGAAAGACTGACCTTCCCCAAAAGGAAACTAATTAGTATCTTCAGGCTTGACGAAATACTTGAATTCCTCAATTTAACAGAATTGCTTTGCACAGCCCTCCTATCCTGCTTACCTTGCAAGCAGTGTATCCAAGTGGGGCGGGTACTGCTGTATTTATCAACGAACATCTCTTTCACGTATATAGCCCAGGGATCCCCATGCCCCGCACTTGTGTAATGCATGCAAGACGTTGACTTTCTTCCTCTACTTTGGACTGGTTTAGAGAGAACGAGTTCGCCATCTGCTGGCCAGAGAATTCACTGAAGCCCGAAGAGCAGTAGAGCAGAGGCATTTTCTTCTGTGCTCTTCCTGATTTTTCAGCTAGAAGAGATACTTCCAGTCTAGTACAATCAGGATTCTTTTGACATTAGTATCGTAAAAAGTCCATTTTTGCAACACTGGAATTTGAAAGACCTCCGTTCAGTCCCTAATTTTGTTCTTGATAATGGGACAGATTGCATGAATGCAAAACCATTTGCCTTTAACCTCTTTATTTCAGGCCTTCTTTCCTAGTGGCCATTCAAAACTGGGAAAAAAATAGTCTACCAAGTGGGGTTTTTTTTTGATTTGATAATAAATCTGCAGACTGTTAAGTCATCAAGCACTTCAAGACTGTTTGAAATAATCTCGAGATTAATATAAAAGGAATTCCTCACACACGCTGCGGCCGCTTACCTTTAGTATAGTCGTTGGATGCGATGGAGCAGTATTTCTTGCTTTCGCCTGCACTGGAAGTCTTCCCTTCCTTGTAAGGTTGTTTACTGCTCTCACTTCTGCATTATTCACATGAAGAGCCATCTGGAGGATGGGATTCTTCCTTCTTCTCCCGCGTTATCTTCTGGAAACGAGGATCTAAGTGTTCCAAGGAGCCTTTTGCTTTCCTGGTGTTTCTCCTTTTTCTTCTTTTTCTTCTCCTTTTTCTTCTTTTTCTTACGCTTGCGATTGGCATTGTCAAAGCGGAGCGCACAGAAACACAAATCATGAAGTCTGAAAGAAACATGCAAGTTAAAAAGGGAAAAAAAGATGTGGCACTTGTTGCCTATATGAAACCTGATTTATTTTACCACAGGTGATGATTTGCAGCATGTCAGCTATTTTGTGGTGCTTTGTGCACACGCAACTTACTTTAGATGCAGCAAACTTAAGCCGTCAGATTGAAGGACCATAGGTCCTGGTTTGTACACAGATCATTAACAACGGCTAGCTCTGGAATACGTGCAAGCAGAAAAAATCTTTTAACCTAATCTGGAATGGTGTACGGATGTGATTCGAACTATGTGGTCCAAAGCTAGTGCTCTGACACAATTCAGCAAGAGCTTTCCTGTCTTCACTGATCAACCTAACAACATGATCCCCAGCCAGCTGGTGCTATCTAAATAACTTAGAAACCACCAGGAAAAAAAAAAAAAAAAAAAAAAAAAAAAAAAAAAAAAAAAAAAAAGACATGAGAAGCACCCAGAAAAGAATTAGGATAAAAAATGCGGAGTATGCTGGAATCCTTGCTTACTTGGAATCCTTCTCTCCATCTTTATCCTTAGACTTCTTTTTCTTCCAGAACTTGTGATATTTTTGCATTTTTTTCACATCCTACAAGCTCCTTTTCTATCTTTCTGTCTTTCCTTTCTATTTCACTTTCACTACCTTCTGCACGGGTATATTTTCTTTTTCTGTTTCCTTCTGTTTCAGTTTTCTGGCGACAGTTCTCCAAATGAGCTGACACAGGTGGAAGCGCATGTCTTTCACGAGAATGTCTTCTGGAATGTTGCTGAGGTACCGAGCAACGATGCAAGTCTGCTCGGGGTGTGCCAAAGCGACGTACATCTTCCTCTCTCAAGAGGGAACCGTGAGGCCATCCGCTTTTGTAATGATAATGCTTATGTGACCTGCTGTAGTAAGTTGCAGTCGATCTGTCAAAGGCTGAATCGCCGTGAGAGAACTTTCTCTCTCTACTGTCTCCTGTCGCATGAGGTGAATAGTAATCCTTGTAATAGCCACATCTTTCCCATCTCCGTGCTTCGTCTCGATAGTATCTTTCTCTGCTCCAACTTCTTTCCCCTTTGGATCGGTAGTACCTATTGCTACCTTGTTCTGATCTTCCTCCGCTGCCAGATCTGTACTTTGAATATTTGACTGCTCTTCTGCCATTCTCAGGGCTGTTTCTTTCACGAGGGAAAGATCTGTACCTGCTTCCCTCCCAGTACTCCTGCTTGTGACTCTTTTGCTCAACAAATTCCATGCTCTGAGAACACCTCCTCTTGCTGGAAGGACCTGCTTTTTGACTCTCCTTCTCTTCACTAGGAGCATGTTCCCTCTTGCTTCGGTAATGCTCTTTCTCAGTGGTTTTAGTCTTGTCCTTTGTATCTTGGCGTCTATCTGCAATAGCTAAGGAAGAAAGATTGTTAGAGCTACATTCAGTGTCAGACTCGAGAGAGGAAGTTTGCCGCAATTTCTCACCAGGCTCAGAAGAGTCTTTGCCGTACAAAACATTTTCTTTTGAAATGAGGTCACGTTCTTTTGATCTTCTTGGTTTCTCCTTGTCTCCACCGTCATCACATTGGTACTGGGCGAGGTATTCATCATTCCCAGGAGATTTCGGAGGTTCCGCAACACTGCATAAAATAAAAACCCATTTCTCACTTCTGCTGAAGGACGTGAATATTAAGAGTAAAACCTTCCAACGTCGAGCAAACAAACAAAAACCTCCGGACTACAGGAACGCTCGCAAAGATATGCCATTTAGAAACCTCTCCTGTGATTAGGACACCTTCTTCAGCTCCCAGAGAAAGTGCTTTTTCCCCTCTTGCTTCTGAAGCCATTGCACTAAAAAAGCAAACGCATCTGTCTCCTTCCACCTGCTGCTCTGAGAAAAAAGGCATAGGGGCGAGCGGGGAACAGCCAGTGTTTCTCCAGACAGTGGAGAAAAATGGAAAAACATTCTATAAAGGAACACAAGTTCTCCTTGAGGCACCAACCTGCATCAGAGTGATATGCTCAGTGCTGATCATTAGTTCTGTTCGTGACACTGGACACACAGTATGGAATTGTACTAATTTAAATCCTTCCATTAAATACTATTAGTAGACAGATAAAACTGTAACGAACTTCCATAAAGTCTTGTCTTAATCAGACTGTGCTCATTTTACCTCATTTCCTCTGACAAGCTGTTCAGCTGGCTGGCTCTGAAGGACTCCGTGATGACTTCTCGATTGACTGAAGGCATAGCTCCAGGCATCTGCAATTAAAACGCACAAGTCAGCAGACAAAAAAATACTATTTGTAGTAGTACTGAGGACTAGTCTTGTCAGAATGTCTCCATTAAATGGTAAGCAAGACCGCTGTGAGTTGTATGCATTATCTACACTTCAAAGATAACCCCAACTCACCCCCCAAAATCTACTTTATGAAACTTAGGAATTTTTATCTCAGCTGAGCTTAAGTTGACAAGTTCTAATGTAAGCTCAGGTCTGCAAATTCTAAGGGGATAATACCACAAAGCCTTACGATCACATGTGTGCTGTGTTTTCTCAGTATTTCACCTGAATTAGGAACACAATAAACACTCCCGAATACATCGTAGGTGAGAAATTCTCGATGGAGCAAATCTATGTTTCAAGCAATCCATTTGTTTTAGAAAAGAACATCTCAGAAGGTTTAACAGGTTCAACTCGGCAAGTGGAATCATCAAGTTTCAGTCCGTTTTCTTTAGATTCATTAACTAACCTAATAGCACCATTTAGTGAATCTGTTTTTGGCAGCTCATGCTGGGATCTTCCTTTGTCAGCATTCTGACAGGAAGAATTGGAATGCTGCAATGTACGGACTACCTTTCCAACCAAAATTCCATTAGAGGACATTGCATTGCATTTCAAATTCCTTTGAAATAAGCCCTTTGACTCCTCCTCAGATTTTCCTGAAGATTCTGCACCATAAGGGACTGTGTTATCAGAGCTGAGTTTAGGATTTTCATTCACTGTTGGCTCCACAAAAATTTCATCAGAAACTTTTTTGTTTGTTTGCATTTGCTTCATTTGCATTACCGAATTTGTAATTGTGGATGAAGGAACAGCCTGGTAGAGATCTTCATCCTCCACAGCACTGCTAAGACAGTCAGGCTGTGACACAGTCTGACGAGCAGGCAATTTATTGTGAATACTGATGGTGATCTTCTGTTTTCTTGACGTATCAGTCATTGAAGGCCTGGTAATTGCCTGGTTTTGAACACAGGCCATTGGTGGTGCTGAAGATGGCCTTTTTAGGGTGACACCAGTGGTCTTTGTGTCCTCTTTTATGGATCCATTTCCATTTAAACGGCTTGAATTCTGTATTTAAAAAGAAGAAATTGCAAGATGGATTAACGCAAACACTGCATGTAACATTTTGAAACACAAAACTCTCCTACTGAGTGTTTCTACAAATGGTCTTAACACCTAAAAAGATGCTTAAAACCAAACAAAAAACCCCACACCAAACCCCAAACCCACTAGCAGTTTGGTGCCGTTATCTGCCCTCCCGCTTCCCTGAATTACCTTAATCATATGAGGAAGAAGTCGTGGTCCCAGAAATCCAGCCTGCTTACTATTAGCCCCCTGCTGACCAGGAGGGAATGAACAGGGATAAGATGGTGCTGGCAAGTAAAACGCACGTTCTCCAAGTGTCAAATCATAGCGCCTTCAGAAAAGAGCAGTGATCGTAGTTTAGTTTTTCTTTCAGCCTACTCTTGGATTAAATCCCATCCTATCATTTTAGAGGAACAGCTCATACGATATGGAAGCCTTCTCTACAGAAGGCTTCGCCAAGACTACAGACTGAAAAGTAGAGAACAGTCTTCCTACTAAGACTATCACTTGCAGAGCAATAATTCATTCTTACACCACAGATGACCTTCATTTCTCTCCTTCTCTAAAGTAGCCAGCTACAGATAACACATAGATAGCAATTTACACAAGTGCTGCAGTTTAAGGCCAAGCAACAAAAGATAATAAACGACACAGAGAATTTCAGGTTAGACAGAACTGAATTAGACAAATAATAATCTTCTCCTGGGATAGCAAGAAAAACACTTGCAAAACAGAAAAATATCAATAACAGGAAAGTAAATCTCTTCTGAACACAATTTAAGATTTGTTATTACCTGATATAAAAAAGTATGTAAGCTTGCTGACCAAGAACTCTTTTAATGTCAGTACGCACTACTTTAGCATCATTCATCTGATACCAAAGTCCATTACCAGCCTGCAAATAAAGACAATGATTTCTTTAGGTGAATTGCACGTTTTCCAATTGAAATCACGGATAGGAACAAAATACACACATGTCAAATAAAAATATAATGAAATCTTTTTCCCTAGAAACAGTAGCTGCTAGTCATGCTTTAATTGGTTTGCCAGCACAACCTTTACCCTGTTAGAAATGCTGTTGACTTCTACCTTTACATAGCATATATAGTGTCCTGAGTGACAGCTGACACCGTGATGTACCAGCACCGCGTATAAGGCATAGAGCAGTGGTTCTCCCATTGACTGCGACATGTAGGCTCTCAGGTCCAAATACTCCGGATATTTCACCTCCTAAAGAGACATCAAGAAGATAGAAAAATTATCCCAGAGTACTTCGTGGACTAGCCAGAGAAAAACACTTCCAAAAAACACAGACTAGAATTGATTTCTAGAATATATTTCTCGAATATATTTCTTGATTCACTACAAATAAGTCTTCCCATAAACAACGGTTAAGACTAGAAGTTGCAGAGAACTGTTTCCTGATGAATCAGCCTTCTCAGAGGAAAGCATATGCTTCTTGTCAAGCGGGAACTTTATTGATATTAAGAGAAAGAATAAGCCATAGTCGTTAGTCTACAATTATTGTCTGAAAATATTAACAACTTTCAGCTTTGGGGGATGTCCCATTACACAATGATATAGTTGCATTACAGTGGTAAATATACCTTGTTGATCTTTCCACCTGTGAAATCTGCAAATCTTTTCAGTGATATTGTGAGAACCTTGGAAGAACGGTGTATGGTAAATCTCTTGGATGCAGGAACCATCTTTTTACACCTTAAAACCAAGCAGAGATAAGTGTTTGAAGGCATCTTCTTTTTTCGCCCCCAAAACAAACTCCTTTTAATGTCTCACGCATGCCTATGCTATTTGAATGATATTTACTTGCATAATAGGTTGGTCTTTTTTCTTTTCATAAACCCATGCACTGCGTGTCAGGTTTGTTAATACACAGAAGAAGGTCAATTTTCCCAACAACTCAGAGCATAGCGGGAACAGGAATCTCTCACAAAAGGGTATGACCAGGTTGGATGGCAAGGTACCATTTCTTGGTCTACAAAAGTGGCTATTTGAACTCCAATCCTGGATACATTCTTTCAGCTTTCAAGGGAAATACAAATACTGAAAGCGGAACGAGAGAGCCTTGGTCCCCAGGGCTAGAAATTGCAAATAATCTCCAACATAGGTCGACTATCAACATCAAAAATACAACAGAAGCACATGGTCATTCTACAGGAGGGAGACATTTAACAGTAGGAAGTCTTCATGTACTGAGCTTGTCTGGAAAGACACTGAAACCATCTGCCATCCTTTGAAACAAAATAGTTCAGTTTGACACATTGCCCGCTCCAAGGTAGGACCTACGGTGTAAGCAGTGAAAATTAGCCACTAGCCCAGAGAACAACGGAAACTGGGCAGTTTACATCAAGAAAAGTACTGTCGAGAGCTAATAAATAGAAAGAACAAAAGTAGCTCTTTTTGAATTCTGATGGCAAAATACAAGCCATAGAATTGCAAACCCATAGGGAATGCCTATGAACAAGACTTCCCCCCTCCAAGGAAACAAAAATCCAAGTCTTTTATAAACTTCCACAAAACTTGTAAGTAGATCCAAAGTTTAGAGGTAGTCCAACAGAGTCATGCAACATAGAAAACTGACATCTAGGATTAAGACCTAATTCGTCAAAATCTTACTCGCTACATTTATAGCAATTCTCTCCATCCAGCTCTTCAGGTTTCACAAAGAGTTCCAGAGCTCTGCTAACAGACGAAACCGCCTAGAGCAGCGAGAAAGAAGAGCGCAAAGTCACCGTAATTCAGAATTCCAGAGACATACTAGTAGTTTATAAGAGAATCTTACTAACATACTCAAGCGATCTACTAGGAGCACTGTGAAGAAGGAGGCAGAAAGAGCATGCTCAGCATTGACCTCACCTGGAAGGCATTTGACTTTGGAACAAATACTTTTCCAGTAGCCTAGACAGCATCTACAGTGTGCTTTGTCATCAATACTGGGGACAAATTCATCAGTCTAACAATTAGATGTATATTGAGGTAGAACAACAAAGAAGTATGAAAGCATTATAATTTTTGCAGAAAGAGAATTCTTTCCCCTTAAACCCAATGCAAATGTGGAGACTATTTACATGGGTTCCACGGAAGGACAAAGTCCAATCCACTTCCTTAGCACCACCAAGCTCTTACGTTTTAACATTATATGTGGTTTGGTTTTTTAAGTTAAACAAGTTTAATTTAGAAAGTTATGCATGTACTTAAACATCATGAATTATATTTAGAAAACATCTTACCTTTATATCCAAAGTGATATCAAGAAATGCCTCATACGTATCCGAAACTGCTTTGCAATTCAAGCACTTCACTGGAAACAAAATATAAATGCTTAACATTATGTGAAGGAGACTAACTGTCCAAATTCAAGTTGTTGACAGATACTACTTTAGACAAACTACAGACTGCTTTACTACCGACAAAAGACACAGATCAGTTCTAAGGACAGGAATATTTTTTCAAGTACCTCTCGATCTTAGAAATCCTCCAAATATTTGATGAATGATGGTGGTAGCTTGAGAAGATCTGTCCAATCTGGAAATAAATTATAATCAGACCTCAGAAGATTTAAGGCACAGAATTAACTCTTCAAAGAGTTTGATGAAAACCAAGGATGATGTAGACTTGCGTTGCTGATAGTAAATAAGGCACTAAAAGGTGCTAGAGATCATTTCTGAGAGTAAATAAAGGACTAGAAGGTGCTAGAGAATGTATGAAAGTGAACTTGTTTATGCTTACTCGGTGCTTCCGTTCAAGCACGCTTCCTGCATAGCATCAACAGTATAGCGCAAGAACTCGTGTGCGTCTTCTTGACTGCCAAAACGGAAATGTTGTCCTATTCCTAAATAAGAAGATGATAGTATTGACCTCATTTAAAAATGAAATCATTCTTGTATTTCTAAAATCTCTCTTCATTGGAGTGTTAAAACCACTTAGACACATCAAATAATTATTTGAAGATTACAAGCTATCGAAAAGAAACACATCTGAAGCCACTTACGACTGAGATTACTGATAACATGCGTAGGCTCGATGGCATCAACAGTGCAACGCAGGGCCTGGTTAATGTGAGTCTCCATCGTGCACATCATGCAAAAATCTTGTTCACGACCTGAAGAGTGAAAGAACAAAGCATCCCAGTCCAGCGAAATATCCATACCTACAAACATCTAAGTACAATTTAAACTATAGATACAATATCCACTCTCCTTGCTACATTCTATTCTCCCAAGATGCCAATGTCCCAACAGTCTTGTAACATTTCATTTCACACAACTTGACAGAAGAAAAATATCCACTAAGCCTGTATTCAAATGCATGTTGTGATGAGAAATCTAAAAGACTACTGCAAAGTCGCAGTTGTAAAGGCTGACAGGAATGTGAACTCCACAGGCTGCAAAATGTATTACTCTCTAAAATTACTACCAAATGCATTACTGTCCAATGCACTTCATTATTCCCATGAAGCAATAAATGATCCTTTAATAAACAAACAAACAAACAAACAAACAAATAACTAACTAAATAAATAAAACATGGTGCATTAATTGCACTCCATATGCTATTCGGAGCCCACTGCTAATACAGTGCTCAAAGCCAGCTGCTACAGGTAAAATCAGGCAAATAAGCTTATCTCACAGAATCACTGCTGTTCTTTCACCTTCAGAGCTATCCAACAGATTCAAAATACTGTTAGAAAGTACTCACATGACTGGCTGTGCTCAAGAGAAAGCATGTAATTGGCAAGTGGGGGTGTGTAGGTCAAACACTGTAGAGTAGCATTAAGAAAACATGTGTTGCCAAGATTGTACAGGCCAACTCCAACACTTTGTGTTTCTCGCCAATCCATACAAATCTTCTCAGGTGGAAAAAGAATGCTCTGTGGCGGAGCAATTCCATCATTAACGACTGCAAGAAAGTTAAATTTAAAAAGAGATCTTGTTTGTTTGTTTCGAAGAAAGGTATTTAAAAAAATACTATTCTGCAGGAGCACCTAGAGGAGCTAGCTACAATCCAAACCAGAAAAACTTATTGCAGACAGCTTTAATACCACCAAATTCAAATTGGCTGGTCAACACAATGTTTTGGGGAAAAAAAAAAACAAAAACAAAAACAACTTTAGTCAACCATTTTAATTTTTCTAAGGCAAGGCTAACTGCCATTCTGTTTGTAGCACCTAATGCCAAGTTCCTCTCCATCTATAATCTTTAACCTGATTAACTCAACTACTGTTTTTTTCCTTATTATAACTTAAACCACAAACTTAGACTTGAAATTATACGGTAAAAACGTAAAAACTAGGAACTAGGAATGACGGTACCCCTACAGATACCAGATTTTTTCCTGAGCAATGTTATCCTTCAAAAAACCTGTGAAAAATGGAAGCTGTGAATAGCAACAATCAAACACTTTTCTCTGCAAAACAGAAAAGACATGGAGGAATCTGTGCATTACAAAAAGCTCCCCGTATTTCTCTGTTGACTGTAAATATATCAAAATTAATTTCTGTAACATCAGTCACTTCAGTTGCCTTAGGGGATTCGCTTTTGAAGTCTTTCTTCACAGTAGTCCCCTTCTCTATCAGTGCAACAAGTAAGAACTGCATTTTCTACTTTTGCTTTGAAGACAATGGAGGCAGGATAGAACGCACACTTACTTAGATCTCTTGGGGCAAAAGCCTTAGATTTTTCAGATGATCTACAGTAAATAGCACCTCCACGTCCTTGGGCCACAGAGACTTGGCTTGAATCTTCTGCAGGCACTATCCGGCCCCAGTTGGCGGTGCGTGACATCAGTATTTTAGGACTTGGTTTCTTGGATTTGCCAGACCGCCTTGAAGAGGGCTTTTTAGGCTTTGAAGATTTGGGCTTCTTAGCTACGGTCATTGTTCACATCTGCGACAGAGACAGAAGTTCTGGTTGACGTAAGACTATCAAGAAGCACTCCAAGAAGAAAAGAGTAACAGAAGTCCTGTCACTTAATCTCAAAGAAACAGCCTTAAGAACTAAATCGCTGGTATGAATGATTTAAAAAGAATCCCCAAACTAAACACACAAAGTGAAAATTTCCATCTAAACTCTATCAGTATTACTTTTCGCTTCTGCAGAACTAGTGGCTGATGCCATTTCTTTCCCTTCCGTAGGATTTTAATCCATTACAACTCTGGAGTCTTTTTAATATAAAAATGTAGAAGACATTCTCTGAGGGGAATCAGTTATTTATTGATTTCCGGAGTTGCGCAATTATCTGTTAATTAGTACCTATGATCTAATAGATAATTGTTGCAATTATCTATTGCTGGCATTAGTAACGGAACACTATTACTTCACTGCCTGCGTTTTTCTGTTTCGTCTGCACAAAGGTACCCAGAACTCACTGCTACTTTTCTTCTGTCTTTCCAGGGCTCGCCCTCTACCTCACTGTCTACTGCACCAGTCATGAGGGGTTTGTTGTGATTCTATAATGAGCCTAGCTTTTAAATACACCTTTTCTGGGCGTCACTTGTTGATAGCAAGTTAATTTGTGAGGGCTCCTCAGTATACATCATGCGGTCGCTTTTTCCAGGTGAAAAAGCGGAGCTGTAAGTGGCAGTACACCAAAGCCCTGGCATGCTGAGATCCAAGAGGAGAGATGTTTGGCCCTCCTTTTCACTCCTGGGAACCATATACCTCAAAACCCACAGAGGATGGGCTATATCTCAGAGAAATCTTGGGAAAGGAGAGCATGAAGAGCATGTTTGCAAATTCATTTCTCCCTGGGCTTCTTCTGCTTCTCCAAGAAAGACGAGTTTGAATATAACTTTGGCAGCAGTACTTCTGGTGTTTTACTCCTACCACATTTAAAACTCCTACGACAAACTGAAAAGTTAGACTAAAAAGCAGCTCTTTCCGTTCTCCTTTCTAAAGTTGCACGCTTTCCTCATGCAAAACAACAGGGGAATGTAAGCTAGAAACGGAAATGCTGAATGTAAAACAAAACAAAACAAACCTCAGCCCTCCAGGACAAAAGCCAATAACTGCTACAAAGTCCTTTTTAAAATGCTGATTAGGTTTCAAGGTGATACCGCTTTAAATAAGCGTAGTTGTGTGTCCATAGGCAGAAGCTGAATAATGACAGGATGAACTTCTATACTTCATGTTTTGTTACTGTCTTACTGTAGCACACAGGGACTTGTTACCTTTAGGGAAACCACTAACCTCATGGAGGGTTTAAAACATAAGCTAGTTTGTTATACCAAAATGACGGAGAGAACAAAGCATAAAGTGCTTTCAGATTTCTAGCACGCCTTGATTGCTGTCCATTAAACTTCAGACACGTTAAACAAAACACAGTAAATAAGAAAACTCCTAGTCCCACAGCTGGCAAATTGTGTGCAGAGGTTGTAATTAGAACTTTTTTGCCTTGACGTTTTACATTTAAAATTGATTTTAAATCCATTCTATACACACTTTCCATTCCTGAAAAAACAATACGCAAACCTGACAAATGCATTTACATGAGAAATGAAGTCGTCCTTGTCCGATTGGAAGACTAAGGTGACAGCTCCTGGGCTCAGGGATAAGCTCCGATCTTCACCAGTGACAGCTCCTTTTTTAGGATTGAAAGGGAAAATGTTTCAGCAACACATTGGAAACATACTTAAGGGACAAGAAACAAAATCAAGACTGCAGTGAGAAGGAGAACAGAAAAACAATACTGGGGAAAATGGGAAGGGAAGGGAAGGGAAGGGAAGGGAAGGGAAGGGAAGGGAAGGGAAGGGAAGGGAAGGGAAGGGAAGGGAAGGGAAGGGAAGGGAAGGGAAGGGAAGGGAAGGGAAGGGAAGGGAAGGGAAGGGAAGGGAAGGGAAGGGAAGGGAAGGGAAGGGAAGGGAAGGGAAGGGAAGGGAAGGGAAGGGAAGGGAAGGGAAGGGAAGGGAAGGGAGGGGAAGGGAAGGGAGGGGAAGGGAGGGGAAGGGAAGGGAAGGGAAGGGAAGGGAAGGGAAGGGAAGGGAAGGGAAGGGAAGGGAAGGGAAGGGAAGGGAAGGGAAGGGAAGGGAAGGGAAGGGAAGGGAAGGGAAGGGAAGGGAAGGGAAGGGAAGGGAAGGGAAGGGAAGGGAAGGGAAGGGAAGGGAAGGGAAGGGAAGGGAAGGGAAGGGAAGGGAAGGGAAGGGAAGGGAAGACCTTGATCTTTATACTGACCAATGAGATAAGCCTTACACATTTTTAAGTTTATTTTTGACAACTGATTGAGGTGTTACCAGCTATTAAGTACGATTCAAGAGCAAATATTAACACTAGAAAGAAGAAATCCGATCCACCACCACTGTTTCAAAATACATCCATTTCTCATTTGGAGATGACGTCTCTCTGGCAAGGTAGTAGAAAAACTGTAAATACCGATAGAGCTTCCTCTCCCGATGTTCCATATACATACCGATGCTGTTCCTACACCTACGCTCTGAGCATAAATTTATGTTGACATGAGTGACAAGAGAGGGTGTTACTCCTCTCTTTGTTTGCCTTGAGAGACACACCTCTTGTCCATTGAAAAGTAAATTCAAGATTCCAGATCACTTAAGACAGTTGCTATCCCCCCATTCAGAGTTCTGCAGCAGCACTCTTCAGATGTGTTTAGCAGTCTCTTTAGAAAATGTTATCACTTAGGACCTGCTTCTCAGTAGGTCCACGTTTGGCCTCCGCTTAGCAGAGAGTCAATCCCAGCTTAAGCTTTCGTACAAGAGCCCCTTCACGAAACGGAGTTGAACCCTGACATAACTGAGTTGAACCTTTAACCTTGAAGCTTCCTTAAAGAAGAAAGCAGCACCCAGGCCAGGAAATAGAAATTAATCGTCACTTTACCCTGAAACGCAGTGGGCTATTCTGTGCTGGCAGGATTGCTGCCGGGCTGGCCGACGAGGCGGCGGGCAGCTCCCCGGGGCCACAGGGCCTGGCACAGGGAGCCGCCGGGGGTCTCCAAGGTCCGGGAACAGCGGCAACAGCGGCAACAGCAGGGACAGAGGGGACAGCAGCGACAGCAGCAGCCACCTCAGCCGGGGCCGTCTCCACAACCGCCACAACGGCCTCGGAACGCCGCCGAACTCGGAGCTCCAGCGTGACGCCTTGTGAACCTGGCCGCGCTGCTCATGGCTAAAACCAGAGCGTTTCCTCCGGCGTGTGTTTACTGTCGGTGCCGGATCGGCCCTCACCCCGAGCTCTCCCTGCCGGGAGGGCTTTGGGGTTGGGGTTTCCCTCCCGCCGCCGCCGCGGGCAGGCCCCGCGCGCAAGGGGTCCGCGCTGGGGAGCAGCATCTCACCCGCGGCGAGAGACCGAGGGCACGACATGAAAAAGCCCCGACACAAAAATGCCACGACATGCGGCCGAGGCGGCGGGGAGACGGCTCTGAGGGAGCTGCCACTTCGCCCCGCCGTCCTCCCCTCCCGGGCCGCCCCGCCGAGCCCCGTGCGCCTCAGGCGCTGCGCTGAGGGGGTGGCTGGCTACTGAGACAGCTGCCCAGGGCACTGCTCATGGCACCGAGCCTGACGGAGGTCAACAAGTGTTGAACAATGCTCTCAGACATCGGGTCTCACTTTGGGGTGGTCCTGTGTGGAGCCACGAGTTGGACTTGGTGATTATTGGGAGTCCTTTCCACCTTGGGATGTTCTCTGATTCTAG
The DNA here is from genome assembly GCF_965140915.1 of Aythya marila. Classification (NCBI taxonomy): domain Eukaryota; kingdom Metazoa; phylum Chordata; class Aves; order Anseriformes; family Anatidae; genus Aythya; species Aythya marila. The sequence continues at coordinate 658,598 of NW_028137167.1, read as the reverse complement.
GTCAGCAATCCAGTAGCTGATGAGAACTGTGGAGTCATTCAAAGGGAGGAGAGAGCACAGCACTTCTCGTTTGCAGAAGCGGCTATTTGGTAACCAAACCGACGATTCCTTTGCTTCTAGAGCAACTAACAGCAGGGATCCGCTTTACAATAGAGGGAAAAGAGTCGTTGGCATGTCATGTGAAGTAAGCTTCAAATCCCAGAGGATGATTTTGTTGGAACTTTATTCAGCTGAAAACACAGAAGCCTTGCTTTTGCTTGTGTTAGTTACAGCTCCAGTTTACTTTGGTTGGGAGGGAAGGCATTCCAGGCTAATGTGCTGTACCTGTTCCTTCAGCTCATTGTCCATAAACGGAGGAGCAAACGAAATCAGTTTAATCTCCATAAAATGCAGCAGACAAAGCGGAGTAGAGGGCGATCTAGCACTTAATTTTTCCTGTAAGCAGGAAACCCAGAACTCAACAACACTTTTCAAATCTTGTCCTGCAGTAAATGACCAGCTGAGTGAAGCTTGCATTTAGAGGATGTGCTCCTCCAGTAGACGGAAATAGCTTTTCCTCTTCACAAGTGCAACTGAGTGGTGGACTGGCAGCTACGTGGTTAACTAGTTGTGCCAAAGGGGTTGTGTTGAATGCACAGAAAAATATGCAGGTCCCAACAGTAAAGGGTTGTCTGTAGGCATGACACCGAGTACAGATGTTGTCTGCAGGTTCGTGCAGAGTGCACCGCGCCAATAAGCACCCAGAGTCGGAATGCACACGAAGGTCTTTTAATTACATAATTACTTATAGAACTCTGCAGAGTCAGGCACTTGGCCATCTTTCGCAAAGCAAGCACACCTCTGACTCGAATCACCGTCATTTATACACAGGAAACTTGTGAAAACTCTCTCTTTGGCTCCTTTGGATTGGTTATTACAGCTCACCTAACTTATCTCCACTGAGCTTGTGCATTACAGAGGAATACCGGGGGGGAGGGGGAACGGGAGAGGGGGGACACACACCGAATCCCACATTAGCATAGATTAGCATTTTGACAGGTGTGATTTTTAATGTGCTAATGACCCTTAATGAGAAAAAGGTTACTATAGGTCAGTCTGGAGCTGGTGTTCTCCTTCCTGTTTTTTCCCTTTTAGCCCTTCTCTTCCTTGCTTCTGCTAGCTCAAGGCTACCTGTCTCTCTCCTTCTTTATTTTCTCAGCTAAAAGACTGCACAAGCTACACGCCTCCCTATTTGCTTCAACATTTCCTTGGTTTTGTTTTTGTTTTTTTCCCAGCTCTGGGACGACACAGGTGTGGTTTGATATTTGCCAGTATAGCTAAAACTCACGCCAGTCTGCTCACGCACAGTAAGTAGTAAGATTTAAGGACTGGTTTCATCGGCTTCTTCCATACTAACATCCTTCTTATGTTTTAGATATGCTGTAGTTAAATCAACACTAAGTTACTACTTGTGGAGTAATCGCCTTAAGCGACTAGGCATCATAAGCACACCTCCATCCCAAAAGCTACCCGCCTCCAAGGTGCAACCACCCCTCACTGAGCACGCCCTCGGAATTTCTCAGAGCCTGTACCTTTAAACGCAAGTGAGATCATTTCTACCAAGCACAACCAAGATATGCATGACTAGAGTCACTCAAGCTCCACCTTAAAGATAGAAAATAATACCAATTGCTTTAAGAGAAAGGGGATGTTAGGGAAGATACTATCAGGAAGGATTCCTTCTGACATCACTCGACAGGCTGAGCCTCTCACTCCCCCACCCCCACTCCATTGGGACGCCGTGGGGTAAGATCTGAACGCTTGCTTATACCAGGCGTCTCTGTGGAATCTTAGAAATCTCTAGAGTTTTGATGCTTTTTAATGTCTTAATACCTAGGCTGTGTACCTGTGCATTTCATGCATGCTAGCTTGCTTTTGCAGACAGTGAATTTATCACTGACAATCCAAAGAACCTGTGTACCTGTCGCCGTAAGAAATTGCACTTAATTGCATTCTTCCTAGCTGTGAGAGTTCTCCTTGAATGCGACTAGAGCGAGGCCGTACTGCGTTGTTGGTGAATCCGTGACCGTGATAGTTCAGCACCCTGAATCCGACGGGACCCATGACGGTCAATCGGCTACACCCCTTAACGCGACACTACTAGACGAAGAAGATGACAGGGCTTGCATGCACTGCATTAGGCTTTGCATGTGAAAACACCCCCAAATAATTTCACGTACATTTAACGTTTTTAAAGGGAAAAAAACAGGAAGGTGTAGTCTCTCTGTAAGCTACAGCCCTACATAGTTAAGGCATCAGCATTCATTCCTTTGCTTGATAGCAAAGTATGAACATACAGAAGAGTTAAATATTTTCTTTGCATTCTTAAAGGCGATTTTTCAGACTTGGGCTTCAGTTGTTGGAGTTGAAGAGATCAGTAGACATCCCTACTTTTACGTTAAGACCAAAATCTTTATCTAAGATTGTGTTATCTAACGCAACTAAACTCCCACCCCCACATGGTTTTTTTTGTAACTTCGCAATGATCTTGCTGCAGTCCCACTCTGATGGTCTTTCAATAACATGCAAACTGCCGTGGCAGATTCTGTTACAGTGCTTTTCTATTGACAGTGTGCCTAACACTCAAGGTAAAGCCCCTCATTTCGCAGTGGGGACATAAAGTGTTTCTTTGGACCCTGCTGCTTCTGTTAGTACTCATTTTTTCACAAACTTGTTGAACCTGAGCCGTGCCTACTGAGCCAACGAATGCTTTGATGACACAGTATTTTGTCAAAGCAGTTTTGCTTCTTGGAGCTACAGAAGCAGCTCTGGCTACGTGATAGCGAATTGTGCTGCATTGGCAAAACCAGACTTAGCTACAGACTTACAACACTTGCTAACTCGATCTATTTCAAATCTCATTTTAACTTTAAAGGACAATCAGTTTTGTGGCTCCTGTCTTACTAATTTGCCTTGTTTTGCATGGAAGGGCAGCCTGTGAATGTTTTGCTTTATTGCATGCTTCAAAAAAAGGCTGAGGAAGAGACTGGAGGAACCTTTTCTATTCTATGGACTTTCCCCCGAGAGTGTGGAATTGCAGGCTACTTGGATGAATGTTCCAATGTGAGTAAGGGAGCAGACCTCAGCCAAAGGAGGTGGAATCCTTGCTTAATAGTAAGTATCAGTGTGGGGACATCTTTGCTTAACGGGAGCCATTTAAACTCTTCATAGAAACAAAATAAGCTGGACATCTTATGCTTGGAAAGCAGTATGGTTACACAGCGGCTAACATAATGACTTGAGTCTTCTGCTCTGCAACTTCAGGTTTTGTTTTCAAGCAGTGCATACATCAGTTTAAGCTTTGGACAAGGAGATTTGCAATGCAAATAGTGATAAACCAGAATCAGCGGCGCTGACGAGTGTAATGGTGAAATGCAGCAAATCAAGTATTCCTGGAGAAATGTGAGATTACAAAACTAGTAAGCCATGAAGCACTTTTGTTGTTGTTGTTGGTTGTTTTTTAAATCAATTCTTATATGCTGAAATAGCACCTTCAAGAAAATCTGTTTATCTAGCCAGGTAACGGTGTCTCCCTGTAAACAGGAAGGAAATGCCAGGAGCAGCCATACCTCTTTGCTGTCAAAATAAAGAGCAAGTCGAGGCCAACATCATGCCATAGTGCAAAGGCTTGCTAAGAAAGATCATTCTAAGAGGTCTGCAAGAAAAGATGACTTACTTTGTCATAAGTTTGTCAAATAGAATGGACGAGTTAGTAGTCGAGTACCGACTGTGTCCGACTCTACAGCTGCGGCGCAGCTCCAAGTCCCTGTTTTCTCCGTGGACTCGTCTCACAGTTTTTGCACCAGCTCTACTCCTCAATGTTCTGGTGACTGAAACGCAGAAACAAAGGATTTTGAAACAGTGAAGATGGGATTCTCCTTATTTCACCGTTGCTCTTGTAAAATGGAAACAGACAGACAAAAAAGGCACCCTGAAGTGGATTGAGTTTTCTTTACATTTCAGGTCAGAAGTTGGTGTCACAACCACTGCATTCCACTTCTTTATCGCTCTGCACGTTTAAACTGTCTACTTAAAACTGGGACCTGTAGGGAAATTTTTAAAGAGACTGAAAGCTAGACAGACAAAAACAAACGTGCAACTTTTGTTCCATGCAGGAGGGAAATCTACTCCACTTATTTCTGTCTTGGAAAAGTGAGAACAATCAACACCTTTCTCTAAGGTGTTTTCACTCCATTCATGTCAAACTGTATCTAACAGTGCTCAAAACAAACACTAGGACATTGCAAGCCTCTTCCTAAGAGGTGTATGTTTGATTACTCTGTTTATGCATGCAGCACTTCCATTTCCTGCATTAGGATCTAACAGCTCAAGGAGGGAAGAATCGTTTCAAGAGAAACACCCAAACACCACATAACTCAAACTCGTGCTTTTTAGAAAAAAGCCTGCCCATTGTTTGCCATACAGCACCCTTTGGCACAGGTTGGTTGCTTGCACTGTCATTAAAAGAGCCAAGAGGACAAGGGGAAGGGAAGAGCTACACCGCTGTGCTGCTAGGATCACAGCTAAGGTTTACTTTTGTGCTTGCCAGCTATAAAACTGAGTTTGAACTTACCAAGTATCGATTTACTTTGCACAATTAGAACAGTTTGCTTTGTGCCTACCAAGCTGCAATTCACACTGCTCCCTCCCCAAGGAATTCATAAAATCTCCTATTTGCACCTACCTCTCTTCACAGAAAAGTCACTGAGGAGTGAATTCAGCTGACTACAGAAGGCTTTGGGGCCAAATGAAAGCCATGGAGTGACCAAGTGCCATCCTCTTCAGTAACCTGCGCAAATAGGTATCCCGGGGACTTACAGCCACTTACCTGTGCTATATTCTTTTTTTCGTTCCAATTTTGGCTTTCTCAACTGCCTACATTAAGAAAGAGGACACGGCAGAGAAGGGAGAAAAGACTTGTTGTATTAGACCCATCAAGGATGGGAAATTTCACCATGTTTACAAGCCAGTGCTCCATGGTATACAAAGAGAAGCCTGTAGGCCTCACGCAGGATCCACATCCCAAGTCTGTTGCGTGCCATATACACGCGGTTCTGTATGTACCCACATTTCCTAGCTTGCTCATGTTGAATTCTCAAAATTATGAGCAATAGCACCCAAGTGGAAAAGATACATGTCCTGGTTTCAGTTAGGACAGCGTTAGTTCTCCTCCTAGTAGCGGGTAGGTTGCTATGTTTTGGCTTAGAATGTGTGAAAGGATGTTTAGAAGAGTGCTGATACCACCCCGATGTTTCAATTGCTGCAGAGCAGTACTTACAACAAGCCAAGGACCTTTCGGTGTCTCACTGTCCTACTGGCGATCAGAATCGGCGCACAGCAACAGCTGCGAGGGGACAGACTCAGGATGGCCGACCCCAACTGGCCAAAGAATTCTATGCCTTATGGCAACACGCTGCACCATGGATAGGGCGGGGCAGCCGGGCTGCTAGGGGTTACGCTGGGCACTGGTCAGCGGGTAGTGAGCAACTGCATTGTACATCACTTGTTTTGTACACATTACTAGTAGCAGTACTATCATCATCACCATCATTATTATTATTTTCCTGTCTTAATAAACTGCCTTTATCTCAACTCGCGGGCTTCACTGTCCCGTTTCTCTCCCCCATCCCAGAGAGGGAGGTGGGAGGGTTGCAGAAGGGCTGTGTGGTGTTTAGCTGCCGGCCGGGTTAAACCACAACAACACCTCAAAGGGGTTGGGGAAAAAAACAGTTTTTTTTAGAAAAGCAGAAGACTTTCACTGAGAAGAGGGATTCTAGTTTTAAGGTACTGGTACGCCATCAGCATGCTCATAGGCCTCTGCTGATTTTAGCCGGAGGTTTATCAGGCCACAACTCACTGCACATGCTTTCTCTCTTGCTTTTCAATCTACAAATCGAACAGAGATTGAACATATAGAAATACAGTACCTTGAAAAGCATCTTCTCTTGACATTTCCCCTCAGTACCGCCATACTTTCTTCAAAGCTGGAGACTGAACACCGCAGGATGCTTTTGCTCATTGATCTTAAACGGTGTCTGTTGAAACATTCAATACTGGGAGAAGAATAATCCTAGGGAAAGAAGGAAACAAGAATATATTTATGTGAACCACGTAGACTCAGATAAAGAAATTCTGCCTCACGCAAGTTTAATTGACCCTCCTGACTTGGTAGTGGGGCAACTAATGGCAGGCAGACACTGAAACGCTGCTGTGCTCAAGAAAAACCGGGAGAGAAAAAAAAAAAAGAAAAAAAAAAAAAAGCTTTCAAAACTAAAGCTTCCCTTTCCCCACCGTTTTCTTGTGGATAACTTAAGCTTAATATCCTTGGCAAAAAGATATTGCAGCAAAACCTTTCACATAAAATTAGTGTTTCGTGAAAAACAACAACAACAAAAAAACCTTTAAATTCAATTGGAATTTTTTTCAATAAATTCAATTGGAATTTAAATTCAAAACTTTAAATTCAGTTGAATTTAAATTAAAAAAATAAACTAATTAATTTAAATTAAAAAAAATTAAATTCAATTGACTGTTCAGAGGAACAGTCAAGCTTGACATTATACATCCTAGAATTAAAATCTAGTTTGAGTTTTTCTCCCATCTCCAGACCTTGCTAAAGATGCTTATTAGGAGCTCTGTCAAAAAAAGTGAAAGGCTTGTTATATCAAAGCTTCGAACCCTTCTTACTGCCCTTGACCTTCTTCACATTGCTGCTCCTACAAGGGTGAGTACTATCATTTTTAGTACGGGAGGGAAGCTGTGATATCCTTGAGTGAGGGGTCGTTCTGTTTACAAAATGAAGTTCCAGTAAGAGTACATCAAATGAACCAACTTTCTTTGAACTTTAATTCATCACTATATTGAATGAATGACCTCTGGATTTCTCTCTCCCATTTGGAAGTCAATTTGAAAACAAACTACCTCTGCCATAAAGAGCCAGGCATCAGAGACACCTGTTGCGCCTCAAGAACAGAGAAGGTATGAACGACAAGAGATGCTGAATAAAATGCAACTTGCCATTAGAAATGGGTGTACTGGCATCTACAGGTGCCGCTGGCATCTCCTCATCTGGTTTCTCGTCTTCAGTAGCAGGGTTCTGCTGTGGTGACTTGGAGTTGTCGCATGGAGCACACGCTGCAGAGATGCGACCTTGCAAGAAAGAATAGATACCAAAGATCTTCGTCGTGCATTTTCAGTTACAAATGCAGAGACAAGTCTTCAAATCCTTAGCGTTAAAGCACGTACCTCTTTTCTCACGAGATTCTTTAATTTGTTCACAAAGTCGTCCAAACTCTGTATCCATTTCGTTCCTCACCATTGAATATGCAGTGCCTTCCAAAACATAGGCGCTGTGACGATCTGAAATTTTACAGACTTTACCTGAATGTTGTCTACCAACCAATGAAACTGTTTTGATCACAGAAGAAAATTGCTTTCTTCATAGGTTGGTTCCGAAAGGTTCTCTCAGTGAATATTTTCAGCATAACAACATCGAAGTTAATTAAAACAAAAGCACAAGTTCCTTGGGAACACTTATATCACAATTCCATGCCCAAGTAGCAAAATGATAAAATATTTACAATTTGGTAAGAGATGTTCTCTGTGGATGTCCAAAATCATCTAATCCATCCGAAGTCTATTGTGCGCACACAGCATTTATCCATCTATACGTTCGACAGATTTTTTAAACTAGGGCTAAAAAGCACATCCTCACCTGTAGATCTTTGATCCGGGTAGTACTCTAAGGCATTGTTACAGATTAGATCGATGTCCTTCAGCTAGTCTCCTGCAGCGAGGTACTGGCGCGAGTCAATTTGAGTCAGAACTGTTGAAAGATCCATCGGCTCTTTAATCCTTGTGGCATAGTCAGGTACCTGCAGATCAAATACAAGCATTCAGAGGTTTTCTTAACCTTGCACACTGTCTACCAAAATTATTCTGAAGACTTTAAATAAACGACTTCCTAAAAACTCTGAACATTTGCGATGCATCAGAAGATGCTGAAATTAACCAGTTTGCTTCTCAAAAATGGAAGGGCTTTTTCATTTTTCATTAGAGCGGCCACGAGAGGACAACAAGAAGTAGGGAGGTCAGAAGCACGTGCATGGTAGAGAAGAAACACTGAGGGTGGGAGATTCATTTCACTTTGCTTCAGAAAATCACAACAGTGAAAGCTGAGCAAGCCATCCGGCATTCTCTTTGTTGTCGACATTGAGGAAAAGGTGCATGAATTGCACCTGTGAAGTACCTATTGCAGGCATCTACTTTAGAATGAGATAACTGGGCCCTGAGGTGCTCATTTCTTCCCTCAGAGCAGAAGAGGAGCCTAATGACCAGTTCAGATGAGGACATATGTATCTGTCTAGATTTTTCACAGCTCAAGAACCTAGGAGAAAAGGGGAAGAAAAGCCAGTGGAGGCCCACATGAAGACGACTTTGCTGATCCCCAGGTATATTCAAGTTACACCTGTCTTTGAAATATACGCCCCTAGTTTAGGCTTATCTCATAAATTAAGGAGAAAAAGGCATCTAAGCAGCCAATTGGAGGAAAAAGAAAACACACTGCACTTATGGTTGATTCCTATTGAGGAGTTCCAGATGAAACAGAGAACAGGATCTCAAAACTTATTTTTACAAACTGCTGCTCCTATTCCTGTTCCCACAGGAACTGACAGTCCAAGAAAGGGCTTCAGACTTCACTCAAGTACTCCTGTAAATACTGTTTGTAATTATAAGGAAAGATCTCTGTGCTTTTCAGTGCTGTGACACGCCTACGTATCAAAGCCTTTTCACGAGCAAACTGTGTTGGCATTTGGACTGGCTTTTTAGAATGAAACCAGGGCTTTCAGCGAATAATCCCATAAGAGACATTTGAGAGTCAGCAGAAGTAAAAGCACTGCCTCTGCTTCTTGCAAAATCCTTACAGTGCAGCCCTAAAAACAAAGTTGAACCTTCCCCAAAACGCTGAGAAATACGAACACTGACAAGTTACAGACACACACGGATCAGCACTACTTTACCTTCTGTGGGTCAACGGGCTTTGCAAATTCCCTGAAACGTCTGTCAGTGGCAAGTCTGCGAGTAACGTCCCTCAAGAAAATTCAAAGGTCACGCAAGGTATCCTCCACTTCCTCCTCCAGCATCCCTACTTCTTCCTCTTGTGGCTTCTGAGGCTCAGCTGGTGGTGCTACAGGCACGACTTCCAATGTCCAATCAACTTCAATTAATCAGTACTCAAATACAAGCATATGACAAATTACTGACAGAAAATGACCACCAAAGCAAAGCCCAAAGAGCTAGTAACTTCGATAGGAAAGTTTTAGATGTACTTCTCATATCCTCCTCACCTCTTTTCTTTACAGGAGGCTTAGCCACTTCATTTAGAATTAGGTCCTCAAAAAAAGGCTGCTCTCTCTGCCCTACCAGGCAACTCAATATTGCACACTTCTCCAAATTCCGTATTAAATAATTTTTGCATCTAAAGCAGAAGGAGGAGAGACATTTCAGATTTAAGGCCACAAAAAACTCATCTTCTATTCCAAAAAGACGAGTACCTTTTCAAATTAAGAATAACCTGAAGAACACAAACTGAAAAAAGTTATCATCCTGGCCTTAAAACGCTACATTTTCACAGGCTGGCACAGCAAATTCAAATATCACCTTTAAGAATCACCTGTAGAATTAAAGCTTGCTGAAGGGATTGTACGCTACACTGGTAAAGTAATGGCTTTCACCACATCCAACAGCGCCTCCTTTGTATTTACTTGCCTTGCTGCAGCCTTTACTTAGAACCTTTATGGCTATCGAGGGAAGAGACAGGCTTCAGCAGACAAGTGAGGGCTTTTTGCTGAGTTTTTATTTCTCTATCAAAAGGTGTCTGAAGTAGCTAGTACGTCTACGTCTTCCTCCATTTTCAAGTTCTAGTAATAAAAGGTAGGTGAGGAATTTCACTACTTATTTTAGAAGGAATTTACAGCCTGTACAAAAACTTCTGTGGGAACTCAAGCACTTTCAAAGCAGTTGATAATAAACACGTCTAGGTAAGACCCGTTCTCTTCCCCCAGTGACTGAGACCAAATCATCAGAATGACAACAGCGTGGTCCTGTTTTGGGCACCTTCCCTTAATGTAAACTCTCAGAAGTCAATGAAGTTCTGCACGTACTTTTACTACAGTTTATTTAGGATTACAACTAGAATTCGATTCCAAAGTTACTTTAGCAGAAATTGGAACTCAGCTTTCCAGCTTGGAAAGCTTTGGCCTATATGAAGAAAGAAACTGATTTACTTATTTTTTTTTAATCAAAGTGTTTCAATTCTCTACTAAATTGCATTATTAGCAGTTTACCCAACATAGCATGGAATGGCAGACTGTCAGAAGAAATCTCTTCAGTAAAAACATCCTCTTGTCATTTCAAGCACTTCATATTCTTGACTGAACCACTTTGTAGCCACCAGAATTATTGTATTAATTTATTCTTTGCATGTGTGAGAAGGGGGTGAAAGTCACTTGCTTGACTCAGAAAAAACCTTAAGCAGATGCTTTCACAGTATTCTTTTTCTCTAAGCAAATTTTAAGTGATTTGTTAGGGTGCCTGAGTAATAACAGCATGCATTTAAGAAAGCACAGCATTTTGATGCTGAAAGCATTCATAAATTACAAGACACTGAAGAAATAGTAAGGAAAGTATTGACAAATACCTCTTCTGGGAGATCTGAGTGACGTACATCAGACGGAGCAAGCAGCAAAACTGGCAAAAATGCTGGAATGTTACGTAGTAGAGTTAGAAAAGTAAGTTTCAAGACAGGTCCAGCGTTGTCCCACCACAAATGGATATCTGGGACATAAATTGTGCTTGGTGCTGTCTTCTGAGCATTTCGGATCAGCTAGTGAAAAGGAAAGCTTGGGTAAGAAAACTAAAACACGTACAAGAACCTCTTAATACATAGCTACATAGCCATCTGACTGCCCCATGAAATGAAACTGCGTGAACAGAGTGGCAAGCATCCTTTCACATAAGGAATTTCTCTGTGCACCCTTTCAGATTATCAGTATTCGGACAACTCTAGTCAGAAGATGGGAAGGATATATTCAGGCAGTGGCTAGACACCGTAGCTATATGGCCACAGCCACAATCATCGCATAACAAAGAAAGGAAATGTCCCTCTTAAGGGACACATCAGTATTCAGTCGTGTAACATGTCTGTCCTTACTTGTATGGCTCTCAAACGTTTCCACTAAAGGTAAAAATATTTTAAGGTAGTGATGCCAAACAAGAAAATGGATTTCCTGCCTAAAAGTAAAAACAACAAATCTGTTCATTTTTTCTAGTTAAAACCACATCACTGTGCAAATGAAGTGTTTTCTGAATGTTAATGCTTTTATTGCACATACTGCAACAGCACAAGTTGTGTATGTCCGTGCGAAAGCAAAATAAACAGAAGCCCCAAACCTCGGTTGCCTTACTAATATAATTTAGAAGAAGCCTACAAAAAGTAGCCGACATGCAGTCTGATACAGAGCCATCTACTGGGAGCACACAGTCTTAGGAGGCAATGAGAACTACTTTCTGGATCCCAGTGACATGAACAGCATTTCTTTCCACAAAGAGATGTTTATTAGCAACACCGCCCAGCTTCCTGAGCTGCTAGCAACAGCCTCACTGTAAAACTGGGTATGGAAAATGTCGACATGTACAACATCCAGATTGTTTGTGGTGCTGTCTAAAAGAAAAGGGGATTTTCAGACAGAAGCAAACATCCCAGCGCATTAAAACAAGGCCACCTCCATTACCAATTAATTTTGCTCACCTTACTTGCAACTCGATTGATCCTTTACATACAGTCAGTGAATCCGATGAGAAGAAAAAGAAAAAAAGGTACCTGTCCGCAGATTTCTTCTGGCGATGCAACGTTTGTAAGCAGAACAGAAAGGTCCAGGGTGTGAACGGGAAACTTCTCCAAAGCGTGCAACACCACGGGTGCCACGTAAGAAACCTGGCCGTACCCTTCTTTTCCTGCTATTAGCAGACGGGGCTGGCATGATGTTGGTTCGCAGAAAGCACTCCTAGAACAAGAGTTAAGAAAACAAGCTTATAAATGAGGTGCTGAATAGACACACAGATGTTCCAAGTAATTTTCCTATAGACTTTCTTTTCCCTCCCCAAATAATCCAGATGGCAGCGGTACATTAAATACATGAAAGATTTCCAGTTAAGTTATTCACTCATTCCAATTGTTTCACCTTCTTCCCTTGTGTTTCCTATTCTTTACTAAACCAAGACTGCAAATTAATATCCCTGCAATCTTGCTTTACTTTATTATAAATTTATTATTTATTATATATTTATTATTTACTTTATTATAAATTTATTTTTATTTAAAAATTAATTGGTGAGGAGCATTTGTTTCCCCACTACAATCAGGCTGTACCTCTGCTGGCTTAAATCAAAGATGCTAGAGACTTAGCCTTGCTCTAAAGCACAGAAAATCTTCTGGACAGCACAGCAATAGAAACGGAGAAAAATAACTGATCCAGCTGTGACAACATGATCTAACTTTCCAGCTGTGGGCTTGCATGACTTCCACACTAAAATATCACAAGATTAACACAACTTGGTGGCTTAACAAATAAAGACACCATTCAATTTTTTCTCAAGGTGTTTTAACAAGCCCTTTCTCTGTTTTCTTTCTGCTACATAATTCACTACTGGTTTAACAATCCTGGAAAACAGAAGGGCAAAAGGTGGCAACACAAACCCATAAAGTTGGGATATTTTTAGCTAAAAGGACAGACTGCACATTTATGTGGTCTTGAGTCTTTCAAAGAATGCCATGGATTAAGTCAACGTGTTCTGGTAGTCTACGGATCACTTTGGCTTACGAAGAGAAGCCTGGGCTTTTCAATTTGGTCATTCAGAGCAACTTCATTATAACTTTAGTCCCTCCACCCTTTCTTCTTGTGAATACCAAGCACCCCTTCAACACACAAACTTGATGTTGCCCCTTCCTCTACCACCCCTCGCACTTTTAACAGCTGGAACTGTTTACAAAGACTCAGCAGACCTGAGAATTTAAATGTAACAGGGATCTACCTTTCTTTACCTGCTGAAACAGAGGCATTTTTTCTCTGGTCCGTCAGGCATTCCATCTTTTAATTCATCTCCAGAAACCAAGGATGCATCGTCATCACTGTCAAACATATCATCTTGTAAAATAGGATTGAAATGCTCTGAAAGGCAAAAGAGGTTTGTTAACTTTCCTGAATAGCCTTTGTCTCTTTCTCTTCCATTAATACAGCTTCTAAATCAGTGCCAAAACCCTTTCTTCATTTGAGAGCACACACTGAAAGTTATTTCCTAGAGTTCATCCCACCACAGATCTAAGGAGATGGCACAAGGCCCTACAAAGCTGTACTAAATCCCACTGATGTGTACGTGTAAGGTACGCTACTCTTGGTGATTTTTTTCTCCCCCTTAGAATAAAGGAGATTACGAACAATTTCTGCAGTTGCTAAATAGCTTAAAAAAAAAAAAACAACAACAACAAACAAGACCATTTCTTTCTGGAGGAGGTTCCCACAATGAAAGCACAGGGATAAAGGATGTGATGGCCACAGAATTCCATTCATCTAGTAAGTATCAATGCTAATTGATCTCACGTGCACGTGTATAGTACGATCCACAAACATTTAAATTAGGAGACTGGTTAAAAATGATGATAGCTAAAACAATATTTAGCTTAGACCAGTTATACTTGTATCCTGGTCCTGACATTCTTCAGAAAGGAATTAGAAACATTGACCTAGAAATGCTTCCCCTCCAAAGATCTGAGTTTTGATTTTTTAAAGAAAAATAGGTGCCTTATACTTCAAACCTCAAGTCAACCTCTACAAATGCTAATTATCTTAGCTGCCCTCAGAAGCAGCATGCTTCAGTAGAGAACGCATCGTCCTTTACTGTGTATTGAGTCATTCAGAGCTTCCATTTGGCATTTCAGTTTCGAATCCACAATAAAACCTATGCGTTATATTCCAGACTTGCCCAAAAGAAAGACATGCACATGCAAATAATAAAATTCTACCACCATTATGTCTGAAAGCTGTAAGTTGATTGCACAAACCACAAGTTTTTGCTTTAGCAGAATTATAAAGAAGTGGATGCTGTGGTTATACCTTGCTGTCGGTCCTCCTTTAGTGCAAGCTGTGCATGCGGGAAGATCTTCTGCACAACTTGTAAAATATTCTCTACTGATCTTTGAAAAAGTGGCTTGAAAATGGGTGAGAGTGCTTGTACGGGCGAAGTCTCGATCCTGTTTGAAGCTGGAACAACCTTCTTCATAGCCATGAAAAAGTCCTTTGCTTTTATTTTAATAGAATTAACGTCTAGTAGCAACTTCTCCCTACTTGCATAAATCTGAGGATAGCATCGGCGTAGAGAGCACAGCGCAGCTTCAGTACAGAGGGATTTGATATCTGCACCACAGTCTCCTAACAAACAAAAATCAAACGTTACATCAGTCAAGGCCCAGGTTTACAACATGCAACATTTAAAGAATTTGTAATGCCAAAACCAAACAGCTTAACAGGGAATTCAAAGTGCTACCGCTTGTGAGGAATGTTTTAACATTTCGTGTCCATAAAGAACAATTCTGTTTGAATCCTGTCTGCCTCTGGGCCCTGCACTGGCAATTTAATTCTTGAACCACAGATGCAGTGTGTCCCAGTCTCCCCCTCATTCTAGTCAATTTATCAAGTCTTCAGAAAATACTCCTTAAATTTATGAACCTGTTTGCTTTTGTTATTCCGGACTTCTATTTCTAACAGTTACAGCCTTTTTTTTCCTGTCTTCTTCGAGATTAACTTAACACTGCTATAGATGTGACTGTCCCTGTGAATGGCTGGGGAAGAATGTTTTAATTACTCGTGAAGTGTCAATAAGAAAGCTGTTTGTGTTTGATGTCTGGGAGTTTCATAACAACTGATAACAACTAGTGACTGTTATGGGATACTATGCAGACCTTTGGTATCTGGCCAGGGGGCCAAGAGATTAAGAGGAAGAAAAAAGAAGCTGAAGGACGGCTGGCAGACAAGACCTGCAGAAAATGTTCTATAAACTTGGTACAGTGCCAAAGGAGTACAAACAGGAAGGACTTGGAGAAGAAGACTACGAGCCTTCAGCATGAAAGACCCCTAGAGACCCCCAGAGGAGACTGATGCGCATGCTCCAGTAGGAGGGACTGGACCCCGGAGGCTAATTATAATAATCTAATTCTTTTGGAAGTAGTAATGAATATGTATTAGTCTAGGAGCATAAAAATCAGCTGCTTGATGTAACTGGTGTGTGCCCTGGTGGAGCGGAGACTCTCAGTGCACCCAGCACTGTTTGCTTACCTCTATTCTTTTATATTCTTCTAATAAATCCTATTTTTTTATTTAATCCTAATTTGAATCCTGAGCCATTTATACCACTCTCTGCAGGGAAGTTTCATGTTGCTCACTGCCTGATATCCTGCGCTTATGCAGCTGAAGCAGACTCCTCATCAAAAACTATACTCTTGAGGAAGATGCCCCAGAACCATTTAATGTTCTCAGACAACAAGAGGAACGACAATAAAGAGTAAATAGATGAAAGCATCTCACTCAGATTGCTATGAAGGTGTGCCAGCTGCTTCGTTGACTAGTTGTGCAACAAGGCACAAGAGCATGGGTACTGCCTGGTACAAGCTAGGTTCTTTACAACTTGGTCACAAGCAAGAATCCATTTTAATTTCAGTCTTACCAATGCATTTCTCAGCTAGTTCATCAAGCAACATGTCCGGTGGCTGAGGGGTCCAGTCACGAGTATGAATCTTGACAATTTCTTTTCTAGCCTGGAAGCAAAATCATTGCATTTTAGCTTGTCCCAAGTTTTCCTTAAAAATACCAACAAGAAACAAACAAACCAAAAGGCAAACAAGTAAACAAAAAACAAAACAGTCCTCCCTCAAAACCCCTCATCTAATAATACACTTTTCTTACTTGCTCAACTTTCAAGTATTTTACAGTTATTTAATATACACTCTGCATTGTCAACCAGGAAATTGAATAGTTCTTATTTGTTATACTGAACTTTTTCTAGGAACCTACAGTGAAAGAAAAGGCATTTATAGCTTCAATAACAAGTTTCCAAACTACGAGACCTAAGGACCCAGAGGAAAATACTGTAATGAAAAATTTATCCAGAAACATTTCTTTGCTGTCCAAAAAACTTCTCTAAAACTTAGCAAGCTTTCATTGGGACAGTCTCATTACTTCATCACATTTGCTTTCCAGTCAGTAAATTCACAGAAAGCACTTCTGGCACAATGCTTCCAATTGCTACAATTACTATAAAGAAGAAAAGAATTATGACTCAAACTACTACCACTGAGCAGGGGCACAATCAAATGCAAACACGTCCCCTATTCATTCATAAGTGAAGGATTGAGACCAAAAACACAACTTCATGATGAAAACACCCAAGTGGACTAAATAATTAAGCAAACAGGTACAACTTTGGGAATGAAAGGTTTGATTATAGAACTAACTACTTGGTGGTATCATCCTGACCATATATATCCAGTACCAGATTTGTCCTCCATGGAACAACGCAGTGTCTCCACGTATCACTCTTTTGTTCAAGTTGTCATTTTTTTTTTTTCCTATAAAGTTGGACTTTGCCATGGTAGCACTAACGTTGAATTTAAGTTCTCACCTCTTTATCTGGCAAGTTGAAGAGGAAGTGTCTGCCAAAGCGTCCTGGTCTTCGTAAAGCAGGATCTATAGAATCCAGTCTGTTAGTAGCTCCGATTACCACGATCTCCCCTCTGTTATCTATGCCATCCATAAGCGTCTGAAGAGTTGAAACAATGGAAATAATAGAAAAATATAAGTTTTACTTACTGGTTCAGTACATTTTGTTACATTCCACATGACTTTCTTGATGCCGGAATAACCTTCTTCCTAGTGGTCATTCAAAACTGAGAAAAAAATAGTCTACCAAGTTGGGGTTTTTTTGATTTGATAATAAATCTGCAGACTGTTAAGTCATCAAGCACTTCAAGACTGTTTGAAATAATCTCTACGTTAATATAAAAGGAGTACCGCACACTTCTGCTCAGGAAGAAAATCACGGAAAATGTCAACTTTGATTTTAGATGTTGAATTTGTTGCAGTGAGATCTTCCTCATCGCACGATTCTATTTGGATTTAAACCATATTATGTATGGAGAGACCAAGATTAGGACAAGAACAGCACAGAGTTCAGCATGAAGCCAATCAGGAGTTCAAGTTTGTATTCTTTGTATTCCACTTTATCCTTCTCTTGCTGGAAGGACCTGCTTTTTGACTCTCCTTCTCTTCACTAGGAGCATGCTCCCTCTTGCTTTGGTAATGCTCTTTCTCAGTGGTTTTAGTCTTGTCCTCTGTATCTTGGCATCTCTCTGTAACAGCTGAGGAGGAAAGGTTTTTAGAGCTACATTCAGTGTCAGACTCGAGAGAGGAAGTATGCTGCAATTTCTCACCAGGCTCACAAGACTCTTTGCCGTACAAAACGCTTTCTTTTGAAATGAGGTCACGTTCTTTTGATCATCTTGCTTTCTCCTTGTCTCCACCGTCATCACATTGGTACTATGCGAGGTATTCATCGTTCCCAGGAGAGTTCGGAGGGTCCACGACACTGCACAAAATAAAATCACATTTCTCACTTCTGCTGAAGAACGTGAATATTAAGAGTAAAACCTTCCAAAGGCAAACAAACAAACAAAAACCTCCGGACTACAGGAACCCTCGCAAAGATATGCCATTTAGAAACCTCTCCGGTGATTAGGACACCTTCTTCAGCTCCCAGAGAAAGTGCTTTTTCCCCTCTTGCTTCTGAAGCCATTGCACTAAAAAAGCAAACGCATCTGTCTCCCTCCACATGCTGCTCTGATTAAGAGCCAGAATATTCAAAGCCACTCGATTTGTTCTCCCCACATAGCCGAAAAAACACCAGTTGAAACAGTTTTCTACCTCTCTCCACGAATTTACATTCACATATCCTATGACTGCAAAAATAGAAGGCGGAGCTCAGGAGGAACAGCCAGTGCTGGAATTAAAAAAAAGCAGCCTGTTTCTTCAGAGTCTTAAGCCTATGCTACTAGGAACAAAACAAAACAAAACAAAACAAGAGGAGAGGAGAACAACAGCGGGAAATTTACCTATTCTCCACGTGTTCAATTGCAAAGCCTCCTCTGGAGGATCAACAGTTGTGAATTCAGTGTGCTTAGGAGAAATCAGATCTACATCTGAACCGCAACTATTTCAGTAGTATCACGAACTTCTGTTACTCTGAAGAAGCAGTCAGCACCGTTTCTATGTTAGGAAAGAGCTGAACAGAGTCTGTTATTCACATCAAGTAGTCAGGCAGGTTTCTTCTTCTTCAGGCTGGGTTTCACTAGAACATGACTAGCCTGTAAGCCTCATGGCATCACCTTCCATCTTGACTGCTGAACCTCCTTGCTCCCTACTATCTTCTTTGCCAAGATACAGCTGTCCACATTTACTTTTCCTACTTGGCTGGACTGAATTTAAGAAGATCTTGCATCTAAGAAAGGGAACAAAAGCTGCTGCCCAGCAGCGTCTGGCTCAGGGAGGAGTGAGAAAGCTCTGTGCAGCCCCCAAGGTCCGTGCAGCAGGAGGCAGGAGGTGCTCCAGGCTCCCAGCAGCAGTTCCCCTGCGGCCTGTGCAGGGAGAGGCCCCTGGTGGAGCAGGCTGTCCCCCTGCAGCCCATGGGTCCCCCGTGGAGCAGATCTCCACGCTGCAGCCCCCCTGCGGGTGGAGGAGCCCCCAGTGGAGCAGGTGGCTGTGGCCTGGAGGAGGCCGCGGCCTGTGGAGAGCCCCCACAGGAGCAGGCCCCGGGCTGGACTGGAACAGGCTGTGCTGAGCCTGCTTTGCCCGTGACGCTCCTTGTGGAGTGATCTCCCTGTCCTTCTGGCAGCCCTTGAGCCCTTGCCAGCCTCTTTTCTCCCCTTGGCGTTGGAGGAGGGGCAGGGAGAGAGCGCTTGTGCTGGAGCTCAGCTGGCCGGCTGAGGAAAACCACCACGGCTCTGTCTTGCCGCTGCTGCAGCACGCTGGTAGCAGCCAGCACCGTCTGTTCTTCGAGCCTCAGCAAGCCCACAGCATCTTCCCAGAAGGGATCCCTTTCCTTCACGCCTCCAGAGGCTGAGGGCTTGTGCCCCGTTTGCAAGCGCTTTCTCAGTGCCCCCTTCCCCAGAGAAGGATCCCAGCTGCTTGGCTTCCCTGCCCTCTGCTGCCAGGCTCCCGCAGCTGCTATCCCAGCAGCGCAGCAGCCAGCTGACAATGTGCTCACCTGGAGGACAGCTGCAATCTTGTCCCATGGCTCGCAGCTCGCCCAGGGATGGGGATCACCTGCTTCCTGCTGCTTTTCTCTCTGCTCTCCTTTCCAACAGCCTCCTGTGCCCTGGGATGGCCCTACCTTGGGGTAGGCTGCCTCGCCTTCCTCTTGCTCCTTCCCCTTCTTGGGAGGACTTTCTGCCCTTCCGAAACGAGATGACTTCTGCATGCATTCCTTCCCCTTGTGTGTATTGGCGCCTGAGACAGCAATGGGGTCGTCCCCGGAGCCAGCTCTCAGGGCCTGTGCCAGGCTTGGAGGGGCTGCAGGGAACATGCCAGGGGCTGGAGGGGCTGCAGGGAACATGCCAGGGGCTGGAGGGGCTGGATGTGAAGTACTATCAGTAAAGAATTTCTTCCTAACATATATCAGAAATCTAACTTTTCAGTGTAAAGCTATTAGTCCATGTCCTGTCACTCCAGGCCCTGATAAAGACCCCCTCCCCAGCTTTCCTATAGGTTGCCTTTAAGTACAGGAAGGCTCTCAGCCTGGCTGAGTGATGGCAGATCCTTCACAATATTATTTGAATTTCACGTAAATAGAACAGACTATCAACTTACTTAGGAGAAGTAATACAATTTCAGAACTATTCAAAACCAAAGGCATTCCAAACTAAGTTTAAGTTCAGAGGAAATCCAAAGAAAAAAACTAATTTTGAAACTAATAATCAGAGACCATAATCTTCTTCAAATGATAGATTTTCCTCCTGTACTGGGTAATTTTGATCTGTCTTTAATGATCATCCAGACATGGCTTTGACACCGAGTATCTTGCTTTGCCTCTGCATTAAGTCTTCTTCTCATGTGAGGTAAATGTCCTGCTCTTATGGGATGGGCCTAGGAGACATACGCGCTGTGTCTCATGATGCTTGGATATCATCTTAATTCTGGGTGAAGATGAAAGGTCTCACTGCTTCCTGAACAGGGAAGTGGATGTCTGCAGTTAAGAACCCTCTGTCTAATCTAGAAACATGAAGGAAGGAGTTTGCTGGATTGCAAGTGACAGTGAAGAAAGCCACAGGTGACATATCAAACTGATTAAAATGTTATTTAGCTCAGGGCATGGCTAATGATGTGGAGCTGGAATAGTTTGATGACTGTAATTACACTCACTATCACTGTGACTTGTTTATAGGATGGTAATGCCTAAAGGTCCCACTGGAGCCTGAAACAAGGTTGTGCTGGGTGCTGCACGTGCATATCTCAGTAGCGCTTTGATAGCTAGTGATACAAACAGACAAAACAGAGATTGAAAGGAGAAACGGGGGGACAGAGATAAGAAGATCTTCCTGCAGGTCATTTAGGGTATGAGCCAGGACTTCAGTGCATCCAGCTCTCTAGTGCTCTGCTGGCCCAGTGAGATGAATGGAAAACATTGCAGCCTTGGAAAAATAGTGCTTCTTCTAATTCTTTGGCCAGTTTTGATGATTTAGGACTGCTCTATTTATTTATTTATTTATTTTACTTTCCCCATTTGTGCTGGAGAAGGTGAACTTTTTAAATACCTATTCTGAATTCAAATATCATTTTCATTGTTATGTTTCTGTTTTGTTGGCACTATTCGTAATGACTTCTACCCTTCAGTGGAAGCAAAAGCTTATCATACCATAAAAGTGGAAAGGTCACAGAAAACTTCAGAGCTTTTGAAGAAAGCTGAGGAAAATCCATTCCCTGTTCTAGGCAGAGGGAGTGGCTGATTTCCAGACAGGTAAATGGGCAGGATAAGGCCACTTCATGTCCGCTGATGGCCAGTTGTATGGACCGCGAAGATAATGGACTAGCAGCACAAGAGACAGTGCCAATAATCTAATCCAATACAATCTATTTCAAGTGGTAGAGACCTGATACTCTACGACAATGTGAGGAAGACCAAACTGTCAGGCAAACTTTGAGATGATCATGTTCAGGATCTAAAACTCTTAAGACAAGTGTCAACACAGGAAGGGTGAAATAAAGGCATGAATGCCATACAAGTACTGATAAATCTCAGGAAGTCTGGAAACCAGGGCAGATGGATGGAATAAGATGGTGCTTTGTGTTAGCAAGAAGCAGAGGTTAGGGAAATGTTATGGGTCAGCAATAGAGTGGTTTTGTGCAAATCGCTGCTAAAGAAAGACAGCCTTGCTAGCCTGCTCTTTGCTCTTAGCTCCAGTCTACAGTTATCAGACACATAAACAATAATGGGAATTACGGGAGACTTCAACTTCCCAGCAAAAGACTGAAAGATGATTACCACTTATTCTCATACAGATATACTATGTGATGGATTTCTTCACAAAAGTGAAAAAATATAAGACCATTTTAGACTTGGCTCCTGTACGGGTTTAAATGTAGTAAGATTTGAATAAAGTCTGATCATGAGCTGACTTTTCTCATTTTACATTTCAAGACAGACAACACCAGGCTTAGAACGAAGGTTTTGAGGCTTACAAATGCAAACTTTGAAATCTAAGGAAATGAATCATTGAGTCTGACTAAGCATCTCTGGGACCGGAGTGCAGAGAAGGCAGAGTTAAAATTCAAAATTCAGATGGGAAAAAAGCAATGAGAAAAGGTACATTTCAGAGGTTAAAAACTGCAAAAATAAAGTACGAATGACCCAAAACCTCCTTCACATAGGAAATTAAACAATAATAGTAAATGATACTTAAGCCACAGAAACCAGGGGGAACAAAGAGAACAAATTAGGACAGTTGCATACTCGAGGCAAAAATAGATCAAAAGTTAATGATGTCTCAAATGCTGCAAATCTTATTTCCTGCATCTAACAGCAACAACAATGTGATATTAAGGGCAGTGACAGGATTCCCATTGCAAATGAGGGTAGGGCACTAGGCACAACATCATCTGAGGTGAAATAAAAATCTACAGTGATTCAAGGGAAAAATGACAAGCTGATATCTACCTAGCCTATTAACAGCATTGGCACACAGAACAACAAGTCATGTAGGAAAAATACATCACAACTGTGCAAATCAGGGATAGTCCCCAGAATGGGAGAGTAACAAATATACTTCTGTCCAGGAGAATGTAAAGAGTGATCCAGACAAGTGCAGGCCTGTTAGTTTGACATCAACGCTGAGCAAAGTTTTGTAGCAAGAAGAGATAAGACTAGGAAAGTAGCGGGTAATGTGGAATTTACAAGATAATTTATTAAAGCTAATTTGTTTCCAGAGAATTTAGTAGCTTGCCTTTGTAGGACCAGTGCTCCCCTACACAGGGGATGAACTACATCTATTTCACTTTCTGTGAGCTTCTGATACATTATCTATGGATTTGGGCTTTGGGGCTGCAAGTGAATCAAGGGAGTTTGCAATTGTTCACACTGTTCGAAGAGGGAATTACCAGCAAAGGAGAGGTTCCCTGTAGTGATTCTCAGAGACAGTTCTGAAACTGCAGCTGCTAAGGAGGCAAAGACTCATGGAGAAATGTAGGCTGGAAGGGACCTCTGAAAACCCAACCTCCTATTCAGAGCAGAGATGACTTCAAATTTAGGTATGTTCAGTATGGACATGGTGGCCGAAGACTAAAAATTACATATGAGCTTTGAGATTTCCAGGTGACATAAAGTTGGGAAGTACTACCGAGCCTGACAGAAGGATATCCCTTGTGATTGAAATGGTTCAGGTGAAGTGACATTTGATAATACAAAGCAGAGCCATGCTAAGAGATTCTCAACCAAGGGTGGTTTTTTTTTTTTTTCTTTTTTTTTTTTTTTTTTTTGTCATGTTTGCTATATGGCAGTCAGGAGTTTAAAACAAACAATAAAACAACAAAACCCCATGTTCATGCACTGTTAACAGAAGAACTGAAAAAGTTAAGTGGTTATATGGTGTGTATGGCTATTCTTTTTTTTTTTTTTTTTTCTCCAGTATAAATACACCTGACAGGGCAGCCCTGCCACACATTTAAGACATGAGGCAAAATTCTGCCACTTGTATTCACATTGAACTTAGGAGGAAGTGTTCAGAAGACAGAAGGAACAAGTTGCCTATTGTGTGGAAGGGAATTAAAGGACATCATTCTGCTCAGCCAGATGCCAGTTGAGAGAAAAATATGACGTCTCTGTGAAAATGCATTTCTTGAGTAAATATCAAGGAGAATTAGGAAATGTGTAAGTTGGGAGATACATCTGAAATGATGATTGCAGTTGGCTTATGAGGAACTTTGGACAGGAAATTGGTAGAAACTTCCCATTTCAAGAATAAAGTGCACCATAGATATGAAGTCAGCATTCACCTAAAGAGTAGAGGCCAACTCAAAGCCCCCACAACAAAGCAGTGGACAAACCAGAACACTAACATGTTGTGGTCTAGAGTCACACAGATATACATAAGTTTACTATACCTAAACATCTGAGGGGTTCCTTTGAGAGGCGGAGGGCTTGTGCCCCATTTCCATTTCCACTCTCAGTGTCCCCTGCCTCAGAGAAGGATCCCAGCTGCTTGGCTTCCCTGGCCTCTGATGCCAGGCTACCAGAGCAGGTATCCCAGCATCGCAGCAAACAGGTGACAATTTGAGTGCCACAGCAGTCCTCAATGCTAGCTGGACACTCAGGGCATTTGTGGCCACCCACCTTTGTGAGCTCCAAGGCTGACAGTGACTCTCTGCTGAGCTGCCACAGCTCTCAGGCGTCCCGGTGACAGAGCTTTCGGCGCTAAGCTGACTGCCAGGAGAAAAGGCTGCCGTGAAATGGCTGCTCCACAATGCCAGGAGCAAGGTCTGCTGGGCTGGGGGTTCGCAGGGGAGCTCAGCCTTGGGCCTGGCAACTGCGCCTGGAAGCCAGGGACGGCCTTGGTGTGCAGCTGGACACCTGGGCCTGAGAAAGCAAGGTCTCTTTCCAGACACTTGGCACCATCGTCACCCAGTGGCTGTCTGAGGGGGACGAGAGAAATGCACAGCATCTCTTGCTTTCCTGAAAAAGGGATGGATTTTGACCCAAAACCCAGCTCCTTTATATCAAAAGGATCACGTCCTCCTGTCTTTCTTGTATTTGGCTATGACTTTAGGAATCCCTGCATTCCCTGCAGCTGTGTCCCCTGCCAGCTTCTTGTGTGCCCCAAGCATCCTCGCTTGCAGGGCAGTAGAAGATGCAGAAAAGGCCTTGCCTTAGTGGAAGCACTGCCCTGCAGGAGCTCCAACAACCCTCTCAGCAGCACGCTGTAGCCCCCAAATGCCCCCGAAATGGCACATTTCAGCTACTGGGAAGGAAACGAGCTCGCTCAAGGTGAGCTACCCGCTCAAGGCCCAGGTGT
Source organism: Aythya marila (assembly GCF_965140915.1). Taxonomy (NCBI): domain Eukaryota; kingdom Metazoa; phylum Chordata; class Aves; order Anseriformes; family Anatidae; genus Aythya; species Aythya marila. The sequence continues at coordinate 633,895 of NW_028137167.1, read as the reverse complement.
CTGTGAGGCGGTGTTGGCAAGGAGTCCTGTTGTGTGAGTCTGTTCTTTGTGGGTGCTCCGTCCCCACAAGGCTTGCTTTTCAGGGCCCTGGAGAGTCTTGTGGGCACTGGCCTGGGGTCTCAGGCTGAGCCAGCTGCTGGCTGGCAATCAGGGAGGCTCGCTCGGTGTCTTGGCTTGGGTTTGCGTGGCCAGGCTGTGGGAGCGGGGGGCTGCAGGGGTGTCCTCTGTGAGGAGAATGCAGCAGCTGCCCCATGGGAGCTCAGGGCCGCTGCCAGGAGGCTCCTTCCAGGAGGGACCCACCCGCTGCTGCCCAGAACGCAGAGCAAAAGGATGATGTTTGCGCCTGGGGGAGAGCCCATCTAAGAAAGGGAACAAAAGCTGCTGCCCAGCAGCGTGTGGCTCAGGGAGGAGTGAGAAAGCTCTGTGCAGCCCCCAAGGTCCGTGCAGCAGGAGGCAGGAGGTGCTCCAGGCTCCCAGCAGCAGTTCCCCTGCGGCCTGTGCAGGGAGAGGCCCCTGGTGGAGCAGGCTGTCCCCCTGCAGCCCATGGGTCCCCCGTGGAGCAGATCTCCACGCTGCAGCCCCCCTGTGGCTGGAGGAGCCCCCGGTGGAGCAGGTGGCTGTGGCCTGGAGGAGGCCGCGGCCTGTGGAGAGCCCCCGGTGGAGCAGGCCCCGGGCTGGACTGGAACAGGCTGTGCTGAGCCTGCTTTGCCCGTGACGCTCCTTGTGGAGTGATCTCCCTGTCCTTCTGGCAGCCCTTGAGCCCTTGCCAGCCTCTTTTCTCCCCTTGGCGTTGGAGGAGGGGCAGGGAGAGAGCGCTTGTGCTGGAGCTCAGCTGGCCGGCTGAGGAAAACCACCACGGCTCTGTCTTGCCGCTGCTGCAGCACGCTGGTAGCAGCCAGCACCGTCTGTTCTTCGAGCCTCAGCAAGCCCACAGCATCTTCCCAGAAGGGATCCCTTTCCTTCACGCCTCCAGAGGCTGAGGGCTTGTGCCCTGTTTTCAAGCGCTTTCTCAGTGCCCCCTTCCCCAGAGAAGGATCCCAGCTGCTTGGCTTCCCTGGCCTCTGCTGCCAGGCTCCCGCAGCTGCTATCCCAGCAGCGCAGCAGCCAGCTGACAATGTGCTCACCTGGAGGACAGCTGCAATCTTGTCCCATGGCTCGCAGCTCGCCCAGGGATGGGGATCACCTGCTTCCTGCTGCTTTTCTATCTAATCTCCTTTCCAACAGCCTCCTGTGCCCTGGGATGGCCCTACCTTGGGGTAGGCTGCCTCGCCTTCCTCTTGCTCCTTCCTCTTCTTGGGAGGACTTTCTGCCCTTCCGAAACGAGATGACTTCTGCATGCATTCCTTCCCCTTGTGTGTATTGGTGCCTGAGACAGCAGCGGTGTCGTCCCCGGAGCCAGCTGTAGGGCCTGTGCCAGGCTTGGAGGGGCTGCAGGGAACATGCCAGGGGCTGGAGGGGCTGCAGGGAACATGCCAGGGGCTCGAGGGGCCGCAGGGTGTGTGACAAGGCTTTGAGGGGCCTCAGGTCCTGCCGCAGTGGTTGAAGTCGATGCAGGGAACATCAGAGTTGTTGGAGGGGCTGCAGGTAAAATGCCAGGGCTTGCAGCAGCTGCAGGCTGCGTCACAGCTTTGCATCAGGTCAAGACGCATTTTCCTAGAACCATACATTTCCTCCTGAAGGGGCTGAAGAGCATGGAATGGTCTTCAAAATGCACAGAGCAGACCCCAGCAAATGTAGAGCTGCTGCTAGCAAGTAGGTAACTTTATTGTTCCTGTTGTTAATTTTGTTTCACAACAACAGATGCAAATATGTATCTTGAATGAGGGCAAAGGTGACCTTGGATCTGAAGCACACAGGCGTTCGCTAGTGTCCCCCCATCCGGAGTGAATCCAGAACGACTCGGAAGGAAAAATAAAATCCAAACCAGTGCGTTGTGATAAAGAGAGTTTAATAGGGTAGAAAAGGAATAAAAACCAACAAAATAATAAATAATGATACTTACAGTTTATAAGATATTAATATATAAAAATATTTAATGCTATTAAATACTTATAATTTTATAATAATAAAACAATGCCGTACCGTACAACACAGTCAATAAAGTGGATTTAATTAAATAAATAGGAAAACCAATAAATTAAATGAAAATTAAAAAATTTAAATTTAATACAAATAAAACCCATTTGTCCCATTCCAATGAATTGCTATCCCCATCATCACTTCCCATCCCACTGATCATTTGCTATCCCAAAGACCTCCCAGTTCTTATCCCCTTGGCATGCCAGTGCAAGAAGAAGTGCTCTGCAGGCAGAGGCCTTGCTGAGTGACCACCTAAGGAGAGGAATTTAATCCAGAAGGCAGGAAAGAAGAGCAATGCCCCGAAAGAAGAAGCAAGTCTTGTCTCTCAGCCCTTTGGTGTCCCAAGCAGCAGTTGCCATGGCCAAGCTTTCCCAGCCCAGCTGCTGCCAGCATCTCCCCAGCTTGCCATTGCCACCTTCCTGGGTGAGGCGCGCGCGCATTTGCCATTGGCGCTGTTGCCATCCCTGTGAGTGGCAAGCCCATCCCCTAGCTCCAGCACGAGAGAGGGGAGAGGGCAAGCGAGAGGGGCAAGGGCTGAGGAGCGTGGCTGAAGCTGGAGCAGGTGCCTGCAGAGGTCTCTGTGCCTGCCTGGGTGCTGCGGGGGCCGTCGAGGAGAAGCCCGAGGTCGGTCACGGGTAGCTGGAGCCTGGCACTGTCGGCGGGGCGCTGGGCATGCTGCTGGGGCTGCTGGAGGTGGGCTGCGGCTGCACACAGGCCAGCTGGCACGCTGGCCCCAGCGCCTTGGCCCTGGCCCCCAGCGGCTGCAAAGTCTCGCTGGGGGTCTTTGTCCCCGGCTGCTGGTGCTGCAGCGTCCTGGCCCCGCTGGCCTGGGGACAGAGCCTGTCCTGGGGCCGCACGGCACGGGGCTCCCCACTCGGAGTCTCCGGCAGCAGCCGCGCTCTGCGGGGAGGTGGCGCCGCTGCTCCTTGCCCCCCTGCAGCCCCCGGGCTTCGCGCTCTCTTGCTGGGTGCCGTGGTGCTGTTGATCGCCAGCTGCTGCCCGCTGCTGCCTGCTTCCCTGCTGCTGCCAGCCACCGTGCTGCTGCCACCCGTCTTCCCCTGGCACGGTCTCTTGCGGCCTTGGCCAGCCTGGCCCAGCAGCGTCTTCCTCTCCTTGCCGGGGGGGTTCTCTGTCGTCGGCCTCCTGTGCTGGCAGCTCTGCGCTGTCCCGGGGGTGCTGCTGGGCGCAGGGCGCTTGGCCCCCCGCTTGGTGCCGGTGGACGCAGGGGCAGGCGGGGGGCTCTTGAGGGGACCCAGGGGGCGTTTGGGCAGGGGTCTCCTATGGTCAGTGCGGCCCTTGGGGTTGGGGCGTTTCTTGGGGGAACTCGGGGGGGATTTGGGCTGGGGTCTACTAAGGGCACTGCGACCCTTGGGGTTGGGGCGTTTCTTGGGAGAACTCGGGGGGGATTTGGGCTGGGGTTTACTAAGGGCACTGGGGACCTTGGGGTTGGGGCGGGTCTTGAGGGAACGCTGGGGGGGTTGGGGCAGGGGTCTACTAAGGGCACTGAGGAGCTGGGTGTCAGGGAGGCTCCTGGGGGGACTCAGGGGTGGACTGGGTAGGGGGCTCCTAAGCGCACTGGGCAGGGGACTGGCTGCAGGGCTGAGCGGGGGGCTCACTGCTGGCACGACGGGGGACTGCAGCGACAGCCCACCCTCAAGCTCCTCGGGGCGCAGCCCAGGGGTTGAGGGGACCTCACCGAGGGCTCCTGTGGCTTCCAGTCCCTGCGTGCTCGGCTCCTCGATGTCCTCGCAGAGGTCGGGCAGCTGCGAGAGGAAGCGGCTGAGGGCAGGACTGCTGGGCAAATCGGGGAAGGCGTCCTGGGGCTCCACGGCATCGAGCCAGCTGAGCAGCTCCTCCATGCCGGGGATGGGGATGTCCAGGTCGGCCAGGAGCTCGTCCTGCATGTGCTGCAGCTGCTGGCTGTCCCCTGCCAGCTCTGGAAAGGCCTCGGCAAAGGCATCAGGGCCCAGCTCGGGCAGCTGCGGGGGCTCCTCAGGCACCTGCGGGGCTGTCGCCGCTGAGGACGAAGCAAGAAAATCCCCCAAGACGGGCGATGTCAGCTTTCCCATGGCCCCTGGGTGTGGGGCGCCCAGCGGCCGGCTGTGCCAGCCCCAAACTCACCGTCAGGCGTCGCCGTCTGGGTGCTGGCGGTCCTTGGAGCCTGGGCAGGCTTGGGGGCAGTGGGGCCGGGCAGCGGGGGCCCCTGGTCCTCGCTGAGCCCCACGGCGTGCAAGCAGGGCTCCGGCAGCTGCCCCCGGCTGCTGCTCAGGGTGCGGGGCGTGGGGAGCGCCTGCCCCCGCAGCGGAGGCCCCGGGACGAGGGGTGGCGGGGGGTTGCGCTGGGCGGGGGCCTGCAACAGGCAGGTGCCTGCGGGGTGCAGGAGCTCCCCATGGAGCACGGCCCTGGGCCCCAGCCCCAGCGCATGGTGGGGTACCAGTGTCCCCGTCACCATGGGCTGTCCCCACTGATGGACGGGGGCACAGGGAGGAGCGGTGTGGGGGAGCTGCCCCCCGGCGGGGAGCTGCACCAGCTGCAGCTGGTGCCCCATGCTTGGGAGCTGCACCAGCTGCAGGTTTTGCCCCACAGCGGGGAGCTGCACCAGCTGCAGCTGGTGCCCCACGGCGGGGAGCTGCCCCACAGCAGGGAGCTGCCCCCCGGCGGGGAGCTGCCCAAGCTGCAGGTGGTGCCCCTGGGCTGGGAGGTGCCCCCCAGGTGGCAGCTGCACCCCGGCGGGGAGCTGCAGCACCTGCCCCTGGACCCCCGGCACCACGTGCCAGACGGTGGCCTGGGGCAGCGCGGAGGGGAGGGTGGGTACCTGCGGGGGCTGCAAGGGCAGCGCCGTCGCTCCGGGGAGGGAGGGCAGCAGCCAGGCAGCCACCGTTGGCGGCACGGCTGGGACGACGAAGGGGGAGTTTTGCGTCTGCGCAAGCCGCGGAAGCCGTCTGGGGAAACCCTCTGTGGGAAAAAGGCCGCTGGGCTGAGCTCTGGGGCGCTGGGCTCGCCAGCAGGGCCGCAGCCCCGGGAGGAGCGGGAGCCGGCTGCTGGACCTGCCATGGTGGCTGGAGAGTGGGGCGGTTGCTTGGGGAACCCGGGCAACGGGGGTTCCGTCCCAACGGCTCACCAGCCCCTCGCCGACATCTTGGGGAGGACTGCAGGCTTTGGACCCAAGCAGGCTGCCCAGCGCAAGACTTGGCCATGTTCATTAGAACATTACTAGCCTCTAAGCCTCATGGCATCACCTTCCATCTTGACTGCTGAACCTCCTTGCTCCCTACTATCTTCTTTGCCAAGATACAGCTGTCCACATTTACTTTTCCTACTTGGCTGGACTGAATTTAAGAAGATCTTGCATCTAAGAAAGGGAACAAAAGCTGCTGCCCAGCAGCGTCTGGCTCAGGGAGGAGTGAGAAAGCTCTGTGCAGCCCCCAAGGTCCGTGCAGCAGGAGGCAGGAGGTGCTCCAGGCTCCCAGCAGCAGTTCCCCTGCGGCCTGTGCAGGGAGAGGCCCCTGGTGGAGCAGGCTGTCCCCCTGCAGCCCATGGGTCCCCCGTGGAGCAGATCTCCACGCTGCAGCCCCCCTGTGGCTGGAGGAGCCCCCGGTGGAGCAGGTGGATCTGCCCTAGAGGAGGCTGCGACCTGTGGAGGACGCCCCAGAGGAGCAGGGTGTTCAAGGACAGGTTGGAGCTGGTGCTTAGGAACATGGTTTATTGGGTGACATTGGTAGTACAGTGATGACTAGACCGGACAAATGTGAAGGTCTCCTCTAACAATTGTGATTCTATGATACCTCCAGCACGTCCTCCTCCACCACTTCCTCCTCATCATCCACGGCCTTTTTCTTGTCCACTGCCTCCTCCTCATTCGCTGCCTCCTCCTTGTCTACCGCATCCTCCTCGTCCCCCGCCTGCTAATCCTATTTCTCATTTTCCTCCTCCTTCTCCTCCTTCCCTGCCTCTTGCACCTCCAACACCTCCTCCACCTCCACTGCCTCTTCCTCCTTCTCCTTCTCCAGCCCTACGGACTATTCCTCCTCCACAGCCTCCTCCACCTCGGCAGAAACTTCCTGGCCAACTTCCTCTGCATGCTCCTTGCTGAGGCATGCTGGTAGCAATGATGGTGAGCCCAGAGATGTCAGGAAAAGTTGCCACGAACCAGGTGTGCCAAGGCGGCTTCTCTGGGAGGCTCTGGTTGTGAGCGCTGCCCACCGCTCCTAATTCTAGTTCCATTTGTCACCCCACAGGACCGTGGCACCGTGGCCCTGTAAGGTAGCAGCTGGCGGCTCCTATCATCTTGATGACGCTCTGTGATGCGTTGCTTGTTGCCTGGGTAGCGATTGTTAGCTCTTATGCAAATGGCTTGTCATCAGTCAGGGGTGTGGCTGCTCCTCCCTATAAAAGGGCCAAAGGGGGGCAGTGGGAGCCAGAGTGCTGGAGAGGGGAGATGGGAGAAGATGGAAACAGAAAAGGAGGACGATGAGGAAGAGGCATAGGTGGAAAAGGGGGGGGGGGTAAGAGGGGAAGGGGGCAGTGGAGGTGGTGGCGGAGAAGATTGAGGAGGTGGCGGAGAAGATTGAGGAGGTGGCGGCATTTCTGGAAAAGGAGACGGATGAGTACGAAGCGGTGACAAAAGAGGAGGTGAGCAAGGGCTAGGCAGAGGGACACGATGGAGGTGGAAGAGGAGAGAAGAAGGTGGAGGAGAAATAGTAGAATGTGAGAGAAGGAAGTGGCAGCAAAAAAAAAAAAAACAAAAAGGAGGAGGTGGAGGAGGACTAGGAGGTGGTGGAGGAGGAGGCCAAAAAAAAAACAAAAAACAAAAGAGAAGGAGTAGAAGGTGGAGGAGGAGAAGGAGGTGGAGGAGGAGGTGGTTGAGGAGGAGGAGGCGGAGGACTCCAAAACAAAACACCCTCTCTGGCGCTGAGCGTTGACCACCGCTCCTAATTCTAGTTCTGTTTGTAATCCCACAGGACCATGGCACCGTAGCCCTTTAAGGTAGCAGCTGGCGGCTCCTAGCAACTTGATGACGCTCTGTGATGCATTGCTTGTGGCCTGGTTGCCTGGGTAGCGATTGTTAGCTATTATGCAAATAGCCTGTCATCAACCGGGGGTGTGGCTGCTCCTCCCTATAAATGGGGGGGAGGAGGAGGAGGAGGAGGAGGCGGTGGAGGAGGAGGCGGTGGAGGAGGAGGAGGAGGCGGTGGAGGAGGAGGAGGAGGCGGTGGAGGAGGAGGAGGAGGCGGTGGAGGAGGAGGAGGAGGAGGCGGCGGTGGAGGAGGAGGAGGAGGCGGTGGAGGAGGAGGAGGCGGCGGCGGTGGAGGAGGAGGAGGCGGTGGAGGCGGTGGAGGAGGAGGAGGCGGTGGAGGCGGTGGAGGAGGAGGAGGCGGTGGAGGCGGTGGAGGAGGAGGAGGCGGTGGAGGAGGAGGAGGAGGCGGTGGAGGAGGAGGAGGAGGAGGCGGCGGTGGAGGAGGAGGAGGAGGCGGTGGAGGAGGAGGAGGCGGCGGTGGAGGAGGAGGAGGCGGTGGAGGCGGTGGAGGAGGAGGAGGCGGTGGAGGCGGTGGAGGAGGAGGAGGCGGTGGAGGCGGTGGAGGAGGAGGAGGAGGCGGTGGAGGAGGCGGTGGAGGAGGAGGAGGAGGCGGTGGAGGAGGAGGAGGAGGCGGTGGAGGAGGAGGAGGCGGAGGACTCCAAAACAAAACACCCTCTCTGGTGCTGAGCGTTGACCACCGCTCCTAATTCTAGTTCTGTTTGTAATCCCACAGGACCATGGCACCGTAGCCCTGTAAGGTAGCAGCTGGCGGCTCCTAGCAACTTGATGACGCTCTGTGATGCATTGCTTGTGGCCTGGTTGCCTGGGTAGCGATTGTTAGCTATTATGCAAATAGCCTGTCATCAACCGGGGGTGTGGCTGCTCCTCCCTATAAATGGGGGGGAGGAGGAGGAGGAGGAGGCGGTGGAGGAGGAGGAGGAGGAGGCGGCGGTGGTGGAGGAGGAGGAGGAGGAGGAGGCGGTGGAGGAGGAGGAGGAGGAGGAGGCGGTGGAGGAGGAGGAGGAGGAGGAGGCGGTGGAGGAGGAGGAGGCGGTGGAGGAGGAGGAGGCGGTGGAGGAGGAGGAGGAGGAGGAGGAGGCGGTGGACGAGGAGGCAAAAAAAATCGAAAAAATAACAAAATAATAGTAGGAGGACGTTGCGGAAGGAAAGGTGTTTGAGGTTGAGGCCAAAAAAAAAGAATCCAAACAAAAGAAGCATAGGTGGAGGAGGTGGCGGAGGAGAAGGTTGTGGAGGAGGAGTCCAAAATAATAATAAATAAAAAAAATATATATATATATATAGTAGTATGTGGTGGAGGAGGAGGAGGAAGTGGTGGAGGAGGAGTTGAAAAGGAGGAAGAGGCCAAAATGTAAAAGACAAAAAAAGAGGAGGAGGAGGACGTGGAGGAGGAGGAGGTTGTGGAGAAGGAGGCCAAAAAAATCACAAATACAAAAAAAGTGGGTGAGGAGAAGGAGGTGGGAGAGGAGGAGGCCAAAAAATAAAAAACAGAAAAATCCTAGAAAATGAGGAGGGGGAGGATGTGTTGGAGGAAGTGAAGGTGGAGGAGGAGGCCCCAAATAAAATATATGAAAATATTTTAATTTGAAAAATGGATGGATTTGGACCCCAAAGCAAGCTCCTTTCTCTCGGAAGCATCACGTCCTCCTGTCTTTCTTGTATTTGGCTATGACTTTAGGAATCCCTGCAATCCCTGCAGCTGTGTCCCCTGCCAGCTTCTTGTGTGCCCCAAGCATCCTCGCTTGCAGGGCAGTAGAAGATGCAGAAAAGGCCTTGCCTTAGTGGAAGCACTGCCCTGCAGGAGCTCCAACAACCCTCTCAGCAGCACGCTTTAGTCCCCAAATGCCCCCGAAAGGGCACATTTCAGCTACTGGGAAGGAAATGAGCTCGCTCAAGGTGAGCTACCCGCTCAAGGTCCAGGTGTCTGTGAGGCGGTGTTGGCAAGGAGTCCTGTTGTGTGAGTCCGTTCTTTGTGGGTGCTCCGTCCCCACAAGGCTTGCTTTTCAAGGCCCAGGAGAGTCTTGTGGGCACTGGCCTGGGGTCCCAGGCTGAGCCAGCTGCTGGCTGGCAATCAGGGAGGCTCGCTCGTCTTGGCTTGGGTTTGCGTGGCCAGGCTGTGGGAGCGGGGGGCTGCAGGGGTGTCCTCTGTGAGGAGAATGCAGCAGCTGCCCCATGGGAGCTCAGGGCCGCTGCCAGGAGGCTCCTTCCAGGAGGGACCCACCCGCTGCTGCCCAGAACGCAGAGCAAAAGGATGATGTTTGCGCCTGGGGGAGAGCCCATCTAAGAAAGGGAACAAAAGCTGCTGCCCAGCAGCGTGTGGCTCAGGGAGGAGTGAGAAAGCTCTGTGCAGCCCCCAAGGTCCGTGCAGCAGGAGGCAGGAGGTGCTCCAGGCTCCCAGCAGCAGTTCCCCTGCGGCCTGTGCAGGGAGAGGCCCCTGGTGGAGCAGGCTGTCCCCCTGCAGCCCATGGGTCCCCCGTGGAGCAGATCTCCACGCTGCAGCCCCCCTGTGGCTGGAGGAGCCCCCGGTGGAGCAGGTGGCTGTGGCCTGGAGGAGGCCGCGGCCTGTGGAGAGCCCCCGGTGGAGCAGGCCCCGGGCTGGACTGGAACAGGCTGTGCTGAGCCTGCTTTGCCCGTGACGCTCCTTGTGGAGTGATCTCCCTGTCCTTCTGGCAGCCCTTGAGCCCTTGCCAGCCTCTTTTCTCCCCTTGGCGTTGGAGGAGGGGCAGGGAGAGAGCGCTTGTGCTGGAGCTCAGCTGCCCAGCTGAGGAAAACCACCACGGCTCTGTCTTGCCGCTGCTGCAGCACGCTGGTAGCAGCCAGCACCGTCTGTTCTTCGAGCCTCAGCAAGCCCACAGCATCTTCCCAAAAGGGATCCCTTTCCTTCACGCCTCCAGAGGCTGAGGGCTTGTGCCCTGTTTTCAAGCGCTTTCTCAGTGCCCCCTTCCCCAGAGAAGGATCCCAGCTGCTTGGCTTCCCTGGCCTCTGCTGCCAGGCTCCCGCAGCTGCTATCCCAGCAGCGCAGCAGCCAGCTGACAATGTGCTCACCTGGAGGACAGCTGCAATCTTGTCCCATGGCTCGCAGCTCGCCCAGGGATGGGGATCACCTGCTTCCTGCTGCTTTTCTATCTAATCTCCTTTCCAACAGCCTCCTGTGCCCTGGGATGGCCCTACCTTGGGGTAGGCTGCCTCGCCTTCCTCTTGCTCCTTCCCCTTCTTGGGAGGACTTTCTGCCCTTCTGAAACAAGCTGAGTTCTGCATGCATTCCTTCCCCTTGTGTGTATTGGTGCGTGAGACAGCAGCGGTGTCGTCCCCGGAGCCAGCTGTAGGGCCTGTGCCAGGCTTGGAGGGGCTGCAGGGAACATGCCAGGGGCTGGAGGGGCTGCAGGGAACATGCCAGGGGCTCGAGGGGCCGCAGGGTGTGTGACAAGGCTTTGAGGGGCCTCAGGTCCTGCCGCAGTGGTTGAAGTCGATGCAGGGAACATCAGAGTTGTTGGAGGGGCTGCAGGTAAAATGCCAGGGCTTGCAGCAGCTGCAGGCTGCGTCACAGCTTTGCATCAGGTCAAGACGCATTTTCCTAGAACCATACATTTCCTCCTGAAGGGGCTGAAGAGCATGGAATGGTCTTCAAAATGCACAGAGCAGACCCCAGCAAATGTAGAGCTGCTGCTAGCAAGTAGGTAACTTTATTGTTCCTGTTGTTAATTTTGTTTCACAACAACAGATGCAAATATGTATCTTGAATGAGGGCAAAGGTGACCTTGGATCTGAAGCACACAGGCGTTCGCTAGTGTCCCCCCATCCGGAGTGAATCCAGAACGACTCGGAAGGAAAAATAAAATCCAAACCAGTGCGTTGTGATAAAGAGAGTTTAATAGGGTAGAAAAGGAATAAAAACCAACAAAATAATAAATAATGATACTTACAGTTTATAAGATATTAATATATAAAAATATTTAATGCTATTAAATACTTATAATTTTATAATAATAAAACAATGCCATACTGTACAACACAGTCAATAAAGTGGATTTAATTAAATAAATAAGAAAACCAATAAATTAAATGAAAATTAAAAAATTTAAATTTAATACAAATAAAACCCATTTGTCCCATTCCAATGAATTGCTATCCCCAGCATCACTTCCCATCCCACTGATCATTTGCTATCCCAAAGACCTCCCAGTTCTTATCCCCTTGGCATGCCAGTGCAAGAAGAAGTGCTCTGCAGGCAGAGGCCTTGCTGAGTGACCACCTAAGGAGAGGAATTTAATCCAGAAGGCAGGAAAGAAGAGCAATGCCCCGAAAGAAGAAGCAAGTCTTGTCTCTCAGCCCTTTGGTGTCCCAAGCAGCAGTTGCCATGGCCAAGCTTTCTCAGCCCAGCTGCTGCCAGCATCTCCCCAGCTTGCCATTGCCACCTTCCTGGGTGAGGCGCGCGCGCATTTGCCATTGGCGCTGTTGCCATCCCTGTGAGTGGCAAGCCCATCCCCTAGCTCCAGCACGAGAGAGGGGAGAGGGCAAGCGAGAGGGGCAAGGGCTGAGGAGCGTGGCTGAAGCGCCTTGGCCCTGGCCCCCAGCGGCTGCAAAGTCTCGCTGGGGGTCTTTGTCCCCGGCTGCTGGCGCTGCAGCGTCCTGGCCCCGCTGGCCTGGGGACAGAGCCTGTCCTGGGGCCGCACGGCACGGGGCTCCCCACTCGGAGTCTCCGGCAGCAGCCGCGCTCTGCGGGGAGGTGGCGCCGCTGCTCCTTGCCCCCCTGCAGCCCCCGGGCTTCGCGCTCTCTTGCTGGGTGCCGTGGTGCTGTTGATCGCCAGCTGCTGCCCGCTGCTGCCTGCTTCCCTGCTGCTGCCAGCCACCGTGCTGCTGCCACCCGTCTTCCCCTGGCACGGTCTCTTGCGGCCTTGGCCAGCCTGGCCCAGCAGCATCTTCCTCTCCTTGCCGGGGGGGTTCTCTGTCGTCGGCCTCCTGTGCTGGCAGCTCTGCGCTGTCCCGGGGGTGCTGCTGGGCGCAGGGCGCTTGGCCCCCCGCTTGGTGCCGGTGGACGCAGGGGCAGGCGGGGGGCTCTTGAGGGGACCCAGGGGGCGTTTGGGCAGGGGTCTCCTATGGTCAGTGCGGCCCTTGGGGTTGGGGCGTTTCTTGGGGGAACTCGGGGGGGATTTGGGCTGGGGTCTACTAAGGGCACTGGGGACCTTGGGGTTGGGGCGTTTCTTGGGAGAACTCGGGGGGGATTTGGGCTGGGGTCTACTAAGGGCACTGGGGACCTTGGGGTTGGGGCGGGTCTTGAGGGAACGCTGGGGGGGTTGGGGCAGGGGTCTACTAAGGGCACTGAGGAGCTGGGTGTCAGGGAGGCTCCTGGGGGGACTCAGGGGTGGACTGGGTAGGGGGCTCCTAAGCGCACTGGGCAGGGGACTGGCTGCAGGGCTGAGCGGGGGGCTCACTGCTGGCACGACGGGGGACTGCAGCGACAGCCCACCCTCAAGCTTCTCGGGGCGCAGCCCAGGGGTTGAGGGGACCTCACCGAGGGCTCCTGTGGCTTCCAGTCCCTGCGTGCTCGGCTCCTCGATGTCCTCGCAGAGGTCGGGCAGCTGCGAGAGGAAGCGGCTGAGGGCAGGACTGCTGGGCAAATCGGGGAAGGCGTCCTGGGGCTCCACGGCATCGAGCCAGCTGAGCAGCTCCTCCATGCCGGGGATGGGGATGTCCAGGTCGGCCAGGAGCTCGTCCTGCATGTGCTGCAGCTGCTGGCTGTCCCCTGCCAGCTCTGGAAAGGCCTCGGCAAAGGCATCAGGGCCCAGCTCGGGCAGCTGCGGGGGCTCCTCAGGCACCTGCGGGGCTGTCGCCGCTGAGGACGAAGCAAGAAAATCCCCCAAGACGGGCGATGTCAGCTTTCCCATGGCCCCTGGGTGTGGGGCGCCCAGCGGCCGGCTGTGCCAGCCCCAAACTCACCGTCAGGCGTCGCCGTCTGGGTGCTGGCGGTCCTTGGAGCCTGGGCAGGCTTGGGGGCAGTGGGGCCGGGCAGCGGGGGCCCCTGGTCCTCGCTGAGCCCCACGGCGTGCAAGCAGGGCTCCGGCAGCTGCCCCCGGCTGCTGCTCAGGGTGCGGGGCGTGGGGAGCGCCTGCCCCCGCAGCGGAGGCCCCGGGACGAGGGGTGGCGGGGGGTTGCGCTGGGCGGGGGCCTGCAACAGGCAGGTGCCTGCGGGGTGCAGGAGCTCCCCATGGAGCACGGCCCTGGGCCCCAGCCCCAGCGCATGGTGGGGTACCAGTGTCCCCGTCACCATGGGCTGTCCCCACTGATGGACGGGGGCACAGGGAGGAGCGGTGTGGGGGAGCTGCCCCCCGGCGGGGAGCTGCACCAGCTGCAGCTGGTGCCCCATGGTTGGGAGCTGCACCAGCTGCAGGTTTTGCTCCACAGCGGGGAGCTGCACCAGCTGCAGGTTTTGCCCCACAGCGGGGAGCTGCACCAGCTGCAGCTGGTGCCCCACGGCGGGGAGCTGCCCCACAGCAGGGAGCTGCCCCCCGGCGGGGAGCTGCCCAAGCTGCAGGTGGTGCCCCTGGGCTGGGAGGTGCCCCCCAGGTGGCAGCTGCACCCCGGCGGGGAGCTGCAGCACCTGCCCCTGGACCCCCGGCACCACGTGCCAGACGGTGGCCTGGGGCAGCGCGGAGGGGAGGGTGGGTACCTGCGGGGGCTGCAAGGGCAGCGCCGTCGCTCCGGGGAGGGAGGGCAGCAGCCAGGCAGCCACCGTTGGCGGCACGGCTGGGACGACGAAGGGGGAGTTTTGCGTCTGCGCAAGCCGCGGAAGCCGTCTGGGGAAACCCTCTGTGGGAAAAAGGCCGCTGGGCTGAGCTCTGGGGCGCTGGGCTCGCCAGCAGGGCCGCAGCCCCGGGAGGAGCGGGAGCCGGCTGCTGGACCTGCCATGGTGGCTGGAGAGTGGGGCGGTTGCTTGGGGAACCCGGGCAACGGGGGTTCCGTCCCAACGGCTCACCAGCCCCTCGCCGACATCTTGGGGAGGACTGCAGGCTTTGGACCCAAGCAGGCTGCCCAGCGCAAGACTTGGCCATGTTCATTAGAACATTACTAGCCTCTAAGCCTCATGGCATCACCTTCCATCTTGACTGCTGAACCTCCTTGCTCCCTACTATCTTCTTTGCCAAGATACAGCTGTCCACATTTACTTTTCCTACTTGGCTGGACTGAATTTAAGAAGGGAGCTTGCAACTCTTCCTCTTGTTTGCCACTTCATCATCAAACCAAATGAAAACCATTTGCCTTTAACCTCTTTATTTCAGGCCTTCTTTCCTAGTGGCCATTCAAAACTGGGAAAAAAATAGTCTACCAAGTGGGGTTTTTTTTTGATTTGATAATAAATCTGCAGACTGTTAAGTCATCAAGCACTTCAAGACTGTTTGAAATAATCTCGAGATTAATATAAAAGGAATTCCTCACACACGCTGCGGCCGCTTACCTTTAGTATAGTCGTTGGATGCGATGGAGCAGTATTTCTTGCTTTCGCCTGCACTGGAAGTCTTCCCTTCCTTGTAAGGTTGTTTACTGCTCTCACTTCTGCATTACTGACATGAAGAGCCATCTGGAGGATGGGATTCTTCCTTCTTCTCCCGCGTTATCTTCTGGAAACGAGGATCTAAGTGTTCCAAGGAGCCTTTTGCTTTCCTGGTGTTTCTCCTTTTTCTTCTTTTTCTTCTCCTTTTTCTTCTTTTTCTTACGCTTGCGATTGGCATTGTCAAAGCGGAGCGCACAGAAACACAAATCATGAAGTCTGAAAGAAACATGCAAGTTAAAAAGGGAAAAAAAGATGTGGCACTTGTTGCCTATATGAAACCTGATTTATTTTACCACAGGTGATGATTTGCAGCATGTCAGCTATTTTGTGGTGCTTTGTGCACACGCAACTTACTTTAGATGCAGCAAACTTAAGCCGTCAGATTGAAGGACCATAGGTCCTGGTTTGTACACAGATCATTAACAACGGCTAGCTCTGGAATACGTGCAAGCAGAAAAAATCTTTTAACCTAATCTGGAATGGTGTACGGATGTGATTCGAACTATGTGGTCCAAAGCTAGTGCTCTGACACAATTCAGCAAGAGCTTTCCTGTCTTCACTGATCAACCTAACAACATGATCCCCAGCCAGCTGGTGCTATCTAAATAACTTAGAAACCACCAGGAAAAAAAAAAAAAAAAAAAAAAAAAAAAAAAAAAAAAAAAAAGACATGAGAAGCACCCAGAAAAGAATTAGGATAAAAAATGCGGAGTATGCTGGAATCCTTGCTTACTTGGAATCCTTCTCTCCATCTTTATCCTTAGACTTCTTTTTCTTCCAGAACTTGTGATATTTTTGCATTTTTTTCACCACCTACAAGCTCCTTTTCTATCTTTCTGTCTTTCCTTTCTATTTCACTTTCACTACCTTCTGCACGGGTATATTTTCTTTTTCTGTTTCCTTCTGTTTCAGTTTTCTGGCGACAGTTCTCCAAATGAGCTGACACAGGTGGAAGCGCATGTCTTTCACGAGAATGTCTTCTGGAATGTTGCTGAGGTACCGAGCAACGATGCAAGTCTGCTCGGGGTGTGCCAAAGCGACGTACATCTTCCTCTCTCAAGAGGGAACCGTGAGGCCATCCGCTTTTGTAATGATAATGCTTATGTGACCTGCTGTAGTAAGTTGCAGTCGATCTGTCAAAGGCTGAATCGCCGTGAGAGAACTTTCTCTCTCTACTGTCTCCTGTCGCATGAGGTGAATAGTAATCCTTGTAATAGCCACATCTTTCCCATCTCCGTGCTTCGTCTCGATAGTATCTTTCTCTGCTCCAACTTCTTTCCCCTTTGGATCGGTAGTACCTATTGCTACCTTGTTCTGATCTTCCTCCGCTGCCAGATCTGTACTTTGAATATTTGACTGCTCTTCTGCCATTCTCAGGGCTGTTTCTTTCACGAGGGAAAGATCTGTACCTGCTTCCCTCCCAGTACTCCTGCTTGTGACTCTTTTGCTCAACAAATTCCACGCTCTGAGAACACCTCCTCTTGCTGGAAGGACCTGCTTTTTGACTCTCCTTCTCTTCACTAGGAGCATGTTCCCTCTTGCTTCGGTAATGCTCTTTCTCAGTGGTTTTAGTCTTGTCCTTTGTATCTTGGCGTCTATCTGCAATAGCTAAGGAAGAAAGATTGTTAGAGCTACATTCAGTGTCAGACTTGAGAGAGGAAGTTTGCCGCAATTTCTCACCAGGCTCACAAGACTCTTTGCCGGACAAAACATTTTCTTTTGAAATGAGGTCACGTTCTTTTGATCTTCTTGCTTTCTCCTTGTCTCCACCGTCATCACATTGGTACTGGGCGAGGTATTCATCATTCCCAGGAGATTTTGGAGGTTCCGCAACACTGCATAAAATAAAAACCCATTTCTCACTTCTGCTGAAGGACGTGAATATTAAGAGTAAAACCTTCCAACGTCGAGCAAACAAACAAAAACCTCCGGACTACAGGAACGCTCGCAAAGATATGCCATTTAGAAACCTCTCCTGTGATTAGGACACCTTCTTCAGCTCCCAGAGAAAGTGCTTTTTCCCCTCTTGCTTCTGAAGCCATTGCACTAAAAAAGCAAACGCATCTGTCTCCTTCCACCTGCTGCTCTGAGAAAAAAGGCATAGGGGCGAGCGGGGAACAGCCAGTGTTTCTCCAGACAGTGGAGAAAAATGGAAAAAACATTCTATAAAGGAACACAAGTTCTCCTTGAGGCACCAACCTGCATCAGAGTGATATGCTCAGTGCTGATCATTAGTTCTGTTCGTGACACTGGACACACAGTATGGAATTGTACTAATTTAAATCCTTCCATTAAATACTATTAGTAGACAGATAAAACTGTAACGAACTTCCATAAAGTCTTGTCTTAATCAGACTGTGCTCATTTTACCTCATTTCCTCTGACAAGCTGTTCAGCTGGCTGGCTCTGAAGGACTCCGTGATGACTTCTCGATTGACTGAAGGCATAGCTCCAGGCATCTGCAATTAAAACGCACAAGTCAGCAGACAAAAAAATACTATTTGTAGTAGTACTGAGGACTAGTCTTGTCAGAATGTCTCCATTAAATGGTAAGCAAGACCGCTGTGAGTTGTATGCATTATCTACACTTCAAAGATAACCCCAACTCACCCCCCAAAATCTACTTTATGAAACTTAGGAATTTTTATCTCAGCTGAGCTTAAGTTGACAAGTTCTAATGTAAGCTCAGGTCTGCAAATTCTAAGGGGATAATACCACAAAGCCTTACGATCACATGTGTGCTGTGTTTTCTCAGTATTTCACCTGAATTAGGAACACAATAAACACTCCCGAATACATCGTAGGTGAGAAATTCTCGATGGAGCAAATCTATGTTTCAAGCAATCCATTTGTTTTAGAAAAGAACATCTCAGAAGGTTTAACAGGTTCAACTCGGCAAGTGGAATCATCAAGTTTCAGTCCGTTTTCTTTAGATTCATTAACTAACCTAATAGCACCATTTAGTGAATCTGTTTTTGGCAGCTCATGCTGGGATCTTCCTTTGTCAGCATTCTGACAGGAAGAATCGGAATGCTGCAATGTACGGACTACCTTTCCAACCAAAATTCCATTAGAGGACATTGCATTGCATTTCAAATTCCTTTGAAATAAGCCCTTTGACTCCTCCTCAGATTTTCCTGAAGATTCTGCACCATAAGGGACTGTGTTATCAGAGCTGAGTTTAGGATTTTCATTCACTGTTGGCTCCACAAAAATTTCATCAGAAACTTTTTTGTTTGTTTGCATTTGCTTCATTTGCATTACCGAATTTGTAATTGTGGATGAAGGAACAGCCTGGTAGAGATCTTCATCCTCCACAGCACTGCTAAGACAGTCAGGCTGTGACACAGTCTGACGAGCAGGCAATTTATTGTGAATACTGATGGTGATCTTCTGTTTTCTTGACGTATCAGTCATTGAAGGCCTGGTAATTGCCTGGTTTTGAACACAGGCCATTGGTGGTGCTGAAGATGGCCTTTTTAGGGTGACACCAGTGGTCTTTGTGTCCTCTTTTATGGATCCATTTCCATTTAAACGGCTTGAATTCTGTATTTAAAAAGAAGAAATTGCAAGATGGATTAACGCAAACACTGCATGTAACATTTTGAAACACAAAACTCTCCTACTGAGTGTTTCTACAAATGGTCTTAACACCTAAAAAGAAAAACACACTGCCCTTTAAGGATAAATGCAAGTCCAATAAGCGTATTCAATTCCTGCTTTTGGTTTACTGCAGATTGGTATCAAATTAACATCATCTTTGAAAAACAGCCAAGCAACTTAACATTACCTGCTGCTATTCCCAAATATATTTATTTTCCCCTTTAAACATACCCTGAAAAGCCTGAAGTAATCGTTCTGGTGCTCAGGAATAAGACATTTAGTTTTCCCTGTCTTAGCTAAAGTGACGAGGATAGGAAAAACAAGTCCTCTTTTAAATGATTTGAGGATTAGTACACTCTGCTTAAATAGTCAAAGAGCGTAGCTCTCTGTGCTTTAGAAAGCTGTCTTGGAGGTATAAAGTAATGGAGTCGCGTGGCTGCACAATTTAGCAGTAACCACTGTTTGAATGACTCTGGCTGTAGCATGAGGGCTGTGAAGAAAGCTGCAGCGTGGGAAGGAAAACAAAACTAAGATGCTGAAAACCAAACAAAAAACCCCACACCAAACCCCAAACCCACTAGCAGTTTGGTGCCGTTATCTGCCCTCCCGCTTCCCTGAATTACCTTAATCATATGAGGAAGAAGTCGTGGTCCCAGAAATCCAGCCTGCTTACTATTAGCCCCCTGCTGACCAGGAGGGAATGAACAGGGATAAGATGGTGCTGGCAAGTAAAACGCACGTTCTCCAAGTGTCAAATCATAGCGCCTTCAGAAAAGAGCAGTGATCGTAGTTTAGTTTTTCTTTCAGCCTACTCTTGGATTAAATCCCATCCTATCATTTTAGAGGAACAGCTCATACGATATGGAAGCCTTCTCTACAGAAGGCTTCGCCAAGACTACAGACTGAAAAGTAGAGAACAGTCTTCCTACTAAGACTATCACTTGCAGAGCAATAATTCATTCTTACACCACAGATGACCTTCATTTCTCTCCTTCTCTAAAGTAGCCAGCTACAGATAACACATAGATAGCAATTTACACGAGTGCTGCAGTTTAAGGCCAAGCAACAAAAGATAATAAACGACACAGAGAATTTCAGGTTAGACAGAACTGAATTAGACAAATAATAATCTTCTCCTGGGATAGCAAGAAAAACACTTGCAAAACAGAAAAATATCAATAACAGGAAAGTAAATCTCTTCTGAACACAATTTAAGATTTGTTATTACCTGATATAAAAAAGTATGTAAGCTTGCTGACCAAGAACTCTTTTAATGTCAGTACGCACTACTTTAGCATCATTCATCTGATACCAAAGTCCATTACCAGCCTGCAAATAAAGACAATGATTTCTTTAGGTGAATTGCACGTTTTCCAATTGAAATCACGGATAGGAACAAAATACACACGTGTCAAATAAAAATATAATGAAATCTTTTTCCCTAGAAACAGTAGCTGCTAGTCATGCTTTAATTGGTTTGCCAGCACAACCTTTACCCTGTTAGAAATGCTGTTGACTTCTACCTTTACATAGCATATATAGTGTCCTGAGTGACAGCTGACACCGTGATGTACCAGCACCGCGTATAAGGCATAGAGCAGTGGTTCTCCCATTGACTGCGACATGTAGGCTCTCAGGTCCAAATACTCCGGATATTTCACCTCCTAAAGAGACATCAAGAAGATAGAAAAATTATCCCAGAGTACTTCGTGGACTAGCCAGAGAAAAACACTTCCAAAAAACACAGACTAGAATTGATTTCTAGAATATATTTCTTGAATATATTTCTTGATTCACTACAAATAAGTCTTCCCATAAACAACGGTTAAGACTAGAAGTTGCAGAGAACTGTTTCCTGATGAATCAGCCTTCTCAGAGGAAAGCATATGCTTCTTGTCAAGCGGGAACTTTATTGATATTAAGAGAAAGAATAAGCCATAGTCGTTAGTCTACAATTATTGTCTGAAAATATTAACAACTTTCAGCTTTGGGGGATGTCCCATTACACAATGATATAGTTGCATTACAGTGGTAAATATACCTTGTTGATCTTTCCACCTGTGAAATCTGCAAATCTTTTCAGTGATATTGTGAGAACCTTGGAAGAACGGTGTATGGTAAATCTCTTGGATGCAGGAACCATCTTTTTACACCTTAAAACCAAGCAGAGATAAGTGTTTGAAGGCATCTTCTTTTTTCGCCCCCAAAACAAACTCCTTTTAATGTCTCACGCATGCCTGTGCTATTTGAATGATATTTACTTGCATAATAGGTTGGTCTTTTTTCTTTTCATAAACCCATGCACTGCGTGTCAGGTTTGTTAATACACAGAAGAAGGTCAATTTTCCCAACAACTCAGAGCATAGCGGGAACAGGAATCTCTCACAAAAGGGTATGACCAGGTTGGATGGCAAGGTACCATTTCTTGGTCTACAAAAGTGGCTATTTGAACTCCAATCCTGGATACATTCTTTCAGCTTTCAAGGGAAATACAAATACTGAAAGCGGAACGAGAGAGCCTTGGTCCCCAGGGCTAGAAATTGCAAATAATCTCCAACATAGGTCGACTATCAACATCAAAAATACAACAGAAGCACATGGTCATTCTACAGGAGGGAGACATTTAACAGTAGGAAGTCTTCATGTACTGAGCTTGTCTGGAAAGACACTGAAACCATCTGCCATCCTTTGAAACAAAATAGTTCAGTTTGACACATTGCCCGCTCCAAGGTAGGACCTACGGTGTAAGCAGTGAAAATTAGCCACTAGCCCAGAGAACAACGGAAACTGGGCAGTTTACATCAAGAAAAGTACTGTCGAGAGCTAATAAATAGAAAGAACAAAAGTAGCTCTTTTTGAATTCTGATGGCAAAATACAAGCCAGAGAATTGCAAACCCATAGGGAATGCCTATGAACAAGACTTCCCCCCTCCAAAGAAACAAAAATCCAAGTCTTTTATAAACTTCCACAAAACTTGTAAGTAGATCCAAAGTTTAGAGGTAGTCCAACAGAGTCATGCAACATAGAAAACTGACGTCAAAATCTTACTCGCTACATTTATAGCAATTCTCTCCATCCAGCTCTTCAGGTTTCACAAAGAGTTCCAGAGCTCTGCTAACAGACGAAACCGCCTAGAGCAGCGAGAAAGAAGAGCGTAAAGTCACCGTAATTCAGAATTCCAGAGACATACTAGTAGTTTATAAGAGAATCTTACTAACATACTCAAGCGATCTACTAGGAGCACTGTGAAGAAGGAGGCAGAAAGAGCATGCTCAGCATTGACCTCACCTGGAAGGCATTTGACTTTGGAACAAATACTTTTCCAGTAGCCTAGACAGCATCTACAGTGTGCTTTGTCATCAATACTGGGGACAAATTCATCAGTCTAACAATTAGATGTATATTGAGGTAGAACAACAAAGAAGTATGACAGCATTATAATTTTTGCAGAAAGAGAATTCTTTCCCCTTAAACCCAATGCAAATGTGGAGACTATTTACATGGGTTCCACGGAAGGACAAAGTCCAATCCACTTCCTTAGCACCACCAAGCTCTTACGTTTTAACATTATATGTGGTTTGGTTTTTTAAGTTAAACAAGTTTAATTTAGAAAGTTATGCATGTACTTAAACATCATGAATTATATTTAGAAAACATCTTACCTTTATATCCAAAGTGATATCAAGAAATGCCTCATACGTATCCGAAACTGCTTTGCAATTCAAGCACTTCACTGGAAACAAAATATAAATGCTTAACATTATGTGAAGGAGACTAACTGTCCAAATTCAAGTTGTTGACAGATACTACTTTAGACAAACTACAGACTGCTTTACTACCGACAAAAGACACAGATCAGTTCTAAGGACAGGAATATTTTTTCAAGTACCTCTCGATCTTAAAAATCCTCCAAATATTTGATGAATGATGGTGGTAGCTTGAGAAGATCTGTCCAATCTGGAAATAAATTATAATCAGACCTCAGAAGATTTAAGGCACAGAATTAACTCTTCAAAGAGTTTGATGAAAACCAAGGATGATGTAGACTTGCGTTGCTGATAGTAAATAAGGCACTAAAAGGTGCTAGAGATCATTTTTGAGAGTAAATAAAGGACTAGAAGGTGCTAGAGAATGTATGAAAGTGAACTTGTTTATGCTTACTCGGTGCTTCCGTTCAAGCACGCTTCCTGCATAGCATCAACAGTATAGCGCAAGAACTCGTGTGCGTCTCCTTGACTGCCAAAACGGAAATGTTGTCCTATTCCTAAATAAGAAGATGATAGTATTGACCTTATTTAAAAATGAAATCATTCTTGTATTTCTAAAATCTCTCTTCATTGGAGTGTTAAAACCACTTAGACACATCAAATAATTATTTGAAGATTACAAGCTATCGAAAAGAAACACATCTGAAGCCACTTACGACTGAGATTACTGATAACATGCGTAGGCTCGATGGCATCAACAGTGCAACGCAGGGCCTGGTTAATGTGAGTCTCCATCGTGCACATCATGCAAAAATCTTGTTCACGACCTGAAGAGTGAAAGAACAAAGCATCCCAGTCCAGCGAAATATCCATACCTACAAACATCTAAGTACAATTTAAACTATAGATACAATATCCACTCTCCTTGCTACATTCTATTCTCCCAAGATGCCAATGTCCCAACAGTCTTGTAACATTTCATTTCACACAACTTGACAGAAGAAAAATATCCACTAAGCCTGTATTCAAATGCATGTTGTGATGAGAAATCTAAAAGACTACTGCAAAGTCGCAGTTGTAAAGGCTGACAGGAATGTGAACTCCACAGGCTGCAAAATGTATTACTCTCTAAAATTACTACCAAATGCATTACTGTCCAATGCACTTCATTATTCCCATGAAGCAATAAATAATCCTTTAATAAACAAACAAACAAATAACTAACTAAATAAATAAAACATGGTGCATTAATTGCACTCCATATGCTATTCGGAGCCCACTGCTAATACAGTGCTCAAAGCCAGCTGCTACAGGTAAAATCAGGCAAATAAGCTTATCTCACAGAATCACTGCTGTTCTTTCACCTTCAGAGCTATCCAACAGATTCAAAATACTGTTAGAAAGTACTCACATGACTGGCTGTGCTCAAGAGAAAGCATGTAATTGGCAAGTGGGGGTGTGTAGGTCAAACACTGTAGAGTAGCATTAAGAAAACATGTGTTGCCAAGATTGTACAGGCCAACTCCAACACTTTGTGTTTCTCGCCAATCCATACAAATCTTCTCAGGTGGAAAAAGAATGCTCTGTGGCGGAGCAATTCCATCATTAACGACTGCAAGAAAGTTAAATTTAAAAAGAGATCTTGTTTGTTTGTTTCGAAGAAAGGTATTTAAAAAAATACTATTCTGCAGGAGCACCTAGAGGAGCTAGCTACAATCCAAACCAGAAAAACTTATTGCAGACAGCTTTAATACCACCAAATTCAAATTGGCTGGTCAACACAATGTTTTGGGGAAAAAAAAAAAAAAAACAAAAAAAAAAACAATTTTAGTCAACCATTTTAATTCTTCTAAGGCAAGGCTAACTGCCATTCTGTTTGTAGCACCTAACGCCAAGTTCCTCTCCATCTATAATCTTTAACCTGATTAACTCAACTACTGTTTTTTTCCTTATTATAACTTAAACCACAAACTTAGACTTGAAATTATACGGTAAAAACGTAAAAACTAGGAACTAGGAATGACGGTACCCCTACAGATACCAGATTTTTTCCTGAGCAATGTTATCCTTCAAAAAACCTGTGAAAAATGGAAGCTGTGAATAGCAACAATCAAACACTTTTCTCTGCAAAACAGAAAAGACATGGAGGAATCTGTGCATTACAAAAAGCTCCCCGTATTTCTCTGTTGACTGTAAATATATCAAAATTAATTTCTGTAACATCAGTCACTTCAGTTGCCTTAGGGGATTCGCTTTTGAAGTCTTTCTTCACAGTAGTCCCCTTCTCTATCAGTGCAACAAGTAAGAACTGCATTTTCTACTTTTGCTTTGAAGACAATGGAGGCAGGATAGAACGCACACTTACTTAGATCTCTTGGGGCAAAAGCCTTAGATTTTTCAGATGATCTACAGTAAATAGCACCTCCACGTCCTTGGGCCACAGAGACTTGGCTTGAATCTTCTGCAGGCACTATCCGGCCCCAGTTGGCGGTGCGTGACATCAGTATTTTAGGACTTGGTTTCTTGGATTTGCCAGACCGCCTTGAAGAGGGCTTTTTAGGCTTTGAAGATTTGGGCTTCTTAGCTACGGTCATTGTTCACATCTGCGACAGAGACAGAAGTTCTGGTTGACGTAAGACTATCAAGAAGCACTCCAAGAAGAAAAGAGTAACAGAAGTCCTGTCACTTAATCTCAAAGAAACAGCCTTAAGAACTAAATCGCTGGTATGAATGATTTAAAAAGAATCCCCAAACTAAACACACAAAGTGAAAATTTCCATCTAAACTCTATCAGTATTACTTTTCGCTTCTGCAGAACTAGTGGCTGATGCCATTTCTTTCCCTTCCGTAGGATTTTAATCCATTACAACTCTGGAGTCTTTTTAATATAAAAATGTAGAAGACATTCTCTGAGGGGAATCAGTTATTTATTGATTTCCGGAGTTGCGCAATTATCTGTTAATTAGTACCTATGATCTAATAGATAATTGTTGCAATTATCTATTGCTGGCATTAGTAACGGAACACTATTACTTCACTGCCTGCGTTTTTCTGTTTCGTCTGCACAAAGGTACCCAGAACTCACTGCTACTTTTCTTCTGTCTTTCCAGGGCTCGCCCTCTACCTCACTGTCTACTGCACCAGTCATGAGGGGTTTGTTGTGATTCTATAATGAGCCTAGCTTTTAAATACACCTTTTCTGGGCGTCACTTGTTGATAGCAAGTTAATTTGTGAGGGCTCCTCAGTATACATCATGCGGTCGCTTTTTCCAGGTGAAAAAGCGGAGCTGTAAGTGGCAGTACACCAAAGCCCTGGCATGCTGAGATCCAAGAGGAGAGATGTTTGGCCCTCCTTTTCACTCCTGGGAACCATATACCTCAAAACCCACAGAGGATGGGCTATATCTCAGAGAAATCTTGGGAAAGGAGAGCATGAAGAGCATGTTTGCAAATTCATTTCTCCCTGGGCTTCTTCTGCTTCTCCAAGAAAGACGAGTTTGAATATAACTTTGGCAGCAGTACTTCTGGTGTTTTACTCCTACCACATTTAAAACTCCTACGACAAACTGAAAAGTTAGACTAAAAAGCAGCTCTTTCCGTTCTCCTTTCTAAAGTTGCACGCTTTCCTCATGCAAAACAACAGGGGAATGTAAGCTAGAAACGGAAATGCTGAATGTAAAACAAAACAAAACAAACCTCAGCCCTCCAGGACAAAAGCCAATAACTGCTACAAAGTCCTTTTTAAAATGCTGATTAGGTTTCAAGGTGATACCGCTTTAAATAAGCGTAGTTGTGTGTCCATAGGCAGAAGCTGAATAATGACAGGATGAACTTCTATACTTCATGTTTTGTTACTGTCTTACTGTAGCACACAGGGACTTGTTACCTTTAGGGAAACCACTAACCTCATGGAGGGTTTAAAACATAAGCTAGTTTGTTATACCAAAATGACGGAGAGAACAAAGCATAAAGTGCTTTCAGATTTCTAGCACGCCTTGATTGCTGTCCATTAAACTTCAGACACGTTAAACAAAACACAGTAAATAAGAAAACTCCTAGTCCCACAGCTGGCAAATTGTGTGCAGAGGTTGTAATTAGAACTTTTTTGCCTTGACGTTTTACATTTAAAATTGATTTTAAATCCATTCTATACACACTTTCCATTCCTGAAAAAACAATATGCAAACCTGACAAATGCATTTACATGAGAAATGAAGTCGTCCTTGTCCGATTGGAAGACTAAGGTGACAGCTCCTGGGCTCAGGGATAAGCTCCGATCTTCACCAGTGACAGCTCCTTTTTTAGGATTGAAAGGGAAAATGTTTCAGCAACACATTGGAAACATACTTAAGGGACAAGAAACAAAATCAAGACTGCAGTGAGAAGGAGAACAGAAAAACAATACTGGGGAAAATGGGAAGGGAAGGGAAGGGAAGGGAAGGGAAGGGAAGGGAAGGGAAGGGAAGGGAAGGGAAGGGAAGGGAAGGGAAGGGAAGGGAAGGGAAGGGAAGGGAAGGGAAGGGAAGGGAAGGGAAGGGAAGGGAAGGGAAGGGAAGGGAAGGGAAGGGAAGGGAAGGGAAGGGAAGGGAAGGGAAGGGAAGGGAAGGGAAGGGAAGGGAAGACCTTGATCTTTATACTGACCAATGAGATAAGCCTTACACATTTTTAAGTTTATTTTTGACAACTGATTGAGGTGTTACCAGCTATTAAGTACGATTCAAGAGCAAATATTAACACTAGAAAGAAGAAATCCGATCCACCACCACTGTTTCAAAATACATCCATTTCTCATTTGGAGATGACGTCTCTCTGGCAAGGTAGTAGAAAAACTGTAAATACCGATAGAGCTTCCTCTCCCGATGTTCCATATACATACCGATGCTGTTCCTACACCTACGCTCTGAGCATAAATTTATGTTGACATGAGTGACAAGAGAGGGTGTTACTCCTCTCTTTGTTTGCCTTGAGAGACACACCTCTTGTCCATTGAAAAGTAAATTCAAGATTCCAGATCACTTAAGACAGTTGCTATCCCCCCATTCAGAGTTCTGCAGCAGCACTCTTCAGATGTGTTTAGCAGTCTCTTTAGAAAATGTTATCACTTAGGACCTGCTTCTCAGTAGGTCCACGTTTGGCCTCCGCTTAGCAGAGAGTCAATCCCAGCTTAAGCTTTCGTACAAGAGCCCCTTCACGAAACGGAGTTGAACCCTGACATAACTGAGTTGAACCTTTAACCTTGAAGCTTCCTTAAAGAAGAAAGCAGCACCCAGGCCAGGAAATAGAAATTAATCGTCACTTTACCCTGAAACGCAGTGGGCTATTCTGTGCTGGCAGGATTGCTGCCGGGCTGGCCGACGAGGCGGCGGGCAGCTCCCCGGGGCCACAGGGCCTGGCACAGGGAGCCGCCGGGGGTCTCCAAGGTCCGGGAACAGCGGCAACAGCGGCAACAGCAGGGACAGAGGGGACAGCAGCGACAGCAGCAGCCACCTCAGCCGGGGCCGTCTCCACAACCGCCACAACGGCCTCGGAACGCCGCCGAACTCGGAGCTCCAGCGTGACGCCTTGTGAACCTGGCCGCGCTGCTCATGGCTAAAACCAGAGCGTTTCCTCCGGCGTGTGTTTACTGTCGGTGCCGGATCGGCCCTCACCCCGAGCTCTCCCTGCCGGGAGGGCTTTGGGGTTGGGGTTTCCCTCCCGCCGCCGCCGCGGGCAGGCCCCGCGCGCAAGGGGTCCGCGCTGGGGAGCAGCATCTCACCCGCGGCGAGAGACCGAGGGCACGACATGAAAAAGCCCCGACACAAAAATGCCACGACATGCGGCCGAGGCGGCGGGGAGACGGCTCTGAGGGAGCTGCCACTTCGCCCCGCCGTCCTCCCCTCCCGGGCCGCCCCGCCGAGCCCCGTGCGCCTCAGGTGCTGCGCTGAGGGGGTGGCTGGCTACTGAGACAGCTGCCCAGGGCACTGCTCATGGCACCGAGCCTGACGGAGGTCAACAAGTGTTGAACAATGCTCTCAGACATCGGGTCTCACTTTGGGGTGGTCCTGTGTGGAGCCACGAGTTGGACTTGGTGATTATTGGGAGTCCTTTCCACCTTGGGATGTTCTCTGATTCTAGGTCAGCAATCCAGTAGCTGATGAGAAGTGTGGAGTCATTCAAAGGGAGGAGAGAGCACAGCACTTCTCGTTTGCAGAAGCGGCTATTTGGTAACCAAACCGACGATTCCTTTGCTTCTAGAGCAACTAACAGCAGGGATCCGCTTTACAATAGAGGGAAAAGAGTCGTTGGCATGTCATGTGAAGTAAGCTTCAAATCCCAGAGGATGATTTTGTTGGAACTTTATTCAGCTGAAAACACAGAAGCCTTGCTTTTGCTTGTGTTAGTTACAGCTCCAGTTTACTTTGGTTGGGAGGGAAGGCATTCCAGGCTAATGTGCTGTACCTGTTCCTTCAGCTCATTGTCCATAAACGGAGGAGCAAACGAAATCAGTTTAATCTCCATAAAATGCAGCAGACAAAGCGGAGTAGAGGGCGATCTAGCACTTAATTTTTCCTGTAAGCAGGAAACCCAGAACTCAACAACACTTTTCAAATCTTGTCCTGCAGTAAATGACCAGCTGAGTGAAGCTTGCATTTAGAGGATGTGCTCCTCCAGTAGACGGAAATAGCTTTTCCTCTTCACAAGTGCAACTGAGTGGTGGACTGGCAGCTACGTGGTTAACTAGTTGTGCCAAAGGGGTTGTGTTGAATGCACAGAAAAATATGCAGGTCCCAACAGTAAAGGGTTGTCTGTAGGCATGACACCGAGTACAGATGTTGTCTGCAGGTTCGTGCAGAGTGCACCGCGCCAATAAGCACCCAGAGTCGGAATGCACACGAAGGTCTTTTAATTATATAATTACTTATAGAACTCTGCAGAGTCAGGCACTTGGCCATCTTTCGCAAAGCAAGCACACCTCTGACTCGAATCACCGTCATTTATACACAGGAAACTTGTGAAAACTCTCTCTTTGGCTCCTTTGGATTGGTTATTACAGCTCACCTAACTTATCTCCACTGAGCTTGTGCATTACAGAGGAATACCGGGGGGGAGGGGGAACAGGAGAGGGGGGACACACACCGAATCCCACATTAGCATAGATTAGCATTTTGACAGGTGTGATTTTTAATGTGCTAATGACCCTTAATGAGAAAAAGGTTACTATAGGTCAGTCTGGAGCTGGTGTTCTCCTTCCTGTTTTTTCCCTTTTAGCCCTTCTCTTCCTTGCTTCTGCTAGCTCAAGGCTACCTGTCTCTCTCCTTCTTTATTTTCTCAGCTAAAAGACTGCACAAGCTACACGCCTCCCTATTTGCTTCAACATTTCCTTGGTTTTGTTTTTGTTTTTTTCCCAGCTTTGGGACGACACAGGTGTGGTTTGATATTTGCCAGTATAGCTAAAACTCACGCCAGTCTGCTCACGCACAGTAAGTAGTAAGATTTAAGGACTGGTTTCATCGGCTTCTTCCATACTAACATCCTTCTTATGTTTTAGATATGCTGTAGTTAAATCAACACTAAGTTACTACTTGTGGAGTAATCGCCTTAAGCGACTAGGCATCATAAGCACACCTCCATCCCAAAAGCTACCCGCCTCCAAGGTGCAACCACCCCTCACTGAGCACGCCCTCGGAATTTCTCACAGTCTGTACCTTTAAACGCAAGTGAGATCATTTCTACCAAGCACAACCAAGATATGCATGACTAGAGTCACTCAAGCTCCACCTTAAAGATAGAAAATAATACCAATTGCTTTAAGAGAAAGGGGATGTTAGGGAAGATACTATCAGGAAGGATTCCTTCTGACATCACTCGACAGGCTGAGCCTCTCACTCCCCCACCCCCACTCCATTGGGACGCCGTGGGGTAAGATCTGAACGCTTGCTTATACCAGGCGTCTCTGTGGAATCTTAGAAATCTCTAGAGTTTTGATGCTTTTTAATGTCTTAATACCTAGGCTGTGTACCTGTGCATTTCATGCATGCTAGCTTGCTTTTGCAGACAGTGAATTTATCACTGACAATCCAAAGAACCTGTGTACCTGTCGCCGTAAGAAATTGCACTTAATTGCATTCTTCCTAGCTGTGAGAGTTCTCCTTGAATGCGACTAGAGCGAGGCCGTACTGCGTTGTTGGTGAATCCGTGACCGTGATAGTTCAGCACCCTGAATCCGACGGGACCCATGACGGTCAATCGGCTACACCCCTTAACGCGACACTACTAGACGAAGAAGATGACAGGGCTTGCATGCACTGCATTAGGCTTTGCATGTGAAAACACCCCCAAATAATGTCACGTACACTTAATGTTTTTAAAGGGAAAAAAACAGGAAGGTGTAGTCTCTCTGTAAGCTACAGCCCTACATAGTTAAGGCATCAGCATTCATTCCTTTGCTTGATAGCAAAGTATGAACATACAGAAGAGTTAAATATTTTCTTTGCATTCTTAAAGGCGATTTTTCAGACTTGGGCTTCAGTTGTTGGAGTTGAAGAAATCAGTAGACATCCTTACTTTTACGTTAAGACCAAAATCTTTATCTAAGATTGTGTTATCTAACGCAACTAAACTCCCACCCCCACATGGTTTTTTTGTAACTTCGCAATGATCTTGCTGCAGTCCCACTCAGATGGTCTTTCAGTAACATGCAAACTGCCGTGGCAGATTCTGTTACAGTGCTTTTCTATTGACAGTGTGCATAACACTCAAGGTAAAGCCCCTCATTTCGCAGTGGGGACATAAAGTGTTTCTTTGGACCCTGCTGCTTCTGTTAGTACTCATTTTTTCACAAACTTGTTGAACCTGAGCTGTGCCTACTGAGCCAACGAATGCTTTGATGACACAGTATTTTGTCAAAGCAGTTTTGCTTCTTGGAGCTACAGAAGCAGCTCTGGCTACGTGATAGCGAATTGTGCTGCATTGGCAAAACCAGACTTAGCTACAGACTTACAACACTTGCTAACTCGATCTATTTCAAATCTCATTTTAACTTTAAAGGACAATCAGTTTTGTGGCTCCTGTCTTACTAATTTGTCTTGTTTTGCATGGAAGGGCAGCCTGTGAATGTTTTGCTTTATTGCATGCTTCAAAAAAAGGCTGAGGAAGAGACTGGAGGAACCTTTTCTATTCTATGGACTTTCCCCCGAGAGTGTGGAATTGCAGGCTACTTGGATGAATGTTCCAATGTGAGTAAGGGAGCAGACCTCAGCCAAAGGAGGTGGAATCCTTGCTTAATAGTAAGTATCAGTGTGGGGACATCTTTGCTTAACGGGAGCCATTTAAACTCTTCATAGAAACAAAATAAGCTGGACATCTTATGCTTGGAAAGCAGTATGGTTACACAGCTGCTAACATAATGACTTGAGTCTTCTGCTCTGCAACTTCAGGTTTTGTTTTCAAGAAGTGCATACATCAGTTTAAGCTTTGGACAAGGAGATTTGCAATGCAAATAGTGATAAACCAGAATCAGCGGCGCTGACGAGTGTAATGGTGAAATGCAGCAAATCAAGTATTCCTGGAGAAATGTGAGATTACAAAACTAGTAAGCCATGAAGCACTTTTGTTGCTGTTGTTGGTTGTTTTTTAAATCAATTCTTATATGCTGAAATAGCACCTTCAAGAAAATCTGTTTATCTAGCCAGGTAACGGTGTCTCCCTGTAAACAGGAAGGAAATGCCAGGAGCAGCCATACCTCTTTGCTGTCAAAATAAAGAGCAAGTCGAGGCCAACATCATGCCATAGTGCAAAGGCTTGTTAAGAAAGATCATTCTAAGAGGTCTGCAAGAAAAGATGACTTACTTTGTCATAAGTTTGTCAAATAGAATGGACGAGTTAGTAGTCGAGTACCGACTGTGTCCGACTCTACAGCTGCGGCGCAGCTCCAAGTCCCTGTTTTCTCCGTGGACTCGTCTCACAGTTTTTGCACCAGCTCTACTCCTCAAGGTTCTGGTGACTGAAACGCAGAAACAAAGGATTTTGAAACAGTGAAGATGGGATTCTCCTTATTTCACCGTTGCTCTTGTAAAATGGAAACAGACAGACAAAAAAGGCACCCTGAAGTGGATTGAGTTTTCTTTACATTTCAGATCAGAAGTTGGTGTCACAACCACTGCATTCCACTAATTTATCGCTCTGCACGTTTAAACTGTCTACTTAAAACTGGGACCTGTAGGGAAATTTTTAAAGAGACTGAAAGCTAGACAGACAAAAACAAACGTGCAACTTTTGTTCCATGCAGGAGGGAAATCTACTCCACTTATTTCTGTCTTGGAAAAGTGAGAACAATCAACACCTTTCTCTAAGGTGTTTTCACTCCATTCATGTCAAACTGTATGTAACAGTGCTCAAAACAAACACTAGGACATTGCAAGCCTCTTCCTAAGAGGTGTATGTTTGATTACTCTGTTTATGCATGCAGCACTTCCATTTCCTGCATTAGGATCTAACAGCTCAAGGAGGGAAGAATCGTTTCAAGAGAAACACCCAAACACCACATAACTCAAACTCGTGCTTTTTAGAAAAAAGCCTGCCCATTGTTTGCCATACAGCACCCTTTGGCACAGGTTGGTTGCTTGCACTGTCATTAAAAGAGCCAAGAGGACAAGGGGAAGGGAAGAGCTACACCGCTGTGCTGCTAGGATCACAGCTAAGGTTTACTTTTGTGCTTGCCAGCTATAAAACTGAGTTTGAACTTACCAAGTATCGATTTACTTTGCACAATTAGAACAGTTTGCTTTGTGCCTACCAAGCTGCAATTCACACTGCTCCCTCCCCAAGGAATTCATAAAATCTCCTATTTGCACCTACCTCTCTTCACAGAAAAGTCACTGAGGAGTGAATTCAGCTGACTACAGAAGGCTTTGGGGCCAAATGAAAGCCATGGAGTGACCAAGTGCCATCCTCTTCAGTAACCTGCGCAAATAGGTATCCCGGGGACTTACAGCCACTTACCTGTGCTATATTCTTTTTTTCGTTCCAATTTTGGCTTTCTCAACTGCCTACATTAAGAAAGAGGACACGGCAGAGAAGGGAGAAAAGACTTGTTGTATTAGACCCATCAAGGATGGGAAATTTCACCATGTTTACAAGCCAGTGCTCCATGGTATACAAAGAGAAGCCTGTAGGCCTCACGCAGGATCCACATCCCAAGTCTGTTGCGTGCCATATACACGCGGTTCTGTATGTACCCACATTTCCTAGCTTGCTCATGTTGAATTCTCAAAATTATGAGCAATAGCACCCAAGTGGAAAAGATACATGTCCTGGTTTCAGTTAGGACAGCGTTAGTTCTCCTCCTAGTAGCGGGTAGGTTGCTATGTTTTGGCTTAGAATGTGTGAAAGGATGTTTAGAAGAGTGCTGATACCACCCCGATGTTTCAATTGCTGCAGAGCAGTACTTACAACAAGCCAAGGACCTTTCGGTGTCTCACTGTCCTACTGGCGATCAGAATCGGCGCACAGCAACAGCTGCGAGGGGACAGACTCAGGATGGCCGACCCCAACTGGCCAAAGAATTCTATGCCTTATGGCAACACGCTGCACCATGGATAGGGCGGGGCAGCCGGGCTGCTAGGGGTTACGCTGGGCACTGGTCAGCGGGTAGTGAGCAACTGCATTGTACATCACTTGTTTTGTACACATTACTAGTAGCAGTACTATCATCATCACCATCATTATTATTATTTTCCTGTCTTAATAAACTGCCTTTATCTCAGCTCGCGGGCTTCACTGTCCCGTTTCTCTCCCCCATCCCAGAGAGGGAGGTGGGAGGGTTGCAGAAGGGCTGTGTGGTGTTTAGCTGCCGGCCGGGTTAAACCACAACAACACCTCAAAGGGGTTGGGGAAAAAAACAGGTTTTTTTAGAAAAGCAGAAGACTTTCACTGAGAAGAGGGATTCTAGTTTTAAGGTACTGGTACGCCATCAGCATGCTCATAGGCCTCTGCTGATTTTAGCCGGAGGTTTATCAGGCCACAACTCACTGCACATGCTTTCTCTCTTGCTTTTCAATCTACAAATCGAACAGAGATTGAACATATAGAAATACAGTACCTTGAAAAGCATCTTCTCTTGACATTTCCCCTCAGTACCGCCATACTTTCTTCAAAGCTGGAGACTGAACACCGCAGGATGCTTTTGCTCATTGATCTTAAACGGTGTCTGTTGAAACATTCAATACTGGGAGAAGAATAATCCTAGGGAAAGAAGGAAACAAGAATATATTTATGTGAACCACGTAGACTCAGATAAAGAAATTCTGCCTCACGCAAGTTTAATTGACCCTCCTGACTTGGTAGTGGGGCAACTAATGGCAGGCAGACACTGAAACGCTGCTGTGCTCAAGAAAAACCGGGAGAGAAAAAAAAAAAAAAAGCTTTCAAAACTAAAGCTTCCCTTTCCCCACCGTTTTCTTGTGGATAACTTAAGCTTAATATCCTTGGAAAAAAGATATTGCAGCAAAACCTTTCACATAAACTTAGGGTTTCGTGAAAAACTACAACAAAAACAAAAAACTTTATATTCAAATGAATTTAAATTAAAAAAAATAAACTAATTAATTTAAATTAAAAAAAAAAATAATTCAATTGACTGTTCAGAGGAACAGTCAAGCTTGACATTATACATCCTAGAATTAAAATCTAGTTTGAGTTTTTCTCCCATCTCCAGACCTTGCTAAAGATGCTTATTAGGAGCTCTGTCAAAAAAAGTGTAAGGCTTGTTATATCAAAGCTTCGAACCCTTCTTACTGCCCTTGACCTTCTTCACATTGCTGCTCCTACAAGGGTGAGCACTATCATTTTTAGTACGGGAGGGAAGCTGTGATATCCTTGAGTGGGGGGTCGTTCTGTTTACAAAATGAAGTTCCAGTAAGAGTACATCAAATGAACCAACTTTCTTTGAACTTTAATTCATCGCTATATTGAATGAATGACCTCTGGATTTCTCTCTCCCATTTGGAAGTCAATTTGAAAACAAACTACCTCTGCCATAAAGAGCCAGGCATCAGAGACACCTGTTGCGCCTCAAGAACAGAGAAGGTATGAACGACAAGAGCAGCTGAATAAAATGCAACTTGCCATTAGAAATGGGTGTACTGGCATCTACAGGTGCCGCTGGCATCTCCTCATCTGGTTTCTCGTCTTCAGTAGCAGGGTTCTGCTGTGGTGACTTGGAGTTGTCGCATGGAGCACACGCTGCAGAGATGCGACCTTGCAAGAAAGAATAGATACCAAAGATCTTCGTCGTGCATTTTCAGTTACAAATGCAGAGACAAGTCTTCAAATCCTTAGCGTTAAAGCACGTACCTCTTTTCTCACGAGATTCTTTAATTTGTTCACAAAGTCGTCTAAACTCTGTATCCATTTCGTTCCTCACCATTGAATATGCAGTGTCTTGCAAAACATAGGCGCTGTGACTATCTGAAATTTTACACACTTTAACTGAATGTTGTCTACCAACCAATGAAACTGTTTTGATCACAGAAAAAAATTGCTTTCTTCATAGGTTTGTTCCAAAAGGTTCTCTCAGTGAATATTTTCAGCATAACAACATCGAAGTTAATTAAAACAAAAGCACTAGTTCCTTGGGAACACTTATATCACAATTCCATGCCCAAGTAGCAAAATGATAAAATATTTACAGTCTGGATGTCCAAAATCATCTAATCCATCCGAAGTCTATTGTCCGCACACAGCATTTATCCATCTATATGTTTGACAGATTTTTTAAACTAGGGCTAAAAAGCACATCCTCACCTGTAGATCTTTGATCCGGGTAGTACTCGAAGGCATTGTTACAGATTAGATCGATGTCCTTCAGCTAGTCTCCTGCAGCGAGGTACTGGCGCGAGTCAATTTGAGTCAGAACTGTTGAAAGATCCATCGGCTCTTTAATCCTTGTGGCATAGTCAGGTACCTGCAGATCAAATACAAGCATTCAGAGGTTTTCTTAACCTTGCACACTGTCTACCAAAATTATTCTGAAGACTTTAAATAAACGACTTCCTAAAAACTCTGAACATTTGCGATGCATCAGAAGATGCTGAAATTAACCAGTTTGCTTCTCAAAAATGGAAGGGCTTTTTCATTTTTCATTAGAGCGGCCACGAGAGGACAACAAGAAGTAGGGAGGTCAGAAGCACGTGCATGGTAGAGAAGAAACACTGAGGGTGGGAGATTCATTTCACTTTGCTTCAGAAAATCACAACAGTGAAAGCTGAGCAAGCCATCCGGCATTCTCTTTGTTGTCGACATTGAGGAAAAGGTGCATGAATTGCACCTGTGAAGTACCTATTGCAGGCATCTACTTTAGAATGAGATAACTGGGCCCTGAGGTGCTCATTTCTTCCCTCAGAGCAGAAGAGGAGCCTAATGACCAGTTCAGATGAGGACATATGTATCTGTCTAGATTTTTCACAGCTCAAGAACCTAGGAGAAAAGGGGAAGAAAAGCCAGTGGAGGCCCACATGAAGACGACTTTGCTGATCCCCAGGTATATTCAAGTTACACCTGTCTTTGAAATATACGCCCCTAGTTTAGGCTTATCTCATAAATTAAGGAGAAAAAGGCATCTAAGCAGCCAATTGGAGGAAAAAGAAAACACACTGCACTTATGGTTGATTCCTATTGAGGAGTTCCAGATGAAACAGAGAACAGGATCTCAAAACTTATTTTTACAAACTGCTGCTCCTATTCCTGTTCCCACAGGAACTGACAGTCCAAGAAAGGGCTTCAGACTTCACTCAAGTACTCCTGTAAATACTGTTTGTAATTATAAGGAAAGATCTCTGTGCTTTTCAGTGCTGTGACACGCCTACGTATCAAAGCCTTTTCACGAGCAAACTGTGTTGGCATTTGGACTGGCTTTTTAGAATGAAACCAGGGCTTTCAGCAAATAATCCCATAAGAGACATTTGAGAGTCAGCAGAAGTAAAAGCACTGCCTCTGCTTCTTGCAAAATCCTAACAGTGCAGCCCTAAAAACAAAGTTGAACCTTCCCCAAAACGCTGAGAAGTACAAACACTGAGAAGTTACAGACACACACGGATCAGCACTACTTTACCTTCTGTGGGTCAACGGGCTTTGCAAATTCCCTGAAACGTCTGTCAGTGGCAAGTCTGTGAGTAACGTCCCTCAAGAAAATTCTAAGGTCACGCAAGGTATCCTCCTCTTCCTCCTCCAGCATCCCTACTTTTGTGGGGATCACTCTTGTGGCTTCTGAGGCTCAGCTGGTGGTGCTACAGGCACGACTTCCAATGTCCAATCAACTTCAATTCATCAGGAAAAATTGGCCAATTTACAGTACTCAAATACAAGCATATGACAAATTACTGACAGAAAATGACCACCAAAGCAAAGCCCAAAGAGCTAGTAACTTCGATAGGAAAGTTTTAGATGTACTTCTCATATCCTCCTCACCTCTTTTCTTTACAGGAGGCTTAGCCACTTCATTTAGAATTAGGTCCTCAGAAAAAGGCTGCTCTCTCTGCCCTACCAGGCAACTCAATATTGCACACTTCTCCAAATTCCGTATTAAATCATTTTTGCATCTAAAGCAGAAGGAGGAGAGACATTTCAGATTTAAGGCCACAAAAAACTCATCTTCTATTCCAAAAAGACGAGTACCTTTTCAAATTAATTATAACCTGAAGAACACAAACTGAAAAAAGTTATCTTCCTGGCCTTAAAAGGCTACATTTTCACAGGTTGGCACGGCAAATTCAAATATCACCTTTAAGAATCACCTGTAGAATTAAAGCTCGCTGAAGGGATTGTACGCTACACTGGTAAAGTAATGGCTTTCACCACATCCAACAGCGCCTCCTTTGTATTTACTTGCCTTGCTGCAGCCTTTACTTAGAACCTTTACGGCTATCGAGGGAAGAGACAGGCTTCAGCAGACAAGTGAGGGCTTTTTGCTGAGTTTTTATTTCTCTACCAAAAGGTGTCTGAAGTAGCTAGTACGTCTACGTCTTCCTCCATTTTCAAGTTCTAGTAATAAAAGGTAGGTGAGGAATTTCACTACTTATTTTAGAAGGAATTTACAGCCTGTACAAAAACTTCTGTGGGAACTCAAGCACTTTCAAAGCAGTTGATAATAAACACGTCTAGGTAAGACCCGTTCTCTTCCCCCAGTGACTGAGACCAAATCATCAGAATGAGAACAGTGTGGTCCTGTTTTGGGCACCTTCCCTTAATGTAAACTCTCAGAAGTCAATGAAGTTCTGCACCTACTTTTACTACAGTTTATTTAGGATTACAACTAGAATTCGATTCCAAAGTTACTTTAGCAGAAATTGGAACTCAGCTTTCCAGCTTGGAAAGCTTTGGCCTATATGAAGAAAGAAACTGATTTACTTATTTTTTTTTAATCAAAGTGTTTCAATTCTCTACTAAATTGCATTATTAGCAGTTTACCCAACGTAGCATGGAATGGCAGACTGTCAGAAGAAATCTCTTCAGTAAAAACATCCTCTTGTAATTTCAAGCACTTCATATTCTTGACTAAACCACTTTGTAGCCATCAGAATTATTGTATTAATTTATTCTTTGCATGTGTGAGAAGGGGGTGAAAGTCACTTGCTTGACTCAGAAAAAACCTTAAGCAGATGCTTTCACAGTATTCTTTTTCTCTAAGCAAATTTTAAGTGATTTGTTAGGGTGCCTGAGTAATAACAGCATGCATTTAAGAAAGCACAGCATTTTGATGCTGAAAGCATTCATAAATTACAAGACACTGAAGAAATAGTAAGGAAAGTATTGACAAATACCTCTTCTGGGAGATCTGAGTGACGTACATCAGACGGAGCAAGCAGCAAAACTGGCAAAAATGCTGGAATGTTAAGTAGTAGTGTTAGAAAAGTAAGTTTCAAGGCAGGTCCAGCGTTGTCCCACCATAAATGGATATCTGGGACATAAATTGTGCTTGGTGCTGTCTTCTGAGCATTTCGGATCAGCTAGTGAAAAGGAAAGCTTGCGTAAGAAAACTAAAACACGTACAAGAACCTGTTAATACATAGCTACATAGCCATCTGACTGCCCCATGAAATGAAACTATGTGAACAGAGTGGCAAGCATCCTTTCACATAAGGAATTTCTCTGTGCACCCTTTCAGATTATCAGTATTCGGACAACTCTAGTCAGAAGATGGGAAGGATATATTCAGGCAGTGGCTAGACACCGTAGCTATATGGCCACAGCCACAATCATCGCATAACAAAGAAAGGAAATGTCCCTCTTAAGGGACACATCAGTATTCAGTCGTGTAACATGTCTGTCCTTACTTGTATGGCTCTCAAACGTTTCCACTAAAGGTAAAAATATTTTAAGGTAGTGATGCCAAACAAGAAAATGGATTTCCTGCCTAAAAGTAAAAACACCAAATCTGTTCATTTTTTCTAGTTAAAACCACATCACTGTGCAAATGAAGTGTTTTCTGAATGTTAATGCTTTTATTGCACATACTGCAACAGCACAAGTTGTGTATGTCCGTGCGAAAGCAAAATAAACAGAAGCCCCAAACCTCGGTTGCCTTACTAATATAATTTAGAAGAAGCCTACAAAAAGTAGCCGACATGCAGTCTGATACAGAGCCATCTACTGGGAGCACACAGTCTTAGGAGGCAATGAGAACTACTTTCTGGATCCCAGTGACATGAACAGCATTTCTTTCCACAAAGAGATGTTTATTAGCAACACCGCCCAGCTTCCTGAGCTGCTAGCAACAGCCTCACTGTAAAACTGGGTATGGAAAATGTGGACATGTACAACATCCAGATTGTTTGTGGTGCTGTCTAAAAGAAAAGGGGATTTTCAGACAGAAGCAAACATCCCAGCGCATTAAAACAAGGCCACCTCCATTACCAATTAATTTTGCTCACCTTACTTGCAACTCGATTGATCCTTTACATACAGTCAGTGAATCCGATGAGAAGAAAAAGAAAAAAAGGTACCTGTCCGCAGATTTCTTCTGGCGATGCAACGTTTGTAAGCAGAACAGAAAGGTCCAGGGTGTGAACGGGAAACTTCTCCAAAGCGTGCAACACCACGGGTGCCACGTAAGAAACCTGGCCGTACCCTTCTTTTCCTACTATTAGCAGACGGGGCTGGCATGATGTTGGTTCGCAGAAAGCACTCCTAGAACAAGAGTTAAGAAAACAAGCTTATAAATGAGGTGCTGAATAGACACACAGATGTTCCAAGTAATTTTCCTATAGACTTTCTTTTCCCTCCCCAAATAATCCAAATGGCAGCGGTACATTAAATACATGTAAGATTTCCAGTTAAGTTATTCACTCATTCCAATTGTTTCACCTTCTTCCCTTGTGTTTCCTATTCTTTAGTAAACCAAGACTGCAAATTAATATCCCTGCAATCTTGCTTTACTTTATTATAAATTTATTATTTATTATATATTTATTATTTACTTTATTATAAATTTATTTTTATTTAAAAATAAATTGGTGAGGAGCATTTGTTTCCCCACTACAATCAGGCTGTACCTCTGCTGGCTTAAATCAAAGATGCTAGAGACTTAGCCTTGCTCTAAAGCACAGAAAATCTTCTGGACAGCACAGCAATAGAAACGGAGAAAAATAACTGATCCAGCTGTGACAACATGATCTAACTTTCCAGCTGTGGGCTTGCATGACTTCCATACTAAAATATCACAAGATTAACACAACTTGGTGGCTTAACAAATAAAGACACCATTCAATTTTTTCTCAAGGTGTTTTAACAAGCCATTTCTCAGTTTTCTTTCTGCTACATAATTCACTACTGGTTTAACAATCCTGGAAAACAGAAGGGCAAAAGGTGGCAACACAAACCCATAAAGTTGGGGTATTTTTAGCTAAAAGGACAGACAGCACATTTATGTGGTCTTGAGTCTTTCAAAGAATGCCATGGATTAAGTCAACGTGTTCTGGTAGTCTACTAATCACTTTGGCTTACAAAGAGAAGCCTGGGCTTTTCAATTTGGTCATTCAGAGCAACTTCGTTACAACTTTAGTCCCTCCACCCTTTCTTCTTGTGAATACCAAGCACCCCTTCAACACACAAACTTGATGTTGCCCCTTCCTCTACCACCCCTCGCACTTTTAACAGCTGGAACTGTTCACAAAGACTCAGCAGACCTGAGAATTTAAACGTAACAGGGATCTACCTTTCTTTACCTGCTGAAACAGAGGCGTTTTTTCTCTGGTCCGTCAGGCATTCCATCTTTTAATTCATCTCCAGAAACCAAGCATGCATCGTCATCACTGTCAAACATATCATCTTGTAAAATAGGATTGAAATGCTCTGAAAGGCAAAAGAGGTTTGTTAACTTTCCTGAATAGCCTTTGTCTCTTTCTCTTCCATTAATACAGCTTCTAAATCAGTGCCAAAACCCTTTCTTCATTTGAGAGCACACACTGAAAGCTATTTCCTAGAGTTCAGCCCACCACAGATCTAAGGAGATGGCACAAGGCCCTACAAAGCTCTACTAAGTCCCACTGATGTGTACGTGTAAGGTACGCTACTCTTGGTGATTTTTTTCTCCCCCTTAGAATAAAGGAGATTACAAACACTTTCTGCAGTTGCTTAATAGCTAAAAAAGAAACAAACAAGACCATTTCTTTCTGGAGGAGGTTCCCACAATGAAAGCACAGGGATAAAGGATGTGATGGCCACAGAATTCCATTCATCTAGTAAGTATCAATGCTAATTGATCTCACGTGTATAGTACGATCCACAAACATTTAAATTAGGAGACTGGTTAAAAAGGACGATAGCTAAAACAATATTTAGCTTAGACCAGTTATACTTGTATCCTGGTTCTGACATTCTTCAGAAAGGAATTAGAAACATTGACCTAGAAATGCTTCCCCTCCAAAGATCTGAGTTTTGATTTTTTAAAGAAAAATAGGTGCATTATACTTCAAACCTCAAGTCAACCTCTACAAATGCTAATTATCTTAGCTGCCGTCAGAAGCAGCATGCTTCAGTAGAGAACGCATCGTCCTTTACTGTGTATTGAGTCATTCAGAGCTTCCATTTGGCATTTCAGTTTTGAATCCACAATAAAACCTATGCGTTATATTCCAGACTTGCCCAAAAAAAAGACACGCACATGCAAATAATAAAATTCTACCACCATTATGTCTGAAAGGTTTAAGTTGATTGCACAAACCACAAGTTTTTGCTTTAGCAGAATTATAAAGAAGTGGATGCTGTGGTTATACCTTGCTGTCGGTCCTCCTTTAGTGCAAGCTGTGCATGCGGGAAGATCTTCTGCACAACTTGTAAAATATTCTCTACTGATCTTTGAAAAAGTGGCTTGAAAATGGGTGAGAGTGCTTGTATGGGTGAAGCCTTGATCCTGTTTGAAGCTGGAACAACCTTCTTCATAGCCATGAAAAAGTCCTTTGCTTTTATTTTAATAGAATTAACGTCTAGTAGCAACTTCTCCCTACTTGCATAAATCTGAGGATAGCATCGGCGTAGAGAGCACAGCGCAGCTTCAGTACATAAAGA
The DNA here is from genome assembly GCF_965140915.1 of Aythya marila. Taxonomy (NCBI): domain Eukaryota; kingdom Metazoa; phylum Chordata; class Aves; order Anseriformes; family Anatidae; genus Aythya; species Aythya marila. The sequence continues at coordinate 591,380 of NW_028137167.1, read as the reverse complement.
TTTGATATCTGCACCACAGTATCCTAACAAACAAAAATCAAACGTTACATCAGTCAAGGCCCAGGTTTACAACATGCAACATTTAAAGAATTTGTAAGGCCAAAACCAAACAGCTTAACAGGGAATTCAAAGTGCTACCGCTCTGCAGGGAAGTTTCATGTTGCTCACTGCCTGATATCCTGCGCTTATGCAGCTGAAGCAGACTCCTCATCAAAAACTATACTCTTGAGGAAGATGCCCCAGAACCATTTAACGTTCTTAGACAACAAGAGGAACGACAACAAAGAGTAAATAGATGAAAGCATCTCACTCTGATTGCTATGAAGGTGTGCCAGCTGCCTCGTTGACTACTTGTGCAGCAAGGCACAAGAGCATGGGTACTGCCTGGTACAAGCTAAGGTTCTTTACAACTTGGTCACAAGCAAGAATCCGTTTCTGTTTCAGTCTTACCAATGCATTTCTCAGCTAGTTCATCAAGCAACATGTCCGGTGGCTGAGGGGTCCAGTCACGAGTATGAATCTTGACAATTTCTTTTCTAGCCTGGAAGCAAAATCATTGCATTTTAGCTTGTCCCAAGTTTTCCTTAAAAATACCAACAAGAAACAAACAAACCAAAAGGCAAACAAGTAAACAAAAAACAAAACAGTCCTCCCTCAAAACCCCTCATCTATTAATACGCTTTTCTTACTTGCTCAACTTTCAAGTATTTTACAGTTATTTAATATACACTCTGCATTGTCAACCAGGAAATTGAATAGTTCTTATTTGTTATACTGAACTTTTTCTAGGAACCTACAGTGAAAGAAAAGGCATTTATAGCTTCAATAACAAGTTTCCAAACTACGAGACCTAAGGACCCAGAAGAAAATACTGTAATGAAAAATTTATCCAGAAACATTTCTTTGCTGTCCAAAAAACTTCTCTAAAACTTAGCAAGCTTTCATTGGGACAGTCTCATTACTTCATCACATTTGCTTTCCAGTCAGTAAATTCACAGAAAGCACTTCTGGCACAATGCTTCCAATTGCTACAATTACTATAAAGAAGAAAAGAATTATGACTCAAACTACTACCACTGATCCGGGGCACAATCAAATGCAAACACATCCCCTATTCATTCATAAGCGAAGGATTGAGACCAAAAACACAACTTCATGATGAAAACACCCAAGTGGACTAAATAATTAAGCAAACAGGTACAACTTGGGGAATGAAAGGTTTGATTATAGAACTAACTACTTAGTGGTATCATCCTGACCATATATATCCAGTACCAGATTTGCCCTCCATGGAACAATGCAGTGTCTCCACATATCACTCGTTTGTTCAAGTTGTCAATTATTTTTTTCCTATAAAGTTGGACTTTGCCATGGTAGCACTAACGTTGAATTTAAGTTCTCACCTCTTTATTTGGCAAGTTGAAGAAGAACTCTCTGCCAAAGCGTCCTGGTCTTTGTAAAGCAGGATCTACAGAATCCAGTCTGTTGGTAGCTCCGATTACCACGATCTCCCCTCTGTTATCTATGCCATCCATAAGCATCTGAAGAGTTGAAACAATGGAAATAATAGAAAAATATAAGTTTTACTTACTGGTTCAGTACATTTTGTTACATTCCACATGACTTTCTTGATGCCGGAATAACCTTCTTCCTAGTGGTCATTCAAAACTGGGAAAAAAATAGTCTACCAAGTCGGGGTTTTTTTTGATTTGATAATAAATCTGCAGACTGTTAAGTCATCAAGCACTTCAAGACTGTTTGAAATAATCTCTACGTTAATATAAAAGGAGTACCGCACACTTCTGCTCAGGAAGAAAATCACGGAAAATGTCAACTTTGATTTTAGATGTTGAATTTGTTGCAGTGAGATCTTCCTCATCGCATGATTCTATTTGGATTTAAACCATATTATGTATGGAGAGACCAAGATTAGGACAAGAACAGCACAGAGTTCAGCATGAAGCCAATCAGGAGCTCAAGTTTGTATTCTTTGTATTCAACTTTACCCTTCTCTTGCTCGAAGGATCTGCTTTTTGAGTCTCCTTCTCTTCACTAGGAGCATGTTCCCTCTTGCTTCGGTAATGCTTTTTCTCAGTGGTTTTAGTCTCGTCCTTTGTATCTTGGCATCTCTCTGTAACAGCTGAGGAGGAAAGGTTTTTAGAGCTACATTCAGTGTCAGACTTGAGAGAGGAAGTTTGCCGCAATTTCTCACCAGGCTCACAAGACTCTTTGCCGTACAAAACGGTTTCTTTTGAAATGAGGCCACGTTCTTTTAATCTTCTTGGTTTCTCCTTGTCTCTACCGTCATCACATTGGTACTGGGCGAGGTATTCATCATTCCCAGGAGATTTCGGAGGGTCCGCGACACTGCACAAAATAAAATCACATTTCTCACTTCTGCTGAAGGACATGAATATTACGAGTAAAATCTTCCAAAGGCAAACAAACAAACAAAAACCTCCGGACTAAAGGAACGCTCGCAAAGATATGCCATTTAGAAACCTCTCCTGTGATTAGGACACCTTCTTCAGCTCCCAGAGAAAGTGCTTTTGCCCCTCTTGCTTCTGAAGCCATTGCACTAAAAAAGCAAACGCATCTGTCTCCCTCCACATGCTGCTCTGAATAAGAGCCAGAATATTCAAAGCCACTCTATTTGTTCTCCCCACATAGCCAAAAAAACACCAGTTGAAAGAGTTTTCTACCTCTCTCCACGAATTTACATTCACATATCCTATGACTGCAAAAATAGAAGGCGGGGCTCAGGAGGAACAGCCAGTGCTGGAAATGAAAAAAAGCAGCCTGTTTCTTCAGAGTCTTAAGCCTATGCTACTAGGAACAAAACAAAACAAAACAAAACAAGAGGAGAGGAGAACAACAGCGGGAAATTTACCTATTCTCCAGGTGTTCAATTGCAAAGCCTCCACTGGAGGATCAACAGTTGTGAATTCAGTGTGCTTAGGAGAAATCAGATCTACATCTGAACCGCAACTATTTCAGTAGTATCACGAACTTCTGTTACTCTGAAGAAGCAGTCAGCACCGTTTCTATGTTAGGAAAGAGCTGAACAGAGTCTGTTATTCACATCAAGTAGTCAGGCAGGTTTCTTCTTCTTCAGGCTGGGTTTCACTAGAACATGACTAGCCTGTAAGCCTCATGGCATCACCTTCCATCTTGACTGCTGAACCTCCTTGCTCCCTACTATCTTCTTTGCCAAGATACAGCTGTCCACATTTACTTTTCCTACTTGGCTGGACTGAATTTAAGAAGATCTTGCATCTAAGAAAGGGAACAAAAGCTGCTGCCCAGCAGCGTGTGGCTCAGGGAGGAGTGAGAAAGCTCTGTGCAGCCCCCAAGGTCCGTGCAGCAGGAGGCAGGAGGTGCTCCAGGCTCCCAGCAGCAGTTCCCCTGCGGCCTGTGCAGGGAGAGGCCCCTGGTGGAGCAGGCTGTCCCCCTGCAGCCCATGGGTCCCCCGTGGAGCAGATCTCCACGCTGCAGCCCCCCTGTGGCTGGAGGAGCCCCCGGTGGAGCAGGTGGCTGTGGCCTGGAGGAGGCCGCGGCCTGTGGAGAGCCCCCGCAGGAGCAGGCCCCGGGCTGGACTGGAACAGGCTGTGCTGAGCCTGCTTTGCCCGTGACGCTCCTTGTGGAGTGATCTCCCTGTCCTTCTGGCAGCCCTTGAGCCCTTGCCAGCCTCTTTTCTCCCCTTGGCGTTGGAGGAGGGGCAGGGAGAGAGCGCTTGTGCTGGAGCTCAGCTGCCCAGCTGAGGAAAACCACCACGGCTCTGTCTTGCCGCTGCTGCAGCACGCTGGTAGCAGCCAGCACCGTCTGTTCTTCGAGCCTCAGCAAGCCCACAGCATCTTCCCAGAAGGGATCCCTTTCCTTCACGCCTCCAGAGGCTGAGGGCTTGTGCCCCGTTTGCAAGCGCTTTCTCAGTGCCCCCTTCCCCAGAGAAGGATCCCAGCTGCTTGGCTTCCCTGCCCTCTGCTGCCAGGCTCCCGCAGCTGCTATCCCAGCAGCGCAGCAGCCAGCTGACAATGTGCTCACCTGGAGGACAGCTGCAATCTTGTCCCATGGCTCGCAGCTCGCCCAGGGATGGGGATCACCTGCTTCCTGCTGCTTTTCTCTCTGCTCTCCTTTCCAACAGCTTCCTGTGCCCTGGGATGGCCCTACCTTGGGGTAGGCTGCCTCGCCTTCCTCTTGCTCCTTCCCCTTCTTGGGAGGACTTTCTGCCCTTCCGAAACGAGATGACTTCTGCATGCATTCCTTCCCCTTGTGTGTATTGGCGCCTGAGACAGCAATGGGGTCGTCCCCGGAGCCAGCTCTCAGGGCCTGTGCCAGGCTTGGAGGGGCTGCAGGGAACATGCCAGGGGCTGGAGGGGCTGCAGGGAACATGCCAGGGGCTGGAGGGGCTGGATGTGAAGTACTATCAGTAAAGAATTTCTTTCTAAAATATATTAGAAATCTAACTTTTCAGTGTAAAGCTATTAGTCCATGTCCTGTCACTCCAGGCCCTGATAAAGACCCCCTCCCCAGCTTTCCTATAGGTTGCCTTTAAGTACAGGAAGGCTCTCAGCCTGGCACACAGTAAAAGTGATGGCAGATCCTTCACTATATTATTTGAATTTCACGTAAATAGAACAGACTATCAACTTACTTAGGAGAAGTAATACAATTTCAGAACTATTCAAAACCAAAGGCATTCCAAACTAAGTTTAAGTTCAGAGGAAATCCAAAGAAAAAACTAATTTTGAAACTAATAATCAGAGACAATAATCTTCTTCAAATGATAGATTTTCCTCCTGTACTGGGTAATATTGGTCTGTCTTTAATGCTCATCCAGACATGGCTTTGACACCGAGTATCTTGCTTTGCCTCTGCATTAAGTCTTCTTCTCATGTGAGGTAAATGTCCTGCTCTTATGGGATGGGCTTAGGAGACATACGCGCTGTGTCTCATGATGCTTGGATATCATCTTAATTCTGTGTGAAGATGAAAGGTCTCACTGCTTCCTGAACAGGGAAGTGGATGTCTGCAGTTAAGAACCCTCTGTCTAATCTAGAAACATGAAGGAAGAAGTTTGCTGGATTGCAAGTGACAGTGAAGAAAGCCACAGGTGACATATCTGACTGATTAAAATGTTATTTAGCTCAGGGCATGGCTAATGATGTGGAGCTGGAATAGTTTGACGACTGTAATTACACTCACTATCACTGTGACTTGTTTATAGGATGGTAATGCCTAAAGGTCCCACTGGAGCCTGAAACAAGGTTGTGCTGGGTGCTGCACGTGCATATCTCAGTAGCGCTTTGATAGCTAGTGATACAAACAGACAAAACAGAGATTGAAAGGAGAAACGGGGGGACAGAGATAAGAAGATCTTCCTGCAGGTCATTTAGGGTATGAGCCAGGACTTCAGTGCATCCAGCTCTCTAGTGCTCTGCTGGCCCAGTGAGATGAATGGAAAACATTGCAGCCTTGGAAAAATAGTGCTTCTTCTAATTCTTTGGCCAGTTTTGATGATTTAGGACTGCTTTATTTATTTATTTATATATTTTATTTTTTCTTTTCCCCATTTGTGCTGGAGAAGGTGAACTTTTTAAATACCTATTCTGAATTCAAATATCATTTTCATTGTTATGTTTCTGTTTTGTTGGCACTATTCGTAATGACTTCTACCCTTCAGTGGAAGCAAAAGCTTATCATACCATAAAAGTGGAAAGGTCACAGAAAACTTCAGAGCTTTTGAAGAAAGCTGAGGAAAATCCATTCCCTGTTCTAGGCAGAGGGAGTGGCTGATTTCCAGACAGGTAAATGGGCAGGATAAGGCCACTTCATGTCCGCTGATGGCCAGTTGTATGGACCGCGAAGATAATGGACTAGCAGCACAAGAGACAGTGCCAATAATCTAATCCAATACAATCTATTTCAAGTGGTAGAGACCTGATACTCTACGACAATGTGAGGAAGACCAAACTGTCAGGCAAACTTTGAGATGATCATGTTCAGGATCTAAAACTCTTAAGACAAGTGTCAACACAGGAAGGGTGAAATAAAGGCATGAATGCCATACAAGTACTGATAAATCTCAGGAAGTCTGGAAACCAGGGCAAATGGATGGAATAAGATGGTGCTTTGTGTTAGCAAGAAGCAGAGGTTAGGGAAATGTTATGGGTCAGCAATAGAGTGGTTTTGTGCAAATCGCTGCTAAAGAAAGACAGCCTTGCTAGCCTGCTCTTTGCTCTTAGCTCCAGTCTACAGTTATCAGACACATAAACAATAATGGGAATTACGGGAGACTTCAACTTCCCAGCAAAAGACTGAAAGATGATTACCACTTATTCTCATACAGATATACTATGTGATGGATTTCTTCACAAAAGTGAAAAAATATAAGACCATTTTAGACTTGGCTCCTGTACGGGTTTAAATGTAGTAAGATTTGAATAAAGTCTGATCATGAGCTGACTTTTCTCATTTTACATTTCAAGACAGACAACACCAGGCTTAGAACGAAGGTTTTGAGGCTTACAAATGCAAACTTTGAAATCTAAGGAAATGAATCATTGAGTCTGACTAAGCATCTCTGGGACTGGAGTGCAGAGAAGGCAGAGTTAAAATTCAAAATTCAGATGGGAAAAAAGCAATGAGAAAAGGTACATTTCAGAGGTTAAAAACTGCAAAAATAAAGTACGAATGACCCAAAACCTCCTTCACGTAGGAAATTAAACAATAATAGTAAATGATACTTAAGCCACAGAAACCAGGGGGAACAAAGAGAACAAATTAGGACAGTTGCATACTCGAGGCAAAAATAGATCAAAAGTTAATGATGTCTCAAATGCTGCAAATCTTATTTCCTGCATCTAACAGCAACAACAATGTGATATTAAGGGCAGTGACAGGATTCCCATTGCAAATGAGGGTAGGGCACTAGGCACAACATCATCTGAGGTGAAATAAAAATCTACAGTGATTCAAGTGAAAAATGACAAGCTGATATCTACCTAGCCTATTAACAGCATTGGCACACAGAACAACAAGTCATGTAGGAAAAATACATCACAACTGTGCAAATCAGGGATAGTCCCCAGAATGGGAGAGTAACAAATACACTTCTGTCCAGGAGAATGTAAAGAGTGATCCAGACAAGTGCAGGCCTGTTAGTTTGACATCAACGCTGGGCAAAGTTTTGTGGCAAGAAGAGATAAGACTAGGGAAGTAGCGGGTAATGTGGAATTTACAAGATAATTTATTAAAGCTAATTTGTTTCCAGAGAATTTAGTAGCTTGCCTTTGTAGGACCAGTGCTCCCCTACACAGGGGATGAACTACATCTATTTCACTTTCTGTGAGCTTCTGATACATTATCTATGGATTTGGGCTTTGGGGCTGCAAGTGAATCAAGGGAGTTTGCAATTGTTCACACTGTTCGAAGAGGGAATTACCGGCAAAGGAGAGGTTCCCTGTAGTGATTCTCAGAGACAGTTCTGAAACTGCAGCTGCTAAGGAGGCAAAGACTCATGGAGAAATGTAGGCTGGAAGGGAGCTCTGAAAACCCAACCTCCTATTCAGAGCAGAGATGACTTCAAATTTAGGTATGTTCAGTATGGACATGGTGGCCGAAGACTAAAAATTTCATATGAGCTTTGAGATTTCCAGGTGACATAAAGTTGGGAAGTCCTACCGAGCTTGAGAGAAGGATATCCCTTGTGATTGAAATGGTTCAGGTGAAGTGACATTTGATAATACAAAGTAGAGCCATGCTTAGAGATTCTCAACCAAGGGTGGTTTTTTTTGTTTTTCTTTTTTTTTTTTTTTTTGTCATGTTTGCTATATGGCAGTCAGGAGTTTAAAACAAACAATAAAACAACAAAACCCCATGTTCATACACTGTTAACAGAAGAACTGAAAAAGTTAAGTGGTTATATGGTGTGTATGGCTATTCTTTTTTTTTTTTTTTTTTTCTCCAGTATAAATACACCTGACAGGGCAGCCCTGCCACACATTTAAGACATGAGGCAAAATTCTGCCACTTGTATTCACATTGAACTTAGGAGGAAGTGTTCAGAAGACAGAAGGAACAAGTTGCCTATTGTGTGGAAGGGAATTAAAGGACATCATTCTGCTCAGCCAGATGCCAGTTGAGAGAAAAATATGATGTCTCTGTGAAAATGCATTTCTTGAGTAAATATCAAGGAGAATTAGGAAATGTGTAAGTTGGGAGATACATCTGAAATGATGATTGCAGTTGGCTTATGAGGAACTTTGGACAGGAAATTGGTAGAAACTTCCCATTTCAAGAATAAAGTGCACCATAGATATGAAGTCAGCATTCACCTAAAGAGTAGAGGCCAACTCAAAGCCCCCACAACAAAGCAGTGGACAAACCAGAACACTAACATGTTGTGGTCTAGAGTCACACAGATATACATAAGTTTACTATACCTAAACATCTGAGGGGTTCCTTTGAGAGGCGGAGGGCTTGTGCCCCATTTCCATTTCCACTCTCAGTGTCCCCTGCCTCAGAGAAGGATCCCAGCTGCTTGGCTTCCCTGGCCTCTGATGCCAGGCTACCAGAGCAGGTATCCCAGCATCGCAGCAAACAGGTGACAATTTGAGTGCCACAGCAGTCCTCATTGCGAGCTGGACGCTCAGGGCACTTGCGGCCACCCACCTTTGTGAGCTCCAAGGCTGACAGTGACTCTCTGCTGAGCTGCCACGGCTCTCGGGTGTCCCGGTGACAGAGCTTTCGGCGCTAAGCTGACTGCCAGGAGAAAAGGCTGCCGTGAAATGGCTGCTCCACAATGCCAGGAGCAAGGTCTGCTGGGCTGGGAGTTCACAGGGGAGCTCAGCCTTGGGCCTGGCAACTGTGCCTGGAAGCCAGGGACGGCCTTGGTGTGCAGCTGGACACCTGGGCCTGAGAAAGCAAGGTCTCTTTCCAGACACTTGGCACCATCGTCACCCAGTGGCTGTCTGAGGGGGACGAGAGAAATGCACAACATCTCTTCCTTCCCTGAAAAAGGGACGGATTTGGACCCCAAAGCAAGCTCCTTTCTATCAAAAGCATCACGTCCTCCTGTCTTTCTTGTATTTGGCTATGACTTTAGGAATCCCTGCAATCCCTGCAGCTGTGTCCCCTGCCAGCTTCTTGTGTGCCCCAAGCATCCTCGCTTGCAGGGCAGTAGAAGATGCAGAAAAGGCCTTGCCTTAGTGGAAGCACTGCCCTGCAGGAGCTCCAACATCCCTCTCAGCAGCACGCTGTAGCCCCCAAATGCCCTCGAAATGGCACATTTCAGCTACTGGGAAGGAAATGAGCTCGCTCAAGGTGAGCTACCCGCTCAAGGCCCAGGTGTCTGTGAGGCGGTGTTGGCAAGGAGTCCTGTTGTGTGAGTCCCTTCTTTGTGGGTGCTCCGTCCCCACAAGGCTTGCTTTTCAAGGCCCAGGAGAGTCTTGTGGGCACTGGCCTGGGGTCCCAGGCTGAGCCAGCTGCTGCCTGGCAATCAGGGAGGCTCGCTCGGTGTCTTGGCTTGGGTTTGCGTGGCCAGGCTGTGGGAGCGGGGGGCTGCAGGGGTGTCCTCTGTGAGGAGAATGCAGCAGCTGCCCCATGGGAGCTCAGGGCCGCTGCCAGGAGGCTCCTTCCAGGAGGGACCCACCCGCTGCTGCCCAGAACGCAGAGCAAAAGGATGATGTTTGCGCCTGGGGGAGAGCCCATCTAAGAAAGGGAACAAAAGCTGCTGCCCAGCAGCGTGTGGCTCAGGGAGGAGTGAGAAAGCTCTGTGCAGCCCCCAAGGTCCGTGCAGCAGGAGGCAGGAGGTGCTCCAGGCTCCCAGCAGCAGTTCCCCTGCGGCCTGTGCAGGGAGAGGCCCCTGGTGGAGCAGGCTGTCCCCCTGCAGCCCATGGGTCCCCCGTGGAGCAGATCTCCACGCTGCAGCCCCCCTGTGGCTGGAGGAGCCCCCGGTGGAGCAGGTGGATCTGCCCTAGAGGAGGCTGCGACCTGTGGAGGACGCCCCAGAGGAGCAGGGTGTTCAAGGACAGGTTGGAGCTGGTGCTTAGGAACATGGTTTATTGGGTGACATTGGTAGTACAGTGATGACTAGACCGGACAAATGTGAAGGTCTCCTCTAACAATTGTGATTCTATGATACCTCCAGCACGTCCTCCTCCACCACTTCCTCCTCATCATCCACGGCCTTTTTCTTGTCCACTGCCTCCTCCTCATTCGCTGCCTCCTCCTTGTCTACCGCATCCTCCTCGTCCCCCGCCTGCTAATCCTATTTCTCATTTTCCTCCTCCTTCTCCTCCTTCCCTGCCTCTTGCACCTCCAACACCTCCTCCACCTCCACTGCCTCTTCCTCCTTCTCCTTCTCCAGCCCTACGGACTATTCCTCCTCCACAGCCTCCTCCACCTCGGCAGAAACTTCCTGGCCAACTTCCTCTGCATGCTCCTTGCTGAGGCATGCTGGTAGCAATGATGGTGAGCCCAGAGATGTCAGGAAAAGTTGCCACGAACCAGGTGTGCCAAGGCGGCTTCTCTGGGAGGCTCTGGTTGTGAGCGCTGCCCACCGCTCCTAATTCTAGTTCCATTTGTCACCCCACAGGACCATGGCACCGTGGCCCTGTAAGGTAGCAGCTGGCGGCTCCTATCATCTTGATGACGCTCTGTGATGCGTTGCTTGTTGCCTGGGTAGCGATTGTTAGCTCTTATGCAAATGGCTTGTCATCAGTCAGGGGTGTGGCTGCTCCTCCCTATAAAAGGGCCAAAGGGGGGCAGTGGGAGCCAGAGTGCTGGAGAGGGGAGATGGGAGAAGATGGAAACAGAAAAGGAGGAGGATGAGGAAGAGGCATAGGTGGAAAAGGGGGGGGGTAAGAGGGGAAGGGGGCAGTGGAGGAGGTGGCGGAGGAGGAGGTGGTGGCGGAGAAGATTGAGGAGGTGGCGGAGAAGACTGAGGAGGTGGCGGCATTTCTGGAAAAGGAGACGGATGAGTAGGAAGCGGTGACAAAAGAGGAGGTGAGCAAGGGCTAGGCAGAGGGACACAATGGAGGTGGAAGAGGAGAGAAGGTGGAGGAGAAATAGTAGAATGTGAGAGAAGGAAGTGGCAGCAAAAAAGAAAAACAAAAAGGAGGAGGTGGAGGAGGACTAGGAGGTGGTGGAGGAGGAGGCCAAAAAAAAACAAAAAACAAAAGAGAAGGAGTAGAAGGTGGAGGAGGAGAAGGAGGTGGAGGAGGAGGTGGTTGAGGAGGAGGAGGCGGAGGACTCCAAAACAAAACACCCTCTCTGGCGCTGAGCGTTGACCACCGCTCCTAATTCTAGTTCTGTTTGTAATCCCACAGGACCATGGCACCGTAGCCCTGTAAGGTAGCAGCTGGCGGCTCCTAGCAACTTGATGACGCTCTGTGATGCATTGCTTGTGGCCTGGTTGCCTGGGTAGCGATTGTTAGCTATTATGCAAATAGCCTGTCATCAACCGGGGATGTGGCTGCTCCTCCCTATAAATGGAGAGGAGGAGGAGGAGGAGGTAGTGGAGGAGGTGGTGGTGGTGGAGGAGGAGGAGGAGGAGGAGGAGGAGGAGGAGGAGGAGGAGGAGGAGGAGGAGGCGGAGGCGGTGGAGGAGGAGGAGGAGGCGGTGGAGGAGGAGGAGGAGGCGGTGGAGGAGGAGGAGGCGGTGGAGGAGGAGGAGGAGGCGGTGGAGGAGGAGGAGGCGGTGGAGGAGGAGGAGGCGGTGGAGGAGGAGGAGGAGGCGGTGGAGGAGGAGGAGGAGGCGGTGGAGGAGGAGGAGGCGGTGGAGGAGGAGGAGGAGGCGGTGGAGGAGGAGGAGGAGGAGGAGGCGGAGGAGGAGGAGGAGGAGGAGGCGGTGGAGGAGGAGGAGGAGGAGGCGGTGGAGGCGGAGGAGGAGGAGGAGGAGGAGGCGGAGGAGGAGGAGGCGGTGGAGGAGGAGGCGGTGGAGGCGGTGGAGGAGGAGGAGGAGGAGGCGGTGGAGGAGGAGGAGGAGGAGGCGGTGGAGGAGGAGGAGGCGGTGGAGGAGGAGGAGGAGGAGGCGGTGGAGGAGGAGGAGGAGGCGGTGGAGGAGGAGGAGGAGGAGGCGGTGGAGGAGGCGGTGGAGGAGGAGGAGGCGGTGGAGGAGGAGGCGGTGGAGGAGGAGGAGGAGGCGGTGGAGGAGGAGGAGGAGGAGGCGGTGGAGGCGGAGGAGGAGGAGGCGGAGGAGGAGGAGGCGGAGGAGGAGGAGGAGGAGGCGGTGGAGGAGGAGGCGGTGGAGGAGGAGGCGGTGGAGGAGGAGGCGGTGGAGGAGGAGGCGGTGGAGGAGGAGGAGGAGGCGGTGGACGAGGAGGCAAAAAAAATCGCAAAAATAACAAAATAATAGTAGGAGGACGTTGCGGAAGGAAAGGTGTTTGAGGTTGAGGCCAAAAAAAAAGAATCCAAACAAAAGAAGCATAGGTGGAGGAGGTGGCGGAGGAGAAGGTTGTGGAGGAGGAGTCCAAAATAATAATAAATAAAAAAAAAAATATATATATATAGTAGTATGTGGTGGAGGAGGAGGAGGAAGTGGTGGAGGAGGAGTTGAAAAGGAGGAAGAGGCCAAAATGTAAAAGACAAAAAAAGAGGAGGAGGAGGACGTGGAGGAGGAGGAGGTTGTGGAGAAGGAGGCCAAAAAAATCACAAATACAAAAAAAGTGGGTGAGGAGAAGGAGGTGGGAGAGGAGGAGGCCAAAAAATAAAAAACAGAAAAATCCTAGAAAATGAGGAGGGGGAGGATGTGTTGGAGGAAGTGAAGGTGGAGGAGGAGGCCCCAAATAAAATATATGAAAATATTTTAATTTGAAAAATGGATGGATTTGGACCCCAAAGCAAGCTCCTTTCTCTCGGAAGCATCACGTCCTCCTGTCTTTCTTGTATTTGGCTATGACTTTAGGAATCCCTGCAATCCCTGCAGCTGTGTCCCCTGCCAGCTTCTTGTGTGCCCCAAGCATCCTCGCTTGCAGGGCAGTAGAAGATGCAGAAAAGGCCTTGCCTTAGTGGAAGCACTGCCCTGCAGGAGCTCCAACAACCCTCTCAGCAGCACGCTGTAGCCCCCAGACTCCCAAGAAACGGCACATTTCAGCTACTGGGAAGGAAATGAGCTCGCTCAAGGTGAGCTACCCGCTCAAGGCCCAGGTGTCTGTGAGGCGGTGTTGGCAAGGAGTCCTGTTGTGTGAGTCCCTTCTTTGTGGGTGCTCCGTCCCCACAAGGCTTGCTTTTCAAGGCCCAGGAGAGTCTTGTGGGCACTGGCCTGGGGTCCCAGGCTGAGCCAGCTGCTGCCTGGCAATCAGGGAGGCTCGCTCGTCTTGGCTTGGGTTTGCGTGGCCAGGCTGTGGGAGCGGGGGGCTGCAGGGGTGTCCTCTGTGAGGAGAATGCAGCAGCTGCCCCATGGGAGCTCAGGGCCGCTGCCAGGAGGCTCCTTCCAGGAGGGACCCACCCGCTGCTGCCCAGAACGCAGAGCAAAAGGATGATGTTTGCGCCTGGGGGAGAGCCCATCTAAGAAAGGGAACAAAAGCTGCTGCCCAGCAGCGTGTGGCTCAGGGAGGAGTGAGAAAGCTCTGTGCAGCCCCCAAGGTCCGTGCAGCAGGAGGCAGGAGGTGCTCCAGGCTCCCAGCAGCAGTTCCCCTGCGGCCTGTGCAGGGAGAGGCCCCTGGTGGAGCAGGCTGTCCCCCTGCAGCCCATGGGTCCCCCGTGGAGCAGATCTCCACGCTGCAGCCCCCCTGCGGGTGGAGGAGCCCCCGGTGGAGCAGGCCCCGGGCTGGACTGGAACAGGCTGTGCTGAGCCTGCTTTGCCCGTGACGCTCCTTGTGGAGTGATCTCCCTGTCCTTCTGGCAGCCCTTGAGCCCTTGCCAGCCTCTTTTCTCCCCTTGGCGTTGGAGGAGGGGCAGGGAGAGAGCGCTTGTGCTGGAGCTCAGCTGCCCAGCTGAGGAAAACCACCACGGCTCTGTCTTGCCGCTGCTGCAGCACGCTGGTAGCAGCCAGCACCGTCTGTTCTTCGAGCCTCAGCAAGCCCACAGCATCTTCCCAGAAGGGATCCCTTTCCTTCACGCCTCACAGGCGCCGCCTCCAGAGGCTGAGGGCTTGTGCCCCGTTTGCAAGCGCTTTCTCAGCGCCCCCTTCCCCAGAGAAGGATCCCAGCTGCTTGGCTTCCCTGCCCTCTGCTGCCAGGCTCCCGCAGCTGCTATCCCAGCAGCGCAGCAGCCAGCTGACAATGTGCTCACCTGGAGGACAGCTGCAATCTTGTCCCATGGCTCGCAGCTCGCCCAGGGATGGGGATCACCTGCTTCCTGCTGCTTTTCTATCTAATCTCCTTTCCAACAGCCTCCTGTGCCCTGGGATGGCCCTACCTTGGGGTAGGCTGCCTCGCCTTCCTCTTGCTCCTTCCTCTTCTTGGGAGGACTTTCTGCCCTTCCGAAACGAGATGACTTCTGCATGCATTCCTTCCCCTTGTGTGTATTGGTGCCTGAGACAGCAACGGGGTCGTCCCCGGAGCCAGCTGTAGGGCCTGTGCCAGGCTTGGAGGGGCTGCAGGGAACATGCCAGGGGCTGGAGGGGCTGCAGGGTGTGTGACAAGTCTTTGAGGGGCCTCAGGTCCTGCCGCAGTGGTTGAAGTCGATGCAGGGAACATCAGAGTTGTTGGAGGGGCTGCAGGTAAAATGCCAGGGCTTGCAGCAGCTGCAGGCTGCGTCACAGCTTTGCATCAGGTCAAGACGCATTTTCCTAGAACCATACATTTCCTCCTGAAGGGGCTGAAGAGCATGGAATGGTCTTCAAAATGCACAGAGCAGACCCCAGCAAATGTAGAGCTGCTGCTAGCAAGTAGGTAACTTTATTGTTCCTGTTGTTAATTTTGTTTCACAACAACAGATGCAAATATGTATCTTGAATGAGGGCAAAGGTGACCTTGGATCTGAAGCACACAGGCGTTCGCTAGTGTCCCCCCATCCGGAGTGAATCCAGAACGACTCGGAAGGAAAAATAAAATCCAAACCAGTGCGTTGTGATAAAGAGAGTTTAATAGGGTAGAAAAGGAATAAAAACCAACAAAATAATAAATAATGATACTTACAGTTTATAAGATATTAATATATAAAAATATTTAATGCTATTAAATACTTATAATTTTATAACAATAAAACAATGCCATACCGTACAACACAGTCAATAAAGTGGATTTAATTAAATAAATAGGAAAACCAACAAATTAAATGAAAATTTAAAAATTTAAATTTAATACAAATAAAACCCATTTGTCCCATTCCAATGAATTGCTATCCCCATCATCACTTCCCATCCCACTGATCATTTGCTATCCCAAAGACCTCCCAGTTCTTATCCCCTTGGCATGCCAGTGCAAGAAGAAGTGCTCTGCAGGCAGAGGCCTTGCTGAGTGACCACCTAAGGAGAGGAATTTAATCCAGAAGGCAGGAAAGAAGAGCAATGCCCCGAAAGAAGAAGCAAGTCTTGTCTCTCAGCCCTTTGGTGTCCCAAGCAGCAGTTGCCATGGCCAAGCTTTCCCAGCCCAGCTGCTGCCAGCATCTCCCCAGCTTGCCATTGCCACCTTCCTGGGTGAGGCGCGCGCGCATTTGCCATTGGCGCTGTTGCCATCCCTGTGAGTGGCAAGCCCATCCCCTAGCTCCAGCACGAGAGAGGGGAGAGGGCAAGCGAGAGGGGCAAGGGCTGAGGAGCGTGGCTGAAGCTGGAGCAGGTGCCTGCAGAGGTCTCTGTGCCTGCCTGGGTGCTGCGGGGGCCGTCGAGGAGAAGCCCGAGGTCGGTCACGGGTAGCTGGAGCCTGGCACTGTCGGCGGGGCGCTGGGCATGCTGCTGGGGCTGCTGGAGGTGGGCTGCGGCTGCACACAGGCCAGCTGGCACGCTGGCCCCAGCGCCTTGGCCCTGGCCCCCAGCGGCTGCAAAGTCTCGCTGGGGGTCTTTGTCCCCGGCTGCTGGCGCTGCAGCGTCCTGGCCCCGCTGGCCTGGGGACAGAGCCTGTCCTGGGGCCGCACGGCACGGGGCTCCCCACTCGGAGTCTCCGGCAGCAGCCGCGCTCTGCGGGGAGGTGGCGCCGCTGCTCCTTGCCCCCCTGCAGCCCCCGGGCTTCGCGCTCTCTTGCTGGGTGCCGTGGTGCTGTTGATCGCCAGCTGCTGCCCGCTGCTGCCTGCTTCCCTGCTGCTGCCAGCCACCGTGCTGCTGCCACCCGTCTTCCCCTGGCACGGTCTCTTGCGGCCTTGGCCAGCCTGGCCCAGCAGCGTCTTCCTCTCCTTGCCGGGGGGGTTCTCTGTCGTCGGCCTCCTGTGCTGGCAGCTCTGCGCTGTCCCGGGGGTGCTGCTGGGCGCAGGGCGCTTGGCCCCCCGCTTGGTGCCGGTGGACGCAGGGGCAGGCGGGGGGCTCTTGAGGGGACCCAGGGGGCGTTTGGGCAGGGGTCTCCTATGGTCAGTGCGGCCCTTGGGGTTGGGGCGTTTCTTGGGGGAACTCGGGGGGGATTTGGGCTGGGGTCTACTAAGGGCACTGCGGCCCTTGGGGTTGGGGCGTTTCTTGGGAGAACTCGGGGGGGATTTGGGCTGGGGTCTACTAAGGGCACTGGGGACCTTGGGGTTGGGGCGGGTCTTGAGGGAACGCTGGGGGGGTTGGGGCAGGGGTCTACTAAGGGCACTGAGGAGCTGGGTGTCAGGGAGGCTCCTGGGGGGACTCAGGGGTGGACTGGGTAGGGGGCTCCTAAGCGCACTGGGCAGGGGACTGGCTGCAGGGCTGAGCGGGGGGCTCACTGCTGGCACGACGGGGGACTGCAGCGACAGCCCACCCTCAAGCTTCTCGGGGCGCAGCCCAGGGGTTGAGGGGACCTCACCGAGGGCTCCTGTGGCTTCCAGTCCCTGCGTGCTCGGCTCCTCGATGTCCTCGCAGAGGTCGGGCAGCTGCGAGAGGAAGCGGCTGAGGGCAGGACTGCTGGGCAAATCGGGGAAGGCGTCCTGGGGCTCCACGGCATCGAGCCAGCTGAGCAGCTCCTCCATGCCGGGGATGGGGATGTCCAGGTCGGCCAGGAGCTCGTCCTGCATGTGCTGCAGCTGCTGGCTGTCCCCTGCCAGCTCTGGAAAGGCCTCGGCAAAGGCATCAGGGCCCAGCTCGGGCAGCTGCGGGGGCTCCTCAGGCACCTGCGGGGCTGTCGCCGCTGAGGACGAAGCAAGAAAATCCCCCAAGACGGGCGATGTCAGCTTTCCCATGGCCCCTGGGTGTGGGGCGCCCAGCGGCCGGCTGTGCCAGCCCCAAACTCACCGTCAGGCGTCGCCGTCTGGGTGCTGGCGGTCCTTGGAGCCTGGGCAGGCTTGGGGGCAGTGGGGCCGGGCAGCGGGGGCCCCTGGTCCTCGCTGAGCCCCACGGCGTGCAAGCAGGGCTCCGGCAGCTGCCCCCGGCTGCTGCTCAGGGTGCGGGGCGTGGGGAGCGCCTGCCCCCGCAGCGGAGGCCCCGGGACGAGGGGTGGCGGGGGGTTGCGCTGGGCGGGGGCCTGCAACAGGCAGGTGCCTGCGGGGTGCAGGAGCTCCCCATGGAGCACGGCCCTGGGCCCCAGCCCCAGCGCATGGTGGGGTACCAGTGTCCCCGTCACCATGGGCTGTCCCCACTGATGGACGGGGGCACAGGGAGGAGCGGTGTGGGGGAGCTGCCCCCCGGCGGGGAGCTGCACCAGCTGCAGCTGGTGCCCCATGGTTGGGAGCTGCACCAGCTGCAGGTTTTGCCCCACAGCGGGGAGCTGCACCAGCTGCAGCTGGTGCCCCACGGCGGGGAGCTGCCCCACAGCAGGGAGCTGCCCCCCGGCGGGGAGCTGCCCAAGCTGCAGGTGGTGCCCCTGGGCTGGGAGGTGCCCCCCAGGTGGCAGCTGCACCCCGGCGGGGAGCTGCAGCACCTGCCCCTGGACCCCCGGCACCACGTGCCAGACGGTGGCCTGGGGCAGCGCGGAGGGGAGGGTGGGTACCTGCGGGGGCTGCAAGGGCAGCGCCGTCGCTCCGGGGAGGGAGGGCAGCAGCCAGGCAGCCACCGTTGGCGGCACGGCTGGGACGACGAAGGGGGAGTTTTGCGTCTGCGCAAGCCGCGGAAGCCGTCTGGGGAAACCCTCTGTGGGAAAAAGGCCGCTGGGCTGAGCTCTGGGGCGCTGGGCTCGCCAGCAGGGCCGCAGCCCCGGGAGGAGCGGGAGCCGGCTGCTGGACCTGCCATGGTGGCTGGAGAGTGGGGCGGTTGCTTGGGGAACCCGGGCAACGGGGGTTCCGTCCCAACGGCTCACCAGCCCCTCGCCGACATCTTGGGGAGGACTGCAGGCTTTGGACCCAAGCAGGCTGCCCAGCGCAAGACTTGGCCATGTTCATTAGAACATGACTAGCCTCTAAGCCTCATGGCATCACCTTCCATCTTGACTGCTGAACCTCCTTGCTCCCTACTATCTTCTTTGCCAAGATACAGCTGTCCACATTTACTTTTCCTACTTGGCTGGACTGAATTTAAGAAGGGAGCTTGCAACTCTTCCTCTTGTTTGCCACTTCATCATCAAACCAAATGAAAACCATTTGCCTTTAACCTCTTTATTTCAGGCCTTCTTTCCTAGTGGCCATTCAAAACTGGGAAAAAAATAGTCTACCAAGTGGGGTTTTTTTTTGATTTGATAATAAATCTGCAGACTGTTAAGTCATCAAGCACTTCAAGACTGTTTGAAATAATCTCGAGATTAATATAAAAGGAATTCCTCACACACGCTGCGGCCGCTTACCTTTAGTATAGTCGTTGGATGCGATGGAGCAGTATTTCTTGCTTTCGCCTGCACTGGAAGTCTTCCCTTCCTTGTAAGGTTGTTTACTGCTCTCACTTCTGCATTACTGACATGAAGAGCCATCTGGAGGATGGCATTCTTCCTTCTTCTCCCGCGTTATCTTCTGGAAACGAGGATCTAAGTGTTCCAAGGAGCCTTTCGCTTTCCTGGTGTTTCTCCTTTTTCTTCTTTTTCTTCTCCTTTTTCTTCTTTTTCTTACGCTTGCGATTGGCATTGTCAAAGCGGAGCGCACAGAAACACAAATCATGAAGTCTGAAAGAAACATGCAAGTTAAAAAGGGAAAAAAAGATGTGGCACTTGTTGCCTATATGAAACCTGATTTATTTTACCACAGGTGATGATTTGCAGCATGTCAGCTATTTTGTGGTGCTTTGTGCACACGCAACTTACTTTAGATGCAGCAAACTTAAGCCGTCAGATTGAAGGACCATAGGTCCTGGTTTGTACACAGATCATTAACAACGGCTAGCTCTGGAATACGTGCAAGCAGAAAAAATCTTTTAACCTAATCTGGAATGGTGTACGGATGTGATTCGAACTATGTGGTCCAAAGCTAGTGCTCTGACACAATTCAGCAAGAGCTTTCCTGTCTTCACTGATCAACCTAACAACATGATCCCCAGCCAGCTGGTGCTATCTAAATAACTTAGAAACCACCAAGAAAAAAAAAAAAAAAAAAAAAAAAAAAAAAGGAAGACATGAGAAGCACCCAGAAAAGAATTAGGATAAAAAATGCGGAGTATGCTGGAATCCTTGCTTACTTGGAATCCTTCTCTCCATCTTTATCCTTAGACTTCTTTTTCTTCCAGAACTTGTGATATTTTTGCATTTTTTTCACCACCTACAAGCTCCTTTTCTATCTTTCTGTCTTTCCTTTCTATTTCACTTTCACTACCTTCTGCACGGGTATATTTTCTTTTTCTGTTTCCTTCTGTTTCAGTTTTCTGGCGACAGTTCTCCAAATGAGCTGACACAGGTGGAAGCGCATGTCTTTCACGAGAATGTCTTCTGGAATGTTGCTGAGGTACCGAGCAACGATGCAAGTCTGCTCGGGGTGTGCCAAAGCGACGTACATCTTCCTCTCTCAAGAGGGAACCGTGAGGCCATCCGCTTTTGTAATGATAATGCTTATGTGACCTGCTGTAGTAAGTTGCAGTCGATCTGTCAAAGGCTGAATCGCCGTGAGAGAACTTTCTCTCTCTACTGTCTCCTGTCGCATGAGGTGAATAGTAATCCTTGTAATAGCCACATCTTTCCCATCTCCGTGCTTCGTCTCGATAGTATCTTTCTCTGCTCCAACTTCTTTCCCCTTTGGATCGGTAGTACCTATTGCTACCTTGTTCTGATCTTCCTCCGCTGCCAGATCTGTACTTTGAATATTTGACTGCTCTTCTGCCATTCTCAGGGCTGTTTCTTTCACGAGGGAAAGATCTGTACCTGCTTCCCTCCCAGTACTCCTGCTTGTGACTCTTTTGCTCAACAAATTCCACGCTCTGAGAACACCTCCTCTTGCTGGAAGGACCTGCTTTTTGACTCTCCTTCTCTTCACTAGGAGCATGTTCCCTCTTGCTTCGGTAATGCTCTTTCTCAGTGGTTTTAGTCTTGTCCTTTGTATCTTGGCGTCTATCTGCAATAGCTAAGGAAGAAAGATTGTTAGAGCTACATTCAGTGTCAGACTCGAGAGAGGAAGTTTGCCGCAATTTCTCACCAGGCTCAGAAGAGTCTTTGCCGGACAAAACATTTTCTTTTGAAATGAGGTCACGTTCTTTTGATCTTCTTGGTTTCTCCTTGTCTCCACGGTCATCACATTGGTACTGGGCGAGGTATTCATCATTCCCAGGAGATTTCGGAGGTTCCGCAACACTGCATAAAATAAAAACCCATTTCTCACTTCTGCTGAAGGACGTGAATATTAAGAGTAAAACCTTCCAACGTCGAGCAAACAAACAAAAACCTCCGGACTACAGGAACGCTCGCAAAGATATGCCATTTAGAAACCTCTCCTGTGATTAGGACACCTTCTTCAGCTCCCAGAGAAAGTGCTTTTTCCCCTCTTGCTTCTGAAGCCATTGCACTAAAAAAGCAAACGCATCTGTCTCCTTCCACCTGCTGCTCTGAGAAAAAAGGCATAGGGGCGAGCGGGGAACAGCCAGTGTTTCTCCAGACAGTGGAGAAAAATGGAAAAACATTCTATAAAGGAACACAAGTTCTCCTTGAGGCACCAACCTGCATCAGAGTGATATGCTCAGTGCTGATCATTAGTTCTGTTCGTGACACTGGACACACAGTATGGAATTGTACTAATTTAAATCCTTCCATTAAATACTATTAGTAGACAGATAAAACTGTAACGAACTTCCATAAAGTCTTGTCTTAATCAGACTGTGCTCATTTTACCTCATTTCCTCTGACAAGCTGTTCAGCTGGCTGGCTCTGAAGGACTCCGTGATGACTTCTCGATTGACTGAAGGCATAGCTCCAGGCATCTGCAATTAAAACGCACAAGTCAGCAGACAAAAAAATACTATTTGTAGTAGTACTGAGGACTAGTCTTGTCAGAATGTCTCCATTAAATGGTAAGCAAGACCGCTGTGAGTTGTATGCATTATCTACACTTCAAAGATAACCCCAACTCACCCCCCAAAATCTACTTTATGAAACTTAGGAATTTTTATCTCAGCTGAGCTTAAGTTGACAAGTTCTAATGTAAGCTCAGGTCTGCAAATTCTAAGGGGATAATACCACAAAGCCTTACGATCACATGTGTGCTGTGTTTTCTCAGTATTTCACCTGAATTAGGAACACAATAAACACTCCCGAATACATCGTAGGTGAGAAATTCTCGATGGAGCAAATCTATGTTTCAAGCAATCCATTTGTTTTAGAAAAGAACATCTCAGAAGGTTTAACAGGTTCAACTCGGCAAGTGGAATCATCAAGTTTCAGTCCGTTTTCTTTAGATTCATTAACTAACCTAATAGCACCATTTAGTGAATCTGTTTTTGGCAGCTCATGCTGGGATCTTCCTTTGTCAGCATTCTGACAGGAAGAATCGGAATGCTGCAATGTACGGACTACCTTTCCAACCAAAATTCCATTAGAGGACATTGCATTGCATTTCAAATTCCTTTGAAATAAGCCCTTTGACTCCTCCTCAGATTTTCCTGAAGATTCTGCACCATAAGGGACTGTGTTATCAGAGCTGAGTTTAGGATTTTCATTCACTGTTGGCTCCACAAAAATTTCATCAGAAACTTTTTTGTTTGTTTGCATTTGCTTCATTTGCATTACCGAATTTGTAATTGTGGATGAAGGAACAGCCTGGTAGAGATCTTCATCCTCCACAGCACTGCTAAGAAAGTCAGGCTGTGACACAGTCTGACGAGCAGGCAATTTATTGTGAATACTGATGGTGATCTTCTGTTTTCTTGACGTATCAGTCATTGAAGGCCTGGTAATTGCCTGGTTTTGAACACAGGCCATTGGTGGTGCTGAAGATGGCCTTTTTAGGGTGACACCAGTGGTCTTTGTGTCCTCTTTTATGGATCCATTTCCATTTAAACGGCTTGAATTCTGTATTTAAAAAGAAGAAATTGCAAGATGGATTAACGCAAACACTGCATGTAACATTTTGAAACACAAAACTCTCCTACTGAGTGTTTCTACAAATGGTCTTAACACCTAAAAAGATGCTTAAAACCAAACAAAAAACCCCACACCAAACCCCAAACCCACTAGCAGTTTGGTGCCGTTATCTGCCCTCCCGCTTCCCTGAATTACCTTAATCATATGAGGAAGAAGTCGTGGTCCCAGAAATCCAGCCTGCTTACTATTAGCCCCCTGCTGACCAGGAGGGAATGAACAGGGATAAGATGGTGCTGGCAAGTAAAACGCACGTTCTCCAAGTGTCAAATCATAGCGCCTTCAGAAAAGAGCAGTGATCGTAGTTTAGTTTTTCTTTCAGCCTACTCTTGGATTAAATCCCATCCTATCATTTTAGAGGAACAGCTCATACGATATGGAAGCCTTCTCTACAGAAGGCTTCGCCAAGACTACAGACTGAAAAGTAGAGAACAGTCTTCCTACTAAGACTATCACTTGCAGAGCAATAATTCATTCTTACACCACAGATGACCTTCATTTCTCTCCTTCTCTAAAGTAGCCAGCTACAGATAACACATAGATAGCAATTTACACAAGTGCTGCAGTTTAAGGCCAAGCAACAAAAGATAATAAACGACACAGAGAATTTCAGGTTAGACAGAACTGAATTAGACAAATAATAATCTTCTCCTGGGATAGCAAGAAAAACACTTGCAAAACAGAAAAATATCAATAACAGGAAAGTAAATCTCTTCTGAACACAATTTAAGATTTGTTATTACCTGATATAAAAAAGTATGTAAGCTTGCTGACCAAGAACTCTTTTAATGTCAGTACGCACTACTTTAGCATCATTCATCTGATACCAAAGTCCATTACCAGCCTGCAAATAAAGACAATGATTTCTTTAGGTGAATTGCACGTTTTCCAATTGAAATCACGGATAGGAACAAAATACACACATGTCAAATAAAAATATAATGAAATCTTTTTCCCTAGAAACAGTAGCTGCTAGTCATGCTTTAATTGGTTTGCCAGCACAACCTTTACCCTGTTAGAAATGCTGTTGACTTCTACCTTTACATAGCATATATAGTGTCCTGAGTGACAGCTGACACCGTGATGTACCAGCACCGCGTATAAGGCATAGAGCAGTGGTTCTCCCATTGACTGCGACATGTAGGCTCTCAGGTCCAAATACTCCGGATATTTCACCTCCTAAAGAGACATCAAGAAGATAGAAAAATTATCCCAGAGTACTTCGTGGACTAGCCAGAGAAAAACACTTCCAAAAAACACAGACTAGAATTGATTTCTAGAATATATTTCTTGAATATATTTCTTGATTCACTACAAATAAGTCTTCCCATAAACAACGGTTAAGACTAGAAGTTGCAGAGAACTGTTTCCTGATGAATCAGCCTTCTCAGAGGAAAGCATATGCTTCTTGTCAAGCGGGAACTTTATTGATATTAAGAGAAAGAATAAGCCATAGTCGTTAGTCTACAATTATTGTCTGAAAATATTAACAACTTTCAGCTTTGGGGGATGTCCCATTACACAATGATATAGTTGCATTACAGTGGTAAATATACCTTGTTGATCTTTCCACCTGTGAAATCTGCAAATCTTTTCAGTGATATTGTGAGAACCTTGGAAGAACGGTGTATGGTAAATCTCTTGGATGCAGGAACCATCTTTTTACACCTTAAAAACAAGCAGAGATAAGTGTTTGAAGGCATCTTCTTTTTTCGCCCCCAAAACAAACTCCTTTTAATGTCTCACGCATGCCTGTGCTATTTGAATGATATTTACTTGCATAATAGGTTGGTCTTTTTTCTTTTCATAAACCCATGCACTGCGTGTCAGGTTTGTTAATACACAGAAGAAGGTCAATTTTCCCAACAACTCAGAGCATAGCGGGAACAGGAATCTCTCACAAAAGGGTATGACCAGGTTGGATGGCAAGGTACCATTTCTTGGTCTACAAAAGTGGCTATTTGAACTCCAATCCTGGATACATTCTTTCAGCTTTCAAGGGAAATACAAATACTGAAAGCGGAACGAGAGAGCCTTGGTCCCCAGGGCTAGAAATTGCAAATAATCTCCAACATAGGTCGACTATCAACATCAAAAATACAACAGAAGCACATGGTCATTCTACAGGAGGGAGACATTTAACAGTAGGAAGTCTTCATGTACTGAGCTTGTCTGGAAAGACACTGAAACCATCTGCCATCCTTTGAAACAAAATAGTTCAGTTTGACACATTGCCCGCTCCAAGGTAGGACCTACGGTGTAAGCAGTGAAAATTAGCCACTAGCCCAGAGAACAACGGAAACTGGGCAGTTTACATCAAGAAAAGTACTGTCGAGAGCTAATAAATAGAAAGAACAAAAGTAGCTCTTTTTGAATTCTGATGGCAAAATACAAGCCAGAGAATTGCAAACCCATAGGGAATGCCTATGAACAAGACTTCCCCCCTCCAAGGAAACAAAAATCCAAGTCTTTTATAAACTTCCACAAAACTTGTAAGTAGATCCAAAGTTTAGAGGTAGTCCAACAGAGTCATGCAACATAGAAAACTGACATCTAGGATTAAGACCTAATTCGTCAAAATCTTACTCGCTACATTTATAGCAATTCTCTCCATCCAGCTCTTCAGGTTTCACAAAGAGTTCCAGAGCTCTGCTAACAGACGAAACCGCCTAGAGCAGCGAGAAAGAAGAGCGCAGTCACCGTAATTCACAATTCCAGAGACATACTAGTAGTTTATAAGAGAATCTTACTAACATACTCAAGCGATCTACTAGGAGCACTGTGAAGAAGGAGGCAGAAAGAGCATGCTCAGCATTGACCTCACCTGGAAGGCATTTGACTTTGGAACAAATACTTTTCCAGTAGCCTAGACAGCATCTACAGTGTGCTTTGTCATCAATACTGGGGACAAATTCATCAGTCTAACAATTAGATGTATATTGAGGTAGAACAACAAAGAAGTATGACAGCATTATAATTTTTGCAGAAAGAGAATTCTTTCCCCTTAAACCCAATGCAAATGTGGAGACTATTTACATGGGTTCCACGGAAGGACAAAGTCCAATCCACTTCCTTAGCACCACCAAGCTCTTACGTTTTAACATTATATGTGGTTTGGTTTTTTAAGTTAAACAAGTTTAATTTAGAAAGTTATGCATGTACTTAAACATCATGAATTATATTTAGAAAACATCTTACCTTTATATCCAAAGTGATATCAAGAAATGCCTCATACGTATCCGAAACTGCTTTGCAATTCAAGCACTTCACTGGAAACAAAATATAAATGCTTAACATTATGTGAAGGAGACTAACTGTCCAAATTCAAGTTGTTGACAGATACTACTTTAGACAAACTACAGACTGCTTTACTACCGACAAAAGACACAGATCAGTTCTAAGGACAGGAATATTTTTTCAAGTACCTCTCGATCTTAGAAATCCTCCAAATATTTGATGAATGATGGTGGTAGCTTGAGAAGATCTGTCCAATCTGGAAATAAATTATAATCAGACCTCAGAAGATTTAAGGCACAGAATTAACTCTTCAAAGAGTTTGATGAAAACCAAGGATGATGTAGACTTGCGTTGCTGATAGTAAATAAGGCACTAAAAGGTGCTAGAGATCATTTCTGAGAGTAAATAAAGGACTAGAAGGTGCTAGAGAATGTATGAAAGTGAACTTGTTTATGCTTACTCGGTGCTTCCGTTCAAGCACGCTTCCTGCATAGCATCAACAGTATAGCGCAAGAACTCGTGTGCGTCTTCTTGACTGCCAAAACGGAAATGTTGTCCTATTCCTAAATAAGAAGATGATAGTATTGACCTCATTTAAAAATGAAATCATTCTTGTATTTCTAAAATCTCTCTTCATTGGAGTGTTAAAACCACTTAGACACATCAAATAATTATTTGAAGATTACAAGCTATCGAAAAGAAACACATCTGAAGCCACTTACGACTGAGATTACTGATAACATGCGTAGGCTCGATGGCATCAACAGTGCAACGCAGGGCCTGGTTAATGTGAGTCTCCATCGTGCACATCATGCAAAAATCTTGTTCATGACCTGAAGAGTGAAAGAACAAAGCATCCCAGTCCAGCGAAATATCCATACCTACAAACATCTAAGTACAATTTAAACTATAGATACAATATCCACTCTCCTTGCTACATTCTATTCTCCCAAGATGCCAATGTCCCAACAGTCTTGTAACATTTCATTTCACACAACTTGACAGAAGAAAAATATCCACTAAGCCTGTATTCAAATGCATGTTGTGATGAGAAATCTAAAAGACTACTGCAAAGTCGCAGTTGTAAAGGCTGACAGGAATGTGAACTCCACAGGCTGCAAAATGTATTACTCTCTAAAATTACTACCAAATGCATTACTGTCCAATGCACTTCATTATTCCCATGAAGCAATAAATGATCCTTTAATAAACAAACAAACAAACAAACAAACAAATAACTAACTAAATAAATAAAACATGGTGCATTAATTGCACTCCATATGCTATTCGGAGCCCACTGCTAATACAGTGCTCAAAGCCAGCTGCTACAGGTAAAATCAGGCAAATAAGCTTATCTCACAGAATCACTGCTGTTCTTTCACCTTCAGAGCTATCCAACAGATTCAAAATACTGTTAGAAAGTACTCACATGACTGGCTGTGCTCAAGAGAAAGCATGTAATTGGCAAGTGGGGGTGTGTAGGTCAAACACTGTAGAGTAGCATTAAGAAAACATGTGTTGCCAAGATTGTACAGGCCAACTCCAACACTTTGTGTTTCTCGCCAATCCATACAAATCTTCTCAGGTGGAAAAAGAATGCTCTGTGGCGGAGCAATTCCATCATTAACGACTGCAAGAAAGTTAAATTTAAAAAGAGATCTTGTTTGTTTGTTTCGAAGAAAGGTATTTAAAAAAATACTATTCTGCAGGAGCACCTAGAGGAGCTAGCTACAATCCAAACCAGAAAAACTTATTGCAGACAGCTTTAATACCACCAAATTCAAATTGGCTGGTCAACACAATGTTTTGGGGAAAAAAAAAAACAAAAACAAAAACAACTTTAGTCAACCATTTTAATTTTTCTAAGGCAAGGCTAACTGCCATTCTGTTTGTAGCACCTAATGCCAAGTTCCTCTCCATCTATAATCTTTAACCTGATTAACTCAACTACTGTTTTTTTCCTTATTATAACTTAAACCACAAACTTAGACTTGAAATTATACGGTAAAAACGTAAAAACTAGGAACTAGGAATGACGGTACCCCTACAGATACCAGATTTTTTCCTGAGCAATGTTATCCTTCAAAAAACCTGTGAAAAATGGAAGCTGTGAATAGCAACAATCAAACACTTTTCTCTGCAAAACAGAAAAGACATGGAGGAATCTGTGCATTACAAAAAGCTCCCCGTATTTCTCTGTTGACTGTAAATATATCAAAATTAATTTCTGTAACATCAGTCACTTCAGTTGCCTTAGGGGATTCGCTTTTGAAGTCTTTCTTCACAGTAGTCCCCTTCTCTATCAGTGCAACAAGTAAGAACTGCATTTTCTACTTTTGCTTTGAAGACAATGGAGGCAGGATAGAACGCACACTTACTTAGATCTCTTGGGGCAAAAGCCTTAGATTTTTCAGATGATCTACAGTAAATAGCACCTCCACGTCCTTGGGCCACAGAGACTTGGCTTGAATCTTCTGCAGGCACTATCCGGCCCCAGTTGGCGGTGCGTGACATCAGTATTTTAGGACTTGGTTTCTTGGATTTGCCAGACCGCCTTGAAGAGGGCTTTTTAGGCTTTGAAGATTTGGGCTTCTTAGCTACGGTCATTGTTCACATCTGCGACAGAGACAGAAGTTCTGGTTGACGTAAGACTATCAAGAAGCACTCCAAGAAGAAAAGAGTAACAGAAGTCCTGTCACTTAATCTCAAAGAAACAGCCTTAAGAACTAAATCGCTGGTATGAATGATTTAAAAAGAATCCCCAAACTAAACACACAAAGTGAAAATTTCCATCTAAACTCTATCAGTATTACTTTTCGCTTCTGCAGAACTAGTGGCTGATGCCATTTCTTTCCCTTCCGTAGGATTTTAATCCATTACAACTCTGGAGTCTTTTTAATATAAAAATGTAGAAGACATTCTCTGAGGGGAATCAGTTATTTATTGATTTCCGGAGTTGCGCAATTATCTGTTAATTAGTACCTATGATCTAATAGATAATTGTTGCAATTATCTATTGCTGGCATTAGTAACGGAACACTATTACTTCACTGCCTGCGTTTTTCTGTTTCGTCTGCACAAAGGTACCCAGAACTCACTGCTACTTTTCTTCTGTCTTTCCAGGGCTCGCCCTCTACCTCACTGTCTACTGCACCAGTCATGAGGGGTTTGTTGTGATTCTATAATGAGCCTAGCTTTTAAATACACCTTTCATGGGCGTCACTTGGTGATAGCAAGTTAATCTGTGAGGGCTCCTCAGTCTACATCATGCGGTCGCTTTTTCCAGGTGAAAAAGCGGAGCTGTAAGTGGCAGTACACCAAAGCCCTGGCATGCTGAGATCCAAGAGGAGAGATGTTTGGCCCTCCTTTTCACTCCTGGGAACCATATACCTCAAAACCCACAGAGGATGGGCTATATCTCAGAGAAATCTTGGGAAAGGAGAGCATGAAGAGCATGTTTGCAAATTTATTTCTCCCTGGGCTTCTTCTGCTTCTCCAAGAAAGACGAGTTTGAATATAACTTTGGCAGCAGTACTTCTGGTGTTTTACTCCTACCACATTTAAAACTCCTACGACAAACTGAAAAGTTAGACTAAAAAGCAGCTCTTTCCGTTCTCCTTTCTAAAGTTGCACGCTTTCCTCATGCAAAACAACAGGGGAATGTAAGCTAGAAACGGAAATGCTGAATGTAAAACAAAACAAAACAAACCTCAGCCCTCCAGGACAAAAGCCAATAACTGCTACAAAGTCCTTTTTAAAATGCTGATTAGGTTTCAAGGTGATACCGCTTTAAATAAGCGTAGTTGTGTGTCCATAGGCAGAAGCTGAATAATGACAGGATGAACTTCTATACTTCATGTTTTGTTACTGTCTTACTGTAGCACACAGGGACTTGTTACCTTTAGGGAAACCACTAACCTCATGGAGGGTTTAAAACATAAGCTAGTTTGTTATACCAAAATGACGGAGAGAACAAAGCATAAAGTGCTTTCAGATTTCTAGCACGCCTTGATTGCTGTCCATTAAACTTCAGACACGTTAAACAAAACACAGTAAATAAGAAAACTCCTAGTCCCACAGCTGGCAAATTGTGTGCAGAGGTTGTAATTAGAACTTTTTTGCCTTGACGTTTTACATTTAAAATTGATTTTAAATCCATTCTATACACACTTTCCATTCCTGAAAAAACAATACGCAAACCTGACAAATGCATTTACATGAGAAATGAAGTCGTCCTTGTCCGATTGGAAGACTAAGGTGACAGCTCCTGGGCTCAGGGATAAGCTCCGATCTTCACCAGTGACAGCTCCTTTTTTAGGATTGAAAGGGAAAATGTTTCAGCAACACATTGGAAACATACTTAAGGGACAAGAAACAAAATCAAGACTGCAGTGAGAAGGAGAACAGAAAAACAATACTGGGGAAAATGGGAAGGGAAGGGAAGGGAAGGGAAGGGAAGGGAAGGGAAGGGAAGGGAAGGGAAGGGAAGGGAAGGGAAGGGAAGGGAAGGGAAGGGAAGGGAAGGGAAGGGAAGGGAAGGGAAGGGAAGGGAAGGGAAGGGAAGGGAAGGGAAGGGAAGGGAAGGGAAGGGAAGACCTTGATCTTTATACTGACCAATGAGATAAGCCTTACACATTTTTAAGTTTATTTTTGACAACTGATTGAGGTGTTACCAGCTATTAAGTACGATTCAAGAGCAAATATTAACACTAGAAAGAAGAAATCCGATCCACCACCACTGTTTCAAAATACATCCATTTCTCATTTGGAGATGACGTCTCTCTGGCAAGGTAGTAGAAAAACTGTAAATACCGATAGAGCTTCCTCTCCCGATGTTCCATATACATACCGATGCTGTTCCTACACCTACGCTCTGAGCATAAATTTATGTTGACATGAGTGACAAGAGAGGGTGTTACTCCTCTCTTTGTTTGCCTTGAGAGACACACCTCTTGTCCATTGAAAAGTAAATTCAAGATTCCAGATCACTTAAGACAGTTGCTATCCCCCCATTCAGAGTTCTGCAGCAGCACTCTTCAGATGTGTTTAGCAGTCTCTTTAGAAAATGTTATCACTTAGGACCTGCTTCTCAGTAGGTCCACGTTTGGCCTCCGCTTAGCAGAGAGTCAATCCCAGCTTAAGCTTTCGTACAAGAGCCCCTTCACGAAACGGAGTTGAACCCTGACATAACTGAGTTGAACCTTTAACCTTGAAGCTTCCTTAAAGAAGAAAGCAGCACCCAGGCCAGGAAATAGAAATTAATCGTCACTTTACCCTGAAACGCAGTGGGCTATTCTGTGCTGGCAGGATTGCTGCCGGGCTGGCCGACGAGGCGGCGGGCAGCTCCCCGGGGCCACAGGGCCTGGCACAGGGAGCCGCCGGGGGTCTCCAAGGTCCGGGAACAGCGGCAACAGCGGCAACAGCAGGGACAGAGGGGACAGCAGCGACAGCAGCAGCCACCTCAGCCGGGGCCGTCTCCACAACCGCCACAACGGCCTCGGAACGCCGCCGAACTCGGAGCTCCAGCGTGACGCCTTGTGAACCTGGCCGCGCTGCTCATGGCTAAAACCAGAGCGTTTCCTCCGGCGTGTGTTTACTGTCGGTGCCGGATCGGCCCTCACCCCGAGCTCTCCCTGCCGGGAGGGCTTTGGGGTTGGGGTTTCCCTCCCGCCGCCGCCGCGGGCAGGCCCCGCGCGCAAGGGGTCCGCGCTGGGGAGCAGCATCTCACCCGCGGCGAGAGACCGAGGGCACGACATGAAAAAGCCCCGACACAAAAATGCCACGACATGCGGCCGAGGCGGCGGGGAGACGGCTCTGAGGGAGCTGCCACTTCGCCCCGCCGTCCTCCCCTCCCGGGCCGCCCCGCCGAGCCCCGTGCGCCTCAGGTGCTGCGCTGAGGGGGTGGCTGGCTACTGAGACAGCTGCCCAGGGCACTGCTCATGGCACCGAGCCTGACGGAGGTCAACAAGTGTTGAACAATGCTCTCAGACATCGGGTCTCACTTTGGGGTGGTCCTGTGTGGAGCCACGAGTTGGACTTGGTGATTATTGGGAGTCCTTTCCACCTTGGGATGTTCTCTGATTCTAGGTCAGCAATCCAGTAGCTGATGAGAAGTGTGGAGTCATTCAAAGGGAGGAGAGAGCACAGCACTTCTCGTTTGCAGAAGCGGCTATTTGGTAACCAAACCGACGATTCCTTTGCTTCTAGAGCAACTAACAGCAGGGATCCGCTTTACAATAGAGGGAAAAGAGTCGTTGGCATGTCATGTGAAGTAAGCTTCAAATCCCAGAGGATGATTTTGTTGGAACTTTATTCAGCTGAAAACACAGAAGCCTTGCTTTTGCTTGTGTTAGTTACAGCTCCAGTTTACTTTGGTTGGGAGGGAAGGCATTCCAGGCTAATGTGCTGTACCTGTTCCTTCAGCTCATTGTCCATAAACGGAGGAGCAAACGAAATCAGTTTAATCTCCATAAAATGCAGCAGACAAAGCGGAGTAGAGGGCGATCTAGCACTTAATTTTTCCTGTAAGCAGGAAACCCAGAACTCAACAACACTTTTCAAATCTTGTCCTGCAGTAAATGACCAGCTGAGTGAAGCTTGCATTTAGAGGATGTGCTCCTCCAGTAGACGGAAATAGCTTTTCCTCTTCACAAGTGCAACTGAGTGGTGGACTGGCAGCTACGTGGTTAACTAGTTGTGCCAAAGGGGTTGTGTTGAATGCACAGAAAAATATGCAGGAATAAATAAACAGCAGAGGGTTGTCTGTAGGCATGACACCGAGTACAGATGTTGTCTGCAGGTTCGTGCAGAGTGCACCGCGCCAATAAGCACCCAGAGTCGGAATGCACACGAAGGTCTTTTAATTATATAATTACTTATAGAACTCTGCAGAGTCAGGCACTTGGCCATCTTTCGCAAAGCAAGCACACCTCTGACTCGAATCACCGTCATTTATACACAGGAAACTTGTGAAAACTCTCTCTTTGGCTCCTTTGGATTGGTTATTACAGCTCACCTAACTTATCTCCACTGAGCTTGTGCATTACAGAGGAATACCGGGGGGGAGGGGGAACAGGAGAGGGGGGACACACACCGAATCCCACATTAGCATAGATTAGCATTTTGACAGGTGTGATTTTTAATGTGCTAATGACCCTTAATGAGAAAAAGGTTACTATAGGTCAGTCTGGAGCTGGTGTTCTCCTTCCTGTTTTTTCCCTTTTAGCCCTTCTCTTCCTTGCTTCTGCTAGCTCAAGGCTACCTGTCTCTCTCCTTCTTTATTTTCTCAGCTAAAAGACTGCACAAGCTACACGCCTCCCTATTTGCTTCAACATTTCCTTGGTTTTGTTTTTGTTTTTTTCCCAGCTTTGGGACGACACAGGTGTGGTTTGATATTTGCCAGTATAGCTAAAACTCACGCCAGTCTGCTCACGCACAGTAAGTAGTAAGATTTAAGGACTGGTTTCATCGGCTTCTTCCATACTAACATCCTTCTTATGTTTTAGATATGCTGTAGTTAAATCAACACTAAGTTACTACTTGTGGAGTAATCGCCTTAAGCGACTAGGCATCATAAGCACACCTCCATCCCAAAAGCTACCCGCCTCCAAGGTGCAACCACCCCTCACTGAGCACGCCCTCGGAATTTCTCACAGTCTGTACCTTTAAACGCAAGTGAGATCATTTCTACCAAGCACAACCAAGATATGCATGACTAGAGTCACTCAAGCTCCACCTTAAAGATAGAAAATAATACCAATTGCTTTAAGAGAAAGGGGATGTTAGGGAAGATACTATCAGGAAGGATTCCTTCTGACATCACTCGACAGGCTGAGCCTCTCACTCCCCCACCCCCACTCCATTGGGACGCCGTGGGGTAAGATCTGAACGCTTGCTTATACCAGGCGTCTCTGTGGAATCTTAGAAATCTCTAGAGTTTTGATGCTTTTTAATGTCTTAATACCTAGGCTGTGTACCTGTGCATTTCATGCATGCTAGCTTGCTTTTGCAGACAGTGAATTTATCACTGACAATCCAAAGAACCTGTGTACCTGTCGCCGTAAGAAATTGCACTTAATTGCATTCTTCCTAGCTGTGAGAGTTCTCCTTGAATGCGACTAGAGCGAGGCCGTACTGCGTTGTTGGTGAATCCGTGACCGTGATAGTTCAGCACCCTGAATCCGACGGGACCCATGACGGTCAATCGGCTACACCCCTTAACGCGACACTACTAGACGAAGAAGATGACAGGGCTTGCATGCACTGCATTAGGCTTTGCATGTGAAAACACCCCCAAATAATGTCACGTACACTTAATGTTTTTAAAGGGAAAAAAACAGGAAGGTGTAGTCTCTCTGTAAGCTACAGCCCTACATAGTTAAGGCATCAGCATTCATTCCTTTGCTTGATAGCAAAGTATGAACATACAGAAGAGTTAAATATTTTCTTTGCATTCTTAAAGGCGATTTTTCAGACTTGGGCTTCAGTTGTTGGAGTTGAAGAAATCAGTAGACATCCTTACTTTTACGTTAAGACCAAAATCTTTATCTAAGATTGTGTTATCTAACGCAACTAAACTCCCACCCCCACATGGTTTTTTTGTAACTTCGCAATGATCTTGCTGCAGTCCCACTCTGATGGTCTTTCAGTAACATGCAAACTGCCGTGGCAGATTCTGTTACAGTGCTTTTCTATTGACAGTGTGCCTAACACTCAAGGTAAAGCCCCTCATTTCGCAGTGGGGACATAAAGTGTTTCTTTGGACCCTGCTGCTTCTGTTAGTACTCATTTTTTCACAAACTTGTTGAACCTGAGCCGTGCCTACTGAGCCAACGAATGCTTTGATGACACAGTATTTTGTCAAAGCAGTTTTGCTTCTTGGAGCTACAGAAGCAGCTCTGGCTATGTGATAGGGAATTGTGCTGCATTGGCAAAACCAGACTTAGCTACAGACTTACAACACTTGCTAACTCGATCTATTTCAAATCTCATTTTAACTTTAATCGACAATCAGTTTTGTGGCTCCTGTCTTACTAATTTGCCTTGTTTTGCATGGAAGGGCAGCCTGTGAATGTTTTGCTTTATTGCATGCTTCAAAAAAAGGCTGAGGAAGAGACTGGAGGAACCTTTTCTATTCTATGGACTTTCCCCCGAGAGTGTGGAATTGCAGGCTACTTGGATGAATGTTCCAATGTGAGTAAGGGAGCAGACCTCAGCCAAAGGAGGTGGAATCCTTGCTTAATAGTAAGTATCAGTGTGGGGACATCTTTGCTTAACGGGAGCCATTTAAACTCTTCATAGAAACAAAATAAGCTGGACATCTTATGCTTGGAAAGCAGTATGGTTACACAGCGGCTAACATAATGACTTGAGTCTACTGCTCTGCAACTTCAGGTTTTGTTTTCAAGCAGTGCATACATCAGTTTAAGCTTTGGACAAGGAGATTTGCAATGCAAATAGTGATAAACCAGAATCAGCGGCGCTGACGAGTGTAATGGTGAAATGCAGCAAATCAAGTATTCCTGGAGAAATGTGAGATTACAAAACTAGCAAGCCATGAAGCACTTTTGTTGCTGTTGTTGTTTTTTAAATCAATTCTTATATGCTGAAATAGCACCTTCAAGAAAATCTGTTTATCTAGCCAGGTAACGGTGTCTCCCTGTAAACAGGAAGGAAATGCCAGGAGCAGCCATACCTCTTTGCTGTCAAAATAAAGAGCAAGTCGAGGCCAACATCATGCCATAGTGCAAAGGCTTGCGAAGAAAGATCATTCTAAGAGGTCTGCAAGAAAAGATGACTTACTTTGTCATAAGTTTGTCAAATAGAATGGACGAGTTAGTAGTCGAGTACCGACTGTGTCCGACTCTACAGCTGCGGCGCAGCTCCAAGTCCCTGTTTTCTCCGTGGACTCGTCTCACAGTTTTTGCACCAGCTCTACTCCTCAAGGTTCTGGTGACTGAAACGCAGAAACAAAGGATTTTGAAACAGTGAAGATGGGATTCTCCTTATTTCACCGTTGCTCTTGTAAAATGGAAACAGACAGACAAAAAAGGCACCCTGAAGTGGATTGAGTTTTCTTTACATTTCAGATCAGAAGTTGGTGTCACAACCACTGCATTCCACTAATTTATCGCTCTGCACGTTTAAACTGTCAAAACTGGGACCTGTAGGGAAATTTTTAAAGAGACTGAAAGCTAGACAGACAAAAACAAACGTGCAACTTTTGTTCCATGCAGGAGGGAAATCTACTCCACTTATTTCTGTCTTGGAAAAGTGAGAACAATCAACACCTTTCTCTAAGGTGTTTTCACTCCATTCATGTCAAACTGTATGTAACAGTGCTCAAAACAAACACTAGGACATTGCAAGCCTCTTCCTAAGAGGTGTATGTTTGATTACTCTGTTTATGCATGCAGCACTTCCATTTCCTGCATTAGGATCTAACAGCTCAAGGAGGGAAGAATCGTTTCAAGAGAAACACCCAAACACCACATAACTCAAACTCGTGCTTTTTAGAAAAAAGCCTGCCCATTGTTTGCCATACAGCACCCTTTGGCACAGGTTGGTTGCTTGCACTGTCATTAAAAGAGCCAAGAGGACAAGGGGAAGGGAAGAGCTACACCGCTGTGCTGCTAGGATCACAGCTAAGGTTTACTTTTGTGCTTGCCAGCTATAAAACTGAGTTTGAACTTACCAAGTATCGATTTACTTTGCACAATTAGAACAGTTTGCTTTGTGCCTACCAAGCTGCAATTCACACTGCTCCCTCCCCAAGGAATTCATAAAATCTCCTATTTGCACCTACCTCTCTTCACAGAAAAGTCACTGAGGAGTGAATTCAGCTGACTACAGAAGGCTTTGGGGCCAAATGAAAGCCATGGAGTGACCAAGTGCCATCCTCTTCAGTAACCTGCGCAAATAGGTATCCCGGGGACTTACAGCCACTTACCTGTGCTATATTCTTTTTTTCGTTCCAATTTTGGCTTTCTCAACTGCCTACATTAAGAAAGAGGACACGGCAGAGAAGGGAGAAAAGACTTGTTGTATTAGACCCATCAAGGATGGGAAATTTCACCATGTTTACAAGCCAGTGCTCCATGGTATACAAAGAGAAGCCTGTAGGCCTCACGCAGGATCCACATCCCAAGTCTGTTGCGTGCCATATACACGCGGTTCTGTATGTACCCACATTTCCTAGCTTGCTCATGTTGAATTCTCAAAATTATGAGCAATAGCACCCAAGTGGAAAAGATACATGTCCTGGTTTCAGTTAGGACAGCGTTAGTTCTCCTCCTAGTAGCGGGTAGGTTGCTATGTTTTGGCTTAGAATGTGTGAAAGGATGTTTAGAAGAGTGCTGATACCACCCCGATGTTTCAATTGCTGCAGAGCAGTACTTACAACAAGCCAAGGACCTTTCGGTGTCTCACTGTCCTACTGGCGATCAGAATCGGCGCACAGCAACAGCTGCGAGGGGACAGACTCAGGATGGCCGACCCCAACTGGCCAAAGAATTCTATGCCTTATGGCAACACGCTGCACCATGGATAGGGCGGGGCAGCCGGGCTGCTAGGGGTTACGCTGGGCACTGGTCAGCGGGTAGTGAGCAACTGCATTGTACATCACTTGTTTTGTACACATTACTAGTAGCAGTACTATCATCATCACCATCATTATTATTATTTTCCTGTCTTAATAAACTGCCTTTATCTCAACTCGCGGGCTTCACTGTCCCGTTTCTCTCCCCCATCCCAGAGAGGGAGGTGGGAGGGTTGCAGAAGGGCTGTGTGGTGTTTAGCTGCCGGCCGGGTTAAACCACAACAACACCTCAAAGGGGTTGGGGAAAAAAACAGGTTTTTTTAGAAAAGCAGAAGACTTTCACTGAGAAGAGGGATTCTAGTTTTAAGGTACTGGTACGCCATCAGCATGCTCATAGGCCTCTGCTGATTTTAGCCGGAGGTTTATCAGGCCACAACTCACTGCACATGCTTTCTCTCTTGCTTTTCAATCTACAAATCGAACAGAGATTGAACATATAGAAATACAGTACCTTGAAAAGCATCTTCTCTTGACATTTCCCCTCAGTACCGCCATACTTTCTTCAAAGCTGGAGACTGAACACCGCAGGATGCTTTTGCTCATTGATCTTAAACGGTGTCTGTTGAAACATTCAATACTGGGAGAAGAATAATCCTAGGGAAAGAAGGAAACAAGAATATATTTATGTGAACCACGTAGACTCAGATAAAGAAATTCTGCCTCACGCAAGTTTAATTGACCCTCCTGACTTGGTAGTGGGGCAACTAATGGCAGGCAGACACTGAAACGCTGCTGTGCTCAAGAAAAACCGGGAGAGAAAAAAAAAAAAAAAGCTTTCAAAACTAAAGCTTCCCTTTCCCCACCGTTTTCTTGTGGATAACTTAAGCTTAATATCCTTGGAAAAAAGATATTGCAGCAAAACCTTTCACATAAACTTAGGGTTTCGTGAAAAACTACAACAAAAACAAAAAACTTTATATTCAAATGAATTTAAATTAAAAAAAATAAACTAATTAATTTAAATTAAAAAAAAAAATAATTCAATTGACTGTTCAGAGGAACAGTCAAGCTTGACATTATACATCCTAGAATTAAAATCTAGTTTGAGTTTTTCTCCCATCTCCAGACCTTGCTAAAGATGCTTATTAGGAGCTCTGTCAAAAAAAGTGTAAGGCTTGTTATATCAAAGCTTCGAACCCTTCTTACTGCCCTTGACCTTCTTCACATTGCTGCTCCTACAAGGGTGAGCACTATCATTTTTAGTACGGGAGGGAAGCTGTGATATCCTTGAGTGGGGGGTCGTTCTGTTTACAAAATGAAGTTCCAGTAAGAGTACATCAAATGAACCAACTTTCTTTGAACTTTAATTCATCGCTATATTGAATGAATGACCTCTGGATTTCTCTCTCCCATTTGGAAGTCAATTTGAAAACAAACTACCTCTGCCATAAAGAGCCAGGCATCAGAGACACCTGTTGCGCCTCAAGAACAGAGAAGGTATGAACGACAAGAGCAGCTGAATAAAATGCAACTTGCCATTAGAAATGGGTGTACTGGCATCTACAGGTGCCGCTGGCATCTCCTCATCTGGTTTCTCGTCTTCAGTAGCAGGGTTCTGCTGTGGTGACTTGGAGTTGTCGCATGGAGCACACGCTGCAGAGGTGCGACCTTGCAAGAAAGAATAGATACCAAAGATCTTCGTCGTGCATTTTCAGTTACAAATGCAGAGACAAGTCTTCAAATCCTTAGCGTTAAAGCACGTACCTCTTTTCTCACGAGATTCTTTAATTTGTTCACAAAGTCGTCTAAACTCTGTATCCATTTCGTTCCTCACCATTGAATATGCAGTGTCTTGCAAAACATAGGCGCTGTGACGATCTGAAATTTTACACACTTTAACTGAATGTTGTCTACCAACCAATGAAACTGTTTTGATCACAGAAAAAAATTGCTTTCTTCATAGGTTTGTTCCAAAAGGTTCTCTCAGTGAATATTTTCAGCATAACAACATCGAAGTTAATTAAAACAAAAGCACTAGTTCCTTGGGAACACTTATATCACAATTCCATGCCCAAGTAGCAAAATGATAAAATATTTACAGTCTGGACGTCCAAAATCATCTAATCCATCCGAAGTCTATTGTCCGCACACAGCATTTATCCATCTATATGTTTGACAGATTTTTTAAACTAGGGCTAAAAAGCACATCCTCACCTGTAGATCTTTGATCCGGGTAGTACTCTAAGGCATTGTTACAGATTAGATCGATGTCCTTCAGCTAGTCTCCTGCAGCGAGGTACTGGCGCGAGTCAATTTGAGTCAGAACTGTTGAAAGATCCATCGGCTCTTTAATCCTTGTGGCATAGTCAGGTACCTGCAGATCAAATACAAGCATTCAGAGGTTTTCTTAACCTTGCACACTGTCTACCAAAATTATTCTGAAGACTT
Organism: Aythya marila; assembly: GCF_965140915.1. Lineage (NCBI taxonomy): Eukaryota > Metazoa > Chordata > Aves > Anseriformes > Anatidae > Aythya > Aythya marila. The sequence goes on along the minus strand of NW_028137167.1, from coordinate 551,699 downwards.
TAAATAAACGACTTCCTAAAAACTCTGAACATTTGCGATGCATCAGAAGATGCTGAAATTAACCAGTTTGCTTCTCAAAAATGGAAGGGCTTTTTCATTTTTCATTAGAGCGGCCACGAGAGGACAACAAGAAGTAGGGAGGTCAGAAGCACGTGCATGGTAGAGAAGAAACACTGAGGGTGGGAGATTCATTTCACTTTGCTTCAGAAAATCACAACAGTGAAAGCTGAGCAAGCCATCCGGCATTCTCTTTGTTGTCGACATTGAGGAAAAGGTGCATGAATTGCACCTGTGAAGTACCTATTGCAGGCATCTACTTTAGAATGAGATAACTGGGCCCTGAGGTGCTCATTTCTTCCCTCAGAGCAGAAGAGGAGACTAATGACCAGTTCAGATGAGGACATATGTATCTGTCTAGATTTTTCACAGCTCAAGAACCTAGGAGAAAAGGGGAAGAAAAGCCAGTGGAGGCCCACATGAAGACGACTTTGCTGATCCCCAGGTATATTCAAGTTACACCTGTCTTTGAAATATACGCCCCTAGTTTAGGCTTATCTCATAAATTAAGGAGAAAAAGGCATCTAAGCAGCCAATTGGAGGAAAAAGAAAACACACTGCACTTATGGTTGATTCCTATTGAGGAGTTCCAGATGAAACAGAGAACAGGATCTCAAAACTTATTTTTACAAACTGCTGCTCCTATTCCTGTTCCCACAGGAACTGACAGTCCAAGAAAGGGCTTCAGACTTCACTCAAGTACTCCTGTAAATACTGTTTGTAATTATAAGGAAAGATCTCTGTGCTTTTCAGTGCTGTGACACGCCTACGTATCAAAGCCTTTTCACGAGCAAACTGTGTTGGCATTTGGACTGGCTTTTTAGAATGAAACCAGGGCTTTCAGCAAATAATCCCATAAGAGACATTTGAGAGTCAGCAGAAGTAAAAGCGCTGCCTCTGCTTCTTGCAAAATCCTAACAGTGCAGCCCTAAAAACAAAGTTGAACCTTCCCCAAAACGCTGAGAAGTACAAACACTGAGAAGTTACAGACACACACGGATCAGCACTACTTTACCTTCTGTGGGTCAACGGGCTTTGCAAATTCCCTGAAACGTCTGTCAGTGGCAAGTCTGTGAGTAACGTCCCTCAAGAAAATTCTAAGGTCACGCAAGGTATCCTCCTCTTCCTCCTCCAGCATCCCTACTTTTGTGGGGATCACTCTTGTGGCTTCTGAGGCTCAGCTGGTGGTGCTACAGGCACGACTTCCAATGTCCAATCAACTTCAATTCATCAGGAAAAATTGGCCAATTTACAGTACTCAAATACAAGCATATGACAAATTACTGACAGAAAATGACCACCAAAGCAAAGCCCAAAGAGCTAGTAACTTCGATAGGAAAGTTTTAGATGTACTTCTCATATCCTCCTCACCTCTTTTCTTTACAGGAGGCTTAGCCACTTCATTTAGAATTAGGTCCTCAGAAAAAGGCTGCTCTCTCTGCCCTACCAGGCAACTCAATATTGCACACTTCTCCAAATTCCGTATTAAATCATTTTTGCATCTAAAGCAGAAGGAGGAGAGACATTTCAGATTTAAGGCCACAAAAAACTCATCTTCTATTCCAAAAAGACGAGTACCTTTTCAAATTAATTATAACCTGAAGAACACAAACTGAAAAAAGTTATCTTCCTGGCCTTAAAAGGCTACATTTTCACAGGTTGGCACGGCAAATTCAAATATCACCTTTAAGAATCACCTGTAGAATTAAAGCTCGCTGAAGGGATTGTACGCTACACTGGTAAAGTAATGGCTTTCACCACATCCAACAGCGCCTCCTTTGTATTTACTTGCCTTGCTGCAGCCTTTACTTAGAACCTTTATGGCTATCGAGGGAAGAGACAGGCTTCAGCAGACAAGTGAGGGCTTTTTGCTGAGTTTTTATTTCTCTACCAAAAGGTGTCTGAAGTAGCTAGTACCTCTACGTCTTCCTCCATTTTCAAGTTCTAGTATTAAAAGGTAGGTGAGGAATTTCACTACTTATTTTAGAAGGAATTTACAGCCTGTACAAAAACTTCTGTGGGAACTCAAGCACTTTCAAAGCAGTTGATAATAAACACGTCTAGGTAAGACCCGTTCTCTTCCCCCAGTGACTGAGACCAAATCATCAGAATGAGAACAGTGTGGTCCTGTTTTGGGCACCTTCCCTTAATGTAAACTCTCAGAAGTCAATGAAGTTCTGCACCTACTTTTACTACAGTTTATTTAGGATTACAACTAGAATTCGATTCCAAAGTTACTTTAGCAGAAATTGGAACTCAGCTTTCCAGCTTGGAAAGCTTTGGCCTATATGAAGAAAGAAACTGATTTACTTATTTTTTTTTAATCAAAGTGTTTCAATTCTCTACTAAATTGCATTATTAGCAGTTTACCCAACGTAGCATGGAATGGCAGACTGTCAGAAGAAATCTCTTCAGTAAAAACATCCTCTTGTAATTTCAAGCACTTCATATTCTTGACTAAACCACTTTGTAGCCATCAGAATTATTGTATTAATTTATTCTTTGCATGTGTGAGAAGGGGGTGAAAGTCACTTGCTTGACTCAGAAAAAACCTTAAGCAGATGCTTTCACAGTATTCTTTTTCTCTAAGCAAATTTTAAGTGATTTGTTAGGGTGCCTGAGTAATAACAGCATGCATTTAAGAAAGCACAGCATTTTGATGCTGAAAGCATTCATAAATTACAAGACACTGAAGAAATAGTAAGGAAAGTATTGACAAATACCTCTTCTGGGAGATCTGAGTGACGTACATCAGACGGAGCAAGCAGCAAAACTGGCAAAAATGCTGGAATGTTACGTAGTAGAGTTAGAAAAGTAAGTTTCAAGACAGGTCCAGCGTTGTCCCACCACAAATGGATATCTGGGACATAAATTGTGCTTGGTGCTGTCTTCTGAGCATTTCGGATCAGCTAGTGAAAAGGAAAGCTTGGGTAAGAAAACTAAAACACGTACAAGAACCTCTTAATACATAGCTACATAGCCATCTGACTGCCCCATGAAATGAAACTGCGTGAACAGAGTGGCAAGCATCCTTTCACATAAGGAATTTCTCTGTGCACCCTTTCAGATTGTCAGTATTCGGAGAACTCTAGTCAGAAGATGGGAAGGATATATTCAGGCAGTGGCTAGACACCGTAGCTATATGGCCACAGCCACAATCATCGCATAACAAAGAAAGGAAATGTCCCTCTTAAGGGACACATCAGTATTCAGTCGTGTAACATGTCTGTCCTTACTTGTATGGCTCTCAAACGTTTCCACTAAAGGTAAAAATATTTTAAGGTAGTGATGCCAAACAAGAAAATGGATTTCCTGCCTAAAAGTAAAAACACCAAATCTGTTCATTTTTTCTAGTTAAAACCACATCACTGTGCAAATGAAGTGTTTTCTGAATGTTAATGCTTTTATTGCACATACTGCAACAGCACAAGTTGTGTATGTCCGTGCGAAAGCAAAATAAACAGAAGCCCCAAACCTCGGTTGCCTTACTAATATAATTTAGAAGAAGCCTACAAAAAGTAGCCGACATGCAGTCTGATACAGAGCCATCTACTGGGAGCACACAGTCTTAGGAGGCAATGAGAACTACTTTCTGGATCCCAGTGACATGAACAGCATTTCTTTCCACAAAGAGATGTTTATTAGCAACACCGCCCAGCTTCCTGAGCTGCTAGCAACAGCCTCACTGTAAAACTGGGTATGGAAAATGTGGACATGTACAACATCCAGATTGTTTGTGGTGCTGTCTAAAAGAAAAGGGGATTTTCAGACAGAAGCAAACATCCCAGCGCATTAAAACAAGGCCACCTCCATTACCAATTAATTTTGCTCACCTTACTTGCAACTCGATTGATCCTTTACATACAGTCAGTGAATCCGATGAGAAGAAAAAGAAAAAAAGGTACCTGTCCGCAGATTTCTTCTGGCGATGCAACGTTTGTAAGCAGAACAGAAAGGTCCAGGGTGTGAACGGGAAACTTCTCCAAAGCGTGCAACACCACGGGTGCCACGTAAGAAACCTGGCCGTACCCTTCTTTTCCTACTATTAGCAGACGGGGCTGGCATGATGTTGGTTCGCAGAAAGCACTCCTATAACAAGAGTTAAGAAAACAAGCTTATAAATGAGGTGCTGAATAGACACACAGATGTTCCAAGTAATTTTCCTATAGACTTTCTTTTCCCTCCCCAAATAATCCAAATGGCAGCGGTACATTAAATACATGTAAGATTTCCAGTTAAGTTATTCACTCATTCCAATTGTTTCACCTTCTTCCCTTGTGTTTCCTATTCTTTAGTAAACCAAGACTGCAAATTAATATCCCTGCAATCTTGCTTTACTTTATTATAAATTTATTATTTATTATATATTTATTATTTACTTTATTATAAATTTATTTTTATTTAAAAATAAATTGGTGAGGAGCATTTGTTTCCCCACTACAATCAGGCTGTACCTCTGCTGGCTTAAATCAAAGATGCTAGAGACTTAGCCTTGCTCTAAAGCACAGAAAATCTTCTGGACAGCACAGCAATAGAAACGGAGAAAAATAACTGATCCAGCTGTGACAACATGATCTAACTTTCCAGCTGTGGGCTTGCATGACTTCCATACTAAAATATCACAAGATTAACACAACTTGGTGGCTTAACAAATAAAGACACCATTCAATTTTTTCTCAAGGTGTTTTAACAAGCCATTTCTCAGTTTTCTTTCTGCTACATAATTCACTACTGGTTTAACAATCCTGGAAAACAGAAGGGCAAAAGGTGGCAACACAAACCCATAAAGTTGGGGTATTTTTAGCTAAAAGGACAGACAGCACATTTATGTGGTCTTGAGTCTTTCAAAGAATGCCATGGATTAAGTCAACGTGTTCTGGTAGTCTACTAATCACTTTGGCTTACAAAGAGAAGCCTGGGCTTTTCAATTTGGTCATTCAGAGCAACTTCGTTACAACTTTAGTCCCTCCACCCTTTCTTCTTGTGAATACCAAGCACCCCTTCAACACACAAACTTGATGTTGCCCCTTCCTCTACCACCCCTCGCACTTTTAACAGCTGGAACTGTTCACAAAGACTCAGCAGACCTGAGAATTTAAACGTAACAGGGATCTACCTTTCTTTACCTGCTGAAACAGAGGCGTTTTTTCTCTGGTCCGTCAGGCATTCCATCTTTTAATTCATCTCCAGAAACCAAGCATGCATCGTCATCACTGTCAAACATATCATCTTGTAAAATAGGATTGAAATGCTCTGAAAGGCAAAAGAGGTTTGTTAACTTTCCTGAATAGCCTTTGTCTCTTTCTCTTCCATTAATACAGCTTCTAAATCAGTGCCAAAACCCTTTCTTCATTTGAGAGCACACACTGAAAGCTATTTCCTAGAGTTCAGCCCACCACAGATCTAAGGAGATGGCACAAGGCCCTACAAAGCTCTACTAAGTCCCACTGATGTGTACGTGTAAGGTACGCTACTCTTGGTGATTTTTTTCTCCCCCTTAGAATAAAGGAGATTACAAACACTTTCTGCAGTTGCTTAATAGCTAAAAAAGAAACAAACAAGACCATTTCTTTCTGGAGGAGGTTCCCACAATGAAAGCACAGGGATAAAGGATGTGATGGCCACAGAATTCCATTCATCTAGTAAGTATCAATGCTAATTGATCTCACGTGTATAGTACGATCCACAAACATTTAAATTAGGAGACTGGTTAAAAAGGACGATAGCTAAAACAATATTTAGCTTAGACCAGTTATACTTGTATCCTGGTTCTGACATTCTTCAGAAAGGAATTAGAAACATTGACCTAGAAATGCTTCCCCTCCAAAGATCTGAGTTTTGATTTTTTAAAGAAAAATAGGTGCATTATACTTCAAACCTCAAGTCAACCTCTACAAATGCTAATTATCTTAGCTGCCGTCAGAAGCAGCATGCTTCAGTAGAGAACGCATCGTCCTTTACTGTGTATTGAGTCATTCAGAGCTTCCATTTGGCATTTCAGTTTTGAATCCACAATAAAACCTATGCGTTATATTCCAGACTTGCCCAAAAAAAAGACACGCACATGCAAATAATAAAATTCTACCACCATTATGTCTGAAAGGTTTAAGTTGATTGCACAAACCACAAGTTTTTGCTTTAGCAGAATTATAAAGAAGTGGATGCTGTGGTTATACCTTGCTGTCGGTCCTCCTTTAGTGCAAGCTGTGCATGCGGGAAGATCTTCTGCACAACTTGTAAAATATTCTCTACTGATCTTTGAAAAAGTGGCTTGAAAATGGGTGAGAGTGCTTGTATGGGTGAAGCCTTGATCCTGTTTGAAGCTGGAACAACCTTCTTCATAGCCATGAAAAAGTCCTTTGCTTTTATTTTAATAGAATTAACGTCTAGTAGCAACTTCTCCCTACTTGCATAAATCTGAGGATAGCATCGGCGTAGAGAGCACAGCGCAGCTTCAGTACATAAAGATTTGATATCTGCACCACAGTCTCCTAACAAACAAAAATCAAACGTTACATCAGTCAAGGCCCAGGTTTACAACATGCAACATTTAAAGAATTTGTAAGGCCAAAACCAAACAGCTTAACAGGGAATTCAAAGTGCTACCGCTCTGCAGGGAAGTTTCATGTTGCTCACTGCCTGATATCCTGCGCTTATGCAGCTGAAGCAGACTCCTCATCAAAAACTATACTCTTGAGGAAGATGCCCCAGAACCATTTAACGTTCTTAGACAACAAGAGGAACGACAACAAAGAGTAAATAGATGAAAGCATCTCACTCTGATTGCTATGAAGGTGTGCCAGCTGCCTCGTTGACTACTTGTGCAGCAAGGCACAAGAGCATGGGTACTGCCTGGTACAAGCTAAGGTTCTTTACAACTTGGTCACAAGCAAGAATCTGTTTCTGTTTCAGTCTTACCAATGCATTTCTCAGCTAGTTCATCAAGCAACATGTCCGGTGGCTGAGGGGTCCAGTCACGAGTATGAATCTTGACAATTTCTTTTCTAGCCTGGAAGCAAAATCATTGCATTTTAGCTTGTCCCAAGTTTTCCTTAAAAATACCAACAAGAAACAAACAAACCAAAAGGCAAACAAGTAAACAAAAAACAAAACAGTCCTCCCTCAAAACCCCTCATCTATTAATACGCTTTTCTTACTTGCTCAACTTTCAAGTATTTTACAGTTATTTAATATACACTCTGCATTGTCAACCAGGAAATTGAATAGTTCTTATTTGTTATACTGAACTTTTTCTAGGAACCTACAGTGAAAGAAAAGGCATTTATAGCTTCAATAACAAGTTTCCAAACTACGAGACCTAAGGACCCAGAAGAAAATACTGTAATGAAAAATTTATCCAGAAACATTTCTTTGCTGTCCAAAAAACTTCTCTAAAACTTAGCAAGCTTTCATTGGGACAGTCTCATTACTTCATCACATTTGATTTTCAGTCAGTAAATTCACAGAAAGCACTTCTGGCACAATGCTTCCAATTGCTACAATTACTATAAAGAAGAAAAGAATTATGACTCAAACTACTACCACTGATCCGGGGCACAATCAAATGCAAACACATCCCCTATTCATTCATAAGCGAAGGATTGAGACCAAAAACACAACTTCATGATGAAAACACCCAAGTGGACTAAATAATTAAGCAAACAGGTACAACTTGGGGAATGAAAGGTTTGATTATAGAACTAACTACTTAGTGGTATCATCCTGACCATATATATCCAGTACCAGATTTGCCCTCCATGGAACAATGCAGTGTCTCCACATATCACTCGTTTGTTCAAGTTGTCAATTATTTTTTTCCTATAAAGTTGGACTTTGCCATGGTAGCACTAACGTTGAATTTAAGTTCTCACCTCTTTATTTGGCAAGTTGAAGAAGAACTCTCTGCCAAAGCGTCCTGGTCTTTGTAAAGCAGGATCTACAGAATCCAGTCTGTTGGTAGCTCCGATTACCACGATCTCCCCTCTGTTATCTATGCCATCCATAAGCATCTGAAGAGTTGAAACAATGGAAATAATAGAAAAATATAAGTTTTACTTACTGGTTCAGTACATTTTGTTACATTCCACATGACTTTCTTGATGCCGGAATAACCTTCTTCCTAGTGGTCATTCAAAACTGGGAAAAAAATAGTCTACCAAGTCGGGTTTTTTTTTGATTTGATAATAAATCTGCAGACTGTTAAGTCATCAAGCACTTCAAGACTGTTTGAAATAATCTCTACGTTAATATAAAAGGAGTACCGCACACTTCTGCTCAGGAAGAAAATCACGGAAAATGTCAACTTTGATTTTAGATGTTGAATTTGTTGCAGTGAGATCTTCCTCATCGCATGATTCTATTTGGATTTAAACCATATTATGTATGGAGAGACCAAGATTAGGACAAGAACAGCACAGAGTTCAGCATGAAGCCAATCAGGAGTTCAAGTTTGTATTCTTTGTATTCAACTTTACCCTTCTCTTGCTCGAAGGATCTGCTTTTTGAGTCTCCTTCTCTTCACTAGGAGCATGTTCCCTCTTGCTTCGGTAATGCTTTTTCTCAGTGGTTTTAGTCTCGTCCTTTGTATCTTGGCATCTCTCTGTAACAGCTGAGGAGGAAAGGTTTTTAGAGCTACATTCAGTGTCAGACTTGAGAGAGGAAGTTTGCCGCAATTTCTCACCAGGCTCACAAGACTCTTTGCCGGACAAAACGGTTTCTTTTGAAATGAGGCCACGTTCTTTTGATCTTCTTGCTTTCTCCTTGTCTCTACCGTCATCACATTGGTACTGGGCGAGGTATTCATCATTCCCAGGAGATTTCGGAGGGTCCGCGACACTGCACAAAATAAAATCACATTTCTCACTTCTGCTGAAGGACATGAATATTACGAGTAAAATCTTCCAAAGGCAAACAAACAAACAAAAACCTCCGGACTAAAGGAACGCTCGCAAAGATATGCCATTTAGAAACCTCTCCTGTGATTAGGACACCTTCTTCAGCTCCCAGAGAAAGTGCTTTTGCCCCTCTTGCTTCTGAAGCCATTGCACTAAAAAAGCAAACGCATCTGTCTCCCTCCACATGCTGCTCTGAATAAGAGCCAGAATATTCAAAGCCACTCTATTTGTTCTCCCCACATAGCCAAAAAAACACCAGTTGAAAGAGTTTTCTACCTCTCTCCACGAATTTACATTCACATATCCTATGACTGCAAAAATAGAAGGCGGGGCTCAGGAGGAACAGCCAGTGCTGGAAATGAAAAAAAGCAGCCTGTTTCTTCAGAGTCTTAAGCCTATGCTACTAGGAACAAAACAAAACAAAACAAAACAAGAGGAGAGGAGAACAACAGCGGGAAATTTACCTATTCTCCAGGTGTTCAATTGCAAAGCCTCCTCTGGAGGATCAACAGTTGTGAATTCAGTGTGCTTAGGAGAAATCAGATCTACATCTGAACCACAACTATTTCAGTAGTATCACGAACTTCTGTTACTCTGAAGAAGCAGTCAGCACCGTTTCTATGTTAGGAAAGAGCTGAACAGAGTCTGTTATTCACATCAAGTAGTCAGGCAGGTTTCTTCTTCTTCAGGCTGGGTTTCACTAGAACATGACTAGCCTGTAAGCCTCATGGCATCACCTTCCATCTTGACTGCTGAACCTCCTTGCTCCCTACTATCTTCTTTGCCAAGATACAGCTGTCCACATTTACTTTTCCTACTTGGCTGGACTGAATTTAAGAAGATCTTGCATCTAAGAAAGGGAACAAAAGCTGCTGCCCAGCAGCGTCTGGCTCAGGGAGGAGTGAGAAAGCTCTGTGCAGCCCCCAAGGTCCGTGCAGCAGGAGGCAGGAGGTGCTCCAGGCTCCCAGCAGCAGTTCCCCTGCGGCCTGTGCAGGGAGAGGCCCCTGGTGGAGCAGGCTGTCCCCCTGCAGCCCATGGGTCCCCCGTGGAGCAGATCTCCACGCTGCAGCCCCCCTGTGGCTGGAGGAGCCCCCGGTGGAGCAGGTGGCTGTGGCCTGGAGGAGGCCGCGGCCTGTGGAGAGCCCCCTCAGGAGCAGGCCCCGGGCTGGACTGGAACAGGCTGTGCTGAGCCTGCTTTGCCCGTGACACTCCTTGTGGAGTGATCTCCCTGTCCTTCTGGCAGCCCTTGAGCCCTTGCCAGCCTCTTTTCTCCCCTTGGCGTTGGAGGAGGGGCAGGGAGAGAGCGCTTGTGCTGGAGCTCAGCTGCCCAGCTGAGGAAAACCACCACGGCTCTGTCTTGCCGCTGCTGCAGCACGCTGGTAGCAGCCAGCACCGTCTGTTCTTCGAGCCTCAGCAAGCCCACAGCATCTTCCCAGAAGGGATCCCTTTCCTTCACGCCTCCAGAGGCTGAGGGCTTGTGCCCCGTTTGCAAGCGCTTTCTCAGTGCCCCCTTCCCCAGAGAAGGATCCCAGCTGCTTGGCTTCCCTGCCCTCTGCTGCCAGGCTCCCGCAGCTGCTATCCCAGCAGCGCAGCAGCCAGCTGACAATGTGCTCACCTGGAGGACAGCTGCAATCTTGTCCCATGGCTCGCAGCTCGCCCAGGGATGGGGATCACCTGCTTCCTGCTGCTTTTCTCTCTGCTCTCCTTTCCAACAGCTTCCTGTGCCCTGGGATGGCCCTACCTTGGGGTAGGCTGCCTCGCCTTCCTCTTGCTCCTTCCCCTTCTTGGGAGGACTTTCTGCCCTTCCGAAACGAGATGACTTCTGCATGCATTCCTTCCCCTTGTGTGTATTGGCGCCTGAGACAGCAATGGGGTCGTCCCCGGAGCCAGCTCTCAGGGCCTGTGCCAGGCTTGGAGGGGCTGCAGGGAACATGCCAGGGGCTGGAGGGGCTGGATGTGAAGTACTATCAGTAAAGAATTTCTTTCTAAAATATATTAGAAATCTAACTTTTCAGTGTAAAGCTATTAGTCCATGTCCTGTCACTCCAGGCCCTGATAAAGACCCCCTCCCCAGCTTTCCTATAGGTTGCCTTTAAGTACAGGAAGGCTCTCAGCCTGGCTGAGTGATGGCAGATCCTTCACAATATTATTTGAATTTCACGTAAATAGAACAGACTATCAACTTACTTAGGAGAAGTAATACAATTTCAGAACTATTCAAAACCAAAGGCATTCCAAACTAAGTTTAAGTTCAGAGGAAATCCAAAGAAAAAAACTAATTTTGAAACTAATAATCAGAGACCATAATCTTCTTCAAATGATAGATTTTCCTCCTGTACTGGGTAATTTTGATCTGTCTTTAATGATCATCCAGACATGGCTTTGACACCGAGTATCTTGCTTTGCCTCTGCATTAAGTCTTCTTCTCATGTGAGGTAAATGTCCTGCTCTTATGGGATGGGCTTAGGAGACATACGCGCTGTGTCTCATGATGCTTGGATATCATCTTAATTCTGGGTGAAGATGAAAGGTCTCACTGCTTCCTGAACAGGGAAGTGGATGTCTGCAGTTAAGAACCCTCTGTCTAATCTAGAAACATGAAGGAAGAAGTTTGCTGGATTGCAAGTGACAGTGAAGAAAGCCACAGGTGACATATCTGACTGATTAAAATGTTATTTAGCTCAGGGCATGGCTAATGATGTGGAGCTGGAATAGTTTGACGACTGTAATTACACTCACTATCACTGTTACTTGTTTATAGGATGGTAATGCCTAAAGGTCCCACTGGAGCCTGAAACAAGGTTGTGCTGGGTGCTGCACGTGCATATCTCAGTAGCGCTTTGATAGCTAGTGATACAAACAGACAAAACAGAGATTGAAAGGAGAAACGGGGGGACAGAGATAAGAAGATCTTCCTGCAGGTCATTTAGGGTATGAGCCAGGACTTCAGTGCATCCAGCTCTCTAGTGCTCTGCTGGCCCAGTGAGATGAATGGAAAACATTGCAGCCTTGGAAAAATAGTGCTTCTTCTAATTCTTTGGCCAGTTTTGATGATTTAGGACTGCTTTATTTATTTATTTATATATTTTATTTTTTCTTTTCCCCATTTGTGCTGGAGAAGGTGAACTTTTTAAATACCTATTCTGAATTCAAATATCATTTTCATTGTTATGTTTCTGTTTTGTTGGCACTATTCGTAATGACTTCTACCCTTCAGTGGAAGCAAAAGCTTATCATACCATAAAAGTGGAAAGGTCACAGAAAACTTCAGAGCTTTTGAAGAAAGCTGAGGAAAATCCATTCCCTGTTCTAGGCAGAGAGAGTGGCTGATTTCCAGACAGGTAAATGGGCAGGATAAGGCCACTTCATGTCCGCTGATGGCCAGTTGTATGGACCGCGAAGATAATGGACTAGCAGCACAAGAGACAGTGCCAATAATCTAATCCAATACAATCTATTTCAAGTGGTAGAGACCTGATACTCTACGACAATGTGAGGAAGACCAAACTGTCAGGCAAACTTTGAGATGATCATGTTCAGGATCTAAAACTCTTAAGACAAGTGTCAACACAGGAAGGGTGAAATAAAGGCATGAATGCCATACAAGTACTGATAAATCTCAGGAAGTCTGGAAACCAGGGCAAATGGATGGAATAAGATGGTGCTTTGTGTTAGCAAGAAGCAGAGGTTAGGGAAATGTTATGGGTCAGCAATAGAGTGGTTTTGTGCAAATCGCTGCTAAAGAAAGACAGCCTTGCTAGCCTGCTCTTTGCTCTTAGCTCCAGTCTACAGTTATCAGACACATAAACAATAATGGGAATTACGGGAGACTTCAACTTCCCAGCAAAAGACTGAAAGATGATTACCACTTATTCTCATACAGATATACTATGTGATGGATTTCTTCACAAAAGTGAAAAAATATAAGACCATTTTAGACTTGGCTCCTGTACGGGTTTAAATGTAGTAAGATTTGAATAAAGTCTGATCATGAGCTGACTTTTCTCATTTTACATTTCAAGACAGACAACACCAGGCTTAGAACGAAGGTTTTGAGGCTTACAAATGCAAACTTTGAAATCTAAGGAAATGAATCATTGAGTCTGACTAAGCATCTCTGGGACTGGAGTGCAGAGAAGGCAGAGTTAAAATTCAAAATTCAGATGGGAAAAAAGCAATGAGAAAAGGTACATTTCAGAGGTTAAAAACTGCAAAAATAAAGTACGAATGACCCAAAACCTCCTTCACGTAGGAAATTAAACAATAATAGTAAATGATACTTAAGCCACAGAAACCAGGGGGAACAAAGAGAACAAATTAGGACAGTTGCATACTCGAGGCAAAAATAGATCAAAAGTTAATGATGTCTCAAATGCTGCAAATCTTATTTCCTGCATCTAACAGCAACAACAATGTGATATTAAGGGCAGTGACAGGATTCCCATTGCAAATGAGGGTAGGGCACTAGGCACAACATCATCTGAGGTGAAATAAAAATCTACAGTGATTCAAGTGAAAAATGACAAGCTGATATCTACCTAGCCTATTAACAGCATTGGCACACAGAACAACAACTCAAGTAGGAAAAATACGTCACAACTGTGCAAATCAGGGATAGTCCCCAGAATGGGAGAGTAACAAATATACTTCTGTCCAGGAGAATGTAAAGAGTGATCCAGACAAGTGCAGGCCTGTTAGTTTGACATCAACGCTGAGCAAAGTTTTGTAGCAAGAAGAGATAAGACTAGGGAAGTAGCGGGTAATGTGGAATTTACAAGATAATTTATTAAAGCTAATTTGTTTCCAGAGAATTTAGTAGCTTGCCTTTGTAGGACCAGTGCTCCCCTACACAGGGGATGAACTACATCTATTTCACTTTCTGTGAGCTTCTGATACATTATCTATGGATTTGGGCTTTGGGGCTGCAAGTGAATCAGGGGAGTTTGCAATTGTTCACACTGTTCGAAGAGGGAATTACCGGCAAAGGAGAGGTTCCCTGTAGTGATTCTCAGAGACAGTTCTGAAACTGCAGCTGCTAAGGAGGCAAAGACTCATGGAGAAATGTAGGCTGGAAGGGAGCTCTGAAAACCCAACCTCCTATTCAGAGCAGAGATGACTTCAAATTTAGGTATGTTCAGTATGGACATGGTGGCCGAAGACTAAAAATTTCATATGAGCTTTGAGATTTCCAGGTGACATAAAGTTGGGAAGTCCTACCGAGCCTGAGAGAAGGATATCCCTTGTGATTGAAATGGTTCAGGTGAAGTGACATTTGATAATACAAAGTAGAGCCATGCTTAGAGATTCTCAACCAAGGGTGTTTTTTTTTGTTTTTCTTTTTTTTTTTTTTTTTTGTCATGTTTGCTATATGGCAGTCAGGAGTTTAAAACAAACAATAAAACAACAAAACCCCATGTTCATACACTGTTAACAGAAGAACTGAAAAAGTTAAGTGGTTATATGGTGTGTATGGCTATTCTTTTTTTTTTTTTTTTTTTCTCCAGTATAAATACACCTGACAGGGCAGCCCTGCCACACATTTAAGACATGAGGCAAAATTCTGCCACTTGTATTCACATTGAACTTAGGAGGAAGTGTTCAGAAGACAGAAGGAACAAGTTGCCTATTGTGTGGAAGGGAATTAAAGGACATCATTCTGCTCAGCCAGATGCCAGTTGAGAGAAAAATATGATGTCTCTGTGAAAATGCATTTCTTGAGTAAATATCAAGGAGAATTAGGAAATGTGTAAGTTGGGAGATACATCTGAAATGATGATTGCAGTTGGCTTATGAGGAACTTTGGACAGGAAATTGGTAGAAACTTCCCATTTCAAGAATAAAGTGCACCATAGATATGAAGTCAGCATTCACCTAAAGAGTAGAGGCCAACTCAAAGCCCCCACAACAAAGCAGTGGACAAACCAGAACACTAACATGTTGTGGTCTAGAGTCACACAGATATACATAAGTTTACTATACCTAAACATCTGAGGGGTTCCTTTGAGAGGCGGAGGGCTTGTGCCCCATTTCCATTTCCACTCTCAGTGTCCCCTGCCTCAGAGAAGGATCCCAGCTGCTTGGCTTCCCTGGCCTCTGATGCCAGGCTACCAGAGCAGGTATCCCAGCATCGCAGCAAACAGGTGACAATTTGAGTGCCACAGCAGTCCTCATTGCGAGCTGGACGCTCAGGGCACTTGCGGCCACCCACCTTTGTGAGCTCCAAGGCTGACAGTGACTCTCTGCTGAGCTGCCACGGCTCTCGGGTGTCCCGGTGACAGAGCTTTCGGCGCTAAGCTGACTGCCAGGAGAAAAGGCTGCCGTGAAATGGCTGCTCCACAATGCCAGGAGCAAGGTCTGCTGGGTTGGGGGTTCGCAGGGGAGCTCAGCCTTGGGCCTGGCAACTGCGCCTGGAAGCCAGGGACGGCCTTGGTGTGCAGCTGGACACCTGGGCCTGAGAAAGCAAGGTCTCTTTCCAGACACTTGGCACCATCGTCACCCAGTGGCTGTCTCAGGGGGACGAGAGAAATGCACAACATCTCTTCCTTCCCTGAAAAAGGGACGGATTTGGACCCCAAAGCAAGCTCCTTTCTCTCGGAAGCATCACGTCCTCCTGTCTTTCTTGTATTTGGCTATGACTTTAGGAATCCCTGCAATCCCTGCAGCTGTGTCCCCTGCCAGCTTCTTGTGTGCCCCAAGCATCCTCGCTTGCAGGGCAGTAGAAGATGCAGAAAAGGCCTTGCCTTAGTGGAAGCACTGCCCTGCAGGAGCTCCAACATCCCTCTCAGCAGCACGCTGTAGCCCCCAAATGCCCTCGAAATGGCACATTTCAGCTACTGGGAAGGAAATGAGCTCGCTCAAGGTGAGCTACCCGCTCAAGGCCCAGGTGTCTGTGAGGCGGTGTTGGCAAGGAGTCCTGTTGTGTGAGTCCGTTCTTTGTGGGTGCTCCGTCCCCACAAGGCTTGCTTTTCAAGGCCCAGGAGAGTCTTGTGGGCACTGGCCTGGGGTCCCAGGCTGAGCCAGCTGCTGGCTGGCAATCAGGGAGGCTCGCTCGGTGTCTTGGCTTGGGTTTGCGTGGCCAGGCTGTGGGAGCGGGGGGCTGCAGGGGTGTCCTCTGTGAGGAGAATGCAGCAGCTGCCCCATGGGAGCTCAGGGCCGCTGCCAGGAGGCTCCTTCCAGGAGGGACCCACCCGCTGCTGCCCAGAACGCAGAGCAAAAGGATGATGTTTGCGCCTGGGGGAGAGCCCATCTAAGAAAGGGAACAAAAGCTGCTGCCCAGCAGCGTGTGGCTCAGGGAGGAGTGAGAAAGCTCTGTGCAGCCCCCAAGGTCCGTGCAGCAGGAGGCAGGAGGTGCTCCAGGCTCCCAGCAGCAGTTCCCCTGTGGCCTGTGCAGGGAGAGGCCCCTGGTGGAGCAGGCTGTCCCCCTGCAGCCCATGGGTCCCCCGTGGAGCAGATCTCCACGCTGCAGCCCCCCTGTGGCTGGAGGAGCCCCCGGTGGAGCAGGTGGATCTGCCCTAGAGGAGGCTGCGACCTGTGGAGGACGCCCCAGAGGAGCAGGGTGTTCAAGGACAGGTTGGAGCTGGTGCTTAGGAACATGGTTTATTGGGTGACATTGGTAGTACAGTGATGACTAGACCGGACAAATGTGAAGGTCTCCTCTAACAATTGTGATTCTATGATACCTCCAGCACGTCCTCCTCCACCACTTCCTCCTCATCATCCACGGCCTTTTTCTTGTCCACTGCCTCCTCCTCATTCGCTGCCTCCTCCTTGTCTACCGCATCCTCCTCGTCCCCCGCCTGCTAATCCTATTTCTCATTTTCCTCCTCCTTCTCCTCCTTCCCTGCCTCTTGCACCTCCAACACCTCCTCCACCTCCACTGCCTCTTCCTCCTTCTCCTTCTCCAGCCCTACGGACTATTCCTCCTCCACAGCCTCCTCCACCTCGGCAGAAACTTCCTGGCCAACTTCCTCTGCATGCTCCTTGCTGAGGCATGCTGGTAGCAATGATGGTGAGCCCAGAGATGTCAGGAAAAGTTGCCACGAACCAGGTGTGCCAAGGCGGCTTCTCTGGGAGGCTCTGGTTGTGAGCGCTGCCCACCGCTCCTAATTCTAGTTCCATTTGTCACCCCACAGGACCATGGCACCGTGGCCCTGTAAGGTAGCAGCTGGCGGCTCCTATCATCTTGATGACGCTCTGTGATGCGTTGCTTGTTGCCTGGGTAGCGATTGTTAGCTCTTATGCAAATGGCTTGTCATCAGTCAGGGGTGTGGCTGCTCCTCCCTATAAAAGGGCCAAAGGGGGGCAGTGGGAGCCAGAGTGCTGGAGAGGGGAGATGGGAGAAGATGGAAACAGAAAAGGAGAAGGATGAGGAAGAGGCATAGGTGGAAAAGGGGGGGGGTAAGAGGGGAAGGGGGCAGTGGAGGAGGTGGCGGAGGAGGAGGTGGTGGCGGAGAAGATTGAGGAGGTGGCGGAGAAGATTGAGGAGGTGGCGGCATTTCTGGAAAAGGAGACGGATGAGTAGGAAGCGGTGACAAAAGAGGAGGTGAGCAAGGGCTAGGCAGAGGGACACAATGGAGGTGGAAGAGGAGAGAAGGTGGAGGAGAAATAGTAGAATGTGAGAGAAGGAAGTGGCAGCAAAAAAGAAAAACAAAAAGGAGGAGGTGGAGGAGGACTAGGAGGTGGTGGAGGAGGAGGCCAAAAAAAAACAAAAAACAAAAGAGAAGGAGTAGAAGGTGGAGGAGGAGAAGGAGGTGGAGGAGGAGGTGGTTGAGGAGGAGGAGGCGGAGGACTCCAAAACAAAACACCCTCTCTGGCGCTGAGCGTTGACCACCGCTCCTAATTCTAGTTCTGTTTGTAATCCCACAGGACCATGGCACCGTAGCCCTGTAAGGTAGCAGCTGGCGGCTCCTAGCAACTTGATGACGCTCTGTGATGCATTGCTTGTGGCCTGGTTGCCTGGGTAGCGATTGTTAGCTATTATGCAAATAGCCTGTCATCAACCGGGGATGTGGCTGCTCCTCCCTATAAATGGAGAGGAGGAGGAGGTAGTGGAGGAGGCGGTGGAGGAGGAGGAGGCGGTGGAGGAGGAGGAGGCGGTGGAGGAGGAGGAGGAGGCGGTGGAGGAGGAGGCGGTGGAGGAGGAGGAGGAGGCGGTGGAGGAGGAGGAGGAGGCGGTGGAGGAGGAGGCGGTGGAGGAGGAGGAGGAGGCGGTGGAGGAGGAGGAGGAGGCGGTGGAGGAGGAGGAGGAGGCGGTGGAGGAGGAGGCGGTGGAGGAGGAGGAGGAGGAGGCGGTGGAGGCGGAGGAGGAGGAGGAGGAGGAGGCGGAGGAGGAGGAGGAGGAGGCGGTGGAGGAGGAGGTGGAGGAGGAGGCGGTGGAGGCGGTGGAGGAGGAGGAGGAGGAGGCGGTGGAGGAGGAGGAGGAGGAGGCGGTGGAGGAGGAGGAGGAGGAGGCGGTGGATGAGGAGGAGGAGGCGGTGGAGGAGGAGGAGGCGGAGGCGGAGGAGGCGGTGGAGGAGGCGGAGGCGGAGGAGGCGGAGGCGGAGGAGGCGGAGGCGGAGGAGGCGGAGGCGGAGGAGGTGGAGGCGGAGGAGGAGGAGGAGGCGGTGGAGGAGGCGGTGGAGGAGGAGGAGGGTGCGGTGGAGGAGGAGGCGGTGGAGGAGGAGGAGGAGGCGGTGGAGGAGGAGGAGGAGGCGGTGGACGAGGAGGCAAAAAAAATCGAAAAAATAACAAAATAATAGTAGGAGGACGTTGCGGAAGGAAAGGTGTTTGAGGTTGAGGCCAAAAAAAAAGAATCCAGACAAAAGAAGCATAGGTGGAGGAGGTGGCGGAGGAGAAGGTTGTGGAGGAGGAGTCCAAAATAATAATAATAAAAAAAAATATATATATATATATATAGTAGTATGTGGTGGAGGAGGAAGAGGAAGTGGTGGAGGAGGAGTTGAAAAGGAGGAAGAGGCCAAAATGTAAAAGACAAAAAAAGAGGAGGAGGAGGACGTGGAGGAGGAGGAGGTTGTGGAGAAGGAGGCCAAAAAAATCACAAATACAAAAAAAGTGGGTGAGGAGAAGGAGGTGGGAGAGGAGGAGGCCAAAAAATAAAAAACAGAAAAATCCTAGAAAATGAGGAGGAGGAGGATGTGTTGGAGGAAGTGATGGTGGAGGAGGAGGCCCCAAATAAAATATATGAAAATATTTTAATTTGAAAAATGGATGGATTTGGACCCCAAAGCGAGCTCCTTTCTCTCGGAAGCATCACGTCCTCCTGTCTTTCTTGTATTTGGCTATGACTTTAGGAATCCCTGCAATCCCTGCAGCTGTGTCCCCTGCCAGCTTCTTGTGTGCCCCAAGCATCCTCGCTTGCAGGGCAGTAGAAGATGCAGAAAAGGCCTTGCCTTAGTGGAAGCACTGCCCTGCAGGAGCTCCAACAACCCTCTCAGCAGCACGCTGTAGCCCCCAAATGCCCCCGAAATGGCACATTTCAGCTACTGGGAAGGAAATGAGCTCGCTCAAGGTGAGCTACCCGCTCAAGGCCCAGGTGTCTGTGAGGCGGTGTTGGCAAGGAGTCCTGTTGTGTGAGTCTGTTCTTTGTGGGTGCTCCGTCCCCACAAGGCTTGCTTTTCAAGGCCCAGGAGAGTCTTGTGGGCACTGGCCTGGGGTCCCAGGCTGAGCCAGCTGCTGCCTGGCAATCAGGGAGGCTCGCTCGTCTTGGCTTGGGTTTGCGTGGCCAGGCTGTGGGAGCGGGGGGCTGCAGGGGTGTCCTCTGTGAGGAGAATGCAGCAGCTGCCCCATGGGAGCTCAGGGCCGCTGCCAGGAGGCTCCTTCCAGGACGGACCCACCCGCTGCTGCCCAGAACGCAGAGCAAAAGGATGATGTTTGCGCCTGGGGGAGAGCCCATCTAAGAAAGGGAACAAAAGCTGCTGCCCAGCAGCGTGTGGCTCAGGGAGGAGTGAGAAAGCTCTGTGCAGCCCCCAAGGTCCGTGCAGCAGGAGGCAGGAGGTGCTCCAGGCTCCCAGCAGCAGTTCCCCTGCGGCCTGTGCAGGGAGAGGCCCCTGGTGGAGCAGGCTGTGCCCCTGGTGGAGCAGGCTGTCCCCCTGCAGCCCATGGGTCCCCCGTGGAGCAGATCTCCACGCTGCAGCCCCCCTGCGGGTGGAGGAGCCCCCGGTGGAGCAGGTGGCTGTGGCCTGGAGGAGGCCGCGTCCTGTGGAGAGCCCCCGCAGGAGCAGGCCCCGGGCTGGACTGGAACAGGCTGTGCTGAGCCTGCTTTGCCCGTGACACTCCTTGTGGAGTGATCTCCCTGTCCTTCTGGCAGCCCTTGAGCCCTTGCCAGCCTCTTTTCTCCCCTTGGCGTTGGAGGAGGGGCAGGGAGAGAGCGCTTGTGCTGGAGCTCAGCTGCCCAGCTGAGGAAAACCACCACGGCTCTGTCTTGCCGCTGCTGCAGCACGCTGGTAGCAGCCAGCACCGTCTGTTCTTCGAGCCTCAGCAAGCCCACAGCATCTTCCCAGAAGGGATCCCTTTCCTTCACGCCTCCAGAGGCTGAGGGCTTGTGCCCCGTTTGCAAGCGCTTTCTCAGTGCCCTCTTCCCCAGAGAAGGATCCCAGCTGCTTGGCTTCCCTGCCCTCTGCTGCCAGGCTCCCGCAGCTGCTATCCCAGCAGCGCAGCAGCCAGCTGACAATGTGCTCACCTGGAGGACAGCTGCAATCTTGTCCCATGGCTCGCAGCTCGCCCAGGGATGGGGATCACCTGCTTCCTGCTGCTTTTCTATCTAATCTCCTTTCCAACAGCCTCCTGTGCCCTGGGATGGCCCTACCTTGGGGTAGGCTGCCTCGCCTTCCTCTTGCTCCTTCCTCTTCTTGGGAGGACTTTCTGCCCTTCCGAAACGAGATGACTTCTGCATGCATTCCTTCCCCTTGTGTGTATTGGTGCCTGAGACAGCAACGGGGTCGTCCCCGGAGCCAGCTGTAGGGCCTGTGCCAGGCTTGGAGGGGCTGCAGGGAACATGCCAGGGGCTGGAGGTGCTGCAGGGAACATGCCAGGGGCTGGAGGGGCTGCAGGGAACATGCCAGGGGCTCGAGGGGCCGCAGGGTGTGTGACAAGGCTTTGAGGGGCCTCAGGTCCTGCCGCAGTGGTTGAAGTCGATGCAGGGAACATCAGAGTTGTTGGAGGGGCTGCAGGTAAAATGCCAGGGCTTGCAGCAGCTGCAGGCTGCGTCACAGCTTTGCATCAGGTCAAGACGCATTTTCCTAGAACCATACATTTCCTCCTGAAGGGGCTGAAGAGCATGGAATGGTCTTCAAAATGCACAGAGCAGACCCCAGCAAATGTAGAGCTGCTGCTAGCAAGTAGGTAACTTTATTGTTCCTGTTGTTAATTTTGTTTCACAACAACAGATGCAAATATGTATCTTGAATGAGGGCAAAGGTGACCTTGGATCTGAAGCACACAGGTGTTCGCTAGTGTCCCCCCATCCGGAGTGAATCCAGAACGACTCGGAAGGAAAAATAAAATCCAAACCAGTGCGTTGTGATAAAGAGAGTTTAATAGGGTAGAAAAGGAATAAAAACCAACAAAATAATAAATAATGATACTTACAGTTTATAAGATATTAATATATAAAAATATTTAATGCTATTAAATACTTATAATTTTATAATAATAAAACAATGCCGTACTGTACAACACAGTCAATAAAGTGGATTTAATTAAATAAATAAGAAAACCAATAAATTAAATGAAAATTAAAAAATTTAAATTTAATACAAATAAAACCCATTTGTCCCATTCCAATGAATTGCTATCCCCATCATCACTTCCCATCCCACTGATCATTTGCTATCCCAAAGACCTCCCAGTTCTTATCCCCTTGGCATGCCAGTGCAAGAAGAAGTGCTCTGCAGGCAGAGGCCTTGCTGAGTGACCACCTAAGGAGAGGAATTTAATCCAGAAGGCAGGAAAGAAGAGCAATGCCCCGAAAGAAGAAGCAAGTCTTGTCTCTCAGCCCTTTGATGTCCCAAGCAGCAGTTGCCATGGCCAAGCTTTCCCAGCCCAGCTGCTGCCAGCATCTCCCCAGCTTGCCATTGCCACCTTCCTGGGTGAGGCGCGCGCGCATTTGCCATTGGCGCTGTTGCCATCCCTGTGAGTGGCAAGCCCATCCCCTAGCTCCAGCACGAGAGAGGGGAGAGGGCAAGCGAGAGGGGCAAGGGCTGAGGAGCGTGGCTGAAGCTGGAGCAGGTGCCTGCAGAGGTCTCTGTGCCTGCCTGGGTGCTGCGGGGGCCGTCGAGGAGAAGCCCGAGGTCGGTCACGGGTAGCTGGAGCCTGGCACTGTCGGCGGGGCGCTGGGCATGCTGCTGGGGCTGCTGGAGGTGGGCTGCGGCTGCACACAGGCCAGCTGGCACGCTGGCCCCAGCGCCTTGGCCCTGGCCCCCAGCGGCTGCAAAGTCTCGCTGGGGGTCTTTGTCCCCGGCTGCTGGCGCTGCAGCGTCCTGGCCCCGCTGGCCTGGGGACAGAGCCTGTCCTGGGGCCGCACGGCACGGGGCTCCCCACTCGGAGTCTCCGGCAGCAGCCGCGCTCTGCGGGGAGGTGGCGCCGCTGCTCCTTGCCCCCCTGCAGCCCCCGGGCTTCGCGCTCTCTTGCTGGGTGCCGTGGTGCTGTTGATCGCCAGCTGCTGCCCGCTGCTGCCTGCTTCCCTGCTGCTGCCAGCCACCGTGCTGCTGCCACCCGTCTTCCCCTGGCACGGTCTCTTGCGGCCTTGGCCAGCCTGGCCCAGCAGCGTCTTCCTCTCCTTGCCGGGGGGGTTCTCTGTCGTCGGCCTCCTGTGCTGGCAGCTCTGCGCTGTCCCGGGGGTGCTGCTGGGCGCAGGGCGCTTGGCCCCCCGCTTGGTGCCGGTGGACGCAGGGGCAGGCGGGGGGCTCTTGAGGGGACCCAGGGGGCGTTTGGGCAGGGGTCTCCTATGGTCAGTGCGGCCCTTGGGGTTGGGGCGTTTCTTGGGGGAACTCGGGGGGGATTTGGGCTGGGGTCTACTAAGGGCACTGCGGCCCTTGGGGTTGGGGCGTTTCTTGGGAGAACTCGGGGGGGATTTGGGCTGGGGTCTACTAAGGGCACTGGGGACCTTGGGGTTGGGGCGGGTCTTGAGGGAACGCTGGGGGGGTTGGGGCAGGGGTCTACTAAGGGCACTGAGGAGCTGGGTGTCAGGGAGGCTCCTGGGGGGACTCAGGGGTGGACTGGGTAGGGGGCTCCTAAGCGCACTGGGCAGGGGACTGGCTGCAGGGCTGAGCGGGGGGCTCACTGCTGGCACGACGGGGGACTGCAGCGACAGCCCACCCTCAAGCTTCTCGGGGCGCAGCCCAGGGGTTGAGGGGACCTCACCGAGGGCTCCTGTGGCTTCCAGTCCCTGCGTGCTCGGCTCCTCGATGTCCTCGCAGAGGTCGGGCAGCTGCGAGAGGAAGCGGCTGAGGGCAGGACTGCTGGGCAAATCGGGGAAGGCGTCCTGGGGCTCCACGGCATCGAGCCAGCTGAGCAGCTCCTCCATGCCGGGGATGGGGATGTCCAGGTCGGCCAGGAGCTCGTCCTGCATGTGCTGCAGCTGCTGGCTGTCCCCTGCCAGCTCTGGAAAGGCCTCGGCAAAGGCATCAGGGCCCAGCTCGGGCAGCTGCGGGGGCTCCTCAGGCACCTGCGGGGCTGTCGCCGCTGAGGACGAAGCAAGAAAATCCCCCAAGACGGGCGATGTCAGCTTTCCCATGGCCCCTGGGTGTGGGGCGCCCAGCGGCCGGCTGTGCCAGCCCCAAACTCACCGTCAGGCGTCGCCGTCTGGGTGCTGGCGGTCCTTGGAGCCTGGGCAGGCTTGGGGGCAGTGGGGCCGGGCAGCGGGGGCCCCTGGTCCTCGCTGAGCCCCACGGCGTGCAAGCAGGGCTCCGGCAGCTGCCCCCGGCTGCTGCTCAGGGTGCGGGGCGTGGGGAGCGCCTGCCCCCGCAGCGGAGGCCCCGGGACGAGGGGTGGCGGGGGGTTGCGCTGGGCGGGGGCCTGCAACAGGCAGGTGCCTGCGGGGTGCAGGAGCTCCCCATGGAGCACGGCCCTGGGCCCCAGCCCCAGCGCATGGTGGGGTACCAGTGTCCCCGTCACCATGGGCTGTCCCCACTGATGGACGGGGGCACAGGGAGGAGCGGTGTGGGGGAGCTGCCCCCCGGCGGGGAGCTGCACCAGCTGCAGCTGGTGCCCCATGGTTGGGAGCTGCACCAGCTGCAGGTTTTGCTCCACAGCGGGGAGCTGCACCAGCTGCAGGTTTTGCCCCACAGCGGGGAGCTGCACCAGCTGCAGCTGGTGCCCCACGGCGGGGAGCTGCCCCACAGCAGGGAGCTGCCCCCCGGCGGGGAGCTGCCCAAGCTGCAGGTGGTGCCCCTGGGCTGGGAGGTGCCCCCCAGGTGGCAGCTGCACCCCGGCGGGGAGCTGCAGCACCTGCCCCTGGACCCCCGGCACCACGTGCCAGACGGTGGCCTGGGGCAGCGCGGAGGGGAGGGTGGGTACCTGCGGGGGCTGCAAGGGCAGCGCCGTCGCTCCGGGGAGGGAGGGCAGCAGCCAGGCAGCCACCGTTGGCGGCACGGCTGGGACGACGAAGGGGGAGTTTTGCGTCTGCGCAAGCCGCGGAAGCCGTCTGGGGAAACCCTCTGTGGGAAAAAGGCCGCTGGGCTGAGCTCTGGGGCGCTGGGCTCGCCAGCAGGGCCGCAGCCCCGGGAGGAGCGGGAGCCGGCTGCTGGACCTGCCATGGTGGCTGGAGAGTGGGGCGGTTGCTTGGGGAACCCGGGCAACGGGGGTTCCGTCCCAACGGCTCACCAGCCCCTCGCCGACATCTTGGGGAGGACTGCAGGCTTTGGACCCAAGCAGGCTGCCCAGCGCAAGACTTGGCCATGTTCATTAGAACATTACTAGCCTCTAAGCCTCATGGCATCACCTTCCATCTTGACTGCTGAACCTCCTTGCTCCCTACTATCTTCTTTGCCAAGATACAGCTGTCCACATTTACTTTTCCTACTTGGCTGGACTGAATTTAAGAAGGGAGCTTGCAACTCTTCCTCTTGTTTGCCACTTCATCATCAAACCAAATGAAAACCATTTGCCTTTAACCTCTTTATTTCAGGCCTTCTTTCCTAGTGGCCATTCAAAACTGGGAAAAAAATAGTCTACCAAGTGGGGTTTTTTTTTGATTTGATAATAAATCTGCAGACTGTTAAGTCATCAAGCACTTCAAGACTGTTTGAAATAATCTCGAGATTAATATAAAAGGAATTCCTCACACACGCTGCGGCCGCTTACCTTTAGTATAGTCGTTGGATGCGATGGAGCAGTATTTCTTGCTTTCGCCTGCACTGGAAGTCTTCCCTTCCTTGTAAGGTTGTTTACTGCTCTCACTTCTGCATTATTCACATGAAGAGCCATCTGGAGGATGGCATTCTTCCTTCTTCTCCCGCGTTATCTTCTGGAAACGAGGATCTAAGTGTTCCAAGGAGCCTTTCGCTTTCCTGGTGTTTCTCCTTTTTCTTCTTTTTCTTCTCCTTTTTCTTCTTTTTCTTACGCTTGCGATTGGCATTGTCAAAGCGGAGCGCACAGAAACACAAATCATGAAGTCTGAAAGAAACATGCAAGTTAAAAAGGGAAAAAAAGATGTGGCACTTGTTGCCTATATGAAACCTGATTTATTTTACCACAGGTGATGATTTGCAGCATGTCAGCTATTTTGTGGTGCTTTGTGCACACGCAACTTACTTTAGATGCAGCAAACTTAAGCCGTCAGATTGAAGGACCATAGGTCCTGGTTTGTACACAGATCATTAACAACGGCTAGCTCTGGAATACGTGCAAGCAGAAAAAATCTTTTAACCTAATCTGGAATGGTGTACGGATGTGATTCGAACTATGTGGTCCAAAGCTAGTGCTCTGACACAATTCAGCAAGAGCTTTCCTGTCTTCACTGATCAACCTAACAACATGATCCCCAGCCAGCTGGTGCTATCTAAAGAACTTAGAAACTACCAGAAAAAAAAAAATAAATAAATAAAATAAAAGGAAGACATGAGAAGCACCCAGAAAAGAATTAGGATAAAAAATGCGGAGTATGCTGGAATCCTTGCTTACTTGGAATCCTTCTCTCCATCTTTATCCTTAGACTTCTTTTTCTTCCAGAACTTGTGATATTTTTGCATTTTTTTCACCACCTACAAGCTCCTTTTCTATCTTTCTGTCTTTCCTTTCTATTTCACTTTCACTACCTTCTGCACGGGTATATTTTCTTTTTCTGTTTCCTTCTGTTTCAGTTTTCTGGCGACAGTTCTCCAAATGAGCTGACACAGGTGGAAGCGCATGTCTTTCACGAGAATGTCTTCTGGAATGTTGCTGAGGTACCGAGCAACGATGCAAGTCTGCTCGGGGTGTGCCAAAGCGACGTACATCTTCCTCTCTCAAGAGGGAACCGTGAGGCCATCCGCTTTTGTAATGATAATGCTTATGTGACCTGCTGTAGTAAGTTGCAGTCGATCTGTCAAAGGCTGAATCGCCGTGAGAGAACTTTCTCTCTCTACTGTCTCCTGTCGCATGAGGTGAATAGTAATCCTTGTAATAGCCACATCTTTCCCATCTCCGTGCTTCGTCTCGATAGTATCTTTCTCTGCTCCAACTTCTTTCCCCTTTGGATCGGTAGTACCTATTGCTACCTTGTTCTGATCTTCCTCCGCTGCCAGATCTGTACTTTGAATATTTGACTGCTCTTCTGCCATTCTCAGGGCTGTTTCTTTCACGAGGGAAAGATCTGTACCTGCTTCCCTCCCAGTACTCCTGCTTGTGACTCTTTTGCTCAACAAATTCCACGCTCTGAGAACACCTCCTCTTGCTGGAAGGACCTGCTTTTTGACTCTCCTTCTCTTCACTAGGAGCATGTTCCCTCTTGCTTCGGTAATGCTCTTTCTCAGTGGTTTTAGTCTTGTCCTTTGTATCTTGGCGTCTATCTGCAATAGCTAAGGAAGAAAGATTGTTAGAGCTACATTCAGTGTCAGACTTGAGAGAGGAAGTTTGCCGCAATTTCTCACCAGGCTCACAAGACTCTTTGCCGTACAAAACATTTTCTTTTGAAATGAGGTCACGTTCTTTTGATCTTCTTGGTTTCTCCTTGTCTCCACGGTCATCACATTGGTACTGGGCGAGGTATTCATCATTCCCAGGAGATTTCGGAGGTTCCGCAACACTGCATAAAATAAAAACCCATTTCTCACTTCTGCTGAAGGACGTGAATATTAAGAGTAAAACCTTCCAAAGGCAAACAAACAAACAAAAACCTCCGGACTACAGGAACGCTCGCAAAGATATGCCATTTAGAAACCTCTCCTGTGATTAGGACACCTTCTTCAGCTCCCAGAGAAAGTGCTTTTTCCCCTCTTGCTTCTGAAGCCATTGCACTAAAAAAGCAAACGCATCTGTCTCCTTCTACCTGCTGCTCTGAGAAAAAAGGCATAGGGGCGAGCGGGGAACAGCCAGTGTTTCTCCAGACAGTGGAGAAAAATGGAAAAACATTCTATAAAGGAACACAAGTTCTCCTTGAGGCACCAACCTGCATCAGAGTGATATGCTCAGTGCTGATCATTAGTTCTGTTCGTGACACTGGACACACAGTATGGAATTGTACTAATTTAAATCCTTCCATTAAATACTATTAGTAGACAGATAAAACTGTAACAAACTTCCATAAAGTCTTGTCTTAATCAGACTGTGCTCATTTTACCTCATTTCCTCTGACAAGCTGTTCAGCTGGCTGGCTCTGAAGGACTCCGTGATGACTTCTCGATTGACTGAAGGCATAGCTCCAGGCATCTGCAATTAAAACGCACAAGTCAGCAGACAAAAAAATACTATTTGTAGTAGTACTGAGGACTAGTCTTGTCAGAATGTCTCCATTAAATGGTAAGCAAGACCGCTGTGAGTTGTATGCATTATCTACACTTCAAAGGTAACCCCAACTCACCCCCCAAAATCTACTTTATGAAACTTAGGAATTTTTATCTCAGCTGAGCTTAAGTTGACAAGTTCTAATGTAAGCTCAGGTCTGCAAATTCTAAGGGGATAATACCACAAAGCCTTACGATCACATGTGTGCTGTGTTTTCTCAGTATTTCACCTGAATTAGGAACACAATAAACACTCCCGAATACATCGTAGGTGAGAAATTCTCGATGGAGCAAATCTATGTTTCAAGCAATCCATTTGTTTTAGAAAAGAACATCTCAGAAGGTTTAACAGGTTCAACTCGGCAAGTGGAATCATCAAGTTTCAGTCCGTTTTCTTTAGATTCAGTAACTAACCTAATAGCACCATTTAGTGAATCTGTTTTTGGCAGCTCATGCTGGGATCTTCCTTTGTCAGCATTCTGACAGGAAGAATCGGAATGCTGCAATGTACGGACTACCTTTCCAACCAAAATTCCATTAGAGGACATTGCATTGCAATTCCTTTGAAATAAGCCCTTTGACTCCTCCTCAGATTTTCCTGAAGATTCTGCACCATAAGGGACTGTGTTATCAGAGCTGAGTTTAGGATTTTCATTCACTGTTGGCTCCACAAAAATTTCATCAGAAACTTTTTTGTTTGTTTGCATTTGCTTCATTTGCATTACCGAATTTGTAATTGTGGATGAAGGAACAGCCTGGTAGAGATCTTCATCCTCCACAGCACTGCTAAGACAGTCAGGCTGTGACACAGTCTGACGAGCAGGCAATTTATTGTGAATACTGATGGTGATCTTCTGTTTTCTTGACGTATCAGTCATTGAAGGCCTGGTAATTGCCTGGTTTTGAACACAGGCCATTGGTGGTGCTGAAGATGGCCTTTTTAGGGTGACACCAGTGGTCTTTGTGTCCTCTTTTATGGATCCATTTCCATTTAAACGGCTTGAATTCTGTATTTAAAAAGAAGAAATTGCAAGATGGATTAATGCAAACACTGCATGTAACATTTTGAAACACAAAACTCTCCTACTGAGTGTTTCTACAAATGGTCTTAACACCTAAAAAGAAAAACACACTGCCCTTTAAGGATAAATGCAAGTCCAATAAGCGTATTCAATTCCTGCTTTTGGTTTACTGCAGATTGGTATCAAATTAACATCATCTTTGAAAAACAGCCAAGCAACTTAACATTACCTGCTGCTATTCCCAAATATATTTATTTTCCCCTTTAAACATACCCTGAAAAGCCTGAAGTAATCATTCTGGTGCTCAGGAATAAGACATTTAGTTTTCCCTGTCTTAGCTAAAGTGACGAGGATAGGAAAAACAAGTCCTCTTTTAAATGATTTGAGGATTAGTACACTCTGCTTAAATAGTCAAAGAGCGTAGCTCTCTGTGCTTTAGAAAGCTGTCTTGGAGGTATAAAGTAATGGAGTCGCATGGCTGCACAATTTAGCAGTAACCACTGTTTGAATGACTCTGGCTGTAGCATGAGGGCTGTGAAGAAAGCTGCAGCGTGGGAAGGAAAACAAAACTAAGATGCCGAAAACCAAACAAAAAACCCCACACCAAACCCCAAACCCACTAGCAGTTTGGTGCCGTTATCTGCCCTCCCGCTTCCCTGAATTACCTTAATCATATGAGGAAGAAGTCGTGGTCCCAGAAATCCAGCCTGCTTACTATTAGCCCCCTGCTGACCAGGAGGGAATGAACAGGGATAAGATGGTGCTGGCAAGTAAAACGCACGTTCTCCAAGTGTCAAATCATAGCGCCTTCAGAAAAGAGCAGTGATCGTAGTTTAGTTTTTCTTTCAGCCTACTCTTGGATTAAATCCCATCCTATCATTTTAGAGGAACAGCTCATACGATATGGAAGCCTTCTCTACAGAAGGCTTCGCCAAGACTACAGACTGAAAAGTAGAGAACAGTCTTCCTACTAAGACTATCACTTGCAGAGCAATAATTCATTCTTACACCACAGATGACCTTCATTTCTCTCCTTCTCTAAATTAGCCAGCTACAGATAACACATAGATAGAAATTTACACAAGTGCTGCAGTTTAAGGCCAAGCAACAAAAGATAATAAACGACACAGAGAATTTCAGGTTAGACAGAACTGAATTAGACAAATAATAATCTTCTCCTGGGATAGCAAGAAAAACACTTGCAAAACAGAAAAATATCAATAACAGGAAAGTAAATCTCTTCTGAACACATTTTAAGATTTGTTATTACCTGATATAAAAAAGTATGTAAGCTTGCTGACCAAGAACTCTTTTAATGTCAGTATGCACTACTTTAGCATCATTCATCTGATACCAAAGTCCATTACCAGCCTGCAAATAAAGACAATGATTTCTTTAGGTGAATTGCACGTTTTCCAGTTGAAATCACGGATAGGAACAAAATACACACATGTGTCAAATAAAAATATAATGAAATCTTTTTCCCTAGAAACAGTAGCTGCTAGTCATGCTTTAATTGGTTTGCCAGCACAACCTTTACCCTGTTAGAAATGCTGTTGACTTCTACCTTTACATAGCATATATAGTGTCCTGAGTGACAGCTGACACCGTGATGTACCAGCACCGCGTATAAGGCATAGAGCAGTGGTTCTCCCATTGACTGCGACATGTAGGCTCTCAGGTCCAAATACTCCGGATATTTCACCTCCTAAAGAGACATCAAGAAGATAGAAAAATTATCCCAGAGTACTTCGTGGACTAGCCAGAGAAAAACACTTCCAAAAAACACAGACTAGAATTGATTTCTAGAATATATTTCTCGAATATATTTCTTGATTCACTACAAATAAGTCTTCCCATAAACAACGGTTAAGACTAGAAGTTGCAGAGAACTGTTTCCTGATGAATCAGCCTTCTCAGAGGAAAGCATATGCTTCTTGTCAAGCGGGAACTTTATTGATATTAAGAGAAAGAATAAGCCATAGTCGTTAGTCTACAATTATTGTCTGAAAATATTAACAACTTTCAGCTTTGGGGGATGTCCCATTACACAATGATATAGTTGCATTACAGTGGTAAATATACCTTGTTGATCTTTCCACCTGTGAAATCTGCAAATCTTTTCAGTGATATTGTGAGAACCTTGGAAGAACGGTGTATGGTAAATCTCTTGGATGCAGGAACCATCTTTTTACACCTTAAAACCAAGCAGAGATAAGTGTTTGAAGGCATCTTCTTTTTTCGCCCCCAAAACAAACTCCTTTTAATGTCTCACGCATGCCTATGCTATTTGAATGATATTTACTTGCATAATAGGTTGGTCTTTTTTCTTTTCATAAACCCATGCACTGCGTGTCAGGTTTGTTAATACACAGAAGAAGGTCAATTTTCCCAACAACTCAGAGCATAGCGGGAACAGGAATCTCTCACAAAAGGGTATGACCAGGTTGGATGGCAAGGTACCATTTCTTGGTCTACAAAAGTGGCTATTTGAACTCCAATCCTGGATACATTCTTTCAGCTTTCAAGGGAAATACAAATACTGAAAGCGGAACGAGAGAGCCTTGGTCCCCAGGGCTAGAAATTGCAAATAATCTCCAACATAGGTCGACTATCAACGTCAAAAATACAACAGAAGCACATGGTCATTCTACAGGAGGGAGACATTTAACAGTAGGAAGTCTTCATGTACTGAGCTTGTCTGGAAAGACACTGAAACCATCTGCCATCCTTTGAAACAAAATAGTTCAGTTTGACACATTGCCCGCTCCAAGGTAGGACCTACGGTGTAAGCAGTGAAAATTAGCCACTAGCCCAGAGAACAACGGAAACTGGGCAGTTTACATCAAGAAAAGTACTGTCGAGAGCTAATAAATAGAAAGAACAAAAGTAGCTCTTTTTGAATTCTGATGGCAAAATACAAGCCAGAGAATTGCAAACCCATAGGGAATGCCTATGAACAAGACTTCCCCCCTCCAAGGAAACAAAAATCCAAGTCTTTTATAAACTTCCACAAAACTTGTAAGTAGATCCAAAGTTTAGAGGTAGTCCAACAGAGTCATGCAACATAGAAAACTGACATCTAGGATTAAGACCTAATTCGTCAAAATCTTACTCGCTACATTTATAGCAATTCTCTCCATCCAGCTCTTCAGGTTTCACAAAGAGTTCCAGAGCTCTGCTAACAGACGAAACCGCCTAGAGCAGCGAGAAAGAAGAGCGCAAAGTCACCGTAATTCAGAATTCCAGAGACATACTAGTAGTTTATAAGAGAATCTTACTAACATACTCAAGCGATCTACTAGGAGCACTGTGAAGAAGGAGGCAGAAAGAGCATGCTCAGCATTGACCTCACCTGGAAGGCATTTGACTTTGGAACAAATACTTTTCCAGTAGCCTAGACAGCATCTACAGTGTGCTTTGTCATCAATACTGGGGACAAATTCATCAGTCTAACAATTAGATGTATATTGAGGTAGAACAACAAAGAAGTATGACAGCATTATAATTTTTGCAGAAAGAGAATTCTTTCCCCTTAAACCCAATGCAAATGTGGAGACTATTTACATGGGTTCCACGGAAGGACAAAGTCCAATCCACTTCCTTAGCACCACCAAGCTCTTACGTTTTAACATTATATGTGGTTTGGTTTTTTAAGTTAAACAAGTTTAATTTAGAAAGTTATGCATGTACTTAAACATCATGAATTATATTTAGAAAACATCTTACCTTTATATCCAAAGTGATATCAAGAAATGCCTCATACGTATCCGAAACTGCTTTGCAATTCAAGCACTTCACTGGAAACAAAATATAAATGCTTAACATTATGTGAAGGAGACTAACTGTCCAAATTCAAGTTGTTGACAGATACTACTTTAGACAAACTACAGACTGCTTTACTACCGACAAAAGACACAGATCAGTTCTAAGGACAGGAATATTTTTTCAAGTACCTCTCGATCTTAGAAATCCTCCAAATATTTGATGAATGATGGTGGTAGCTTGAGAAGATCTGTCCAATCTGGAAATAAATTATAATCAGACCTCAGAAGATTTAAGGCACAGAATTAACTCTTCAAAGAGTTTGATGAAAACCAAGGATGATGTAGACTTGCGTTGCTGATAGTAAATAAGGCACTAAAAGGTGCTAGAGATCATTTCTGAGAGTAAATAAAGGACTAGAAGGTGCTAGAGAATGTATGAAAGTGAACTTGTTTATGCTTACTCGGTGCTTCCGTTCAAGCACGCTTCCTGCATAGCATCAACAGTATAGCGCAAGAACTCGTGTGCGTCTTCTTGACTGCCAAAACGGAAATGTTGTCCTATTCCTAAATAAGAAGATGATAGTATTGACCTCATTTAAAAATGAAATCATTCTTGTATTTCTAAAATCTCTCTTCATTGGAGTGTTAAAACCACTTAGACACATCAAATAATTATTTGAAGATTACAAGCTATCGAAAAGAAACACATCTGAAGCCACTTACGACTGAGATTACTGATAACATGCGTAGGCTCGATGGCATCAACAGTGCAACGCAGGGCCTGGTTAATGTGAGTCTCCATCGTGCACATCATGCAAAAATCTTGTTCACGACCTGAAGAGTGAAAGAACAAAGCATCCCAGTCCAGCGAAATATCCAGAACTACAAACATCTAAGTACAATTTAAACTATAGATACAATATCCACTCTCCTTGCTACATTCTATTCTCCCAAGATGCCAATGTCCCAACAGTCTTGTAACATTTCATTTCACACAACTTGACAGAAGAAAAATATCCACTAAGCCTGTATTCAAATGCATGTTGTGATGAGAAATCTAAAAGACTACTGCAAAGTCGCAGTTGTAAAGGCTGACAGGAATGTGAACTCCACAGGCTGCAAAATGTATTACTCTCTAAAATTACTACCAAATGCATTACTGTCCAATGCACTTCATTATTCCCATGAAGCAATAAATGATCCTTTAATAAACAAACAAACAAACAAACAAACAAATAACTAACTAAATAAATAAAACATGGTGCATTAATTGCACTCCATATGCTATTCGGAGCCCACTGCTAATACAGTGCTCAAAGCCAGCTGCTACAGGTAAAATCAGGCAAATAAGCTTATCTCACAGAATCACTGCTGTTCTTTCACCTTCAGAGCTATCCAACAGATTCAAAATACTGTTAGAAAGTACTCACATGACTGGCTGTGCTCAAGAGAAAGCATGTAATTGGCAAGTGGGGGTGTGTAGGTCAAACACTGTAGAGTAGCATTAAGAAAACATGTGTTGCCAAGATTGTACAGGCCAACTCCAACACTTTGTGTTTCTCGCCAATCCATACAAATCTTCTCAGGTGGAAAAAGAATGCTCTGTGGCGGAGCAATTCCATCATTAACGACTGCAAGAAAGTTAAATTTAAAAAGAGATCTTGTTTGTTTGTTTCGAAGAAAGGTATTTAAAAAAATACTATTCTGCAGGAGCACCTAGAGGAGCTAGCTACAATCCAAACCAGAAAAACTTATTGCAGACAGCTTTAATACCACCAAATTCAAATTGGCTGGTCAACACAATGTTTTGGGGAAAAAAAAAACAAAACCAAAAACAACTTTAGTCAACCATTTTAATTTTTCTAAGGCAAGGCTAACTGCCATTCTGTTTGTAGCACCTAATGCCAAGTTCCTCTCCATCTATAATCTTTAACCTGATTAACTCAACTACTGTTTTTTTCCTTATTATAACTTAAACCACAAACTTAGACTTGAAATTATACGGTAAAAACGTAAAAACTAGGAACTAGGAATGACGGTACCCCTACAGATACCAGATTTTTTCCTGAGCAATGTTATCCTTCAAAAAACCTGTGAAAAATGGAAGCTGTGAATAGCAACAATCAAACACTTTTCTCTGCAAAACAGAAAAGACATGGAGGAATCTGTGCATTACAAAAAGCTCCCCGTATTTCTCTGTTGACTGTAAATATATCAAAATTAATTTCTGTAACATCAGTCACTTCAGTTGCCTTAGGGGATTCGCTTTTGAAGTCTTTCTTCACAGTAGTCCCCTTCTCTATCAGTGCAACAAGTAAGAACTGCATTTTCTACTTTTGCTTTGAAGACAATGGAGGCAGGATAGAACGCACACTTACTTAGATCTCTTGGGGCAAAAGCCTTAGATTTTTCAGATGATCTACAGTAAATAGCACCTCCACGTCCTTGGGCCACAGAGACTTGGCTTGAATCTTCTGCAGGCACTATCCGGCCCCAGTTGGCGGTGCGTGACATCAGTATTTTAGGACTTGGTTTCTTGGATTTGCCAGACCGCCTTGAAGAGGGCTTTTTAGGCTTTGAAGATTTGGGCTTCTTAGCTACGGTCATTGTTCACATCTGCGACAGAGACAGAAGTTCTGGTTGACGTAAGACTATCAAGAAGCACTCCAAGAAGAAAAGAGTAACAGAAGTCCTGTCACTTAATCTCAAAGAAACAGCCTTAAGAACTAAATCGC
This sequence comes from Aythya marila, assembly GCF_965140915.1. Taxonomy (NCBI): domain Eukaryota; kingdom Metazoa; phylum Chordata; class Aves; order Anseriformes; family Anatidae; genus Aythya; species Aythya marila. Next base: position 516,307 of record NW_028137167.1, on the reverse strand, counting down.
TGGTATGAATGATTTAAAAAGAATCCCCAAACTAAACACACAAAGTGAAAATTTCCATCTAAACTCTATCAGTATTACTTTTCGCTTCTGCAGAACTAGTGGCTGATGCCATTTCTTTCCCTTCCGTAGGATTTTAATCCATTACAACTCTGGAGTCTTTTTAATATAAAAATGTAGAAGACATTCTCTGAGGGGAATCAGTTATTTATTGATTTCCGGAGTTGCGCAATTATCTGTTAATTAGTACCTATGATCTAATAGATAATTGTTGCAATTATCTATTGCTGGCATTAGTAACGGAACACTATTACTTCACTGCCTGCGTTTTTCTGTTTCGTCTGCACAAAGGTACCCAGAACTCACTGCTACTTTTCTTCTGTCTTTCCAGGGCTCGCCCTCTACCTCACTGTCTACTGCACCAGTCATGAGGGGTTTGTTGTGATTCTATAATGAGCCTAGCTTTTAAATACACCTTTCATGGGCGTCACTTGGTGATAGCAAGTTAATCTGTGAGGGCTCCTCAGTCTACATCATGCGGTCGCTTTTTCCAGGTGAAAAAGCGGAGCTGTAAGTGGCAGTACACCAAAGCCCTGGCATGCTGAGATCCAAGAGGAGAGATGTTTGGCCCTCCTTTTCACTCCTGGGAACCATATACCTCAAAACCCACAGAGGATGGGCTATATCTCAGAGAAATCTTCGGAAAGGAGAGCATGAAGAGCATGTTTGCAAATTTATTTCTCCCTGGGCTTCTTCTGCTTCTCCAAGAAAGACGAGTTTGAATATAACTTTGGCAGCAGTACTTCTGGTGTTTTACTCCTACCACATTTAAAACTCCTACGACAAACTGAAAAGTTAGACTAAAAAGCAGCTCTTTCCGTTCTCCTTTCTAAAGTTGCACGCTTTCCTCATGCAAAACAACAGGGGAATGTAAGCTAGAAACGGAAATGCTGAATGTAAAACAAAACAAAACAAACCTCAGCCCTCCAGGACAAAAGCCAATAACTGCTACAAAGTCCTTTTTAAAATGCTGATTAGGTTTCAAGGTGATACCACTTTAAATAAGCGTAGTTGTGTGTCCATAGGCAGAAGCTGAATAATGACAGGATGAACTTCTATACTTCATGTTTTGTTACTGTCTTACTGTAGCACACAGGGACTTGTTACCTTTAGGGAAACCACTAACCTCATGGAGGGTTTAAAACATAAGCTAGTTTGTTATACCAAAATGACGGAGAGAACAAAGCATAAAGTGCTTTCAGATTTCTAGCACGCCTTGATTGCTGTCCATTAAACTTCAGACACGTTAAACAAAACACAGTAAATAAGAAAACTCCTAGTCCCACAGCTGGCAAATTGTGTGCAGAGGTTGTAATTAGAACTTTTTTGCCTTGACGTTTTACATTTAAAATTGATTTTAAATCCATTCTATACACACTTTCCATTCCTGAAAAAACAATATGCAAACCTGACAAATGCATTTACATGAGAAATGAAGTCGTCCTTGTCCGATTGGAAGACTAAGGTGACAGCTCCTGGGCTCAGGGATAAGCTCCGATCTTCACCAGTGACAGCTCCTTTTTTAGGATTGAAAGGGAAAATGTTTCAGCAACACATTGGAAACATACTTAAGGGACAAGAAACAAAATCAAGACTGCAGTGAGAAGGAGAACAGAAAAACAATACTGGGGAAAATGGGAAGGGAAGGGAAGGGAAGGGAAGGGAAGGGAAGGGAAGGGAAGGGAAGGGAAGGGAAGGGAAGGGAAGGGAAGGGAAGGGAAGGGAAGGGAAGGGAAGGGAAGGGAAGGGAAGGGAAGGGAAGGGAAGGGAAGGGAAGGGAAGGGAAGGGAAGGGAAGGGAAGGGAAGGGAAGGGAAGGGAAGGGAAGGGAAGGGAAGGGAAGGGAAGACCTTGATCTTTATACTGACCAATGAGATAAGCCTTACACATTTTTAAGTTTATTTTTGACAACTGATTGAGGTGTTACCAGCTATTAAGTACGATTCAAGAGCAAATATTAACACTAGAAAGAAGAAATCCGATCCACCACCACTGTTTCAAAATACATCCATTTCTCATTTGGAGATGACGTCTCTCTGGCAAGGTAGTAGAAAAACTGTAAATACCGATAGAGCTTCCTCTCCCGATGTTCCATATACATACCGATGCTGTTCCTACACCTACGCTCTGAGCATAAATTTATGTTGACATGAGTGACAAGAGAGGGTGTTACTCCTCTCTTTGTTTGCCTTGAGAGACACACCTCTTGTCCATTGAAAAGTAAATTCAAGATTCCAGATCACTTAAGACAGTTGCTATCCCCCCATTCAGAGTTCTGCAGCAGCACTCTTCAGATGTGTTTAGCAGTCTCTTTAGAAAATGTTATCACTTAGGACCTGCTTCTCAGTAGGTCCACGTTTGGCCTCCGCTTAGCAGAGAGTCAATCCCAGCTTAAGCTTTCGTACAAGAGCCCCTTCACGAAACGGAGTTGAACCCTGACATAACTGAGTTGAACCTTTAACCTTGAAGCTTCCTTAAAGAAGAAAGCAGCACCCAGGCCAGGAAATAGAAATTAATCGTCACTTTACCCTGAAACGCAGTGGGCTATTCTGTGCTGGCAGGATTGCTGCCGGGCTGGCCGACGAGGCGGCGGGCAGCTCCCCGGGGCCACAGGGCCTGGCACAGGGAGCCGCCGGGGGTCTCCAAGGTCCGGGAACAGCGGCAACAGCGGCAACAGCAGGGACAGAGGGGACAGCAGCGACAGCAGCAGCCACCTCAGCCGGGGCCGTCTCCACAACCGCCACAACGGCCTCGGAACGCCGCCGAACTCGGAGCTCCAGCGTGACGCCTTGTGAACCTGGCCGCGCTGCTCATGGCTAAAACCAGAGCGTTTCCTCCGGCGTGTGTTTACTGTCGGTGCCGGATCGGCCCTCACCCCGAGCTCTCCCTGCCGGGAGGGCTTTGGGGTTGGGGTTTCCCTCCCGCCGCCGCCGCGGGCAGGCCCCGCGCGCAAGGGGTCCGCGCTGGGGAGCAGCATCTCACCCGCGGCGAGAGACCGAGGGCACGACATGAAAAAGCCCCGACACAAAAATGCCACGACATGCGGCCGAGGCAGCGGGGAGACGGCTCTGAGGGAGCTGCCACTTCGCCCCGCCGTCCTCCCCTCCCGGGCCGCCCCGCCGAGCCCCGTGCGCCTCAGGCGCTGCGCTGAGGGGGTGGCTGGCTACTGAGACAGCTGCCCAGGGCACTGCTCATGGCACCGAGCCTGACGGAGGTCAACAAGTGTTGAACAATGCTCTCAGACATCGGGTCTCACTTTGGGGTGGTCCTGTGTGGAGCCACGAGTTGGACTTGGTGATTATTGGGAGTCCTTTCCACCTTGGGATGTTCTCTGATTCTAGGTCAGCAATCCAGTAGCTGATGAGAAGTGTGGAGTCATTCAAAGGGAGGAGAGAGCACAGCACTTCTCGTTTGCAGAAGCGGCTATTTGGTAACCAAACCGACGATTCCTTTGCTTCTAGAGCAACTAACAGCAGGGATCCGCTTTACAATGGAGGGAAAAGAGTCGTTGGCATGTCATGTGAAGTAAGCTTCAAATCCCAGAGGATGATTTTGTTGGAACTTTATTCAGCTGAAAACACAGAAGCCTTGCTTTTGCTTGTGTTAGTTACAGCTCCAGTTTACTTTGGTTGGGAGGGAAGGCATTCCAGGCTAATGTGCTGTACCTGTTCCTTCAGCTCATTGTCCATAAACGGAGGAGCAAACGAAATCAGTTTAATCTCCATAAAATGCAGCAGACAAAGCGGAGTAGAGGGCGATCTAGCACTTAATTTTTCCTGTAAGCAGGAAACCCAGAACTCAACAACACTTTTCAAATCTTGTCCTGCAGTAAATGACCAGCTGAGTGAAGCTTGCATTTAGAGGATGTGCTCCTCCAGTAGACGGAAATAGCTTTTCCTCTTCACAAGTGCAACTGAGTGGTGGACTGGCAGCTACGTGGTTAACTAGTTGTGCCAAAGGGGTTGTGTTGAATGCACAGAAAAATATGCAGGTCCCAACAGTAAAGGGTTGTCTGTAGGCATGACACCGAGTACAGATGTTGTCTGCAGGTTCGTGCAGAGTGCACCGCGCCAATAAGCACCCAGAGTCGGAATGCACACGAAGGTCTTTTAATTATATAATTACTTATAGAACTCTGCAGAGTCAGGTACTTGGCCATCTTTCGCAAAGCAAGCACACCTCTGACTCGAATCACCGTCATTTATACACAGGAAACTTGTGAAAACTCTCTCTTTGGCTCCTTTGGATTGGTTATTACAGCTCACCTAACTTATCTCCACTGAGCTTGTGCATTACAGAGGAATACCGGGGGGGAGGGGGAACAGGAGAGGGGGGACACACACCGAATCCCACATTAGCATAGATTAGCATTTTGACAGGTGTGATTTTTAATGTGCTAATGACCCTTAATGAGAAAAAGGTTACTATAGGTCAGTCTGGAGCTGGTGTTCTCCTTCCTGTTTTTTCCCTTTTAGCCCTTCTCTTCCTTGCTTCTGCTAGCTCAAGGCTACCTGTCTCTCTCCTTCTTTATTTTCTCAGCTAAAAGACTGCACAAGCTACACGCCTCCCTATTTGCTTCAACATTTCCTTGGTTTTGTTTTTGTTTTTTTCCCAGCTCTGGGACGACACAGGTGTGGTTTGATATTTGCCAGTATAGCTAAAACTCACGCCAGTCTGCTCACGCACAGTAAGTAGTAAGATTTAAGGACTGGTTTCATCGGCTTCTTCCATACTAACATCCTTCTTATGTTTTAGATATGCTGTAGTTAAATCAACACTAAGTTACTACTTGTGGAGTAATCGCCTTAAGCGACTAGGCATCATAAGCACACCTCCATCCCAAAAGCTACCCGCCTCCAAGGTGCAACCACCCCTCACTGAGCACGCCCTCGGAATTTCTCACAGTCTGTACCTTTAAACGCAAGTGAGATCATTTCTACCAAGCACAACCAAGGTATGCATGACTAGAGTCACTCAAGCTCCACCTTAAAGGTAGAAAATAATATCAATTGCTTTAAGAGAAAGGGGATGTTAGGGAAGATACTATCAGGAAGGATTCCTTCTGACATCACTCGACAGGCTGAGCCTCTCACTCCCCCACCCCCACTCCATTGGGACGCCGTGGGGTAAGATCTGAACGCTTGCTTATACCAGGCGTCTCTGTGGAATCTTAGAAATCTCTAGAGTTTTGATGCTTTTTAATGTCTTAATACCTAGGCTGTGTACCTGTGCATTTCATGCATGCTAGCTTGCTTTTGCAGACAGTGAATTTATCACTGACAATCCAAAGAACCTGTGTACCTGTCGCCGTAAGAAATTGCACTTAATTGCATTCTTCCTAGCTGTGAGAGTTCTCCTTGAATGCGACTAGAGCGAGGCCGTACTGCGTTGTTGGTGAATCCGTGACCGTGATAGTTCAGCACCCTGAATCCGACGGGACCCATGACGGTCAATCGGCTACACCCCTTAACGCGACACTACTAGACGAAGAAGATGACAGGGCTTGCATGCACTGCATTAGGCTTTGCATGTGAAAACACCCCCAAATAATTTCACGTACATTTAACGTTTTTAAAGGGAAAAAAACAGGAAGGTGTAGTCTCTCTGTAAGCTACAGCCCTACATAGTTAAGGCATCAGCATTCATTCCTTTGCTTGATAGCAAAGTATGAACATACAGAAGAGTTAAATATTTTCTTTGCATTCTTAAAGGCGATTTTTCAGACTTGGGCTTCAGTTGTTGGAGTTGAAGAGATCAGTAGACATCCTTACTTTTACGTTAAGACCAAAATCTTTATCTAAGATTGTGTTATCGAACGCAACTAAACTCCCACCCCCACATGTTTTTTTTTGTAACTTCGCAATGATCTTGCTGCAGTCCCACTCTGATGGTCTTTCAATAACATGCAAACTGCCGTGGCAGATTCTGTTACAGTGCTTTTCTATTGACAGTGTGCCTAACACTCAAGGTAAAGCCCCTCATTTCGCAGTGGGGACATAAAGTGTTTCTTTGGACCCTGCTGCTTCTGTTAGTACTCATTTTTTCACAAACTTGTTGAACCTGAGCCGTGCCTACTGAGCCAACGAATGCTTTGATGACACAGTATTTTGTCAAAGCAGTTTTGCTTCTTGGAGCTACAGAAGCAGCTCTGGCTACGTGATAGGGAATTGTGCTGCATTGGCAAAACCAGACTTAGCTACAGACTTACAACACTTGCTAACTCGATCTATTTCAAATCTCATTTTAACTTTAAAGGACAATCAGTTTTGTGGCTCCTGTCTTACTAATTTGCCTTGTTTTGAATGGAAGGGCAGCCTGTGAATGTTTTGCTTTATTGCATGCTTCAAAAAAAGGCTGAGGAAGAGACTGGAGGAACCTTTTCTATTCTATGGACTTTCCCCCGAGAGTGTGGAATTGCAGGCTACTTGGATGAATGTTCCAATGTGAGTAAGGGAGCAGACCTCAGCCAAAGGAGGTGGAATCCTTGCTTAATAGTAAGTATCAGTGTGGGGACATCTTTGCTTAACGGGAGCCATTTAAACTCTTCATAGAAACAAAATAAGCTGGACATCTTATGCTTGGAAAGCAGTATGGTTACACAGCGGCTAACATAATGACTTGAGTCTTCTGCTCTGCAACTTCAGGTTTTGTTTTCAAGCAGTGCATACATCAGTTTAAGCTTTGGACAAGGAGATTTGCAATGCAAATAGTGATAAACCAGAATCAGCGGCGCTGACGAGTGTAATGGTGAAATGCAGCAAATCAAGTATTCCTGGAGAAATGTGAGATTACAAAACTAGTAAGCCATGAAGCACTTTTGTTGTTGTTGTTGGTTGTTTTTTAAATCAATTCTTATATGCTGAAATAGCACCTTCAAGAAAATCTGTTTATCTAGCCAGGTAACGGTGTCTCCCTGTAAACAGGAAGGAAATGCCAGGAGCAGCCATACCTCTTTGCTGTCAAAATAAAGAGCAAGTCGAGGCCAACATCATGCCATAGTGCAAAGGCTTGCGAAGAAAGATCATTCTAAGAGGTCTGCAAGAAAAGATGACTTACTTTGTCATAAGTTTGTCAAATAGAATGGACGAGTTAGTAGTCGAGTACCGACTGTGTCCGACTCTACAGCTGCGGCGCAGCTCCAAGTCCCTGTTTTCTCCATGGACTCGTCTCACAGTTTTTGCACCAGCTCTACTCCTCAATGTTCTGGTGACTGAAACGCAGAAACAAAGGATTTTGAAACAGTGAAGATGGGATTCTCCTTATTTCACCGTTGCTCTTGTAAAATGGAAACAGACAGACAAAAAAGGCACCCTGAAGTGGATTGAGTTTTCTTTACATTTCAGGTCAGAAGTTGGTGTCACAACCACTGCATTCCACTTCTTTATCGCTCTGCACGTTTAAACTGTCTACTTAAAACTGGGACCTGTAGGGAAATTTTTAAAGAGACTGAAAGCTAGCCAGACAAAAACAAACGTGCAACTTTTGTTCCATGCAGGAGGGAAATCTACTCCACTTATTTCTGTCTTGGAAAAGTGAGAACAATCAACACCTTTCTCTAAGGTGTTTTCACTCCATTCATGTCAAACTGTATCTAACAGTGCTCAAAACAAACACTAGGACATTGCAAGCCTCTTCCTAAGAGGTGTATGTTTGATTACTCTGTTTATGCATGCAGCACTTCCATTTCCTGCATTAGGATCTAACAGCTCAAGGAGGGAAGAATCGTTTCAAGAGAAACACCCAAACACCACATAACTCAAACTCGTGCTTTTTAGAAAAAAGCCTGCCCATTGTTTGCCATACAGCACCCTTTGGCACAGGTTGGTTGCTTGCACTGTCATTAAAAGAGCCAAGAGGACAAGGGGAAGGGAAGAGCTACACCGCTGTGCTGCTAGGATCACAGCTAAGGTTTACTTTTGTGCTTGCCAGCTATAAAACTGAGTTTGAACTTACCAAGTATCGATTTACTTTGCACAATTAGAACAGTTTGCTTTGTGCCTACCAAGCTGCAATTCACACTGCTCCCTCCCCAAGGAATTCATAAAATCTCCTATTTGCACCTACCTCTCTTCACAGAAAAGTCACTGAGGAGTGAATTCAGCTGACTACAGAAGGCTTTGGGGCCAAATGAAAGCCATGGAGTGACCAAGTGCCATCCTCTTCAGTAACCTGCGCAAATAGGTATCCCGGGGACTTACAGCCACTTACCTGTGCTATATTCTTTTTTTCGTTCCAATTTTGGCTTTCTCAACTGCCTACATTAAGAAAGAGGACACGGCAGAGAAGGGAGAAAAGACTTGTTGTATTAGACCCATCAAGGATGGGAAATTTCACCATGTTTACAAGCCAGTGCTCCATGGTATACAAAGAGAAGCCTGTAGGCCTCACGCAGGATCCACATCCCAAGTCTGTTGCGTGCCATATGCACGCGGTTCTGTATGTACCCACATTTCCTAGCTTGCTCATGTTGAATTCTCAAAATTATGAGCAATAGCACCCAAGTGGAAAAGATACATGTCCTGGTTTCAGTTAGGACAGCGTTAGTTCTCCTCCTAGTAGCGGGTAGGTTGCTATGTTTTGGCTTAGAATGTGTGAAAGGATGTTTAGAAGATTGCTGATACCACCCCGATGTTTCAATTGCTGCAGAGCAGTACTTACAACAAGCCAAGGACCTTTCGGTGTCTCACTGTCCTACTGGCGATCAGAATCGGCGCACAGCAACAGCTGCGAGGGGACAGACTCAGGATGGCCGACCCCAACTGGCCAAAGAATTCTATGCCTTATGGCAACACGCTGCACCATGGATAGGGCGGGGCAGCCGGGCTGCTAGGGGTTACGCTGGGCACTGGTCAGCGGGTAGTGAGCAACTGCATTGTACATCACTTGTTTTGTACACATTACTAGTAGCAGTACTATCATCATCACCATCATTATTATTATTTTCCTGTCTTAATAAACTGCCTTTATCTCAACTCGCGGGCTTCACTGTCCCGTTTCTCTCCCCCATCCCAGAGAGGGAGGTGGGAGGGTTGCAGAAGGGCTGTGTGGTGTTTAGCTGCCGGCCGGGTTAAACCACAACAACACCTCAAAGGGGTTGGGGAAAAAAACAGGTTTTTTTAGAAAAGCAGAAGACTTTCACTGAGAAGAGGGATTCTAGTTTTAAGGTACTGGTACGCCATCAGCATGCTCATAGGCCTCTGCTGATTTTAGCCGGAGGTTTATCAGGCCACAACTCACTGCACATGCTTTCTCTCTTGCTTTTCAATCTACAAATCGAACAGAGATTGAACATATAGAAATACAGTACCTTGAAAAGCATCTTCTCTTGACATTTCCCCTCAGTACCACCATACTTTCTTCAAAGCTGGAGACTGAACACCGCAGGATGCTTTTGCTCATTGATCTTAAACGGTGTCTGTTGAAACATTCAATACTGGGAGAAGAATAATCCTAGGGAAAGAAGGAAACAAGAATATATTTATGTGAACCACGTAGACTCAGATAAAGAAATTCTGCCTCACGCAAGTTTAATTGACCCTCCTGACTTGGTAGTGGGGCAACTAATGGCAGGCAGACACTGAAACGCTGCTGTGCTCAAGAAAAACCGGGAGAGAAAAAAAAAAAAGAAAAAAAAAAAAAAGCTTTCAAAACTAAAGCTTCCCTTTCCCCACCGTTTTCTTGTGGATAACTTAAGCTTAATATCCTTGGAAAAAAGATATTGCAGCAAAACCTTTCACATAAAATTAGTGTTTCGTGAAAAACAACAACAACAAAAAAACCTTTAAATTCAATTGGAATTTTTTTCAATAAATTCAATTGGAATTTAAATTCAAAACTTTAAATTCAGTTGAATTTAAATTAAAAAAATAAACTAATTAATTTAAATTAAAAAAAATTAAATTCAATTGACTGTTCAGAGGAACAGTCAAGCTTGACATTATACATCCTAGAATTAAAATCTAGTTTGAGTTTTTCTCCCATCTCCAGACCTTGCTAAAGATGCTTATTAGGAGCTCTGTCAAAAAAAGTGAAAGGCTTGTTATATCAAAGCTTCGAACCCTTCTTACTGCCCTTGACCTTCTTCACATTGCTGCTCCTACAAGGGTGAGCACTATCATTTTTAGTACGGGAGGGAAGCTGTGATATCCTTGAGTGGGGGGTCGTTCTGTTTACAAAATGAAGTTCCAGTAAGAGTACATCAAATGAACCAACTTTCTTTGAACTTTAATTCATCACTATATTGAATGAATGACCTCTGGATTTCTCTCTCCCATTTGGAAGTCAATTTGAAAACAAACTACCTCTGCCATAAAGAGCCAGGCATCAGAGACACCTGTTGCGCCTCAAGAACAGAGAAGGTATGAACGACAAGAGCAGCTGAATAAAATGCAACTTGCCATTAGAAATGGGTGTACTGGCATCTACAGGTGCCGCTGGCATCTCCTCATCTGGTTTCTCGTCTTCAGTAGCAGGGTTCTGCTGTGGTGACTTGGAGTTGTCGCATGGAGCACACGCTGCAGAGGTGCGACCTTGCAAGAAAGAATAGATACCAAAGATCTTCGTTGTGCATTTTCAGTTACAAATGCAGAGACAAGTCTTCAAATCCTTAGCGTTAAAGCACGTACCTCTTTTCTCACGAGATTCTTTAATTTGTTCACAAAGTCGTCTAAACTCTGTATCCATTTCGTTCCTCACCATTGAATATGCAGTGTCTTGCAAAACATAGGCGCTGTGACTATCTGAAATTTTACACACTTTAACTGAATGTTGTCTACCAACCAATGAAACTGTTTTGATCACAGAAAAAAATTGCTTTCTTCATAGGTTTGTTCCAAAAGGTTCTCTCAGTGAATATTTTCAGCATAACAACATCGAAGTTAATTAAAACAAAAGCACTAGTTCCTTGGGAACACTTATATCACAATTCCATGCCCAAGTAGCAAAATGATAAAATATTTACAGTCTGGACGTCCAAAATCATCTAATCCATCCGAAGTCTATTGTCCGCACACAGCATTTATCCATCTATATGTTTGACAGATTTTTTAAACTAGGGCTAAAAAGCACATCCTCACCTGTAGATCTTTGATCCAGGTAGTACTCGAAGGCATTGTTACAGATTAGATCGATGTCCTTCAGCTAGTCTCCTGCAGTGAGGTACTGGCGCGAGTCAATTTGAGTCAGAACTGTTGAAAGATCCATCGGCTCTTTAATCCTTGTGGCATAGTCAGGTACCTGCAGATCAAATACAAGCATTCAGAGGTTTTCTTAACCTTGCACACTGTCTACCAAAATTATTCTGAAGACTTTAAATAAACGACTTCCTAAAAACTCTGAACATTTGCGATGCATCGGAAGATGCTGAAATTAACCAGTTTGCTTCTCAAAAATGGAAGGGCTTTTTCATTTTTCATTAGAGCGGCCACGAGAGGACAACAAGAAGTAGGGAGGTCAGAAGCACGTGCATGGTAGAGAAGAAACACTGAGGGTGGGAGATTCATTTCACTTTGCTTCAGAAAATCACAACAGTGAAAGCTGAGCAAGCCATCCGGCATTCTCTTTGTTGTCGACATTGAGGAAAAGGTGCATGAATTGCACCTGTGAAGTACCTATTGCAGGCATCTACTTTAGAATGAGATAACTGGGCCCTGAGGTGCTCATTTCTTCCCTCAGAGCAGAAGAGGAGCCTAATGACCAGTTCAGATGAGGACATATGTATCTGTCTAGATTTTTCACAGCTCAAGAACCTAGGAGAAAAGGGGAAGAAAAGCCAGTGGAGGCCCACATGAAGACGACTTTGCTGATCCCCAGGTATATTCAAGTTACACCTGTCTTTGAAATATACGCCCCTAGTTTAGGCTTATCTCATAAATTAAGGAGAAAAAGGCATCTAAGCAGCCAATTGGAGGAAAAAGAAAACACACTGCACTTATGGTTGATTCCTATTGAGGAGTTCCAGATGAAACAGAGAACAGGATCTCAAAACTTAGTTTTACAAACTGCTGCTCCTATTCCTGTTCCCACAGGAACTGACAGTCCAAGAAAGGGCTTCAGACTTCACTCAAGTACTCCTGTAAATACTGTTTGTAATTATAAGGAAAGATCTCTGTGCTTTTCAGTGCTGTGACACGCCTACGTATCAAAGCCTTTTCACGAGCAAACTGTGTTGGCATTTGGACTGGCTTTTTAGAATGAAACCAGGGCTTTCAGCGAATAATCCCATAAGAGACATTTGAGAGTCAGCAGAAGTAAAAGCACTGCCTCTGCTTCTTGCAAAATCCTTACAGTGCAGCCCTAAAAACAAAGTTGAACCTTCCCCAAAACGCTGAGAAATACGAACACTGACAAGTTACAGACACACACGGATCAGCACTACTTTACCTTCTGTGGGTCAACGGGCTTTGCAAATTCCCTGAAACGTCTGTCAGTGGCAAGTCTGCGAGTAACGTCCCTCAAGAAAATTCAAAGGTCACGCAAGGTATCCTCCACTTCCTCCTCCAGCATCCCTACTTCTTCCTCTTGTGGCTTCTGAGGCTCAGCTGGTGGTGCTACAGGCACGACTTCCAATGTCCAATCAACTTCAATTAATCAGTACTCAAATACAAGCATATGACAAATTACTGACAGAAAATGACCAACAAAGCAAAGCCCAAAGAGCTAGTAACTTCGATAGGAAAGTTTTAGATGTACTTCTCATATCCTCCTCACCTCTTTTCTTTACAGGAGGCTTAGCCACTTCATTTAGAATTAGGTCCTCAAAAAAAGGCTGCTCTCTCTGCCCTACCAGGCAACTCAATATTGCACACTTCTCCAAATTCCGTATTAAATAATTTTTGCATCTAAAGCAGAAGGAGGAGAGACATTTCAGATTTAAGGCCACAAAAAACTCATCTTCGATTCCAAAAAGACGAGTACCTTTTCAAATTAATTATAACCTGAAGAACACAAACTGAAAAAAGTTATCTTCCTGGCCTTAAAAGGCTACATTTTCACAGGTTGGCACGGCAAATTCAAATATCACCTTTAAGAATCACCTGTAGAATTAAAGCTCGCTGAAGGGATTGTACGCTACACTGGTAAAGTAATGGCTTTCACCACATCCAACAGCGCCTCCTTTGTATTTACTTGCCTTGCTGCAGCCTTTACTTAGAACCTTTATGGCTATCGAGGGAAGAGACAGGCTTCAGCAGACAAGTGAGGGCTTTTTGCTGAGTTTTTATTTCTCTACCAAAAGGTGTCTGAAGTAGCTAGTACCTCTACGTCTTCCTCCATTTTCAAGTTCTAGTATTAAAAGGTAGGTGAGGAATTTCACTACTTATTTTAGAAGGAATTTACAGCCTGTACAAAAACTTCTGTGGGAACTCAAGCACTTTCAAAGCAGTTGATAATAAACACGTCTAGGTAAGACCCGTTCTCTTCTCCCAGTGACTGAGACCAAATCATCAGAATGAGAACAGTGTGGTCCTGTTTTGGGCACCTTCCCTTAATGTAAACTCTCAGAAGTCAATGAAGTTCTGCACCTACTTTTACTACAGTTTATTTAGGATTACAACTAGAATTCGATTCCAAAGTTACTTTAGCAGAAATTGGAACTCAGCTTTCCAGCTTGGAAAGCTTTGGCCTATATGAAGAAAGAAACTGATTTACTTATTTTTTTTTAATCAAAGTGTTTCAATTCTCTACTAAATTGCATTATTAGCAGTTTACCCAACGTAGCATGGAATGGCAGACTGTCAGAAGAAATCTCTTCAGTAAAAACATCCTCTTGTAATTTCAAGCACTTCATATTCTTGACTAAACCACTTTGTAGCCATCAGAATTATTGTATTAATTTATTATTTGCATGTGTGAGAAGGGGGTGAAAGTCACTTGCTTGACTCAGAAAAAACCTTAAGCAGATGCTTTCACAGTATTCTTTTTCTCTAAGCAAATTTTAAGTGATTTGTTAGGGTGCCTGAGTAATAACAGCATGCATTTAAGAAAGCACAGCATTTTGATGCTGAAAGCATTCATAAATTACAAGACACTGAAGAAATAGTAAGGAAAGTATTGACAAATACCTCTTCTGGGAGATCTGAGTGACGTACATCAGACGGAGCAAGCAGCAAAACTGGCAAAAATGCTGGAATGTTACGTAGTAGAGTTAGAAAAGTAAGTTTCAAGGCAGGTCCAGCGTTGTCCCACCATAAATGGATATCTGGGACATAAATTGTGCTTGGTGCTGTCTTCTGAGCATTTCGGATCAGCTAGTGAAAAGGAAAGCTTGCGTAAGAAAACTAAAACACGTACAAGAACCTCTTAATACATAGCTACATAGCCATCTGACTGCCCCATGAAATGAAACTACGTGAACAGAGTGGCAAGCATCCTTTCACATAAGGAATTTCTCTGTGCACCCTTTCAGATTATCAGTATTCGGACAACTCTAGTCAGAAGATGGGAAGGATATATTCAGGCAGTGGCTAGACACCGTAGCTATATGGCCACAGCCACAATCATCGCATAACAAAGAAAGGAAATGTCCCTCTTAAGGGACACATCAGTATTCAGTCGTGTAACATGTCTGTCCTTACTTGTATGGCTCTCAAACGTTTCCACTAAAGGTAAAAATATTTTAAGGTAGTGATGCCAAACAAGAAAATGGATTTCCTGCCTAAAAGTAAAAACACCAAATCTGTTCATTTTTTCTAGTTAAAACCACATCACTGTGCAAATGAAGTGTTTTCTGAATGTTAATGCTTTTATTGCACATACTGCAACAGCACAAGTTGTGTATGTCCGTGCGAAAGCAAAATAAACAGAAGCCCCAAACCTCGGTTGCCTTACTAATATAATTTAGAAGAAGCCTACAAAAAGTAGCCGACATGCAGTCTGATACAGAGCCATCTACTGGGAGCACACAGTCTTAGGAGGCAATGAGAACTACTTTCTGGATCCCAGTGACATGAACAGCATTTCTTTCCACAAAGAGATGTTTATTAGCAACACCGCCCAGCTTCCTGAGCTGCTAGCAACAGCCTCACTGTAAAACTGGGTATGGAAAATGTGGACATGTACAACATCCAGATTGTTTGTGGTGCTGTCTAAAAGAAAAGGGGATTTTCAGACAGAAGCAAACATCCCAGCGCATTAAAACAAGGCCACCTCCATTACCAATTAATTTTGCTCACCTTACTTGCAACTCGATTGATCCTTTACATACAGTCAGTGAATCCGATGAGAAGAAAAAGAAAAAAAGGTACCTGTCCGCAGATTTCTTCTGGCGATGCAACGTTTGTAAGCAGAACAGAAAGGTCCAGGGTGTGAACGGGAAACTTCTCCAAAGCGTGCAACACCACGGGTGCCACGTAAGAAACCTGGCCGTACCCTTCTTTTCCTACTATTAGCAGACGGGGCTGGCATGATGTTGGTTCGCAGAAAGCACTCCTAGAAAAAGAGTTAAGAAAACAAGCTTATAAATGAGGTGCTGAATAGACACACAGATGTTCCAAGTAATTTTCCTATAGACTTTCTTTTCCCTCCCCAAATAATCCAAATGGCAGCGGTACATTAAATACATGTAAGATTTCCAGTTAAGTTATTCACTCATTCCAATTGTTTCACCTTCTTCCCTTGTGTTTCCTATTCTTTAGTAAACCAAGACTGCAAATTAATATCCCTGCAATCTTGCTTTACTTTATTATAAATTTATTATTTATTATATATTTATTATTTACTTTATTATAAATTTATTTTTATTTAAAAATTAATTGGTGAGGAGCATTTGTTTCCCCACTACAATCAGGCTGTACCTCTGCTGGCTTAAATCAAAGATGCTAGAGACTTAGCCTTGCTCTAAAGCACAGAAAATCTTCTGGACAGCACAGCAACAGAAACGGAGAAAAATAACTGATCCAGCTGTGACAACATGATCTAACTTTCCAACTGTGGGCTTGCATGACTTCCATACTAAAATATCACAAGATTAACACAACTTGGTGGCTTAACAAATAAAGACACCATTCACATTTTTCTCAAGGTGTTTTAACAAGCCATTTCTCAGTTTTCTTTCTGCTACATAATTCACTACTGGTTTAACAATCCTGGAAAACAGAAGGGCAAAAGGTGGCAACACAAACCCATAAAGTTGGGGTATTTTTAGCTAAAAGGACAGACAGCACATTTATGTGGTCTTGAGTCTTTCAAAGAATGCCATGGATTAAGTCAACGTGTTCTGGTAGTCTACTAATCACTTTGGCTTACGAAGAGAAGCCTGGGCTTTTCAATTTGGTCATTCAGAGCAACTTCGTTACAACTTTAGTCCCTCCACCCTTTCTTCTTGTGAATACCAAGCACCCCTTCAACACACAAACTTGATGTTGCCCCTTCCTCTACCACCCCTCGCACTTTTAACAGCTGGAACTGTTCACAAAGACTCAGCAGACCTGAGAATTTAAACGTAACAGGGATCTATCTTTCTTTACCTGCTGAAACAGAGGCGTTTTTTCTCTGGTCCGTCAGGCATTCCATCTTTTAATTCATCTCCAGAAACCAAGGATGCATCGTCATCACTGTCAATCATATCATCTTGTAAAATAGGATTGAAATGCTCTGAAAGGCAAAAGAGGTTTGTTAACTTTCCTGAATAGCCTTTGTCTCTTTCTCTTCCATTAATACAGCTTCTAAATCAGTGCCAAAACCCTTTCTTCATTTGAGAGCACACACTGAAAGCTATTTCCTAGAGTTCAGCCCACCACAGATCTAAGGAGATGGCACAAGGCCCTACAAAGCTCTACTAAGTCCCACTGATGTGTACGTGTAAGGTACGCTACTCTTGGTGATTTTTTTCTCCCCCTTAGAATAAAGGAGATTACAAACACTTTCTGCAGTTGCTTAATAGCTAAAAAAGAAACAAACAAGACCATTTCTTTCTGGAGGAGGTTCCCACAATGAAAGCACAGGGATAAAGGATGTGATGGCCACAGAATTCCATTCATCTAGTAAGTATCAATGCTAATTGATCTCACGTGTATAGTACGATCCACAAACATTTAAATTAGGAGACTGGTTAAAAAGGACGATAGCTAAAACAATATTTAGCTTAGACCAGTTATACTTGTATCCTGGTTCTGACATTCTTCAGAAAGGAATTAGAAACATTGACCTAGAAATGCTTCCCCTCCAAAGATCTGAGTTTTGATTTTTTAAAGAAAAATAGGTGCATTATACTTCAAACCTCAAGTCAACCTCTACAAATGCTAATTATCTTAGCTGCCGTCAGAAGCAGCATGCTTCAGTAGAGAACGCATCGTCCTTTACTGTGTATTGAGTCATTCAGAGCTTCCATTTGGCATTTCAGTTTTGAATCCACAATAAAACCTATGCGTTATATTCCAGACTTGCCCAAAAAAAAGACACGCACATGCAAATAATAAAATTCTACCACCATTATGTCTGAAAGGTTTAAGTTGATTGCACAAACCACAAGTTTTTGCTTTAGCAGAATTATAAAGAAGTGGATGCTGTGGTTATACCTTGCTGTCGGTCCTCCTTTAGTGCAAGCTGTGCATGCGGGAAGATCTTCTGCACAACTTGTAAAATATTCTCTACTGATCTTTGAAAAAGTGGCTTGAAAATGGGTGAGAGTGCTTGTATGGGTGAAGCCTTGATCCGGTTTGAAGCTGGAACAACCTTCTTCATAGCCATGAAAAAGTCCTTTGCTTTTATTTTAATAGAATTAACGTCTAGTAGCAACTTCTCCCTACTTGCATAAATCTGAGGATAGCATCGGTGTAGAGAGCACAGCGCAGCTTCAGTACAGAGGGATTTGATATCTGCACCACAGTCTCCTAACAAACAAAAATCAAACGTTACATCAGTCAAGGCCCAGGTTTACAACATGCAACATTTAAAGAATTTGTAATGCCAAAACCAAACAGCATAACAGGGAATTCAAAGTGCTACCGCTCTGCAGGGAAGTTTCATGTTGCTCACTGCCTGATATCCTGCGCTTATGCAGCTGAAGCAGACTCCTCATCAAAAACTATACTCTTGAGGAAGATGCCCCAGAACCATTTAACATTCTTAGACAACAAGAGGAACGACAACAAAGAGTAAATAGATGAAAGCATCTCACTCTGATTGCTATGAAGGTGTGCCAGCTGCCTCGTTGACTACTTGTGCAGCAAGGCACAAGAGCATGGGTACTGCCTGGTACAAGCTAAGGTTCTTTACAACTTGGTCACAAGCAAGAATCCGTTTCTGTTTCAGTCTTACCAATGCATTTCTCAGCTAGTTCATCAAGCAACATGTCCGGTGGCTGAGGGGTCCAGTCACGAGTATGAATCTTGACAATTTCTTTTCTAGCCTGGAAGCAAAATCATTGCATTTTAGCTTGTCCCAAGTTTTCCTTAAAAATACCAACAAGAAACAAACAAACCAAAAGGCAAACAAGTAAACAAAAAACAAAACAGTCCTCCCTCAAAACCCCTCATCTATTAATACGCTTTTCTTACTTGCTCAACTTTCAAGTATTTTACAGTTATTTAATATACACTCTGCATTGTCAACCAGGAAATTGAATAGTTCTTATTTGTTATACTGAACTTTTTCTAGGAACCTACAGTGAAAGAAAAGGCATTTATAGCTTCAATAACAAGTTTCCAAACTACGAGACCTAAGGACCCAGAAGAAAATACTGTAATGAAAAATTTATCCAGAAACATTTCTTTGCTGTCCAAAAAACTTCTCTAAAACTTAGCAAGCTTTCATTGGGACAGTCTCATTACTTCATCACATTTGATTTTCAGTCAGTAAATTCACAGAAAGCACTTCTGGCACAATGCTTCCAATTGCTACAATTACTATAAAGAAGAAAAGAATTATGACTCAAACTACTACCACTGATCCGGGGCACAATCAAATGCAAACACATCCCCTATTCATTCATAAGCGAAGGATTGAGACCAAAAACACAACTTCATGATGAAAACACCCAAGTGGACTAAATAATTAAGCAAACAGGTACAACTTGGGGAATGAAAGGTTTGATTATAGAACTAACTACTTAGTGGTATCATCCTGACCATATATATCCAGTACCAGATTTGCCCTCCATGGAACAATGCAGTGTCTCCACATATCACTCGTTTGTTCAAGTTGTCAATTATTTTTTTCCTATAAAGTTGGACTTTGCCATGGTAGCACTAACGTTGAATTTAAGTTCTCACCTCTTTATTTGGCAAGTTGAAGAAGAACTCTCTGCCAAAGCGTCCTGGTCTTTGTAAAGCAGGATCTACAGAATCCAGTCTGTTGGTAGCTCCGATTACCACGATCTCCCCTCTGTTATCTATGCCATCCATAAGCATCTGAAGAGTTGAAACAATGGAAATAATAGAAAAATATAAGTTTTACTTACTGGTTCAGTACATTTTGTTACATTCCACATGACTTTCTTGATGCCGGAATAACCTTCTTCCTAGTGGTCATTCAAAACTGGGAAAAAAATAGTCTACCAAGTCGGGTTTTTTTTTGATTTGATAATAAATCTGCAGACTGTTAAGTCATCAAGCACTTCAAGACTGTTTGAAATAATCTCTACGTTAATATAAAAGGAGTACCGCACACTTCTGCTCAGGAAGAAAATCACGGAAAATGTCAACTTTGATTTTAGATGTTGAATTTGTTGCAGTGAGATCTTCCTCATCGCATGATTCTATTTGGATTTAAACCATATTATGTATGGAGAGACCAAGATTAGGACAAGAACAGCACAGAGTTCAGCATGAAGCCAATCAGGAGCTCAAGTTTGTATTCTTTGTATTCAACTTTACCCTTCTCTTGCTCGAAGGATCTGCTTTTTGAGTCTCCTTCTCTTCACTAGGAGCATGTTCCCTCTTGCTTCGGTAATGCTTTTTCTCAGTGGTTTTAGTCTCGTCCTTTGTATCTTGGCATCTCTCTGTAACAGCTGAGGAGGAAAGGTTTTTAGAGCTACATTCAGTGTCAGACTTGAGAGAGGAAGTTTGCCGCAATTTCTCACCAGGCTCACAAGACTCTTTGCCGGACAAAACGGTTTCTTTTGAAATGAGGCCACGTTCTTTTGATCTTCTTGCTTTCTCCTTGTCTCTACCGTCATCACATTGGTACTGGGCGAGGTATTCATCATTCCCAGGAGATTTCGGAGGGTCCGCGACACTGCACAAAATAAAATCACATTTCTCACTTCTGCTGAAGGACATGAATATTACGAGTAAAATCTTCCAAAGGCAAACAAACAAACAAAAACCTCCGGACTAAAGGAACGCTCGCAAAGATATGCCATTTAGAAACCTCTCCTGTGATTAGGACACCTTCTTCAGCTCCCAGAGAAAGTGCTTTTGCCCCTCTTGCTTCTGAAGCCATTGCACTAAAAAAGCAAACGCATCTGTCTCCCTCCACATGCTGCTCTGAATAAGAGCCAGAATATTCAAAGCCACTCTATTTGTTCTCCCCACATAGCCAAAAAAACACCAGTTGAAAGAGTTTTCTACCTCTCTCCACGAATTTACATTCACATATCCTATGACTGCAAAAATAGAAGGCGGGGCTCAGGAGGAACAGCCAGTGCTGGAAATGAAAAAAAGCAGCCTGTTTCTTCAGAGTCTTAAGCCTATGCTACTAGGAACAAAACAAAACAAAACAAAACAAGAGGAGAGGAGAACAACAGCGGGAAATTTACCTATTCTCCAGGTGTTCAATTGCAAAGCCTCCTCTGGAGGATCAACAGTTGTGAATTCAGTGTGCTTAGGAGAAATCAGATCTACATCTGAACCACAACTATTTCAGTAGTATCACGAACTTCTGTTACTCTGAAGAAGCAGTCAGCACCGTTTCTATGTTAGGAAAGAGCTGAACAGAGTCTGTTATTCACATCAAGTAGTCAGGCAGGTTTCTTCTTCTTCAGGCTGGGTTTCACTAGAACATGACTAGCCTGTAAGCCTCATGGCATCACCTTCCATCTTGACTGCTGAACCTCCTTGCTCCCTACTATCTTCTTTGCCAAGATACAGCTGTCCACATTTACTTTTCCTACTTGGCTGGACTGAATTTAAGAAGATCTTGCATCTAAGAAAGGGAACAAAAGCTGCTGCCCAGCAGCGTGTGGCTCAGGGAGGAGTGAGAAAGCTCTGTGCAGCCCCCAAGGTCCGTGCAGCAGGAGGCAGGAGGTGCTCCAGGCTCCCAGCAGCAGTTCCCCTGCGGCCTGTGCAGGGAGAGGCCCCTGGTGGAGCAGGCTGTCCCCCTGCAGCCCATGGGTCCCCCGTGGAGCAGATCTCCACGCTGCAGCCCCCCTGTGGCTGGAGGAGCCCCCGGTGGAGCAGGTGGCTGTGGCCTGGAGGAGGCCGCGGCCTGTGGAGAGCCCCCGCAGGAGCAGGCCCCGGGCTGGACTGGAACAGGCTGTGCTGAGCCTGCTTTGCCCGTGACGCTCCTTGTGGAGTGATCTCCCTGTCCTTCTGGCAGCCCTTGAGCCCTTGCCAGCCTCTTTTCTCCCCTTGGCGTTGGAGGAGGGGCAGGGAGAGAGCGCTTGTGCTGGAGCTCAGCTGCCCAGCTGAGGAAAACCACCACGGCTCTGTCTTGCCGCTGCTGCAGCACGCTGGTAGCAGCCAGCACCGTCTGTTCTTCGAGCCTCAGCAAGCCCACAGCATCTTCCCAGAAGGGATCCCTTTCCTTCACGCCTCCAGAGGCTGAGGGCTTGTGCCCCGTTTGCAAGCGCTTTCTCAGTGCCCCCTTCCCCAGAGAAGGATCCCAGCTGCTTGGCTTCCCTGCCCTCTGCTGCCAGGCTCCCGCAGCTGCTATCCCAGCAGCGCAGCAGCCAGCTGACAATGTGCTCGCCTGGAGGACAGCTGCAATCTTGTCCCATGGCTCGCAGCTCGCCCAGGGATGGGGATCACCTGCTTCCTGCTGCTTTTCTCTCTGCTCTCCTTTCCAACAGCTTCCTGTGCCCTGGGATGGCCCTACCTTGGGGTAGGCTGCCTCGCCTTCCTCTTGCTCCTTCCCCTTCTTGGGAGGACTTTCTGCCCTTCCGAAACGAGATGACTTCTGCATGCATTCCTTCCCCTTGTGTGTATTGGCGCCTGAGACAGCAATGGGGTCGTCCCCGGAGCCAGCTCTCAGGGCCTGTGCCAGGCTTGGAGGGGCTGCAGGGAACATGCCAGGGGCTGGAGGGGCTGCAGGGAACATGCCAGGGGCTGGAGGGGCTGGATGTGAAGTACTATCAGTAAAGAATTTCTTTCTAAAATATATTAGAAATCTAACTTTTCAGTGTAAAGCTATTAGTCCATGTCCTGTCACTCCAGGCCCTGATAAAGACCCCCTCCCCAGCTTTCCTATAGGTTGCCTTTACGTACAGGAAGGCTCTCAGCCTGGCACACAGTAAAAGTGATGGCAGATCCTTCACTATATTATTTGAATTTCACGTAAATAGAACAGACTATCAACTTACTTAGGAGAAGTAATACAATTTCAGAACTATTCAAAACCAAAGGCATTCCAAACTAAGTTTAAGTTCAGAGGAAATCCAAAGAAAAAACTAATTTTGAAACTAATAATCAGAGACAATAATCTTCTTCAAATGATAGATTTTCCTCCTGTACTGGGTAATATTGGTCTGTCTTTAATGCTCATCCAGACATGGCTTTGACACCGAGTATCTTGCTTTGCCTCTGCATTAAGTCTTCTTCTCATGTGAGGTAAATGTCCTGCTCTTATGGGATGGGCTTAGGAGACATACGCGCTGTGTCTCATGATGCTTGGATATCATCTTGATTCTGTGTGAAGATGAAAGGTCTCACTGCTTCCTGAACAGGGAAGTGGATGTCTGCAGTTAAGAACCCTCTGTCTAATCTAGAAACATGAAGGAAGAAGTTTGCTGGATTGCAAGTGACAGTGAAGAAAGCCACAGGTGACATATCTGACTGATTAAAATGTTATTTAGCTCAGGGCATGGCTAATGATGTGGAGCTGGAATAGTTTGACGACTGTAATTACACTCACTATCACTGTTACTTGTTTATAGGATGGTAATGCCTAAAGGTCCCACTGGAGCCTGAAACAAGGTTGTGCTGGGTGCTGCACGTGCATATCTCAGTAGCGCTTTGATAGCTAGTGATACAAACAGACAAAACAGAGATTGAAAGGAGAAACGGGGGGACAGAGATAAGAAGATCTTCCTGCAGGTCATTTAGGGTATGAGCCAGGACTTCAGTGCATCCAGCTCTCTAGTGCTCTGCTGGCCCAGTGAGATGAATGGAAAACATTGCAGCCTTGGAAAAATAGTGCTTCTTCTAATTCTTTGGCCAGTTTTGATGATTTAGGACTGCTTTATTTATTTATTTATATATTTTATTTTTTCTTTTCCCCATTTGTGCTGGAGAAGGTGAACTTTTTAAATACCTATTCTGAATTCAAATATCATTTTCATTGTTATGTTTCTGTTTTGTTGGCACTATTCGTAATGACTTCTACCCTTCAGTGGAAGCAAAAGCTTATCATACCATAAAAGTGGAAAGGTCACAGAAAACTTCAGAGCTTTTGAAGAAAGCTGAGGAAAATCCATTCCCTGTTCTAGGCAGAGAGAGTGGCTGATTTCCAGACAGGTAAATGGGCAGGATAAGGCCACTTCATGTCCGCTGATGGCCAGTTGTATGGACCGCGAAGATAATGGACTAGCAGCACAAGAGACAGTGCCAATAATCTAATCCAATACAATCTATTTCAAGTGGTAGAGACCT
This sequence comes from Aythya marila, assembly GCF_965140915.1. Lineage (NCBI taxonomy): Eukaryota > Metazoa > Chordata > Aves > Anseriformes > Anatidae > Aythya > Aythya marila. Next base: position 492,507 of record NW_028137167.1, on the reverse strand, counting down.
GATACTCTACGACAATGTGAGGAAGACCAAACTGTCAGGCAAACTTTGAGATGATCATGTTCAGGATCTAAAACTCTTAAGACAAGTGTCAACACAGGAAGGGTGAAATAAAGGCATGAATGCCATACAAGTACTGATAAATCTCAGGAAGTCTGGAAACCAGGGCAAATGGATGGAATAAGATGGTGCTTTGTGTTAGCAAGAAGCAGAGGTTAGGGAAATGTTATGGGTCAGCAATAGAGTGGTTTTGTGCAAATCGCTGCTAAAGAAAGACAGCCTTGCTAGCCTGCTCTTTGCTCTTAGCTCCAGTCTACTGTTATCAGACACATAAACAATAATGGGAATTACGGGAGACTTCAACTTCCCAGCAAAAGACTGAAAGATGATTACCACTTATTCTCATACAGATATACTATGTGATGGATTTCTTCACAAAAGTGAAAAAATATAAGACCATTTTAGACTTGGCTCCTGTACGGGTTTAAATGTAGTAAGATTTGAATAAAGTCTGATCATGAGCTGACTTTTCTCATTTTACATTTCAAGACAGACAACACCAGGCTTAGAACGAAGGTTTTGAGGCTTACAAATGCAAACTTTGAAATCTAAGGAAATGAATCATTGAGTCTGACTAAGCATCTCTGGGACTGGAGTGCAGAGAAGGCAGAGTTAAAATTCAAAATTCAGATGGGAAAAAAGCAATGAGAAAAGGTACATTTCAGAGGTTAAAAACTGCAAAAATAAAGTACGAATGACCCAAAACCTCCTTCACGTAGGAAATTAAACAATAATAGTAAATGATACTTAAGCCACAGAAACCAGGGGGAACAAAGAGAACAAATTAGGACAGTTGCATACTCGAGGCAAAAATAGATCAAAAGTTAATGATGTCTCAAATGCTGCAAATCTTATTTCCTGCATCTAACAGCAACAACAATGTGATATTAAGGGCAGTGACAGGATTCCCATTGCAAATGAGGGTAGGGCACTAGGCACAACATCATCTGAGGTGAAATAAAAATCTACAGTGATTCAAGTGAAAAATGACAAGCTGATATCTACCTAGCCTATTAACAGCATTGGCACACAGAACAACAACTCAAGTAGGAAAAATACGTCACAACTGTGCAAATCAGGGATAGTCCCCAGAATGGGAGAGTAACAAATACACTTCTGTCCAGGAGAATGTAAAGAGTGATCCAGACAAGTGCAGGCCTGTTAGTTTGACATCAACGCTGGGCAAAGTTTTGTGGCAAGAAGAGATAAGACTAGGGAAGTAGCGGGTAATGTGGAATTTACAAGATAATTTATTAAAGCTAATTTGTTTCCAGAGAATTTAGTAGCTTGCCTTTGTAGGACCAGTGCTCCCCTACACAGGGGATGAACTACATCTATTTCACTTTCTGTGAGCTTCTGATACATTATCTATGGATTTGGGCTTTGGGGCTGCAAGTGAATCAAGGGAGTTTGCAATTGTTCACACTGTTCGAAGAGGGAATTACCGGCAAAGGAGAGGTTCCCTGTAGTGATTCTCAGAGACAGTTCTGAAACTGCAGCTGCTAAGGAGGCAAAGACTCATGGAGAAATGTAGGCTGGAAGGGAGCTCTGAAAACCCAACCTCCTATTCAGAGCAGAGATGACTTCAAATTTAGGTATGTTCAGTATGGACATGGTGGCCGAAGACTAAAAATTTCATATGAGCTTTGAGATTTCCAGGTGACATAAAGTTGGGAAGTCCTACCGAGCTTGAGAGAAGGATATCCCTTGTGATTGAAATGGTTCAGGTGAAGTGACATTTGATAATACAAAGTAGAGCCATGCTTAGAGATTCTCAACCAAGGGTGGTTTTTTTTGTTTTTCTTTTTTTTTTTTTTTTGTCATGTTTGCTATATGGCAGTCAGGAGTTTAAAACAAACAATAAAACAACAAAACCCCATGTTCATACACTGTTAACAGAAGAACTGAAAAAGTTAAGTGGTTATATGGTGTGTATGGCTATTCTTTTTTTTTTTTTTTTTTTCTCCAGTATAAATACACCTGACAGGGCAGCCCTGCCACACATTTAAGACATGAGGCAAAATTCTGCCACTTGTATTCACATTGAACTTAGGAGGAAGTGTTCAGAAGACAGAAGGAACAAGTTGCCTATTGTGTGGAAGGGAATTAAAGGACATCATTCTGCTCAGCCAGATGCCAGTTGAGAGAAAAATATGATGTCTCTGTGAAAATGCATTTCTTGAGTAAATATCAAGGAGAATTAGGAAATGTGTAAGTTGGGAGATACATCTGAAATGATGATTGCAGTTGGCTTATGAGGAACTTTGGACAGGAAATTGGTAGAAACTTCCCATTTCAAGAATAAAGTGCACCATAGATATGAAGTCAGCATTCACCTAAAGAGTAGAGGCCAACTCAAAGCCCCCACAACAAAGCAGTGGACAAACCAGAACACTAACATGTTGTGGTCTAGAGTCACACAGATATACATAAGTTTACTATACCTAAACATCTGAGGGGTTCCTTTGAGAGGCGGAGGGCTTGTGCCCCATTTCCATTTCCACTCTCAGTGTCCCCTGCCTCAGAGAAGGATCCCAGCTGCTTGGCTTCCCTGGCCTCTGATGCCAGGCTACCAGAGCAGGTATCCCAGCATCGCAGCAAACAGGTGACAATTTGAGTGCCACAGCAGTCCTCATTGCGAGCTGGACGCTCAGGGCACTTGCGGCCACCCACCTTTGTGAGCTCCAAGGCTGACAGTGACTCTCTGCTGAGCTGCCACGGCTCTCGGGTGTCCCGGTGACAGAGCTTTCGGCGCTAAGCTGACTGCCAGGAGAAAAGGCTGCCGTGAAATGGCTGCTCCACAATGCCAGGAGCAAGGTCTGCTGGGTTGGGGGTTCGCAGGGGAGCTCAGCCTTGGGCCTGGCAACTGTGCCTGGAAGCCAGGGACGGCCTTGGTGTGCAGCTGGACACCTGGGCCTGAGAAAGCAAGGTCTCTTTCCAGACACTTGGCACCATCGTCACCCAGTGGCTGTCTCAGGGGGACGAGAGAAATGCACAACATCTCTTCCTTCCCTGAAAAAGGGACGGATTTGGACCCCAAAGCAAGCTCCTTTCTCTCGGAAGCATCACGTCCTCCTGTCTTTCTTGTATTTGGCTATGACTTTAGGAATCCCTGCAATCCCTGCAGCTGTGTCCCCTGCCAGCTTCTTGTGTGCCCCAAGCATCCTCGCTTGCAGGGCAGTAGAAGATGCAGAAAAGGCCTTGCCTTAGTGGAAGCACTGCCCTGCAGGAGCTCCAACATCCCTCTCAGCAGCACGCTGTAGCCCCCAAATGCCCTCGAAATGGCACATTTCAGCTACTGGGAAGGAAATGAGCTCGCTCAAGGTGAGCTACCCGCTCAAGGCCCAGGTGTCTGTGAGGCGGTGTTGGCAAGGAGTCCTGTTGTGTGAGTCCATTCTTTGTGGGTGCTCCGTCCCCACAAGGCTTGCTTTTCAAGGCCCAGGAGAGTCTTGTGGGCACTGGCCTGGGGTCCCAGGCTGAGCCAGCTGCTGGCTGGCAATCAGGGAGGCTCGCTCGGTGTCTTGGCTTGGGTTTGCGTGGCCAGGCTGTGGGAGCGGGGGGCTGCAGGGGTGTCCTCTGTGAGGAGAATGCAGCAGCTGCCCCATGGGAGCTCAGGGCCGCTGCCAGGAGGCTCCTTCCAGGAGCGACCCACCCGCTGCTGCCCAGAACGCAGAGCAAAAGGATGATGTTTGCGCCTGGGGGAGAGCCCATCTAAGAAAGGGAACAAAAGCTGCTGCCCAGCAGCGTGTGGCTCAGGGAGGAGTGAGAAAGCTCTGTGCAGCCCCCAAGGTCCGTGCAGCAGGAGGCAGGAGGTGCTCCAGGCTCCCAGCAGCAGTTCCCCTGCGGCCTGTGCAGGGAGAGGCCCCTGGTGGAGCAGGCTGTCCCCCTGCAGCCCATGGGTCCCCCGTGGAGCAGATCTCCACGCTGCAGCCCCCCTGTGGCTGGAGGAGCCCCCGGTGGAGCAGGTGGATCTGCCCTAGAGGAGGCTGCGACCTGTGGAGGACGCCCCAGAGGAGCAGGGTGTTCAAGGACAGGTTGGAGCTGGTGCTTAGGAACATGGTTTATTGGGTGACATTGGTAGTACAGTGATGACTAGACCGGACAAATGTGAAGGTCTCCTCTAACAATTGTGATTCTATGATACCTCCAGCACGTCCTCCTCCACCACTTCCTCCTCATCATCCACGGCCTTTTTCTTGTCCACTGCCTCCTCCTCATTCGCTGCCTCCTCCTTGTCTACCGCATCCTCCTCGTCCCCCGCCTGCTAATCCTATTTCTCATTTTCCTCCTCCTTCTCCTCCTTCCCTGCCTCTTGCACCTCCAACACCTCCTCCACCTCCACTGCCTCTTCCTCCTTCTCCTTCTCCAGCCCTACGGACTATTCCTCCTCCACAGCCTCCTCCACCTCGGCAGAAACTTCCTGGCCAACTTCCTCTGCATGCTCCTTGCTGAGGCATGCTGGTAGCAATGATGGTGAGCCCAGAGATGTCAGGAAAAGTTGCCACGAACCAGGTGTGCCAAGGCGGCTTCTCTGGGAGGCTCTGGTTGTGAGCGCTGCCCACCGCTCCTAATTCTAGTTCCATTTGTCACCCCACAGGACCATGGCACCGTGGCCCTGTAAGGTAGCAGCTGGCGGCTCCTATCATCTTGATGACGCTCTGTGATGCGTTGCTTGTTGCCTGGGTAGCGATTGTTAGCTCTTATGCAAATGGCTTGTCATCAGTCAGGGGTGTGGCTGCTCCTCCCTATAAAAGGGCCAAAGGAGGGCAGTGGGAGCCAGAGTGCTGGAGAGGGGAGATGGGAGAAGATGGAAACAGAAAAGGAGAAGGATGAGGAAGAGGCATAGGTGGAAAAGGGGGGGGGTAAGAGGGGAAGGGGGCAGTGGAGGAGGTGGCGGAGGAGGAGGTGGTGGCGGAGAAGATTGAGGAGGTGGCGGAGAAGATTGAGGAGGTGGCGGCATTTCTGGAAAAGGAGACGGATGAGTAGGAAGCGGTGACAAAAGAGGAGGTGAGCAAGGGCTAGGCAGAGGGACACAATGGAGGTGGAAGAGGAGAGAAGGTGGAGGAGAAATAGTAGAATGTGAGAGAAGGAAGTGGCAGCAAAAAAGAAAAACAAAAAGGAGGAGGTGGAGGAGGACTAGGAGGTGGTGGAGGAGGAGGCCAAAAAAAAAACAAAAAACAAAAGAGAAGGAGTAGAAGGTGGAGGAGGAGAAGGAGGTGGAGGAGGAGGTGGTTGAGGAGGAGGAGGCGGAGGACTCCAAAACAAAACACCCTCTCTGGCGCTGAGCGTTGACCACCGCTCCTAATTCTAGTTCTGTTTGTAATCCCACAGGACCATGGCACCGTAGCCCTGTAAGGTAGCAGCTGGCGGCTCCTAGCAACTTGATGACGCTCTGTGATGCATTGCTTGTGGCCTGGTTGCCTGGGTAGCGATTGTTAGCTATTATGCAAATAGCCTGTCATCAACCGGGGATGTGGCTGCTCCTCCCTATAAATGGAGAGGAGGAGGAGGAGGAGGAGGAGGAGGAGGCTTCGGCGGTGGAGGAGGAGGAGGAGGAGGAGGAGGAGCAGGAGCAGGAGGAGGAGGAGGAGGAGGAGGAGGAGGAGGAGGCGGCGGTGGTGGTGGAGGAGGAGGAGGAGGAGTCGGGGGAGGAGGAGGAGGCGGTGGAGGAGGAGGAGGAGGCGGTGGAGGAGGAGGAGGCGGTGGAGGAGGAGGAGGAGGTGGAGGAGGAGGCGGTGGAGGAGGAGGAGGAGGAGGAGGAGGCGGTGGTGGAGGAGGAGGAGGCGGTGGAGGAGGAGGAGGAGGCGGTGGAGGAGGAGGAGGAGGCGGTGGAGGAGGAGGAGGCGGTGGAGGAGGAGGAGGAGGTGGTGGAGGAGGAGGCGGTGGAGGAGGAGGAGGAGGCGGTGGAGGAGGAGGAGGAGGCGGTGGAGGAGGAGGAGGACGCGGTGGAGGAGGAGGAGGAGGCGGTGGAGGAGGAGGCGGTGGAGGAGGAGGAGGAGGCGGTGGAGGCGGAGGAGGAGGAGGAGGAGGAGGCGGTGGAGGCGGAGGAGGAGGAGGCGGAGGAGGAGGAGGCGGAGGAGGAGGAGGCGGAGGAGGAGGAGGAGGAGGCGGTGGAGGAGGAGGCGGTGGAGGAGGAGGCGGTGGAGGAGGAGGAGGAGGAGGCGGTGGAGGAGGAGGAGGAGGCGGTGGAGGAGGAGGAGGAGGAGGAGGCGGTGGAGGAGGCGGTGGAGGAGGAGGAGGAGGAGGCGGTGGAGGAGGAGGCGGTGGAGGAGGAGGAGGAGGCGGTGGAGGAGGCGGAGGAGGAGGCGGTGGAGGCGGAGGAGGAGGAGGCGGAGGAGGAGGAGGAGGAGGCGGTGGAGGAGGAGGCGGTGGAGGAGGAGGCGGTGGAGGAGGAGGAGGAGGCGGTGGACGAGGAGGCAAAAAAAATCGAAAAAATAACAAAATAATAGTAGGAGGACGTTGCGGAAGGAAAGGTGTTTGAGGTTGAGGCCAAAAAAAAAGAATCCAAACAAAAGAAGCATAGGTGGAGGAGGTGGCGGAGGAGAAGGTTGTGGAGGAGGAGTCCAAAATAATAATAAATAAAAAAAAATATATATATATATAGTAGTATGTGGTGGAGGAGGAGGAGGAAGTGGTGGAGGAGGAGTTGAAAAGGAGGAAGAGGCCAAAATGTAAAAGACAAAAAAAGAGGAGGAGGAGGACGTGGAGGAGGAGGAGGTTGTGGAGAAGGAGGCCAAAAAAATCACAAATACAAAAAAAGTGGGTGAGGAGAAGGAGGTGGGAGAGGAGGAGGCCAAAAAATAAAAAACAGAAAAATCCTAGAAAATGAGGAGGGGGAGGATGTGTTGGAGGAAGTGAAGGTGGAGGAGGAGGCCCCAAATAAAATATATGAAAATATTTTAATTTGAAAAATGGATGGATTTGGACCCCAAAGCAAGCTCCTTTCTCTCGGAAGCATCACGTCCTCCTGTCTTTCTTGTATTTGGCTATGACTTTAGGAATCCCTGCAATCCCTGCAGCTGTGTCCCCTGCCAGCTTCTTGTGTGCCCCAAGCATCCTCGCTTGCAGGGCAGTAGAAGATGCAGAAAAGGCCTTGCCTTAGTGGAAGCACTGCCCTGCAGGAGCTCCAACATCCCTCTCAGCAGCACGCTGTAGCCCCCAAATGCCCCCGAAAGGGCACATTTCAGCTACTGGGAAGGAAATGAGCTCGCTCAAGGTGAGCTACCCGCTCAAGGCCCAGGTGTCTGTGAGGCGGTGTTGGCAAGGAGTCCTGTTGTGTGAGTCCGTTCTTTGTGGGTGCTCCGTCCCCACAAGGCTTGCTTTTCAAGGCCCAGGAGAGTCTTGTGGGCAGTGGCCTGGGGTCCCAGGCTGAGCCAGCTACTGGCTGGCAATCAGGGAGGCTCGCTCGGTGTCTTGGCTTGGGTTTGCGTGGCCAGGCTGTGGGAGCGGGGGGCTGCAGGGGTGTCCTCTGTGAGGAGAATGCAGCAGCTGCCCCATGGGAGCTCAGGGCCGCTGCCAGGAGGCTCCTTCCAGGAGGGACCCACCCGCTGCTGCCCAGAACGCAGAGCAAAAGGATGATGTTTGCGCCTGGGGGAGAGCCCATCTAAGAAAGGGAACAAAAGCTGCTGCCCAGCAGCGTCTGGCTCAGGGAGGAGTGAGAAAGCTCTGTGCAGCCCCCAAGGTCCGTGCAGCAGGAGGCAGGAGGTGCTCCAGGCTCCCAGCAGCAGTTCCCCTGCGGCCTGTGCAGGGAGAGGCCCCTGGTGGAGCAGGCTGTCCCCCTGCAGCCCATGGGTCCCCCGTGGAGCAGATCTCCACGCTGCAGCCCCCCTGTGGCTGGAGGAGCCCCCGGTGGAGCAGGTGGCTGTGGCCTGGAGGAGGCCGCGGCCTGTGGAGAGCCCTCGCAGGAGCAGGCCCCGGGCTGGACTGGAACAGGCTGTGCTGAGCCTGCTTTGCCCGTGACGCTCCTTGTGGAGTGATCTCCCTGTCCTTCTGGCAGCCCTTGAGCCCTTGCCAGCCTCTTTTCTCCCCTTGGCGTTGGAGGAGGGGCAGGGAGAGAGCGCTTGTGCTGGAGCTCAGCTGCCCAGCTGAGGAAAACCACCACGGCTCTGTCTTGCCGCTGCTGCAGCACGCTGGTAGCAGCCAGCACCGTCTGTTCTTCGAGCCTCAGCAAGCCCACAGCATCTTCCCAGAAGGGATCCCTTTCCTTCATGCCTGACAGGCGCCGCCTCCAGAGGCTGAGGGCTTGTGCCCCGTTTGCAAGCGCTTTCTCAGTGCCCCCTTCCCCAGAGAAGGATCCCAGCTGCTTGGCTTCCCTGCCCTCTGCTGCCAGGCTCCCGCAGCTGCTATCCCAGCAGCGCAGCAGCCAGCTGACAATGTGCTCGCCTGGAGGACAGCTGCAATCTTGTCCCATGGCTCGCAGCTCGCCCAGGGATGGGGATCACCTGCTTCCTGCTGCTTTTCTATCTAATCTCCTTTCCAACAGCCTCCTGTGCCCTGGGATGGCCCTACCTTGGGGTAGGCTGCCTCGCCTTCCTCTTGCTCCTTCCCCTTCTTGGGAGGACTTTCTGCCCTTCTGAAACAAGCTGAGTTCTGCATGCATTCCTTCCCCTTGTGTGTATTGGTGCGTGAGACAGCAGCGGTGTCGTCCCCGGAGCCAACTGTAGGGCCTGTGCCAGGCTTGGAGGGGCTGCAGGGAACATGCCAGGGGCTGGAGGGGCTGCAGGGAACATGCCAGGGGCTCGAGGGGCCGCAGGGTGTGTGACAAGGCTTTGAGGGGCCTCAGGTCCTGCCGCAGTGGTTGAAGTCGATGCAGGGAACATCAGAGTTGTTGGAGGGGCTGCAGGTAAAATGCCAGGGCTTGCAGCAGCTGCAGGCTGCGTCACAGCTTTGCATCAGGTCAAGACGCATTTTCCTAGAACCATACATTTCCTCCTGAAGGGGCTGAAGAGCATGGAATGGTCTTCAAAATGCACAGAGCAGACCCCAGCAAATGTAGAGCTGCTGCTAGCAAGTAGGTAACTTTATTGTTCCTGTTGTTAATTTTGTTTCACAACAACAGATGCAAATATGTATCTTGAATGAGGGCAAAGGTGACCTTGGATCTGAAGCACACAGGCGTTCGCTAGTGTCCCCCCATCCGGAGTGAATCCAGAATGACTCGGAAGGAAAAATAAAATCCAAACCAGTGCGTTGTGATAAAGAGAGTTTAATAGGGTAGAAAAGGAATAAAAACCAACAAAATAATAAATAATGATACTTACAGTTTATAAGATATTAATATATAAAAATATTTAATACTATTAAATACTTATAATTTTATAATAATAAAACAATGCCATACTGTACAACACAGTCAATAAAGTGGATTTAATTAAATAAATAAGAAAACCAATAAATTAAATGAAAATTAAAAAATTTAAATTTAATACAAATAAAACCCATTTGTCCCATTCCAATGAATTGCTATCCCCATCATCACTTCCCATCCCACTGATCATTTGCTATCCCAAAGACCTCCCAGTTCTTATCCCCTTGGCATGCCAGTGCAAGAAGAAGTGCTCTGCAGGCAGAGGCCTTGCTGAGTGACCACCTAAGGAGAGGAATTTAATCCAGAAGGCAGGAAAGAAGAGCAATGACCCGAAAGAAGAAGCAAGTCTTGTCTCTCAGCCCTTTGGTGTCCCAAGCAGCAGTTGCCATGGCCAAGCTTTCCCAGCCCAGCTGCTGCCAGCATCTCCCCAGCTTGCCATTGCCACCTTCCTGGGTGAGGCGCGCGCGCATTTGCCATTGGCGCTGTTGCCATCCCTGAGAGTGGCAAGCCCATCCCCTAGCTCCAGCACGAGAGAGGGGAGAGGGCAAGCGAGAGGGGCAAGGGCTGAGGAGCGTGGCTGAAGCTGGAGCAGGTGCCTGCAGAGGTCTCTGTGCCTGCCTGGGTGCTGCGGGGGCCGTCGAGGAGAAGCCCGAGGTCGGTCACGGGTAGCTGGAGCCTGGCACTGTCGGCGGGGCGCTGGGCATGCTGCTGGGGCTGCTGGAGGTGGGCTGCGGCTGCACACAGGCCAGCTGGCACGCTGGCCCCAGCGCCTTGGCCCTGGCCCCCAGCGGCTGCAAAGTCTCGCTGGGGGTCTTTGTCCCCGGCTGCTGGCGCTGCAGCGTCCTGGCCCCGCTGGCCTGGGGACAGAGCCTGTCCTGGGGCCGCACGGCACGGGGCTCCCCACTCGGAGTCTCCGGCAGCAGCCGCGCTCTGCGGGGAGGTGGCGCCGCTGCTCCTTGCCCCCCTGCAGCCCCCGGGCTTCGCGCTCTCTTGCTGGGTGCCGTGGTGCTGTTGATCGCCAGCTGCTGCCCGCTGCTGCCTGCTTCCCTGCTGCTGCCAGCCACCGTGCTGCTGCCACCCGTCTTCCCCTGGCACGGTCTCTTGCGGCCTTGGCCAGCCTGGCCCAGCAGCGTCTTCCTCTCCTTGCCGGGGGGTTCTCTGTCGTCGGCCTCCTGTGCTGGCAGCTCTGCGCTGTCCCGGGGGTGCTGCTGGGCGCAGGGCGCTTGGCCCCCCGCTTGGTGCCGGTGGACGCAGGGGCAGGCGGGGGGCTCTTGAGGGGACCCAGGGGGCGTTTGGGCAGGGGTCTCCTATGGTCAGTGCGGCCCTTGGGGTTGGGGCGTTTCTTGGGGGAACTCGGGGGGGATTTGGGCTGGGGTCTACTAAGGGCACTGGGGACCTTGGGGTTGGGGCGGGTCTTGAGGGAACGCTGGGGGGGTTGGGGCAGGGGTCTACTAAGGGCACTGAGGAGCTGGGTGTCAGGGAGGCTCCTGGGGGGACTCAGGGGTGGACTGGGTAGGGGGCTCCTAAGCGCACTGGGCAGGGGACTGGCTGCAGGGCTGAGCGGGGGGCTCACTGCTGGCACGACGGGGGACTGCAGCGACAGCCCACCCTCAAGCTTCTCGGGGCGCAGCCCAGGGGTTGAGGGGACCTCACCGAGGGCTCCTGTGGCTTCCAGTCCCTGCGTGCTCGGCTCCTCGATGTCCTCGCAGAGGTCGGGCAGCTGCGAGAGGAAGCGGCTGAGGGCAGGACTGCTGGGCAAATCGGGGAAGGCGTCCTGGGGCTCCACGGCATCGAGCCAGCTGAGCAGCTCCTCCATGCCGGGGATGGGGATGTCCAGGTCGGCCAGGAGCTCGTCCTGCATGTGCTGCAGCTGCTGGCTGTCCCCTGCCAGCTCTGGAAAGGCCTCGGCAAAGGCATCAGGGCCCAGCTCGGGCAGCTGCGGGGGCTCCTCAGGCACCTGCGGGGCTGTCGCCGCTGAGGACGAAGCAAGAAAATCCCCCAAGACGGGCGATGTCAGCTTTCCCATGGCCCCTGGGTGTGGGGCGCCCAGCGGCCGGCTGTGCCAGCCCCAAACTCACCGTCAGGCGTCGCCGTCTGGGTGCTGGCGGTCCTTGGAGCCTGGGCAGGCTTGGGGGCAGTGGGGCCGGGCAGCGGGGGCCCCTGGTCCTCGCTGAGCCCCACGGCGTGCAAGCAGGGCTCCGGCAGCTGCCCCCGGCTGCTGCTCAGGGTGCGGGGCGTGGGGAGCGCCTGCCCCCGCAGCGGAGGCCCCGGGACGAGGGGTGGCGGGGGGTTGCGCTGGGCGGGGGCCTGCAACAGGCAGGTGCCTGCGGGGTGCAGGAGCTCCCCATGGAGCACGGCCCTGGGCCCCAGCCCCAGCGCATGGTGGGGTACCAGTGTCCCCGTCACCATGGGCTGTCCCCACTGATGGACGGGGGCACAGGGAGGAGCGGTGTGGGGGAGCTGCCCCCCGGCGGGGAGCTGCACCAGCTGCAGCTGGTGCCCCATGGTTGGGAGCTGCACCAGCTGCAGGTTTTGCTCCACAGCGGGGAGCTGCACCAGCTGCAGGTTTTGCCCCACAGCGGGGAGCTGCACCAGCTGCAGCTGGTGCCCCACGGCGGGGAGCTGCCCCACAGCAGGGAGCTGCCCCCCGGCGGGGAGCTGCCCAAGCTGCAGGTGGTGCCCCTGGGCTGGGAGGTGCCCCCCAGGTGGCAGCTGCACCCCGGCGGGGAGCTGCAGCACCTGCCCCTGGACCCCCGGCACCACGTGCCAGACGGTGGCCTGGGGCAGCGCGGAGGGGAGGGTGGGTACCTGCGGGGGCTGCAAGGGCAGCGCCGTCGCTCCGGGGAGGGAGGGCAGCAGCCAGGCAGCCACCGTTGGCGGCACGGCTGGGACGACGAAGGGGGAGTTTTGCGTCTGCGCAAGCCGCGGAAGCCGTCTGGGGAAACCCTCTGTGGGAAAAAGGCCGCTGGGCTGAGCTCTGGGGCGCTGGGCTCGCCAGCAGGGCCGCAGCCCCGGGAGGAGCGGGAGCCGGCTGCTGGACCTGCCATGGTGGCTGGAGAGTGGGGCGGTTGCTTGGGGAACCCGGGCAACGGGGGTTCCGTCCCAACGGCTCACCAGCCCCTCGCCGACATCTTGGGGAGGACTGCAGGCTTTGGACCCAAGCAGGCTGCCCAGCGCAAGACTTGGCCATGTTCATTAGAACATGACTAGCCTCTAAGCCTCATGGCATCACCTTCCATCTTGACTGCTGAACCTCCTTGCTCCCTACTATCTTCTTTGCCAAGATACAGCTGTCCACATTTACTTTTCCTACTTGGCTGGACTGAATTTAAGAAGGGAGCTTGCAACTCTTCCTCTTGTTTGCCACTTCATCATCAAACCAAATGAAAACCATTTGCCTTTAACCTCTTTATTTCAGGCCTTCTTTCCTAGTGGCCATTCAAAACTGGGAAAAAAATAGTCTACCAAGTGGGGTTTTTTTTTGATTTGATAATAAATCTGCAGACTGTTAAGTCATCAAGCACTTCAAGACTGTTTGAAATAATCTCGAGATTAATATAAAAGGAATTCCTCACACACGCTGCGGCCGCTTACCTTTAGTATAGTCGTTGGATGCGATGGAGCAGTATTTCTTGCTTTCGCCTGCACTGGAAGTCTTCCCTTCCTTGTAAGGTTGTTTACTGCTCTCACTTCTGCATTATTCACATGAAGAGCCATCTGGAGGATGGCATTCTTCCTTCTTCTCCCGCGTTATCTTCTGGAAACGAGGATCTAAGTGTTCCAAGGAGCCTTTCGCTTTCCTGGTGTTTCTCCTTTTTCTTCTTTTTCTTCTCCTTTTTCTTCTTTTTCTTACGCTTGCGATTGGCATTGTCAAAGCGGAGCGCACAGAAACACAAATCATGAAGTCTGAAAGAAACATGCAAGTTAAAAAGGGAAAAAAAGATGTGGCACTTGTTGCCTATATGAAACCTGATTTATTTTACCACAGGTGATGATTTGCAGCATGTCAGCTATTTTGTGGTGCTTTGTGCACACGCAACTTACTTTAGATGCAGCAAACTTAAGCCGTCAGATTGAAGGACCATAGGTCCTGGTTTGTACACAGATCATTAACAACGGCTAGCTCTGGAATACGTGCAAGCAGAAAAAATCTTTTAACCTAATCTGGAATGGTGTACGGATGTGATTCGAACTATGTGGTCCAAAGCTAGTGCTCTGACACAATTCAGCAAGAGCTTTCCTGTCTTCACTGATCAACCTAACAACATGATCCCCAGCCAGCTGGTGCTATCTAAAGAACTTAGAAACTACCAGAAAAAAAAAAATAAATAAATAAAATAAAAGGAAGACATGAGAAGCACCCAGAAAAGAATTAGGATAAAAAATGCGGAGTATGCTGGAATCCTTGCTTACTTGGAATCCTTCTCTCCATCTTTATCCTTAGACTTCTTTTTCTTCCAGAACTTGTGATATTTTTGCATTTTTTTCACCACCTACAAGCTCCTTTTCTATCTTTCTGTCTTTCCTTTCTATTTCACTTTCACTACCTTCTGCACGGGTATATTTTCTTTTTCTGTTTCCTTCTGTTTCAGTTTTCTGGCGACAGTTCTCCAAATGAGCTGACACAGGTGGAAGCGCATGTCTTTCACGAGAATGTCTTCTGGAATGTTGCTGAGGTACCGAGCAACGATGCAAGTCTGCTCGGGGTGTGCCAAAGCGACGTACATCTTCCTCTCTCAAGAGGGAACCGTGAGGCCATCCGCTTTTGTAATGATAATGCTTATGTGACCTGCTGTAGTAAGTTGCAGTCGATCTGTCAAAGGCTGAATCGCCGTGAGAGAACTTTCTCTCTCTACTGTCTCCTGTCGCATGAGGTGAATAGTAATCCTTGTAATAGCCACATCTTTCCCATCTCCGTGCTTCGTCTCGATAGTATCTTTCTCTGCTCCAACTTCTTTCCCCTTTGGATCGGTAGTACCTATTGCTACCTTGTTCTGATCTTCCTCCGCTGCCAGATCTGTACTTTGAATATTTGACTGCTCTTCTGCCATTCTCAGGGCTGTTTCTTTCACGAGGGAAAGATCTGTACCTGCTTCCCTCCCAGTACTCCTGCTTGTGACTCTTTTGCTCAACAAATTCCACGCTCTGAGAACACCTCCTCTTGCTGGAAGGACCTGCTTTTTGACTCTCCTTCTCTTCACTAGGAGCATGTTCCCTCTTGCTTCGGTAATGCTCTTTCTCAGTGGTTTTAGTCTTGTCCTTTGTATCTTGGCGTCTATCTGCAATAGCTAAGGAAGAAAGATTGTTAGAGCTACATTCAGTGTCAGACTCGAGAGAGGAAGTTTGCCGCAATTTCTCACCAGGCTCAGAAGAGTCTTTGCCGTACAAAACATTTTCTTTTGAAATGAGGTCACGTTCTTTTGATCTTCTTGGTTTCTCCTTGTCTCCACGGTCATCACATTGGTACTGGGCGAGGTATTCATCATTCCCAGGAGATTTCGGAGGTTCCGCAACACTGCATAAAATAAAAACCCATTTCTCACTTCTGCTGAAGGACGTGAATATTAAGAGTAAAACCTTCCAACGTCGAGCAAACAAACAAAAACCTCCGGACTACAGGAACGCTCGCAAAGATATGCCATTTAGAAACCTCTCCTGTGATTAGGACACCTTCTTCAGCTCCCAGAGAAAGTGCTTTTTCCCCTCTTGCTTCTGAAGCCATTGCACTAAAAAAGCAAACGCATCTGTCTCCTTCCACCTGCTGCTCTGAGAAAAAAGGCATAGGGGCGAGCGGGGAACAGCCAGTGTTTCTCCAGACAGTGGAGAAAAATGGAAAAACATTCTATAAAGGAACACAAGTTCTCCTTGAGGCACCAACCTGCATCAGAGTGATATGCTCAGTGCTGATCATTAGTTCTGTTCGTGACACTGGACACACAGTATGGAATTGTACTAATTTAAATCCTTCCATTAAATACTATTAGTAGACAGATAAAACTGTAACGAACTTCCATAAAGTCTTGTCTTAATCAGACTGTGCTCATTTTACCTCATTTCCTCTGACAAGCTGTTCAGCTGGCTGGCTCTGAAGGACTCCGTGATGACTTCTCGATTGACTGAAGGCATAGCTCCAGGCATCTGCAATTAAAACGCACAAGTCAGCAGACAAAAAAATACTATTTGTAGTAGTACTGAGGACTAGTCTTGTCAGAATGTCTCCATTAAATGGTAAGCAAGACCGCTGTCAGTTGTATGCATTATCTACACTTCAAAGATAACCCCAACTCACCCCCCAAAATCTACTTTATGAAACTTAGGAATTTTTATCTCAGCTGAGCTTAAGTTGACAAGTTCTAATGTAAGCTCAGGTCTGCAAATTCTAAGGGGATAATACCACAAAGCCTTACGATCACATGTGTGCTGTGTTTTCTCAGTATTTCACCTGAATTAGGAACACAATAAACACTCCCGAATACATCGTAGGTGAGAAATTCTCGATGGAGCAAATCTATGTTTCAAGCAATCCATTTGTTTTAGAAAAGAACATCTCAGAAGGTTTAACAGGTTCAACTCGGCAAGTGGAATCATCAAGTTTCAGTCCGTTTTCTTTAGATTCATTAACTAACCTAATAGCACCATTTAGTGAATCTGTTTTTGGCAGCTCATGCTGGGATCTTCCTTTGTCAGCATTCTGACAGGAAGAATTGGAATGCTGCAATGTACGGACTACCTTTCCAACCAAAATTCCATTAGAGGACATTGCATTGCATTTCAAATTCCTTTGAAATAAGCCCTTTGACTCCTCCTCAGATTTTCCTGAAGATTCTGCACCATAAGGGACTGTGTTATCAGAGCTGAGTTTAGGATTTTCATTCACTGTTGGCTCCACAAAAATTTCATCAGAAACTTTTTTGTTTGTTTGCATTTGCTTCATTTGCATTACCGAATTTGTAATTGTGGATGAAGGAACAGCCTGGTAGAGATCTTCATCCTCCACAGCACTGCTAAGACAGTCAGGCTGTGACACAGTCTGACGAGCAGGCAATTTATTGTGAATACTGATGGTGATCTTCTGTTTTCTTGACGTATCAGTCATTGAAGGCCTGGTAATTGCCTGGTTTTGAACACAGGCCATTGGTGGTGCTGAAGATGGCCTTTTTAGGGTGACACCAGTGGTCTTTGTGTCCTCTTTTATGGATCCATTTCCATTTAAACGGCTTGAATTCTGTATTTAAAAAGAAGAAATTGCAAGATGGATTAACGCAAACACTGCATGTAACATTTTGAAACACAAAACTCTCCTACTGAGTGTTTCTACAAATGGTCTTAACACCTAAAAAGATGCTTAAAACCAAACAAAAAACCCCACACCAAACCCCAAACCCACTAGCAGTTTGGTGCCGTTATCTGCCCTCCCGCTTCCCTGAATTACCTTAATCATATGAGGAAGAAGTCGTGGTCCCAGAAATCCAGCCTGCTTACTATTAGCCCCCTGCTGACCAGGAGGGAATGAACAGGGATAAGATGGTGCTGGCAAGTAAAACGCACGTTCTCCAAGTGTCAAATCATAGCGCCTTCAGAAAAGAGCAGTGATCGTAGTTTAGTTTTTCTTTCAGCCTACTCTTGGATTAAATCCCATCCTATCATTTTAGAGGAACAGCTCATACGATATGGAAGCCTTCTCTACAGAAGGCTTCGCCAAGACTACAGACTGAAAAGTAGAGAACAGTCTTCCTACTAAGACTATCACTTGCAGAGCAATAATTCATTCTTACACCACAGATGACCTTCATTTCTCTCCTTCTCTAAAGTAGCCAGCTACAGATAACACATAGATAGCAATTTACACAAGTGCTGCAGTTTAAGGCCAAGCAACAAAAGATAATAAACGACACAGAGAATTTCAGGTTAGACAGAACTGAATTAGACAAATAATAATCTTCTCCTGGGATAGCAAGAAAAACACTTGCAAAACAGAAAAATATCAATAACAGGAAAGTAAATCTCTTCTGAACACAATTTAAGATTTGTTATTACCTGATATAAAAAAGTATGTAAGCTTGCTGACCAAGAACTCTTTTAATGTCAGTACGCACTACTTTAGCATCATTCATCTGATACCAAAGTCCATTACCAGCCTGCAAATAAAGACAATGATTTCTTTAGGTGAATTGCACGTTTTCCAATTGAAATCACGGATAGGAACAAAATACACACATGTGTCAAATAAAAATATAATGAAATCTTTTTCCCTAGAAACAGTAGCTGCTAGTCATGCTTTAATTGGTTTGCCAGCACAACCTTTACCCTGTTAGAAATGCTGTTGACTTCTACCTTTACATAGCATATATAGTGTCCTGAGTGACAGCTGACACCGTGATGTACCAGCACCGCGTATAAGGCATAGAGCAGTGGTTCTCCCATTGACTGCGACATGTAGGCTCTCAGGTCCAAATACTCCGGATATTTCACCTCCTAAAGAGACATCAAGAAGATAGAAAAATTATCCCAGAGTACTTCGTGGACTAGCCAGAGAAAAACACTTCCAAAAAACACAGACTAGAATTGATTTCTAGAATATATTTCTTGAATATATTTCTTGATTCACTACAAATAAGTCTTCCCATAAACAACGGTTAAGACTAGAAGTTGCAGAGAACTGTTTCCTGATGAATCAGCCTTCTCAGAGGAAAGCATATGCTTCTTGTCAAGCGGGAACTTTATTGATATTAAGAGAAAGAATAAGCCATAGTCGTTAGTCTACAATTATTGTCTGAAAATATTAACAACTTTCAGCTTTGGGGGATGTCCCATTACACAATGATATAGTTGCATTACAGTGGTAAATATACCTTGTTGATCTTTCCACCTGTGAAATCTGCAAATCTTTTCAGTGATATTGTGAGAACCTTGGAAGAACGGTGTATGGTAAATCTCTTGGATGCAGGAACCATCTTTTTACACCTTAAAAACAAGCAGAGATAAGTGTTTGAAGGCATCTTCTTTTTTCGCCCCCAAAACAAACTCCTTTTAATGTCTCACGCATGCCTATGCTATTTGAATGATATTTACTTGCATAATAGGTTGGTCTTTTTTCTTTTCATAAACCCATGCACTGCGTGTCAGGTTTGTTAATACACAGAAGAAGGTCAATTTTCCCAACAACTCAGAGCATAGCGGGAACAGGAATCTCTCACAAAAGGGTATGACCAGGTTGGATGGCAAGGTACCATTTCTTGGTCTACAAAAGTGGCTATTTGAACTCCAATCCTGGATACATTCTTTCAGCTTTCAAGGGAAATACAAATACTGAAAGCGGAACGAGAGAGCCTTGGTCCCCAGGGCTAGAAATTGCAAATAATCTCCAACATAGGTCGACTATCAACATCAAAAATACAACAGAAGCACATGGTCATTCTACAGGAGGGAGACATTTAACAGTAGGAAGTCTTCATGTACTGAGCTTGTCTGGAAAGACACTGAAACCATCTGCCATCCTTTGAAACAAAATAGTTCAGTTTGACACATTGCCCGCTCCAAGGTAGGACCTACGGTGTAAGCAGTGAAAATTAGCCACTAGCCCAGAGAACAACGGAAACTGGGCAGTTTACATCAAGAAAAGTACTGTCGAGAGCTAATAAATAGAAAGAACAAAAGTAGCTCTTTTTGAATTCTGATGGCAAAATACAAGCCAGAGAATTGCAAACCCATAGGGAATGCCTATGAACAAGACTTCCCCCCTCCAAGGAAACAAAAATCCAAGTCTTTTATAAACTTCCACAAAACTTGTAAGTAGATCCAAAGTTTAGAGGTAGTCCAACAGAGTCATGCAACATAGAAAACTGACATCTAGGATTAAGACCTAATTCGTCAAAATCTTACTCGCTACATTTATAGCAATTCTCTCCATCCAGCTCTTCAGGTTTCACAAAGAGTTCCAGAGCTCTGCTAACAGACGAAACCGCCTAGAGCAGCGAGAAAGAAGAGCGCAAAGTCACCGTAATTCAGAATTCCAGAGACATACTAGTAGTTTATAAGAGAATCTTACTAACATACTCAAGCGATCTACTAGGAGCACTGTGAAGAAGGAGGCAGAAAGAGCATGCTCAGCATTGACCTCACCTGGAAGGCATTTGACTTTGGAACAAATACTTTTCCAGTAGCCTAGACAGCATCTACAGTGTGCTTTGTCATCAATACTGGGGACAAATTCATCAGTCTAACAATTAGATGTATATTGAGGTAGAACAACAAAGAAGTATGACAGCATTATAATTTTTGCAGAAAGAGAATTCTTTCCCCTTAAACCCAATGCAAATGTGGAGACTATTTACATGGGTTCCACGGAAGGACAAAGTCCAATCCACTTCCTTAGCACCACCAAGCTCTTACGTTTTAACATTATATGTGGTTTGGTTTTTTAAGTTAAACAAGTTTAATTTAGAAAGTTATGCATGTACTTAAACATCATGAATTATATTTAGAAAACATCTTACCTTTATATCCAAAGTGATATCAAGAAATGCCTCATACGTATCCGAAACTGCTTTGCAATTCAAGCACTTCACTGGAAACAAAATATAAATGCTTAACATTATGTGAAGGAGACTAACTGTCCAAATTCAAGTTGTTGACAGATACTACTTTAGACAAACTACAGACTGCTTTACTACCGACAAAAGACACAGATCAGTTCTAAGGACAGGAATATTTTTTCAAGTACCTCTCGATCTTAGAAATCCTCCAAATATTTGATGAATGATGGTGGTAGCTTGAGAAGATCTGTCCAATCTGGAAATAAATTATAATCAGACCTCAGAAGATTTAAGGCACAGAATTAACTCTTCAAAGAGTTTGATGAAAACCAAGGATGATGTAGACTTGCGTTGCTGATAGTAAATAAGGCACTAAAAGGTGCTAGAGATCATTTCTGAGAGTAAATAAAGGACTAGAAGGTGCTAGAGAATGTATGAAAGTGAACTTGTTTATGCTTACTCGGTGCTTCCGTTCAAGCACGCTTCCTGCATAGCATCAACAGTATAGCGCAAGAACTCGTGTGCGTCTTCTTGACTGCCAAAACGGAAATGTTGTCCTATTCCTAAATAAGAAGATGATAGTATTGACCTCATTTAAAAATGAAATCATTCTTGTATTTCTAAAATCTCTCTTCATTGGAGTGTTAAAACCACTTAGACACATCAAATAATTATTTGAAGATTACAAGCTATCGAAAAGAAACACATCTGAAGCCACTTACGACTGAGATTACTGATAACATGCGTAGGCTCGATGGCATCAACAGTGCAACGCAGGGCCTGGTTAATGTGAGTCTCCATCGTGCACATCATGCAAAAATCTTGTTCACGACCTGAAGAGTGAAAGAACAAAGCATCCCAGTCCAGCGAAATATCCAGAACTACAAACATCTAAGTACAATTTAAACTATAGATACAATATCCACTCTCCTTGCTACATTCTATTCTCCCAAGATGCCAATGTCCCAACAGTCTTGTAACATTTCATTTCACACAACTTGACAGAAGAAAAATATCCACTAAGCCTGTATTCAAATGCATGTTGTGATGAGAAATCTAAAAGACTACTGCAAAGTCGCAGTTGTAAAGGCTGACAGGAATGTGAACTCCACAGGCTGCAAAATGTATTACTCTCTAAAATTACTACCAAATGCATTACTGTCCAATGCACTTCATTATTCCCATGAAGCAATAAATGATCCTTTAATAAACAAACAAACAAACAAACAAACAAATAACTAACTAAATAAATAAAACATGGTGCATTAATTGCACTCCATATGCTATTCGGAGCCCACTGCTAATACAGTGCTCAAAGCCAGCTGCTACAGGTAAAATCAGGCAAATAAGCTTATCTCACAGAATCACTGCTGTTCTTTCACCTTCAGAGCTATCCAACAGATTCAAAATACTGTTAGAAAGTACTCACATGACTGGCTGTGCTCAAGAGAAAGCATGTAATTGGCAAGTGGGGGTGTGTAGGTCAAACACTGTAGAGTAGCATTAAGAAAACATGTGTTGCCAAGATTGTACAGGCCAACTCCAACACTTTGTGTTTCTCGCCAATCCATACAAATCTTCTCAGGTGGAAAAAGAATGCTCTGTGGCGGAGCAATTCCATCATTAACGACTGCAAGAAAGTTAAATTTAAAAAGAGATCTTGTTTGTTTGTTTCGAAGAAAGGTATTTAAAAAAATACTATTCTGCAGGAGCACCTAGAGGAGCTAGCTACAATCCAAACCAGAAAAACTTATTGCAGACAGCTTTAATACCACCAAATTCAAATTGGCTGGTCAACACAATGTTTTGGGGAAAAAAAAAAACAAAAACAAAAACAACTTTAGTCAACCATTTTAATTTTTCTAAGGCAAGGCTAACTGCCATTCTGTTTGTAGCACCTAATGCCAAGTTCCTCTCCATCTATAATCTTTAACCTGATTAACTCAACTACTGTTTTTTTCCTTATTATAACTTAAACCACAAACTTAGACTTGAAATTATACGGTAAAAACGTAAAAACTAGGAACTAGGAATGACGGTACCCCTACAGATACCAGATTTTTTCCTGAGCAATGTTATCCTTCAAAAAACCTGTGAAAAATGGAAGCTGTGAATAGCAACAATCAAACACTTTTCTCTGCAAAACAGAAAAGACATGGAGGAATCTGTGCATTACAAAAAGCTCCCCGTATTTCTCTGTTGACTGTAAATATATCAAAATTAATTTCTGTAACATCAGTCACTTCAGTTGCCTTAGGGGATTCGCTTTTGAAGTCTTTCTTCACAGTAGTCCCCTTCTCTATCAGTGCAACAAGTAAGAACTGCATTTTCTACTTTTGCTTTGAAGACAATGGAGGCAGGATAGAACGCACACTTACTTAGATCTCTTGGGGCAAAAGCCTTAGATTTTTCAGATGATCTACAGTAAATAGCACCTCCACGTCCTTGGGCCACAGAGACTTGGCTTGAATCTTCTGCAGGCACTATCCGGCCCCAGTTGGCGGTGCGTGACATCAGTATTTTAGGACTTGGTTTCTTGGATTTGCCAGACCGCCTTGAAGAGGGCTTTTTAGGCTTTGAAGATTTGGGCTTCTTAGCTACGGTCATTGTTCACATCTGCGACAGAGACAGAAGTTCTGGTTGACGTAAGAATATCAAGAAGCATTCCAAGAAGAAAAGAGTAGCAGAAGTCCTGTCACTTAATCTCAAAGAAACAGCCTTAAGAACTAAATCGCTGGTATGAATGATTTAAAAAGAATCCCCAAACTAAACACACAAAGTGAAAATTTCCATCTAAACTCTATCAGTATTACTTTTCGCTTCTGCAGAACTAGTGGCTGATGCCATTTCTTTCCCTTCCGTAGGATTTTAATCCATTACAACTCTGGAGTCTTTTTAATATAAAAATGTAGAAGACATTCTCTGAGGGGAATCAGTTATTTATTGATTTCCGGAGTTGCGCAATTATCTGTTAATTAGTACCTATGATCTAATAGATAATTGTTGCAATTATCTATTGCTGGCATTAGTAACGGAACACTATTACTTCACTGCCTGCGTTTTTCTGTTTCGTCTGCACAAAGGTACCCAGAACTCACTGCTACTTTTCTTCTGTCTTTCCAGGGCTCGCCCTCTACCTCACTGTCTACTGCACCAGTCATGAGGGGTTTGTTGTGATTCTATAATGAGCCTAGCTTTTAAATACACCTTTCATGGGCGTCACTTGGTGATAGCAAGTTAATCTGTGAGGGCTCCTCAGTCTACATCATGCGGTCGCTTTTTCCAGGTGAAAAAGCGGAGCTGTAAGTGGCAGTACACCAAAGCCCTGGCATGCTGAGATCCAAGAGGAGAGATGTTTGGCCCTCCTTTTCACTCCTGGGAACCATATACCTCAAAACCCACAGAGGATGGGCTATATCTCAGAGAAATCTTCGGAAAGGAGAGCATGAAGAGCATGTTTGCAAATTCATTTCTCCCTGGGCTTCTTCTGCTTCTCCAAGAAAGACGAGTTTGAATATAACTTTGGCAGCAGTACTTCTGGTGTTTTACTCCTACCACATTTAAAACTCCTACGACAAACTGAAAAGTTAGACTAAAAAGCAGCTCTTTCCGTTCTCCTTTCTAAAGTTGCACGCTTTCCTCATGCAAAACAACAGGGGAATGTAAGCTAGAAACGGAAATGCTGAATGTAAAACAAAACAAAACAAACCTCAGCCCTCCAGGACAAAAGCCAATAACTGCTACAAAGTCCTTTTTAAAATGCTGATTAGGTTTCAAGGTGATACCGCTTTAAATAAGCGTAGTTGTGTGTCCATAGGCAGAAGCTGAATAATGACAGGATGAACTTCTATACTTCATGTTTTGTTACTGTCTTACTGTAGCACACAGGGACTTGTTACCTTTAGGGAAACCACTAACCTCATGGAGGGTTTAAAACATTAGCTAGTTTGTTATACCAAAATGACGGAGAGAACAAAGCATAAAGTGCTTTCAGATTTCTAGCACGCCTTGATTGCTGTCCATTAAACTTCAGACACGTTAAACAAAACACAGTAAATAAGAAAACTCCTAGTCCCACAGCTGGCAAATTGTGTGCAGAGGTTGTAATTAGAACTTTTTTGCCTTGACGTTTTACATTTAAAATTGATTTTAAATCCATTCTATACACACTTTCCATTCCTGAAAAAACAATACGCAAACCTGACAAATGCATTTACATGAGAAATGAAGTCGTCCTTGTCCGATTGGAAGACTAAGGTGACAGCTCCTGGGCTCAGGGATAAGCTCCGATCTTCACCAGTGACAGCTCCTTTTTTAGGATTGAAAGGGAAAATGTTTCAGCAACACATTGGAAACATACTTAAGGGACAAGAAACAAAATCAAGACTGCAGTGAGAAGGAGAACAGAAAAACAATACTGGGGAAAATGGGAAGGGAAGGGAAGGGAAGGGAAGGGAAGGGAAGGGAAGGGAAGGGAAGGGAAGGGAAGGGAAGGGAAGGGAAGGGAAGGGAAGGGAAGGGAAGGGAAGGGAAGGGAAGGGAAGGGAAGGGAAGGGAAGGGAAGGGAAGGGAAGGGAAGGGAAGGGAAGGGAAGGGAAGGGAAGGGAAGGGAAGGGAAGGGAAGACCTTGATCTTTATACTGACCAATGAGATAAGCCTTACACATTTTTAAGTTTATTTTTGACAACCGACTGAGGTGTTACCAGGTATTAAGTACGATTCAAGAGCAAATATTAACACTAGAAAGAAGAAATCCGATCCACCACCACTGTTTCAAAATACATCCATTTCTCATTTGGAGATGACGTCTCTCTGGCAAGGTAGTAGAAAAACTGTAAATACCGATAGAGCTTCCTCTCCCGATGTTCCATATACATACCGATGCTGTTCCTACACCTACGCTCTGAGCATAAATTTATGTTGACATGAGTGACAAGAGAGGGTGTTACTCCTCTCTTTGTTTGCCTTGAGAGACACACCTCTTGTCCATTGAAAAGTAAATTCAAGATTCCAGATCACTTAAGACAGTTGCTATCCCCCCATTCAGAGTTCTGCAGCAGCACTCTTCAGATGTGTTTAGCAGTCTCTTTAGAAAATGTTATCACTTAGGACCTGCTTCTCAGTAGGTCCACGTTTGGCCTCCGCTTAGCAGAGAGTCAATCCCAGCTTAAGCTTTCGTACAAGAGCCCCTTCACGAAACGGAGTTGAACCCTGACATAACTGAGTTGAACCTTTAACCTTGAAGCTTCCTTAAAGAAGAAAGCAGCACCCAGGCCAGGAAATAGAAATTAATCGTCACTTTACCCTGAAACGCAGTGGGCTATTCTGTGCTGGCAGGATTGCTGCCGGGCTGGCCGACGAGGCGGCGGGCAGCTCCCCGGGGCCACAGGGCCTGGCACAGGGAGCCGCCGGGGGTCTCCAAGGTCCGGGAACAGCGGCAACAGCGGCAACAGCAGGGACAGAGGGGACAGCAGCGACAGCAGCAGCCACCTCAGCCGGGGCCGTCTCCACAACCGCCACAACGGCCTCGGAACGCCGCCGAACTCGGAGCTCCAGCGTGACGCCTTGTGAACCTGGCCGCGCTGCTCATGGCTAAAACCAGAGCGTTTCCTCCGGCGTGTGTTTACTGTCGGTGCCGGATCGGCCCTCACCCCGAGCTCTCCCTGCCGGGAGGGCTTTGGGGTTGGGGTTTCCCTCCCGCCGCCGCCGCGGGCAGGCCCCGCGCGCAAGGGGTCCGCGCTGGGGAGCAGCATCTCACCCGCGGCGAGAGACCGAGGGCACGACATGAAAAAGCCCCGACACAAAAATGCCACGACATGCGGCCGAGGCGGCGGGGAGACGGCTCTGAGGGAGCTGCCACTTCGCCCCGCCGTCCTCCCCTCCCGGGCCGCCCCGCCGAGCCCCGTGCGCCTCAGGCGCTGCGCTGAGGGGGTGGCTGGCTACTGAGACAGCTGCCCAGGGCACTGCTCATGGCACCGAGCCTGACGGAGGTCAACAAGTGTTGAACAATGCTCTCAGACATCGGGTCTCACTTTGGGGTGGTCCTGTGTGGAGCCACGAGTTGGACTTGGTGATTATTGGGAGTCCTTTCCACCTTGGGATGTTCTCTGATTCTAGGTCAGCAATCCAGTAGCTGATGAGAAGTGTGGAGTCATTCAAAGGGAAGAGAGAGCACAACACTTCTCGTTTGCAGAAGCGGCTATTTGGTAACCAAACCGATGATTCCTTTGCTTCTAGAGCAACTAACAGCAGGGATCCGCTTTACAATGGAGGGAAAAGAGTCGTTGGCATGTCATGTGAAGTAACCTTCAAATCCCAGAGGATGATTTTGTTGGAACTTTATTCAGCTGAAAACACGGAAGCCTTGCTTCTGCTTGTGTTAGTTACAGCTCCAGTTTACTTTGGTTGGGAGGGAAGGCATTCCAGGCTAATGTGCTGTACCTGTTCCTTCAGCTCATTGTCCATAAACGGAGGAGCAAACAAAATCAGTTTAATCTCCATTAAATGCAGCAGACAAAGCGGAGTAGAGGGTGATCTAGCACTTAATTTTTCCTGTAAGCAGGAAACCCAGAACTCAACAACACTTTTCAAATCTTGTCCTGCAGTAAATGACCAGCTGAGTGAAGCTTGCATTTAGAGGATGTGCTCCTCCAGTAGACGGAAATAGCTTTTCCTCTTCACAAGTGCAACTGAGTGGTGGACTGGCAGCTACGTGGTTAACTAGTTGTGCCAAAGGGGTTGTGTTGAATGCACAGAAAAATATGCAGGAATAAATAAACAGCAGAGGGTTGTCTGTAGGCATGACACCGAGTACAGATGTTGTCTGCAGGTTCGTGCAGAGTGCACCGCGCCAATAAGCACCCAGAGTCGGAATGCACACGAAGGTCTTTTAATTATATAATTACTTATAGAACTCTGCAGAGTCAGGCACTTGGCCATCTTTCGCAAAGCAAGCACACCTCTGACTCGAATCACCGTCATTTATACACAGGAAACTTGTGAAAACTCTCTCTTTGGCTCCTTTGGATTGGTTATTACAGCTCACCTAACTTATCTCCACTGAGCTTGTGCATTACAGAGGAATACCGGGGGGGAGGGGGAACAGGAGAGGGGGGACACACACCGAATCCCACATTAGCATAGATTAGCATTTTGACAGGTGTGATTTTTAATGTGCTAATGACCCTTAATGAGAAAAAGGTTACTATAGGTCAGTCTGGAGCTGGTGTTCTCCTTCCTGTTTTTTCCCTTTTAGCCCTTCTCTTCCTTGCTTCTGCTAGCTCAAGGCTACCTGTCTCTCTCCTTCTTTATTTTCTCAGCTAAAAGACTGCACAAGCTACACGCCTCCCTATTTGCTTCAACATTTCCTTGGTTTTGTTTTTGTTTTTTTCCCAGCTTTGGGACGACACAGGTGTGGTTTGATATTTGCCAGTATAGCTAAAACTCACGCCAGTCTGCTCACGCACAGTAAGTAGTAAGATTTAAGGACTGGTTTCATCGGCTTCTTCCATACTAACATCCTTCTTATGTTTTAGATATGCTGTAGTTAAATCAACACTAAGTTACTACTTGTGGAGTAATCGCCTTAAGCGACTAGGCATCATAAGCACACCTCCATCCCAAAAGCTACCCGCCTCCAAGGTGCAACCACCCCTCACTGAGCACGCCCTCGGAATTTCTCACAGTCTGTACCTTTAAACGCAAGTGAGATCATTTCTACCAAGCACAACCAAGGTATGCATGACTAGAGTCACTCAAGCTCCACCTTAAAGATAGAAAATAATACCAATTGCTTTAAGAGAAAGGGGATGTTAGGGAAGATACTATCAGGAAGGATTTCTTCTGACATCACTCGACAGGCTGAGCCTCTCACTCCCCCACCCCCACTCCATTGGGACGCCGTGGGGTAAGATCTGAACGCTTGCTTATACCAGGCGTCTCTGTGGAATCTTAGAAATCTCTAGAGTTTTGATGCTTTTTAATGTCTTAATACCTAGGCTGTGTACCTGTGCATTTCATGCATGCTAGCTTGCTTTTGCAGACAGTGAATTTATCACTGACAATCCAAAGAACCTGTGTACCTGTCGCCGTAAGAAATTGCACTTAATTGCATTCTTCCTAGCTGTGAGAGTTCTCCTTGAATGCGACTAGAGCGAGGCCGTACTGCGTTGTTGGTGAATCCGTGACCGTGATAGTTCAGCACCCTGAATCCGACGGGACCCATGACGGTCAATCGGCTACACCCCTTAACGCGACACTACTAGACGAAGAAGATGACAGGGCTTGCATGCACTGCATTAGGCTTTGCATGTGAAAACACCCCCAAATAATGTCACGTACACTTAATGTTTTTAAAGGGAAAAAAACAGGAAGGTGTAGTCTCTCTGTAAGCTACAGCCCTACATAGTTAAGGCATCAGCATTCATTCCTTTGCTTGATAGCAAAGTATGAACATACAGAAGAGTTAAATATTTTCTTTGCATTCTTAAAGGCGATTTTTCAGACTTGGGCTTCAGTTGTTGGAGTTGAAGAAATCAGTAGACATCCTTACTTTTACGTTAAGACAAAATCTTTATCTAAGATTGTGTTACCTAACGCAACTAAACTCCCACCCCCACATGGTTTTTTTGTAACTTCGCAATGATCTTGCTGCAGTCCCACTCTGATGGTCTTTCAGTAACATGCAAACTGCCGTGGCAGATTCTGTTACAGTGCTTTTCTATTGACAGTGTGCATAACACTCAAGGTAAAGCCCCTCATTTCGCAGTGGGGACATAAAGTGTTTCTTTGGACCCTGCTGCTTCTGTTAGTACTCATTTTTTCACAAACTTGTTGAACCTGAGCCGTGCCTACTGAGCCAACGAATGCTTTGATGACACAGTATTTTGTCAAAGCAGTTTTGCTTCTTGGAGCTACAGAAGCAGCTCTGGCTACGTGATAGGGAATTGTGCTGCATTGGCAAAACCAGACTTAGCTACAGACTTACAACACTTGCTAACTCGATCTATTTCAAATCTCATTTTAACTTTAAAGGACAATCAGTTTTGTGGCTCCTGTCTTACTAATTTGCCTTGTTTTGCATGGAAGGGCAGCCTGTGAATGTTTTGCTTTATTGCATGCTTCAAAAAAAGGCTGAGGAAGAGACTGGAGGAACCTTTTCTATTCTATGGACTTTCCCCCGAGAGTGTGGAATTGCAGGCTACTTGGATGAATGTTCCAATGTGAGTAAGGGAGCAGACCTCAGCCAAAGGAGGTGGAATCCTTGCTTAATAGTATCAGTGTGGGGACATCTTTGCTTAACGGGAGCCATTTAAACTCTTCATAGAAACAAAATAAGCTGGACATCTTATGCTTGGAAAGCAGTATGGTTACACAGCGGCTAACATAATGACTTGAGTCTACTGCTCTGCAACTTCAGGTTTTGTTTTCAAGCAGTGCATACATCAGTTTAAGCTTTGGACAAGGAGATTTGCAATGCAAATAGTGATAAACCAGAATCAGCGGCGCTGACGAGTGTAATGGTGAAATGCAGCAAATCAAGTATTCCTGGAGAAATGTGAGATTACAAAACTAGCAAGCCATGAAGCACTTTTGTTGCTGTTGTTGTTTTTTAAATCAATTCTTATATGCTGAAATAGCACCTTCAAGAAAATCTGTTTATCTAGCCAGGTAACGGTGTCTCCCTGTAAACAGGAAGGAAATGCCAGGAGCAGCCATACCTCTTTGCTGTCAAAATAAAGAGCAAGTCGAGGCCAACATCATGCCATAGTGCAAAGGCTTGCGAAGAAAGATCATTCTACGAGGTCTGCAAGAAAAGATGACTTACTTTGTCATAAGTTTGTCAAATAGAATGGACGAGTTAGTAGTCGAGTACCGACTGTGTCCGACTCTACAGCTGCGGCGCAGCTCCAAGTCCCTGTTTTCTCCGTGGACTCGTCTCACAGTTTTTGCACCAGCTCTACTCCTCAAGGTTCTGGTGACTGAAACGCAGAAACAAAGTCTTTTGAAACAGTGAAGATGGGATTCTCCTTATTTCACCGTTGCTCTTGTAAAATGGAAACAGACAGACAAAAAAGGCACCCTGAAGTGGATTGAGTTTTCTTTACATTTCAGGTCAGAAGTTGGTGTCACAACCACTGCATTCCACTTCTTTATCGCTCTGCATGTTTAAACTGTCTACTTAAAACTGGGACCTGTAGGGAAATTTTTAAAGAGACTGAAAGCTAGCCAGACAAAAACAAACGTGCAACTTTTGTTCCATGCAGGAGGGAAATCTACTCCACTTATTTCTGTCTTGGAAAAGTGAGAACAATCAACACCTTTCTCTAAGGTGTTTTCACTCCATTCATGTCAAACTGTATCTAACAGTGCTCAAAACAAACACTAGGACATTGCAAGCCTCTTCCTAAGAGGTGTATGTTTGATTACTCTGTTTATGCATGCAGCACTTCCATTTCCTGCATTAGGATCTAACAGCTCAAGGAGGGAAGAATCATTTCAAGAGAAACACCCAAACACCACATAACTCAAACTCGTGCTTTTTAGAAAAAAGCCTGCCCATTGTTTGCCATACAGCACCCTTTGGCACAGGTTGGTTGCTTGCACTGTCATTAAAAGAGCCAAGAGGACAAGGGGAAGGGAAGAGCTACACCGCTGTGCTGCTAGGATCACAGCTAAGGTTTACTTTTGTGCTTGCCAGCTATAAAACTGAGTTTGAACTTACCAAGTATTGATTTACTTTGCACAATTAGAACAGTTTGCTTTGTGCCTACCAAGCTGCAATTCACACTGCTCCCTCCCCAAGGAATTCATAAAATCTCCTATTTGCACCTACCTCTCTTCACAGAAAAGTCACTGAGGAGTGAATTCAGCTGACTACAGAAGGCTTTGGGGCCAAATGAAAGCCATGGAGTGACCAAGTGCCATCCTCTTCAGTAACCTGCGCAAATAGGTATCCCGGGGACTTACAGCCACTTACCTGTGCTATATTCTTTTTTTTTGTTCCAATTTTAGCTTTCTCAACTGCCTACATTAAGAAAGAGGACACGGCAGAGAAGGGAGAAAAGACTTGTTGTATTAGACCCATCAAGGATGGGAAATTTCACCATGTTTACAAGCCAGTGCTCCATGGTATACAAAGAGAAGCCTGTAGGCCTCACGCAGGATCCACATCCCAAGTCTGTTGCGTGCCATATACACGCGGTTCTGTATGTACCCACATTTCCTAGCTTGCTCATGTTGAATTCTCAAAATTATGAGCAATAGCACCCAAGTGGAAAAGATACATGTCCTGGTTTCAGTTAGGACAGCGTTAGTTCTCCTCCTAGTAGCGGGTAGGTTGCTATGTTTTGGCTTAGAATGTGTGAAAGGATGTTTAGAAGATTGCTGATACCACCCCGATGTTTCAATTGCTGCAGAGCAGTACTTACAACAAGCCAAGGACCTTTCGGTGTCTCACTGTCCTACTGGCGATCAGAATCGGCGCACAGCAACAGCTGCGAGGGGACAGACTCAGGATGGCCGACCCCAACTGGCCAAAGAATTCTATGCCTTATGGCAACACGCTGCACCATGGATAGGGCGGGGCAGCCGGGCTGCTAGGGGTTACGCTGGGCACTGGTCAGCGGGTAGTGAGCAACTGCATTGTACATCACTTGTTTTGTACACATTACTAGTAGCAGTACTATCATCATCACCATCATTATTATTATTTTCCTGTCTTAATAAACTGCCTTTATCTCAGCTCGCGGGCTTCACTGTCCCGTTTCTCTCCCCCATCCCAGAGAGGGAGGTGGGAGGGTTGCAGAAGGGCTGTGTGGTGTTTAGCTGCCGGCCGGGTTAAACCACAACAACACCTCAAAGGGGTTGGGGAAAAAAACAGGTTTTTTTAGAAAAGCAGAAGACTTTCACTGAGAAGAGGGATTCTAGTTTTAAGGTACTGGTACGCCATCAGCATGCTCATAGGCCTCTGCTGATTTTAGCCGGAGGTTTATCAGGCCACAACTCACTGCACATGCTTTCTCTCTTGCTTTTCAATCTACAAATCGAACAGAGATTGAACATATAGAAATACAGTACCTTGAAAAGCATCTTCTCTTGACATTTCCCCTCAGTACCGCCATACTTTCTTCAAAGCTGGAGACTGAACACCGCAGGATGCTTTTGCTCATTGATCTTAAACGGTGTCTGTTGAAACATTCAATACTGGGAGAAGAATAATCCTAGGGAAAGAAGGAAACAAGAATATATTTATGTGAACCACGTAGACTCAGATAAAGAAATTCTGCCTCACGCAAGTTTAATTGACCCTCCTGACTTGGTAGTGGGGCAACTAATGGCAGGCAGACACTGAAACGCTGCTGTGCTCAAGAAAAACCGGGAGAGAAAAAAAAAAAAAAAGCTTTCAAAACTAAAGCTTCCCTTTCCCCACCGTTTTCTTGTGGATAACTTAAGCTTAATATCCTTGGAAAAAAGATATTGCAGCAAAACCTTTCACATAAACTTAGGGTTTCGTGAAAAACTACAACAAAAACAAAAAACTTTATATTCAAATGAATTTAAATTAAAAAAAATAAACTAATTAATTTAAATTAAAAAAAAAAATAATTCAATTGACTGTTCAGAGGAACAGTCAAGCTTGACATTATACATCCTAGAATTAAAATCTAGTTTGAGTTTTTCTCCCATCTCCAGACCTTGCTAAAGATGCTTATTAGGAGCTCTGTCAAAAAAAGTGTAAGGCTTGTTATATCAAAGCTTCGAACCCTTCTTACTGCCCTTGACCTTCTTCACATTGCTGCTCCTACAAGGGTGAGCACTATCATTTTTAGTACGGGAGGGAAGCTGTGATATCCTTGAGTGGGGGGTCGTTCTGTTTACAAAATGAAGTTCCAGTAAGAGTACATCAAATGAACCAACTTTCTTTGAACTTTAATTCATCGCTATATTGAATGAATGACCTCTGGATTTCTCTCTCCCATTTGGAAGTCAATTTGAAAACAAACTACCTCTGCCATAAAGAGCCAGGCATCAGAGACACCTGTTGCGCCTCAAGAACAGAGAAGGTATGAACGACAAGAGCAGCTGAATAAAATGCAACTTGCCATTAGAAATGGGTGTACTGGCATCTACAGGTGCCGCTGGCATCTCCTCATCTGGTTTCTCGTCTTCAGTAGCAGGGTTCTGCTGTGGTGACTTGGAGTTGTCGCATGGAGCACACGCTGCAGAGGTGTGACCTTGCAAGAAAGAATAGATACCAAAGATCTTCGTCGTGCATTTTCAGTTACAAATGCAGAGACAAGTCTTCAAATCCTTAGCGTTAAAGCACGTACCTCTTTTCTCACGAGATTCTTTAATTTGTTCACAAAGTCGTCTAAACTCTGTATCCATTTCGTTCCTCACCATTGAATATGCAGTGTCTTGCAAAACATAGGCGCTGTGACTATCTGAAATTTTACACACTTTAACTGACTGTTGTCTACCAACCAATGAAACTGTTTTGATCACAGAAAAAAATTGCTTTCTTCATAGGTTTGTTCCAAAAGGTTCTCTCAGTGAATATTTTCAGCATAACAACATCGAAGTTAATTAAAACAAAAGCACTAGTTCCTTGGGAACACTTATATCACAATTCCATGCCCAAGTAGCAAAATGATAAAATATTTACAGTCTGGACGTCCAAAATCATCTAATCCATCCGAAGTCTATTGTCCGCACACAGCATTTATCCATCTATATGTTTGACAGATTTTTTAAACTAGGGCTAAAAAGCACATCCTCACCTGTAGATCTTTGATCCAGGTAGTACTCGAAGGCATTGTTACAGATTAGATCGATGTCCTTCAGCTAGTCTCCTGCAGTGAGGTACTGGCGCGAGTCAATTTGAGTCAGAACTGTTGAAAGATCCATCGGCTCTTTAATCCTTGTGGCATAGTCAGGTACCTGCAGATCAAATACAAGCATTCAGAGGTTTTCTTAACCTTGCACACTGTCTACCAAAATTATTCTGAAGACTTTAAATAAACGACTTCCTAAAAACTCTGAACATTTGCGATGCATCAGAAGATGCTGAAATTAACCAGTTTGCTTCTCAAAAATGGAAGGGCTTTTTCATTTTTCATTAGAGCGGCCACGAGAGGACAACAAGAAGTAGGGAGGTCAGAAGCACGTGCATGGTAGAGAAGAAACACTGAGGGTGGGAGATTCATTTCACTTTGCTTCAGAAAATCACAACAGTGAAAGCTGAGCAAGCCATCCGGCATTCTCTTTGTTGTCGACATTGAGGAAAAGGTGCATGAATTGCACCTGTGAAGTACCTATTGCAGGCATCTACTTTAGAATGAGATAACTGGGCCCTGAGGTGCTCATTTCTTCCCTCAGAGCAGAAGAGGAGCCTAATGACCAGTTCAGATGAGGACATATGTATCTGTCTAGATTTTTCACAGCTCAAGAACCTAGGAGAAAAGGGGAAGAAAAGCCAGTGGAGGCCCACATGAAGACGACTTTGCTGATCCCCAGGTATATTCAAGTTACACCTGTCTTTGAAATATACGCCCCTAGTTTAGGCTTATCTCATAAATTAAGGAGAAAAAGGCATCTAAGCAGCCAATTGGAGGAAAAAGAAAACACACTGCACTTATGGTTGATTCCTATTGAGGAGTTCCAGATGAAACAGAGAACAGGATCTCAAAACTTATTTTTACAAACTGCTGCTCCTATTCCTGTTCCCACAGGAACTGACAGTCCAAGAAAGGGCTTCAGACTTCACTCAAGTACTCCTGTAAATACTGTTTGTAATTATAAGGAAAGATCTCTGTGCTTTTCAGTGCTGTGACACGCCTACGTATCAAAGCCTTTTCACGAGCAAACTGTGTTGGCATTTGGACTGGCTTTTTAGAATGAAACCAGGGCTTTCAGCGAATAATCCCATAAGAGACATTTGAGAGTCAGCAGAAGTAAAAGCACTGCCTCTGCTTCTTGCAAAATCCTTACAGTGCAGCCCTAAAAACAAAGTTGAACCTTCCCCAAAACGCTGAGAAATACGAACACTGACAAGTTACAGACACACACGGATCAGCACTACTTTACCTTCTGTGGGTCAACGGGCTTTGCAAATTCCCTGAAACGTCTGTCAGTGGCAAGTCTGCGAGTAACGTCCCTCAAGAAAATTCAAAGGTCACGCAAGGTATCCTCCACTTCCTCCTCCAGCATCCCTACTTCTTCCTCTTGTGGCTTCTGAGGCTCAGCTGGTGGTGCTACAGGCACGACTTCCAATGTCCAATCAACTTCAATTAATCAGTACTCAAATACAAGCATATGACAAATTACTGACAGAAAATGACCACCAAAGCAAAGCCCAAAGAGCTAGTAACTTCGATAGGAAAGTTTTAGATGTACTTCTCATATCCTCCTCACCTCTTTTCTTTACAGGAGGCTTAGCCACTTCATTTAGAATTAGGTCCTCAGAAAAAGGCTGCTCTCTCTGCCCTACCAGGCAACTCAATATTGCACACTTCTCCAAATTCCGTATTAAATCATTTTTGCATCTAAAGCAGAAGGAGGAGAGACATTTCAGATTTAAGGCCACAAAAAACTCATCTTCTATTCCAAAAAGACGAGTACCTTTTCAAATTAATTATAACCTGAAGAACACAAACTGAAAAAAGTTATCTTCCTGGCCTTAAAAGGCTACATTTTCACAGGTTGGCACGGCAAATTCAAATATCACCTTTAAGAATCACCTGTAGAATTAAAGCTCGCTGAAGGGATTGTACGCTACACTGGTAAAGTAATGGCTTTCACCACATCCAACAGCGCCTCCTTTGTATTTACTTGCCTTGCTGCAGCCTTTACTTAGAACCTTTATGGCTATCGAGGGAAGAGACAGGCTTCAGCAGACAAGTGAGGGCTTTTTGCTGAGTTTTTATTTCTCTACCAAAAGGTGTCTGAAGTAGCTAGTACCTCTACGTCTTCCTCCATTTTCAAGTTCTAGTATTAAAAGGTAGGTGAGGAATTTCACTACTTATTTTAGAAGGAATTTACAGCCTGTACAAAAACTTCTGTGGGAACTCAAGCACTTTCAAAGCAGTTGATAATAAACACGTCTAGGTAAGACCCGTTCTCTTCCCCCAGTGACTGAGACCAAATCATCAGAATGAGAACAGCGTGGTCCTGTTTTGGGCACCTTCCCTTAATGTAAACTCTCAGAAGTCAATGAAGTTCTGCACCTACTTTTACTACAGTTTATTTAGGATTACAACTAGAATTCGATTCCAAAGTTACTTTAGCAGAAATTGGAACTCAGCTTTCCAGCTTGGAAAGCTTTGGCCTATATGAAGAAAGAAACTGATTTACTTATTTTTTTTTAATCAAAGTGTTTCAATTCTCTACTAAATTGCATTATTAGCAGTTTACCCAACGTAGCATGGAATGGCAGACTGTCAGAAGAAATCTCTTCAGTAAAAACATCCTCTTGTCATTTCAAGCACTTCATATTCTTGACTAAACCACTTTGTAGCCATCAGAATTATTGTATTAATTTATTATTTGCATGTGTGAGAAGGGGGTGAAAGTCACTTGCTTGACTCAGAAAAAACCTTAAGCAGATGCTTTCACAGTATTCTTTTTCTCTAAGCAAATTTTAAGTGATTTGTTAGGGTGCCTGAGTAATAACAGCATGCATTTAAGAAAGCACAGCATTTTGATGCTGAAAGCATTCATAAATTACAAGACACTGAAGAAATAGTAAGGAAAGTATTGACAAATACCTCTTCTGGGAGATCTGAGTGACGTACATCAGACGGAGCAAGCAGCAAAACCTGCAAAAATGCTGGAATGTTAAGTAGTAGAGTTAGAAAAGTAAGTTTCAAGGCAGGTCCAGCGTTGTCCCACCATAAATGGATATCTGGGACATAAATTGTGCTTGGTGCTGTCTTCTGAGCATTTCGGATCAGCTAGTGAAAAGGAAAGCTTGCGTAAGAAAACTAAAACACGTACAAGAACCTCTTAATACATAGCTACATAGCCATCTGACTGCCCCATGAAATGAAACTGCGTGAACAGAGTGGCAAGCATCCTTTCACATAAGGAATTTCTCTGTGCACCCTTTCAGATTGTCAGTATTCGGAGAACTCTAGTCAGAAGATGGGAAGGATATATTCAGGCAGTGGCTAGACACCGTAGCTATATGGCCACAGCCACAATCATCGCATAACAAAGAAAGGAAATGTCCCTCTTAAGGGACACATCAGTATTCAGTCGTGTAACATGTCTGTCCTTACTTGTATGGCTCTCAAACGTTTCCACTAAAGGTAAAAATATTTTAAGGTAGTGATGCCAAACAAGAAAATGGATTTCCTGCCTAAAAGTAAAAACACCAAATCTGTTCATTTTTTCTAGTTAAAACCACATCACTGTGCAAATGAAGTGTTTTCTGAATGTTAATGCTTTTATTGCACATACTGCAACAGCACAAGTTGTGTATGTCCGTGCGAAAGCAAAATAAACAGAAGCCCCAAACCTCGGTTGCCTTACTAATATAATTTAGAAGAAGCCTACAAAAAGTAGCCGACATGCAGTCTGATACAGAGCCATCTACTGGGAGCACACAGTCTTAGGAGGCAATGAGAACTACTTTCTGGATCCCAGTGACATGAACAGCATTTCTTTCCACAAAGAGATGTTTATTAGCAACACCGCCCAGCTTACTGAGCTGCTAGCAACAGCCTCACTGTAAAACTGGGTATGGAAAATGTGGACATGTACAACATCCAGATTGTTTGTGGTGCTGTCTAAAAGAAAAGGGGATTTTCAGACAGAAGCAAACATCCCAGCGCATTAAAACAAGGCCACCTCCATTACCAATTAATTTTGCTCACCTTACTTGCAACTCGATTGATCCTTTACATACAGTCAGTGAATCCGATGAGAAGAAAAAGAAAAAAAGGTACCTGTCCGCAGATTTCTTCTGGCGATGCAACGTTTGTAAGCAGAACAGAAAGGTCCAGGGTGTGAACGGGAAACTTCTCCAAAGCGTGCAACACCACGGGTGCCACGTAAGAAACCTGGCCGTACCCTTCTTTTCCTACTATTAGCAGACGGGGCTGGCGTGATGTTGGTTCGCAGAAAGCACTCCTAGAACAAGAGTTAAGAAAACAAGCTTATAAATGAGGTGCTGAATAGACACACAGATGTTCCAAGTAATTTTCCTATAGACTTTCTTTTCCCTCCCCAAATAATCCAAATGGCAGCGGTACATTAAATACATGTAAGATTTCCAGTTAAGTTATTCACTCATTCCAATTGTTTCACCTTCTTCCCTTGTGTTTCCTATTCTTTAGTAAACCAAGACTGCAAATTAATATCCCTGCAATCTTGCTTTACTTTATTATAAATTTATTATTTATTATATATTTATTATTTACTTTATTATAAATTTATTTTTATTTAAAAATAAATTGGTGAGGAGCATTTGTTTCCCCACTACAATCAGGCTGTACCTCTGCTGGCTTAAATCAAAGATGCTAGAGACTTAGCCTTGCTCTAAAGCACAGAAAATCTTCTGGACAGCACAGCAATAGAAACGGAGAAAAATAACTGATCCAGCTGTGACAACATGATCTAACTTTCCAACTGTGGGCTTGCATGACTTCCATACTAAAATATCACAAGATTAACACAACTTGGTGGCTTAACAAATAAAGACACCATTCAATTTTTTCTCAAGGTGTTTTAACAAGCCATTTCTCAGTTTTCTTTCTGCTACATAATTCACTACTGGTTTAACAATCCTGGAAAACAGAAGGGCAAAAGGTGGCAACACAAACCCATAAAGTTGGGGTATTTTTAGCTAAAAGGACAGACACCACATTTATGTGGTCTTGAGTCTTTCAAAGAATGCCATGGATTAAGTCAACGTGTTCTGGTAGTCTACGGATCACTTTGGCTTACAAAGAGAAGCCTGGGCTTTTCAATTTGGTCATTCAGAGCAACTTCGTTACAACTTTAGTCCCTCCACCCTTTCTTCTTGTGAATACCAAGCACCCCTTCAACACACAAACTTGATGTTGCCCCTTCCTCTACCACCCCTCGCACTTTTAACAGCTGGAACTGTTCACAAAGACTCAGCAGACCTGAGAATTTAAACGTAACAGGGATCTATCTTTCTTTACCTGCTGAAACAGAGGCGTTTTTTCTCTGGTCCGTCAGGCATTCCATCTTTTAATTCATCTCCAGAAACCAAGCATGCATCGTCATCACTGTCAAACATATCATCTTGTAAAATAGGATTGAAATGCTCTGAAAGGCAAAAGAGGTTTGTTAACTTTCCTGAATAGCCTTTGTCTCTTTCTCTTCCATTAATACAGCTTCTAAATCAGTGCCAAAACCCTTTCTTCATTTGAGAGCACACACTGAAAGCTATTTCCTAGAGTTCAGCCCACCACAGATCTAAGGAGATGGCACAAGGCCCTACAAAGCTCTACTAAGTCCCACTGATGTGTACGTGTAAGGTACGCTACTCTTGGTGATTTTTTTCTCCCCCTTAGAATAAAGGAGATTACAAACACTTTCTGCAGTTGCTTAATGGCTAAAAAAGAAACAAACAAGACCATTTCTTTCTGGAGGAGGTTCCCACAATGAAAGCACAGGGATAAAGGATGTGATGGCCACAGAATTCCATTCATCTAGTAAGTATCAATGCTAATTGATCTCACGTGTATAGTACGATCCACAAACATTTAAATTAGGAGACTGGTTAAAAAGGACGATAGCTAAAACAATATTTAGCTTAGACCAGTTATACTTGTATCCTGGTTCTGACATTCTTCAGAAAGGAATTAGAAACATTGACCTAGAAATGCTTCCCCTCCAAAGATCTGAGTTTTGATTTTTTAAAGAAAAATAGGTGCATTATACTTCAAACCTCAAGTCAACCTCTACAAATGCTAATTATCTTAGCTGCCGTCAGAAGCAGCATGCTTCAGTAGAGAACGCATCGTCCTTTACTGTGTATTGAGTCATTCAGAGCTTCCATTTGGCATTTCAGTTTTGAATCCACAATAAAACCTATGCGTTATATTCCAGACTTGCCCAAAAAAAAGACACGCACATGCAAATAATAAAATTCTACCACCATTATGTCTGAAAGGTTTAAGTTGATTGCACAAACCACAAGTTTTTGCTTTAGCAGAATTATAAAGAAGTGGATGCTGTGGTTATACCTTGCTGTCGGTCCTCCTTTAGTGCAAGCTGTGCATGCGGGAAGATCTTCTGCACAACTTGTAAAATATTCTCTACTGATCTTTGAAAAAGTGGCTTGAAAATGGGTGAGAGTGCTTGTATGGGTGAAGCCTTGATCCTGTTTGAAGCTGGAACAACCTTCTTCATAGCCATGAAAAAGTCCTTTGCTTTTATTTTAATAGAATTAACGTCTAGTAGCAACTTCTCCCTACTTGCATAAATCTGAGGATAGCATCGGCGTAGAGAGCACAGCGCAGCTTCAGTACATAAAGATTTGATATCTGCACCACAGTCTCCTAACAAACAAAAATCAAACGTTACATCAGTCAAGGCCCAGGTTTACAACATGCAACATTTAAAGAATTTGTAAGGCCAAAACCAAACAGCTTAACAGGGAATTCAAAGTGCTACCGCTCTGCAGGGAAGTTTCATGTTGCTCACTGCCTGATATCCTGCGCTTATGCAGCTGAAGCAGACTCCTCATCAAAAACTATACTCTTGAGGAAGATGCCCCAGAACCATTTAACGTTCTTAGACAACAAGAGGAACGACAACAAAGAGTAAATAGATGAAAGCATCTCACTCTGATTGCTATGAAGGTGTGCCAGCTGCCTCGTTGACTACTTGTGCAGCAAGGCACAAGAGCATGGGTACTGCCTGGTACAAGCTAAGGTTCTTTACAACTTGGTCACAAGCAAGAATCCGTTTCTGTTTCAGTCTTACCAATGCATTTCTCAGCTAGTTCATCAAGCAACATGTCCGGTGGCTGAGGGGTCCAGTCACGAGTATGAATCTTGACAATTTCTTTTCTAGCCTGGAAGCAAAATCATTGCATTTTAGCTTGTCCCAAGTTTTCCTTAAAAATACCAACAAGAATCAAACAAACCAAAAGGCAAACAAGTAAACAAAAAACAAAACAGTCCTCCCTCAAAACCCCTCATCTATTAATACGCTTTTCTTACTTGCTCAACTTTCAAGTATTTTACAGTTATTTAATATACACTCTGCATTGTCAACCAGGAAATTGAATAGTTCTTATTTGTTATACTGAACTTTTTCTAGGAACCTACAGTGAAAGAAAAGGCATTTATAGCTTCAATAACAAGTTTCCAAACTACGAGACCTAAGGACCCAGAAGAAAATACTGTAATGAAAAATTTATCCAGAAACATTTCTTTGCTGTCCAAAAAACTTCTCTAAAACTTAGCAAGCTTTCATTGGGACAGTCTCATTACTTCATCACATTTGATTTTCAGTCAGTAAATTCACAGAAAGCACTTCTGGCACAATGCTTCCAATTGCTACAATTACTATAAAGAAGAAAAGAATTATGACTCAAACTACTACCACTGATCCGGGGCACAATCAAATGCAAACACATCCCCTATTCATTCATAAGCGAAGGATTGAGACCAAAAACACAACTTCATGATGAAAACACCCAAGTGGACTAAATAATTAAGCAAACAGGTACAACTTGGGGAATGAAAGGTTTGATTATAGAACTAACTACTTAGTGGTATCATCCTGACCATATATATCCAGTACCAGATTTGCCCTCCATGGAACAATGCAGTGTCTCCACATATCACTCGTTTGTTCAAGTTGTCAATTATTTTTTTCCTATAAAGTTGGACTTTGCCATGGTAGCACTAACGTTGAATTTAAGTTCTCACCTCTTTATTTGGCAAGTTGAAGAAGAACTCTCTGCCAAAGCGTCCTGGTCTTTGTAAAGCAGGATCTACAGAATCCAGTCTGTTGGTAGCTCCGATTACCACGATCTCCCCTCTGTTATCTATGCCATCCATAAGCATCTGAAGAGTTGAAACAATGGAAATAATAGAAAAATATAAGTTTTACTTACTGGTTCAGTACATTTTGTTACATTCCACATGACTTTCTTGATGCCGGAATAACCTTCTTCCTAGTGGTCATTCAAAACTGGGAAAAAAATAGTCTACCAAGTCGGGTTTTTTTTTGATTTGATAATAAATCTGCAGACTGTTAAGTCATCAAGCACTTCAAGACTGTTTGAAATAATCTCTACGTTAATATAAAAGGAGTACCGCACACTTCTGCTCAGGAAGAAAATCACGGAAAATGTCAACTTTGATTTTAGATGTTGAATTTGTTGCAGTGAGATCTTCCTCATCGCATGATTCTATTTGGACTTAAACCATATTATGTATGGAGAGACCAAGATTAGGACAAGAACAGCACAGAGTTCAGCATGAAGCCAATCAGGAGTTCAAGTTTGTATTCTTTGTATTCAACTTTACCCTTCTCTTGCTCGAAGGATCTGCTTTTTGAGTCTCCTTCTCTTCACTAGGAGCATGTTCCCTCTTGCTTCGGTAATGCTTTTTCTCAGTGGTTTTAGTCTCGTCCTTTGTATCTTGGCATCTCTCTGTAACAGCTGAGGAGGAAAGGTTTTTAGAGCTACATTCAGTGTCAGACTTGAGAGAGGAAGTTTGCCGCAATTTCTCACCAGGCTCACAAGACTCTTTGCCGGACAAAACGGTTTCTTTTGAAATGAGGCCACGTTCTTTTGATCTTCTTGCTTTCTCCTTGTCTCTACCGTCATCACATTGGTACTGGGCGAGGTATTCATCATTCCCAGGAGATTTCGGAGGGTCCGCGACACTGCACAAAATAAAATCACATTTCTCACTTCTGCTGAAGGACATGAATATTACGAGTAAAATCTTCCAAAGGCAAACAAACAAACAAAAACCTCCGGACTAAAGGAACGCTCGCAAAGATATGCCATTTAGAAACCTCTCCTGTGATTAGGACACCTTCTTCAGCTCCCAGAGAAAGTGCTTTTGCCCCTCTTGCTTCTGAAGCCATTGCACTAAAAAAGCAAACGCATCTGTCTCCCTCCACATGCTGCTCTGAATAAGAGCCAGAATATTCAAAGCCACTCTATTTGTTCTCCCCACATAGCCAAAAAAACACCAGTTGAAAGAGTTTTCTACCTCTCTCCACGAATTTACATTCACATATCCTATGACTGCAAAAATAGAAGGCGGGGCTCAGGAGGAACAGCCAGTGCTGGAAATGAAAAAAAGCAGCCTGTTTCTTCAGAGTCTTAAGCCTATGCTACTAGGAACAAAACAAAACAAAACAAAACAAGAGGAGAGGAGAACAACAGCGGGAAATTTACCTATTCTCCAGGTGTTCAATTGCAAAGCCTCCTCTGGAGGATCAACAGTTGTGAATTCAGTGTGCTTAGGAGAAATCAGATCTACATCTGAACCACAACTATTTCAGTAGTATCACGAACTTCTGTTACTCTGAAGAAGCAGTCAGCACCGTTTCTATGTTAGGAAAGAGCTGAACAGAGTCTGTTATTCACATCAAGTAGTCAGGCAGGTTTCTTCTTCTTCAGGCTGGGTTTCACTAGAACATGACTAGCCTGTAAGCCTCATGGCATCACCTTCCATCTTGACTGCTGAACCTCCTTGCTCCCTACTATCTTCTTTGCCAAGATACAGCTGTCCACATTTACTTTTCCTACTTGGCTGGACTGAATTTAAGAAGATCTTGCATCTAAGAAAGGGAACAAAAGCTGCTGCCCAGCAGCGTCTGGCTCAGGGAGGAGTGAGAAAGCTCTGTGCAGCCCCCAAGGTCCGTGCAGCAGGAGGCAGGAGGTGCTCCAGGCTCCCAGCAGCAGTTCCCCTGCGGCCTGTGCAGGGAGAGGCCCCTGGTGGAGCAGGCTGTCCCCCTGCAGCCCATGGGTCCCCCGTGGAGCAGATCTCCACGCTGCAGCCCCCCTGTGGCTGGAGGAGCCCCCGGTGGAGCAGGTGGCTGTGGCCTGGAGGAGGCCGCGGCCTGTGGAGAGCCCCCTCAGGAGCAGGCCCCGGGCTGGACTGGAACAGGCTGTGCTGAGCCTGCTTTGCCCGTGACACTCCTTGTGGAGTGATCTCCCTGTCCTTCTGGCAGCCCTTGAGCCCTTGCCAGCCTCTTTTCTCCCCTTGGCGTTGGAGGAGGGGCAGGGAGAGAGCGCTTGTGCTGGAGCTCAGCTGCCCAGCTGAGGAAAACCACCACGGCTCTGTCTTGCCGCTGCTGCAGCACGCTGGTAGCAGCCAGCACCGTCTGTTCTTCGAGCCTCAGCAAGCCCACAGCATCTTCCCAGAAGGGATCCCTTTCCTTCACGCCTCCAGAGGCTGAGGGCTTGTGCCCCGTTTGCAAGCGCTTTCTCAGTGCCCCCTTCCCCAGAGAAGGATCCCAGCTGCTTGGCTTCCCTGCCCTCTGCTGCCAGGCTCCCGCAGCTGCTATCCCAGCAGCGCAGCAGCCAGCTGACAATGTGCTCACCTGGAGGACAGCTGCAATCTTGTCCCATGGCTCGCAGCTCGCCCAGGGATGGGGATCACCTGCTTCCTGCTGCTTTTCTCTCTGCTCTCCTTTCCAACAGCTTCCTGTGCCCTGGGATGGCCCTACCTTGGGGTAGGCTGCCTCGCCTTCCTCTTGCTCCTTCCCCTTCTTGGGAGGACTTTCTGCCCTTCCGAAACG
This sequence comes from Aythya marila, assembly GCF_965140915.1. Taxonomy (NCBI): domain Eukaryota; kingdom Metazoa; phylum Chordata; class Aves; order Anseriformes; family Anatidae; genus Aythya; species Aythya marila. Next base: position 447,858 of record NW_028137167.1, on the reverse strand, counting down.
AGATGACTTCTGCATGCATTCCTTCCCCTTGTGTGTATTGGCGCCTGAGACAGCAATGGGGTCGTCCCCGGAGCCAGCTCTCAGGGCCTGTGCCAGGCTTGGAGGGGCTGCAGGGAACATGCCAGGGGCTGGAGGGGCTGGATGTGAAGTACTATCAGTAAAGAATTTCTTTCTAAAATATATTAGAAATCTAACTTTTCAGTGTAAAGCTATTAGTCCATGTCCTGTCACTCCAGGCCCTGATAAAGACCCCCTCCCCAGCTTTCCTATAGGTTGCCTTTAAGTACAGGAAGGCTCTCAGCCTGGCTGAGTGATGGCAGATCCTTCACAATATTATTTGAATTTCACGTAAATAGAACAGACTATCAACTTACTTAGGAGAAGTAATACAATTTCAGAACTATTCAAAACCAAAGGCATTCCAAACTAAGTTTAAGTTCAGAGGAAATCCAAAGAAAAAAACTAATTTTGAAACTAATAATCAGAGACCATAATCTTCTTCAAATGATAGATTTTCCTCCTGTACTGGGTAATTTTGATCTGTCTTTAATGATCATCCAGACATGGCTTTGACACCGAGTATCTTGCTTTGCCTCTGCATTAAGTCTTCTTCTCATGTGAGGTAAATGTCCTGCTCTTATGGGATGGGCTTAGGAGACATACGCGCTGTGTCTCATGATGCTTGGATATCATCTTAATTCTGGGTGAAGATGAAAGGTCTCACTGCTTCCTGAACAGGGAAGTGGATGTCTGCAGTTAAGAACCCTCTGTCTAATCTAGAAACATGAAGGAAGAAGTTTGCTGGATTGCAAGTGACAGTGAAGAAAGCCACAGGTGACATATCTGACTGATTAAAATGTTATTTAGCTCAGGGCATGGCTAATGATGTGGAGCTGGAATAGTTTGACGACTGTAATTACACTCACTATCACTGTTACTTGTTTATAGGATGGTAATGCCTAAAGGTCCCACTGGAGCCTGAAACAAGGTTGTGCTGGGTGCTGCACGTGCATATCTCAGTAGCGCTTTGATAGCTAGTGATACAAACAGACAAAACAGAGATTGAAAGGAGAAACGGGGGGACAGAGATAAGAAGATCTTCCTGCAGGTCATTTAGGGTATGAGCCAGGACTTCAGTGCATCCAGCTCTCTAGTGCTCTGCTGGCCCAGTGAGATGAATGGAAAACATTGCAGCCTTGGAAAAATAGTGCTTCTTCTAATTCTTTGGCCAGTTTTGATGATTTAGGACTGCTTTATTTATTTATTTATATATTTTATTTTTTCTTTTCCCCATTTGTGCTGGAGAAGGTGAACTTTTTAAATACCTATTCTGAATTCAAATATCATTTTCATTGTTATGTTTCTGTTTTGTTGGCACTATTCGTAATGACTTCTACCCTTCAGTGGAAGCAAAAGCTTATCATACCATAAAAGTGGAAAGGTCACAGAAAACTTCAGAGCTTTTGAAGAAAGCTGAGGAAAATCCATTCCCTGTTCTAGGCAGAGAGAGTGGCTGATTTCCAGACAGGTAAATGGGCAGGATAAGGCCACTTCATGTCCGCTGATGGCCAGTTGTATGGACCGCGAAGATAATGGACTAGCAGCACAAGAGACAGTGCCAATAATCTAATCCAATACAATCTATTTCAAGTGGTAGAGACCTGATACTCTACGACAATGTGAGGAAGACCAAACTGTCAGGCAAACTTTGAGATGATCATGTTCAGGATCTAAAACTCTTAAGACAAGTGTCAACACAGGAAGGGTGAAATAAAGGCATGAATGCCATACAAGTACTGATAAATCTCAGGAAGTCTGGAAACCAGGGCAAATGGATGGAATAAGATGGTGCTTTGTGTTAGCAAGAAGCAGAGGTTAGGGAAATGTTATGGGTCAGCAATAGAGTGGTTTTGTGCAAATCGCTGCTAAAGAAAGACAGCCTTGCTAGCCTGCTCTTTGCTCTTAGCTCCAGTCTACAGTTATCAGACACATAAACAATAATGGGAATTACGGGAGACTTCAACTTCCCAGCAAAAGACTGAAAGATGATTACCACTTATTCTCATACAGATATACTATGTGATGGATTTCTTCACAAAAGTGAAAAAATATAAGACCATTTTAGACTTGGCTCCTGTACGGGTTTAAATGTAGTAAGATTTGAATAAAGTCTGATCATGAGCTGACTTTTCTCATTTTACATTTCAAGACAGACAACACCAGGCTTAGAACGAAGGTTTTGAGGCTTACAAATGCAAACTTTGAAATCTAAGGAAATGAATCATTGAGTCTGACTAAGCATCTCTGGGACTGGAGTGCAGAGAAGGCAGAGTTAAAATTCAAAATTCAGATGGGAAAAAAGCAATGAGAAAAGGTACATTTCAGAGGTTAAAAACTGCAAAAATAAAGTACGAATGACCCAAAACCTCCTTCACGTAGGAAATTAAACAATAATAGTAAATGATACTTAAGCCACAGAAACCAGGGGGAACAAAGAGAACAAATTAGGACAGTTGCATACTCGAGGCAAAAATAGATCAAAAGTTAATGATGTCTCAAATGCTGCAAATCTTATTTCCTGCATCTAACAGCAACAACAATGTGATATTAAGGGCAGTGACAGGATTCCCATTGCAAATGAGGGTAGGGCACTAGGCACAACATCATCTGAGGTGAAATAAAAATCTACAGTGATTCAAGTGAAAAATGACAAGCTGATATCTACCTAGCCTATTAACAGCATTGGCACACAGAACAACAACTCAAGTAGGAAAAATACGTCACAACTGTGCAAATCAGGGATAGTCCCCAGAATGGGAGAGTAACAAATATACTTCTGTCCAGGAGAATGTAAAGAGTGATCCAGACAAGTGCAGGCCTGTTAGTTTGACATCAACGCTGAGCAAAGTTTTGTAGCAAGAAGAGATAAGACTAGGGAAGTAGCGGGTAATGTGGAATTTACAAGATAATTTATTAAAGCTAATTTGTTTCCAGAGAATTTAGTAGCTTGCCTTTGTAGGACCAGTGCTCCCCTACACAGGGGATGAACTACATCTATTTCACTTTCTGTGAGCTTCTGATACATTATCTATGGATTTGGGCTTTGGGGCTGCAAGTGAATCAGGGGAGTTTGCAATTGTTCACACTGTTCGAAGAGGGAATTACCGGCAAAGGAGAGGTTCCCTGTAGTGATTCTCAGAGACAGTTCTGAAACTGCAGCTGCTAAGGAGGCAAAGACTCATGGAGAAATGTAGGCTGGAAGGGAGCTCTGAAAACCCAACCTCCTATTCAGAGCAGAGATGACTTCAAATTTAGGTATGTTCAGTATGGACATGGTGGCCGAAGACTAAAAATTTCATATGAGCTTTGAGATTTCCAGGTGACATAAAGTTGGGAAGTCCTACCGAGCCTGAGAGAAGGATATCCCTTGTGATTGAAATGGTTCAGGTGAAGTGACATTTGATAATACAAAGTAGAGCCATGCTTAGAGATTCTCAACCAAGGGTGTTTTTTTTTGTTTTTCTTTTTTTTTTTTTTTTTTGTCATGTTTGCTATATGGCAGTCAGGAGTTTAAAACAAACAATAAAACAACAAAACCCCATGTTCATACACTGTTAACAGAAGAACTGAAAAAGTTAAGTGGTTATATGGTGTGTATGGCTATTCTTTTTTTTTTTTTTTTTTTCTCCAGTATAAATACACCTGACAGGGCAGCCCTGCCACACATTTAAGACATGAGGCAAAATTCTGCCACTTGTATTCACATTGAACTTAGGAGGAAGTGTTCAGAAGACAGAAGGAACAAGTTGCCTATTGTGTGGAAGGGAATTAAAGGACATCATTCTGCTCAGCCAGATGCCAGTTGAGAGAAAAATATGATGTCTCTGTGAAAATGCATTTCTTGAGTAAATATCAAGGAGAATTAGGAAATGTGTAAGTTGGGAGATACATCTGAAATGATGATTGCAGTTGGCTTATGAGGAACTTTGGACAGGAAATTGGTAGAAACTTCCCATTTCAAGAATAAAGTGCACCATAGATATGAAGTCAGCATTCACCTAAAGAGTAGAGGCCAACTCAAAGCCCCCACAACAAAGCAGTGGACAAACCAGAACACTAACATGTTGTGGTCTAGAGTCACACAGATATACATAAGTTTACTATACCTAAACATCTGAGGGGTTCCTTTGAGAGGCGGAGGGCTTGTGCCCCATTTCCATTTCCACTCTCAGTGTCCCCTGCCTCAGAGAAGGATCCCAGCTGCTTGGCTTCCCTGGCCTCTGATGCCAGGCTACCAGAGCAGGTATCCCAGCATCGCAGCAAACAGGTGACAATTTGAGTGCCACAGCAGTCCTCATTGCGAGCTGGACGCTCAGGGCACTTGCGGCCACCCACCTTTGTGAGCTCCAAGGCTGACAGTGACTCTCTGCTGAGCTGCCACGGCTCTCGGGTGTCCCGGTGACAGAGCTTTCGGCGCTAAGCTGACTGCCAGGAGAAAAGGCTGCCGTGAAATGGCTGCTCCACAATGCCAGGAGCAAGGTCTGCTGGGTTGGGGGTTCGCAGGGGAGCTCAGCCTTGGGCCTGGCAACTGCGCCTGGAAGCCAGGGACGGCCTTGGTGTGCAGCTGGACACCTGGGCCTGAGAAAGCAAGGTCTCTTTCCAGACACTTGGCACCATCGTCACCCAGTGGCTGTCTCAGGGGGACGAGAGAAATGCACAACATCTCTTCCTTCCCTGAAAAAGGGACGGATTTGGACCCCAAAGCAAGCTCCTTTCTCTCGGAAGCATCACGTCCTCCTGTCTTTCTTGTATTTGGCTATGACTTTAGGAATCCCTGCAATCCCTGCAGCTGTGTCCCCTGCCAGCTTCTTGTGTGCCCCAAGCATCCTCGCTTGCAGGGCAGTAGAAGATGCAGAAAAGGCCTTGCCTTAGTGGAAGCACTGCCCTGCAGGAGCTCCAACATCCCTCTCAGCAGCACGCTGTAGCCCCCAAATGCCCTCGAAATGGCACATTTCAGCTACTGGGAAGGAAATGAGCTCGCTCAAGGTGAGCTACCCGCTCAAGGCCCAGGTGTCTGTGAGGCGGTGTTGGCAAGGAGTCCTGTTGTGTGAGTCCCTTCTTTGTGGGTGCTCCGTCCCCACAAGGCTTGCTTTTCAAGGCCCAGGAGAGTCTTGTGGGCACTGGCCTGGGGTCCCAGGCTGAGCCAGCTGCTGGCTGGCAATCAGGGAGGCTCGCTCGGTGTCTTGGCTTGGGTTTGCGTGGCCAGGCTGTGGGAGCGGGGGGCTGCAGGGGTGTCCTCTGTGAGGAGAATGCAGCAGCTGCCCCATGGGAGCTCAGGGCCGCTGCCAGGAGGCTCCTTCCAGGACGGACCCACCCGCTGCTGCCCAGAACGCAGAGCAAAAGGATGATGTTTGCGCCTGGGGGAGAGCCCATCTAAGAAAGGGAACAAAAGCTGCTGCCCAGCAGCGTCTGGCTCAGGGAGGAGTGAGAAAGCTCTGTGCAGCCCCCAAGGTCCGTGCAGCAGGAGGCAGGAGGTGCTCCAGGCTCCCAGCAGCAGTTCCCCTGCGGCCTGTGCAGGGAGAGGCCCCTGGTGGAGCAGGCTGTCCCCCTGCAGCCCATGGGTCCCCCGTGGAGCAGATCTCCACGCTGCAGCCCCCCTGTGGCTGGAGGAGCCCCCGGTGGAGCAGGTGGATCTGCCCTAGAGGAGGCTGCGACCTGTGGAGGACGCCCCAGAGGAGCAGGGTGTTCAAGGACAGGTTGGAGCTGGTGCTTAGGAACATGGTTTATTGGGTGACATTGGTAGTACAGTGATGACTAGACCGGACAAATGTGAAGGTCTCCTCTAACAATTGTGATTCTATGATACCTCCAGCACGTCCTCCTCCACCACTTCCTCCTCATCATCCACGGCCTTTTTCTTGTCCACTGCCTCCTCCTCATTCGCTGCCTCCTCCTTGTCTACCGCATCCTCCTCGTCCCCCGCCTGCTAATCCTATTTCTCATTTTCCTCCTCCTTCTCCTCCTTCCCTGCCTCTTGCACCTCCAACACCTCCTCCACCTCCACTGCCTCTTCCTCCTTCTCCTTCTCCAGCCCTACGGACTATTCCTCCTCCACAGCCTCCTCCACCTCGGCAGAAACTTCCTGGCCAACTTCCTCTGCATGCTCCTTGCTGAGGCATGCTGGTAGCAATGATGGTGAGCCCAGAGATGTCAGGAAAAGTTGCCACGAACCAGGTGTGCCAAGGCGGCTTCTCTGGGAGGCTCTGGTTGTGAGCGCTGCCCACCGCTCCTAATTCTAGTTCCATTTGTCACCCCACAGGACCATGGCACCGTGGCCCTGTAAGGTAGCAGCTGGCGGCTCCTATCATCTTGATGACGCTCTGTGATGCGTTGCTTGTTGCCTGGGTAGCGATTGTTAGCTCTTATGCAAATGGCTTGTCATCAGTCAGGGGTGTGGCTGCTCCTCCCTATAAAAGGGCCAAAGGGGGGCAGTGGGAGCCAGAGTGCTGGAGAGGGGAGATGGGAGAAGATGGAAACAGAAAAGGAGAAGGATGAGGAAGAGGCATAGGTGGAAAAGGGGGGGGGTAAGAGGGGAAGGGGGCAGTGGAGGAGGTGGCGGAGGAGGAGGTGGTGGCGGAGAAGATTGAGGAGGTGGCGGAGAAGATTGAGGAGGTGGCGGCATTTCTGGAAAAGGAGACGGATGAGTAGGAAGCGGTGACAAAAGAGGAGGTGAGCAAGGGCTAGGCAGAGGGACACAATGGAGGTGGAAGAGGAGAGAAGGTGGAGGAGAAATAGTAGAATGTGAGAGAAGGAAGTGGCAGCAAAAAAGAAAAACAAAAAGGAGGAGGTGGAGGAGGACTAGGAGGTGGTGGAGGAGGAGGCCAAAAAAAAACAAAAAACAAAAGAGAAGGAGTAGAAGGTGGAGGAGGAGAAGGAGGTGGAGGAGGAGGTGGTTGAGGAGGAGGAGGCGGAGGACTCCAAAACAAAACACCCTCTCTGGCGCTGAGCGTTGACCACCGCTCCTAATTCTAGTTCTGTTTGTAATCCCACAGGACCATGGCACCGTAGCCCTGTAAGGTAGCAGCTGGCGGCTCCTAGCAACTTGATGACGCTCTGTGATGCATTGCTTGTGGCCTGGTTGCCTGGGTAGCGATTGTTAGCTATTATGCAAATAGCCTGTCATCAACCGGGGATGTGGCTGCTCCTCCCTATAAATGGAGAGGAGGAGGAGGTAGTGGAGGAGGCGGTGGAGGAGGAGGAGGCGGTGGAGGAGGAGGAGGCGGTGGAGGAGGAGGAGGAGGCGGTGGAGGAGGAGGAGGAGGCGGTGGAGGAGGAGGCGGTGGAGGAGGAGGAGGAGGCGGTGGAGGAGGAGGAGGAGGCGGTGGAGGAGGAGGAGGAGGCGGTGGAGGAGGAGGCGGTGGAGGAGGAGGAGGAGGAGGCGGTGGAGGCGGAGGAGGAGGAGGAGGAGGAGGCGGAGGCGGAGGAGGAGGAGGCGGTGGAGGAGGAGGAGGAGGCGGTGGAGGAGGAGGAGGCGGCGGTGGAGGAGGAGGAGGCGGTGGAGGAGGAGGAGGCGGTGGAGGAGGAGGGGGAGGAGGCGGTGGAGGAGGAGGAGGAGGAGGCGGTGGATGAGGAGGAGGAGGCGGTGGATGAGGAGGAGGAGGCGGTGGAGGAGGAGGAGGCGGAGGCGGAGGAGGCGGTGGAGGAGGCGGAGGCGGAGGAGGCGGAGGCGGAGGAGGCGGAGGCGGAGGAGGCGGAGGCGGAGGAGGTGGAGGCGGAGGAGGAGGAGGAGGCGGTGGAGGAGGCGGTGGAGGAGGAGGAGGGTGCGGTGGAGGAGGAGGCGGTGGAGGAGGAGGAGGAGGCGGTGGAGGAGGAGGAGGAGGCGGTGGACGAGGAGGCAAAAAAAATCGAAAAAATAACAAAATAATAGTAGGAGGACGTTGCGGAAGGAAAGGTGTTTGAGGTTGAGGCCAAAAAAAAAGAATCCAGACAAAAGAAGCATAGGTGGAGGAGGTGGCGGAGGAGAAGGTTGTGGAGGAGGAGTCCAAAATAATAATAATAAAAAAATATATATATATATATATATATAGTAGTATGTGGTGGAGGAGGAAGAGGAAGTGGTGGAGGAGGAGTTGAAAAGGAGGAAGAGGCCAAAATGTAAAAGACAAAAAAAGAGGAGGAGGAGGACGTGGAGGAGGAGGAGGTTGTGGAGAAGGAGGCCAAAAAAATCACAAATACAAAAAAAGTGGGTGAGGAGAAGGAGGTGGGAGAGGAGGAGGCCAAAAAATAAAAAACAGAAAAATCCTAGAAAATGAGGAGGAGGAGGATGTGTTGGAGGAAGTGATGGTGGAGGAGGAGGCCCCAAATAAAATATATGAAAATATTTTAATTTGAAAAATGGATGGATTTGGACCCCAAAGCGAGCTCCTTTCTCTCGGAAGCATCACGTCCTCCTGTCTTTCTTGTATTTGGCTATGACTTTAGGAATTCCTGCAATCCCTGCAGCTGTGTCCCCTGCCAGCTTCTTGTGTGCCCCAAGCATCCTCGCTTGCAGGGCAGTAGAAGATGCAGAAAAGGCCTTGCCTTAGTGGAAGCACTGCCCTGCAGGAGCTCCAACAACCCTCTCAGCAGCACGCTGTAGCCCCCAAATGCCCCCGAAATGGCACATTTCAGCTACTGGGAAGGAAATGAGCTCGCTCAAGGTGAGCTACCCGCTCAAGGCCCAGGTGTCTGTGAGGCGGTGTTGGCAAGGAGTCCTGTTGTGTGAGTCTGTTCTTTGTGGGTGCTCCGTCCCCACAAGGCTTGCTTTTCAAGGCCCAGGAGAGTCTTGTGGGCACTGGCCTGGGGTCCCAGGCTGAGCCAGCTGCTGCCTGGCAATCAGGGAGGCTCGCTCGTCTTGGCTTGGGTTTGCGTGGCCAGGCTGTGGGAGCGGGGGGCTGCAGGGGTGTCCTCTGTGAGGAGAATGCAGCAGCTGCCCCATGGGAGCTCAGGGCCGCTGCCAGGAGGCTCCTTCCAGGACGGACCCACCCGCTGCTGCCCAGAACGCAGAGCAAAAGGATGATGTTTGCGCCTGGGGGAGAGCCCATCTAAGAAAGGGAACAAAAGCTGCTGCCCAGCAGCGTCTGGCTCAGGGAGGAGTGAGAAAGCTCTGTGCAGCCCCCAAGGTCCGTGCAGCAGGAGGCAGGAGGTGCTCCAGGCTCCCAGCAGCAGTTCCCCTGCGGCCTGTGCAGGGAGAGGCCCCTGGTGGAGCAGGCTGTGCCCCTGGTGGAGCAGGCTGTCCCCCTGCAGCCCATGGGTCCCCCGTGGAGCAGATCTCCACGCTGCAGCCCCCCTGCGGGTGGAGGAGCCCCCGGTGGAGCAGGTGGCTGTGGCCTGGAGGAGGCCGCGTCCTGTGGAGAGCCCCCGCAGGAGCAGGCCCCGGGCTGGACTGGAACAGGCTGTGCTGAGCCTGCTTTGCCCGTGACACTCCTTGTGGAGTGATCTCCCTGTCCTTCTGGCAGCCCTTGAGCCCTTGCCAGCCTCTTTTCTCCCCTTGGCGTTGGAGGAGGGGCAGGGAGAGAGCGCTTGTGCTGGAGCTCAGCTGCCCAGCTGAGGAAAACCACCACGGCTCTGTCTTGCCGCTGCTGCAGCACGCTGGTAGCAGCCAGCACCGTCTGTTCTTCGAGCCTCAGCAAGCCCACAGCATCTTCCCAGAAGGGATCCCTTTCCTTCACGCCTCCAGAGGCTGAGGGCTTGTGCCCCGTTTGCAAGCGCTTTCTCAGTGCCCCCTTCCCCAGAGAAGGATCCCAGCTGCTTGGCTTCCCTGCCCTCTGCTGCCAGGCTCCCGCAGCTGCTATCCCAGCAGCGCAGCAGCCAGCTGACAATGTGCTCACCTGGAGGACAGCTGCAATCTTGTCCCATGGCTCGCAGCTCGCCCAGGGATGGGGATCACCTGCTTCCTGCTGCTTTTCTATCTAATCTCCTTTCCAACAGCCTCCTGTGCCCTGGGATGGCCCTACCTTGGGGTAGGCTGCCTCGCCTTCCTCTTGCTCCTTCCTCTTCTTGGGAGGACTTTCTGCCCTTCCGAAACGAGATGACTTCTGCATGCATTCCTTCCCCTTGTGTGTATTGGTGCCTGAGACAGCAACGGGGTCGTCCCCGGAGCCAGCTGTAGGGCCTGTGCCAGGCTTGGAGGGGCTGCAGGGAACATGCCAGGGGCTGGAGGTGCTGCAGGGAACATGCCAGGGGCTGGAGGGGCTGCAGGGAACATGCCAGGGGCTCGAGGGGCCGCAGGGTGTGTGACAAGGCTTTGAGGGGCCTCAGGTCCTGCCGCAGTGGTTGAAGTCGATGCAGGGAACATCAGAGTTGTTGGAGGGGCTGCAGGTAAAATGCCAGGGCTTGCAGCAGCTGCAGGCTGCATCACAGCTTTGCATCAGGTCAAGACGCATTTTCCTAGAACCATACATTTCCTCCTGAAGGGGCTGAAGAGCATGGAATGGTCTTCAAAATGCACAGAGCAGACCCCAGCAAATGTAGAGCTGCTGCTAGCAAGTAGGTAACTTTATTGTTCCTGTTGTTAATTTTGTTTCACAACAACAGATGCAAATATGTATCTTGAATGAGGGCAAAGGTGACCTTGGATCTGAAGCACACAGGTGTTCGCTAGTGTCCCCCCATCCGGAGTGAATCCAGAACGACTCGGAAGGAAAAATAAAATCCAAACCAGTGCGTTGTGATAAAGAGAGTTTAATAGGGTAGAAAAGGAATAAAAACCAACAAAATAATAAATAATGATACTTACAGTTTATAAGATATTAATATATAAAAATATTTAATGCTATTAAATACTTATAATTTTATAATAATAAAACAATGCCATACTGTACAACACAGTCAATAAAGTGGATTTAATTAAATAAATAAGAAAACCAATAAATTAAATGAAAATTTTAAAATTAAAATTTAATACAAATAAAACCCATTTGTCCCATTCCAATGAATTGCTATCCCCATCATCACTTCCCATCCCACTGATCATTTGCTATCCCAAAGACCTCCCAGTTCTTATCCCCTTGGCATGCCAGTGCAAGAAGAAGTGCTCTGCAGGCAGAGGCCTTGCTGAGTGACCACCTAAGGAGAGGAATTTAATCCAGAAGGCAGGAAAGAAGAGCAATGCCCCGAAAGAAGAAGCAAGTCTTGTCTCTCAGCCCTTTGATGTCCCAAGCAGCAGTTGCCATGGCCAAGCTTTCCCAGCCCAGCTGCTGCCAGCATCTCCCCAGCTTGCCATTGCCACCTTCCTGGGTGAGGCGCGCGCGCATTTGCCATTGGCGCTGTTGCCATCCCTGTGAGTGGCAAGCCCATCCCCTAGCTCCAGCACGAGAGAGGGGAGAGGGCAAGCGAGAGGGGCAAGGGCTGAGGAGCGTGGCTGAAGCTGGAGCAGGTGCCTGCAGAGGTCTCTGTGCCTGCCTGGGTGCTGCGGGGGCCGTCGAGGAGAAGCCCGAGGTCGGTCACGGGTAGCTGGAGCCTGGCACTGTCGGCGGGGCGCTGGGCATGCTGCTGGGGCTGCTGGAGGTGGGCTGCGGCTGCACACAGGCCAGCTGGCACGCTGGCCCCAGCGCCTTGGCCCTGGCCCCCAGCGGCTGCAAAGTCTCGCTGGGGGTCTTTGTCCCCGGCTGCTGGCGCTGCAGCGTCCTGGCCCCGCTGGCCTGGGGACAGAGCCTGTCCTGGGGCCGCACGGCACGGGGCTCCCCACTCGGAGTCTCCGGCAGCAGCCGCGCTCTGCGGGGAGGTGGCGCCGCTGCTCCTTGCCCCCCTGCAGCCCCCGGGCTTCGCGCTCTCTTGCTGGGTGCCGTGGTGCTGTTGATCGCCAGCTGCTGCCCGCTGCTGCCTGCTTCCCTGCTGCTGCCAGCCACCGTGCTGCTGCCACCCGTCTTCCCCTGGCACGGTCTCTTGCGGCCTTGGCCAGCCTGGCCCAGCAGCGTCTTCCTCTCCTTGCCGGGGGGGTTCTCTGTCGTCGGCCTCCTGTGCTGGCAGCTCTGCGCTGTCCCGGGGGTGCTGCTGGGCGCAGGGCGCTTGGCCCCCCGCTTGGTGCCGGTGGACGCAGGGGCAGGCGGGGGGCTCTTGAGGGGACCCAGGGGGCGTTTGGGCAGGGGTCTCCTATGGTCAGTGCGGCCCTTGGGGTTGGGGCGTTTCTTGGGGGAACTCGGGGGGGATTTGGGCTGGGGTCTACTAAGGGCACTGGGGACCTTGGGGTTGGGGTGTTTCTTGGGAGAACTCGGGGGGGATTTGGGCTGGGGTCTACTAAGGGCACTGGGGACCTTGGGGTTGGGGCGGGTCTTGAGGGAACGCTGGGGGGGTTGGGGCAGGGGTCTACTAAGGGCACTGAGGAGCTGGGTGTCAGGGAGGCTCCTGGGGGGACTCAGGGGTGGACTGGGTAGGGGGCTCCTAAGCGCACTGGGCAGGGGACTGGCTGCAGGGCTGAGCGGGGGGCTCACTGCTGGCACGACGGGGGACTGCAGCGACAGCCCACCCTCAAGCTTCTCGGGGCGCAGCCCAGGGGTTGAGGGGACCTCACCGAGGGCTCCTGTGGCTTCCAGTCCCTGCGTGCTCGGCTCCTCGATGTCCTCGCAGAGGTCGGGCAGCTGCGAGAGGAAGCGGCTGAGGGCAGGACTGCTGGGCAAATCGGGGAAGGCGTCCTGGGGCTCCACGGCATCGAGCCAGCTGAGCAGCTCCTCCATGCCGGGGATGGGGATGTCCAGGTCGGCCAGGAGCTCGTCCTGCATGTGCTGCAGCTGCTGGCTGTCCCCTGCCAGCTCTGGAAAGGCCTCGGCAAAGGCATCAGGGCCCAGCTCGGGCAGCTGCGGGGGCTCCTCAGGCACCTGCGGGGCTGTCGCCGCTGAGGACGAAGCAAGAAAATCCCCCAAGACGGGCGATGTCAGCTTTCCCATGGCCCCTGGGTGTGGGGCGCCCAGCGGCCGGCTGTGCCAGCCCCAAACTCACCGTCAGGCGTCGCCGTCTGGGTGCTGGCGGTCCTTGGAGCCTGGGCAGGCTTGGGGGCAGTGGGGCCGGGCAGCGGGGGCCCCTGGTCCTCGCTGAGCCCCACGGCGTGCAAGCAGGGCTCCGGCAGCTGCCCCCGGCTGCTGCTCAGGGTGCGGGGCGTGGGGAGCGCCTGCCCCCGCAGCGGAGGCCCCGGGACGAGGGGTGGCGGGGGGTTGCGCTGGGCGGGGGCCTGCAACAGGCAGGTGCCTGCGGGGTGCAGGAGCTCCCCATGGAGCACGGCCCTGGGCCCCAGCCCCAGCGCATGGTGGGGTACCAGTGTCCCCGTCACCATGGGCTGTCCCCACTGATGGACGGGGGCACAGGGAGGAGCGGTGTGGGGGAGCTGCCCCCCGGCGGGGAGCTGCACCAGCTGCAGCTGGTGCCCCATGGTTGGGAGCTGCACCAGCTGCAGGTTTTGCCCCACAGCGGGGAGCTGCACCAGCTGCAGCTGGTGCCCCACGGCGGGGAGCTGCCCCACAGCAGGGAGCTGCCCCCCGGCGGGGAGCTGCCCAAGCTGCAGGTGGTGCCCCTGGGCTGGGAGGTGCCCCCCAGGTGGCAGCTGCACCCCGGCGGGGAGCTGCAGCACCTGCCCCTGGACCCCCGGCACCACGTGCCAGACGGTGGCCTGGGGCAGCGCGGAGGGGAGGGTGGGTACCTGCGGGGGCTGCAAGGGCAGCGCCGTCGCTCCGGGGAGGGAGGGCAGCAGCCAGGCAGCCACCGTTGGCGGCACGGCTGGGACGACGAAGGGGGAGTTTTGCGTCTGCGCAAGCCGCGGAAGCCGTCTGGGGAAACCCTCTGTGGGAAAAAGGCCGCTGGGCTGAGCTCTGGGGCGCTGGGCTCGCCAGCAGGGCCGCAGCCCCGGGAGGAGCGGGAGCCGGCTGCTGGACCTGCCATGGTGGCTGGAGAGTGGGGCGGTTGCTTGGGGAACCCGGGCAACGGGGGTTCCGTCCCAACGGCTCACCAGCCCCTCGCCGACATCTTGGGGAGGACTGCAGGCTTTGGACCCAAGCAGGCTGCCCAGCGCAAGACTTGGCCATGTTCATTAGAACATGACTAGCCTCTAAGCCTCATGGCATCACCTTCCATCTTGACTGCTGAACCTCCTTGCTCCCTACTATCTTCTTTGCCAAGATACAGCTGTCCACATTTACTTTTCCTACTTGGCTGGACTGAATTTAAGAAGGGAGCTTGCAACTCTTCCTCTTGTTTGCCACTTCATCATCAAACCAAATGAAAACCATTTGCCTTTAACCTCTTTATTTCAGGCCTTCTTTCCTAGTGGCCATTCAAAACTGGGAAAAAAATAGTCTACCAAGTGGGGTTTTTTTTTGATTTGATAATAAATCTGCAGACTGTTAAGTCATCAAGCACTTCAAGACTGTTTGAAATAATCTCGAGATTAATATAAAAGGAATTCCTCACACACGCTGCGGCCGCTTACCTTTAGTATAGTCGTTGGATGCGATGGAGCAGTATTTCTTGCTTTCGCCTGCACTGGAAGTCTTCCCTTCCTTGTAAGGTTGTTTACTGCTCTCACTTCTGCATTACTGACATGAAGAGCCATCTGGAGGATGGCATTCTTCCTTCTTCTCCCGCGTTATCTTCTGGAAACGAGGATCTAAGTGTTCCAAGGAGCCTTTCGCTTTCCTGGTGTTTCTCCTTTTTCTTCTTTTTCTTCTCCTTTTTCTTCTTTTTCTTACGCTTGCGATTGGCATTGTCAAAGCGGAGCGCACAGAAACACAAATCATGAAGTCTGAAAGAAACATGCAAGTTAAAAAGGGAAAAAAAGATGTGGCACTTGTTGCCTATATGAAACCTGATTTATTTTACCACAGGTGATGATTTGCAGCATGTCAGCTATTTTGTGGTGCTTTGTGCACACGCAACTTACTTTAGATGCAGCAAACTTAAGCCGTCAGATTGAAGGACCATAGGTCCTGGTTTGTACACAGATCATTAACAACGGCTAGCTCTGGAATACGTGCAAGCAGAAAAAATCTTTTAACCTAATCTGGAATGGTGTACGGATGTGATTCGAACTATGTGGTCCAAAGCTAGTGCTCTGACACAATTCAGCAAGAGCTTTCCTGTCTTCACTGATCAACCTAACAACATGATCCCCAGCCAGCTGGTGCTATCTAAAGAACTTAGAAACTACCAGAAAAAAAAAAATAAATAAATAAAATAAAAGGAAGACATGAGAAGCACCCAGAAAAGAATTAGGATAAAAAATGCGGAGTATGCTGGAATCCTTGCTTACTTGGAATCCTTCTCTCCATCTTTATCCTTAGACTTCTTTTTCTTCCAGAACTTGTGATATTTTTGCATTTTTTTCACCACCTACAAGCTCCTTTTCTATCTTTCTGTCTTTCCTTTCTATTTCACTTTCACTACCTTCTGCACGGGTATATTTTCTTTTTCTGTTTCCTTCTGTTTCAGTTTTCTGGCGACAGTTCTCCAAATGAGCTGACACAGGTGGAAGCGCATGTCTTTCACGAGAATGTCTTCTGGAATGTTGCTGAGGTACCGAGCAACGATGCAAGTCTGCTCGGGGTGTGCCAAAGCGACGTACATCTTCCTCTCTCAAGAGGGAACCGTGAGGCCATCCGCTTTTGTAATGATAATGCTTATGTGACCTGCTGTAGTAAGTTGCAGTCGATCTGTCAAAGGCTGAATCGCCGTGAGAGAACTTTCTCTCTCTACTGTCTCCTGTCGCATGAGGTGAATAGTAATCCTTGTAATAGCCACATCTTTCCCATCTCCGTGCTTCGTCTCGATAGTATCTTTCTCTGCTCCAACTTCTTTCCCCTTTGGATCGGTAGTACCTATTGCTACCTTGTTCTGATCTTCCTCCGCTGCCAGATCTGTACTTTGAATATTTGACTGCTCTTCTGCCATTCTCAGGGCTGTTTCTTTCACGAGGGAAAGATCTGTACCTGCTTCCCTCCCAGTACTCCTGCTTGTGACTCTTTTGCTCAACAAATTCCACGCTCTGAGAACACCTCCTCTTGCTGGAAGGACCTGCTTTTTGACTCTCCTTCTCTTCACTAGGAGCATGTTCCCTCTTGCTTCGGTAATGCTCTTTCTCAGTGGTTTTAGTCTTGTCCTTTGTATCTTGGCGTCTATCTGCAATAGCTAAGGAAGAAAGATTGTTAGAGCTACATTCAGTGTCAGACTTGAGAGAGGAAGTTTGCCGCAATTTCTCACCAGGCTCACAAGACTCTTTGCCGTACAAAACATTTTCTTTTGAAATGAGGTCACGTTCTTTTGATCTTCTTGGTTTCTCCTTGTCTCCATGGTCATCACATTGGTACTGGGCGAGGTATTCATCATTCCCAGGAGATTTCGGAGGTTCCGCAACACTGCATAAAATAAAAACCCATTTCTCACTTCTGCTGAAGGACGTGAATATTAAGAGTAAAACCTTCCAAAGGCAAACAAACAAACAAAAACCTCCGGACTACAGGAACGCTCGCAAAGATATGCCATTTAGAAACCTCTCCTGTGATTAGGACACCTTCTTCAGCTCCCAGAGAAAGTGCTTTTTCCCCTCTTGCTTCTGAAGCCATTGCACTAAAAAAGCAAACGCATCTGTCTCCTTCTACCTGCTGCTCTGAGAAAAAAGGCATAGGGGCGAGCGGGGAACAGCCAGTGTTTCTCCAGACAGTGGAGAAAAATGGAAAAACATTCTATAAAGGAACACAAGTTCTCCTTGAGGCACCAACCTGCATCAGAGTGATATGCTCAGTGCTGATCATTAGTTCTGTTCGTGACACTGGACACACAGTATGGAATTGTACTAATTTAAATCCTTCCATTAAATACTATTAGTAGACAGATAAAACTGTAACGAACTTCCATAAAGTCTTGTCTTAATCAGACTGTGCTCATTTTACCTCATTTCCTCTGACAAGCTGTTCAGCTGGCTGGCTCTGAAGGACTCCGTGATGACTTCTCGATTGACTGAAGGCATAGCTCCAGGCATCTGCAATTAAAACGCACAAGTCAGCAGACAAAAAAATACTATTTGTAGTAGTACTGAGGACTAGTCTTGTCAGAATGTCTCCATTAAATGGTAAGCAAGACCGCTGTGAGTTGTATGCATTATCTACACTTCAAAGGTAACCCCAACTCACCCCCCAAAATCTACTTTATGAAACTTAGGAATTTTTATCTCAGCTGAGCTTAAGTTGACAAGTTCTAATGTAAGCTCAGGTCTGCAAATTCTAAGGGGATAATACCACAAAGCCTTACGATCACATGTGTGCTGTGTTTTCTCAGTATTTCACCTGAATTAGGAACACAATAAACACTCCCGAATACATCGTAGGTGAGAAATTCTCGATGGAGCAAATCTATGTTTCAAGCAATCCATTTGTTTTAGAAAAGAACATCTCAGAAGGTTTAACAGGTTCAACTCGGCAAGTGGAATCATCAAGTTTCAGTCCGTTTTCTTTAGATTCAGTAACTAACCTAATAGCACCATTTAGTGAATCTGTTTTTGGCAGCTCATGCTGGGATCTTCCTTTGTCAGCATTCTGACAGGAAGAATTGGAATGCTGCAATGTACGGACTACCTTTCCAACCAAAATTCCATTAGAGGACATTGCATTGCAATTCCTTTGAAATAAGCCCTTTGACTCCTCCTCAGATTTTCCTGAAGATTCTGCACCATAAGGGACTGTGTTATCAGAGCTGAGTTTAGGATTTTCATTCACTGTTGGCTCCACAAAAATTTCATCAGAAACTTTTTTGTTTGTTTGCATTTGCTTCATTTGCATTACCGAATTTGTAATTGTGGATGAAGGAACAGCCTGGTAGAGATCTTCATCCTCCACAGCACTGCTAAGACAGTCAGGCTGTGACACAGTCTGACGAGCAGGCAATTTATTGTGAATACTGATGGTGATCTTCTGTTTTCTTGACGTATCAGTCATTGAAGGCCTGGTAATTGCCTGGTTTTGAACACAGGCCATTGGTGGTGCTGAAGATGGCCTTTTTAGGGTGACACCAGTGGTCTTTGTGTCCTCTTTTATGGATCCATTTCCATTTAAACGGCTTGAATTCTGTATTTAAAAAGAAGAAATTGCAAGATGGATTAATGCAAACACTGCATGTAACATTTTGAAACACAAAACTCTCCTACTGAGTGTTTCTACAAATGGTCTTAACACCTAAAAAGAAAAACACACTGCCCTTTAAGGATAAATGCAAGTCCAATAAGCGTATTCAATTCCTGCTTTTGGTTTACTGCAGATTGGTATCAAATTAACATCATCTTTGAAAAACAGCCAAGCAACTTAACATTACCTGCTGCTATTCCCAAATATATTTATTTTCCCCTTTAAACATACCCTGAAAAGCCTGAAGTAATCATTCTGGTGCTCAGGAATAAGACATTTAGTTTTCCCTGTCTTAGCTAAAGTGACGAGGATAGGAAAAACAAGTCCTCTTTTAAATGATTTGAGGATTAGTACACTCTGCTTAAATAGTCAAAGAGCGTAGCTCTCTGTGCTTTAGAAAGCTGTCTTGGAGGTATAAAGTAATGGAGTCGCATGGCTGCACAATTTAGCAGTAACCACTGTTTGAATGACTCTGGCTGTAGCATGAGGGCTGTGAAGAAAGCTGCAGCGTGGGAAGGAAAACAAAACTAAGATGCCGAAAACCAAACAAAAAACCCCACACCAAACCCCAAACCCACTAGCAGTTTGGTGCCGTTATCTGCCCTCCCGCTTCCCTGAATTACCTTAATCATATGAGGAAGAAGTCGTGGTCCCAGAAATCCAGCCTGCTTACTATTAGCCCCCTGCTGACCAGGAGGGAATGAACAGGGATAAGATGGTGCTGGCAAGTAAAACGCACGTTCTCCAAGTGTCAAATCATAGCGCCTTCAGAAAAGAGCAGTGATCGTAGTTTAGTTTTTCTTTCAGCCTACTCTTGGATTAAATCCCATCCTATCATTTTAGAGGAACAGCTCATACGATATGGAAGCCTTCTCTACAGAAGGCTTCGCCAAGACTACAGACTGAAAAGTAGAGAACAGTCTTCCTACTAAGACTATCACTTGCAGAGCAATAATTCATTCTTACACCACAGATGACCTTCATTTCTCTCCTTCTCTAAATTAGCCAGCTACAGATAACACATAGATAGAAATTTACACAAGTGCTGCAGTTTAAGGCCAAGCAACAAAAGATAATAAACGACACAGAGAATTTCAGGTTAGACAGAACTGAATTAGACAAATAATAATCTTCTCCTGGGATAGCAAGAAAAACACTTGCAAAACAGAAAAATATCAATAACAGGAAAGTAAATCTCTTCTGAACACATTTTAAGATTTGTTATTACCTGATATAAAAAAGTATGTAAGCTTGCTGACCAAGAACTCTTTTAATGTCAGTATGCACTACTTTAGCATCATTCATCTGATACCAAAGTCCATTACCAGCCTGCAAATAAAGACAATGATTTCTTTAGGTGAATTGCACGTTTTCCAGTTGAAATCACGGATAGGAACAAAATACACACATGTGTCAAATAAAAATATAATGAAATCTTTTTCCCTAGAAACAGTAGCTGCTAGTCATGCTTTAATTGGTTTGCCAGCACAACCTTTACCCTGTTAGAAATGCTGTTGACTTCTACCTTTACATAGCATATATAGTGTCCTGAGTGACAGCTGACACCGTGATGTACCAGCACCGCGTATAAGGCATAGAGCAGTGGTTCTCCCATTGACTGCGACATGTAGGCTCTCAGGTCCAAATACTCCGGATATTTCACCTCCTAAAGAGACATCAAGAAGATAGAAAAATTATCCCAGAGTACTTCGTGGACTAGCCAGAGAAAAACACTTCCAAAAAACACAGACTAGAATTGATTTCTAGAATATATTTCTCGAATATATTTCTTGATTCACTACAAATAAGTCTTCCCATAAACAACGGTTAAGACTAGAAGTTGCAGAGAACTGTTTCCTGATGAATCAGCCTTCTCAGAGGAAAGCATATGCTTCTTGTCAAGCGGGAACTTTATTGATATTAAGAGAAAGAATAAGCCATAGTCGTTAGTCTACAATTATTGTCTGAAAATATTAACAACTTTCAGCTTTGGGGGATGTCCCATTACACAATGATATAGTTGCATTACAGTGGTAAATATACCTTGTTGATCTTTCCACCTGTGAAATCTGCAAATCTTTTCAGTGATATTGTGAGAACCTTGGAAGAACGGTGTATGGTAAATCTCTTGGATGCAGGAACCATCTTTTTACACCTTAAAACCAAGCAGAGATAAGTGTTTGAAGGCATCTTCTTTTTTCGCCCCCAAAACAAACTCCTTTTAATGTCTCACGCATGCCTATGCTATTTGAATGATATTTACTTGCATAATAGGTTGGTCTTTTTTCTTTTCATAAACCCATGCACTGCGTGTCAGGTTTGTTAATACACAGAAGAAGGTCAATTTTCCCAACAACTCAGAGCATAGCGGGAACAGGAATCTCTCACAAAAGGGTATGACCAGGTTGGATGGCAAGGTACCATTTCTTGGTCTACAAAAGTGGCTATTTGAACTCCAATCCTGGATACATTCTTTCAGCTTTCAAGGGAAATACAAATACTGAAAGCGGAACGAGAGAGCCTTGGTCCCCAGGGCTAGAAATTGCAAATAATCTCCAACATAGGTCGACTATCAACGTCAAAAATACAACAGAAGCACATGGTCATTCTACAGGAGGGAGACATTTAACAGTAGGAAGTCTTCATGTACTGAGCTTGTCTGGAAAGACACTGAAACCATCTGCCATCCTTTGAAACAAAATAGTTCAGTTTGACACATTGCCCGCTCCAAGGTAGGACCTACGGTGTAAGCAGTGAAAATTAGCCACTAGCCCAGAGAACAACGGAAACTGGGCAGTTTACATCAAGAAAAGTACTGTCGAGAGCTAATAAATAGAAAGAACAAAAGTAGCTCTTTTTGAATTCTGATGGCAAAATACAAGCCAGAGAATTGCAAACCCATAGGGAATGCCTATGAACAAGACTTCCCCCCTCCAAGGAAACAAAAATCCAAGTCTTTTATAAACTTCCACAAAACTTGTAAGTAGATCCAAAGTTTAGAGGTAGTCCAACAGAGTCATGCAACATAGAAAACTGACATCTAGGATTAAGACCTAATTCGTCAAAATCTTACTCGCTACATTTATAGCAATTCTCTCCATCCAGCTCTTCAGGTTTCACAAAGAGTTCCAGAGCTCTGCTAACAGACGAAACCGCCTAGAGCAGCGAGAAAGAAGAGCGCAAAGTCACCGTAATTCAGAATTCCAGAGACATACTAGTAGTTTATAAGAGAATCTTACTAACATACTCAAGCGATCTACTAGGAGCACTGTGAAGAAGGAGGCAGAAAGAGCATGCTCAGCATTGACCTCACCTGGAAGGCATTTGACTTTGGAACAAATACTTTTCCAGTAGCCTAGACAGCATCTACAGTGTGCTTTGTCATCAATACTGGGGACAAATTCATCAGTCTAACAATTAGATGTATATTGAGGTAGAACAACAAAGAAGTATGACAGCATTATAATTTTTGCAGAAAGAGAATTCTTTCCCCTTAAACCCAATGCAAATGTGGAGACTATTTACATGGGTTCCACGGAAGGACAAAGTCCAATCCACTTCCTTAGCACCACCAAGCTCTTACGTTTTAACATTATATGTGGTTTGGTTTTTTAAGTTAAACAAGTTTAATTTAGAAAGTTATGCATGTACTTAAACATCATGAATTATATTTAGAAAACATCTTACCTTTATATCCAAAGTGATATCAAGAAATGCCTCATACGTATCCGAAACTGCTTTGCAATTCAAGCACTTCACTGGAAACAAAATATAAATGCTTAACATTATGTGAAGGAGACTAACTGTCCAAATTCAAGTTGTTGACAGATACTACTTTAGACAAACTACAGACTGCTTTACTACCGACAAAAGACACAGATCAGTTCTAAGGACAGGAATATTTTTTCAAGTACCTCTCGATCTTAGAAATCCTCCAAATATTTGATGAATGATGGTGGTAGCTTGAGAAGATCTGTCCAATCTGGAAATAAATTATAATCAGACCTCAGAAGATTTAAGGCACAGAATTAACTCTTCAAAGAGTTTGATGAAAACCAAGGATGATGTAGACTTGCGTTGCTGATAGTAAATAAGGCACTAAAAGGTGCTAGAGATCATTTCTGAGAGTAAATAAAGGACTAGAAGGTGCTAGAGAATGTATGAAAGTGAACTTGTTTATGCTTACTCGGTGCTTCCGTTCAAGCACGCTTCCTGCATAGCATCAACAGTATAGCGCAAGAACTCGTGTGCGTCTTCTTGACTGCCAAAACGGAAATGTTGTCCTATTCCTAAATAAGAAGATGATAGTATTGACCTCATTTAAAAATGAAATCATTCTTGTATTTCTAAAATCTCTCTTCATTGGAGTGTTAAAACCACTTAGACACATCAAATAATTATTTGAAGATTACAAGCTATCGAAAAGAAACACATCTGAAGCCACTTACGACTGAGATTACTGATAACATGCGTAGGCTCGATGGCATCAACAGTGCAACGCAGGGCCTGGTTAATGTGAGTCTCCATCGTGCACATCATGCAAAAATCTTGTTCACGACCTGAAGAGTGAAAGAACAAAGCATCCCAGTCCAGCGAAATATCCAGAACTACAAACATCTAAGTACAATTTAAACTATAGATACAATATCCACTCTCCTTGCTACATTCTATTCTCCCAAGATGCCAATGTCCCAACAGTCTTGTAACATTTCATTTCACACAACTTGACAGAAGAAAAATATCCACTAAGCCTGTATTCAAATGCATGTTGTGATGAGAAATCTAAAAGACTACTGCAAAGTCGCAGTTGTAAAGGCTGACAGGAATGTGAACTCCACAGGCTGCAAAATGTATTACTCTCTAAAATTACTACCAAATGCATTACTGTCCAATGCACTTCATTATTCCCATGAAGCAATAAATGATCCTTTAATAAACAAACAAACAAACAAACAAACAAATAACTAACTAAATAAATAAAACATGGTGCATTAATTGCACTCCATATGCTATTCGGAGCCCACTGCTAATACAGTGCTCAAAGCCAGCTGCTACAGGTAAAATCAGGCAAATAAGCTTATCTCGCAGAATCACTGCTGTTCTTTCACCTTCAGAGCTATCCAACAGATTCAAAATACTGTTAGAAAGTACTCACATGACTGGCTGTGCTCAAGAGAAAGCATGTAATTGGCAAGTGGGGGTGTGTAGGTCAAACACTGTAGAGTAGCATTAAGAAAACATGTGTTGCCAAGATTGTACAGGCCAACTCCAACACTTTGTGTTTCTCGCCAATCCATACAAATCTTCTCAGGTGGAAAAAGAATGCTCTGTGGCGGAGCAATTCCATCATTAACGACTGCAAGAAAGTTAAATTTAAAAAGAGATCTTGTTTGTTTGTTTCGAAGAAAGGTATTTAAAAAAATACTATTCTGCAGGAGCACCTAGAGGAGCTAGCTACAATCCAAACCAGAAAAACTTATTGCAGACAGCTTTAATACCACCAAATTCAAATTGGCTGGTCAACACAATGTTTTGGGGAAAAAAAAAACAAAACCAAAAACAACTTTAGTCAACCATTTTAATTTTTCTAAGGCAAGGCTAACTGCCATTCTGTTTGTAGCACCTAATGCCAAGTTCCTCTCCATCTATAATCTTTAACCTGATTAACTCAACTACTGTTTTTTTCCTTATTATAACTTAAACCACAAACTTAGACTTGAAATTATACGGTAAAAACGTAAAAACTAGGAACTAGGAATGACGGTACCCCTACAGATACCAGATTTTTTCCTGAGCAATGTTATCCTTCAAAAAACCTGTGAAAAATGGAAGCTGTGAATAGCAACAATCAAACACTTTTCTCTGCAAAACAGAAAAGACATGGAGGAATCTGTGCATTACAAAAAGCTCCCCGTATTTCTCTGTTGACTGTAAATATATCAAAATTAATTTCTGTAACATCAGTCACTTCAGTTGCCTTAGGGGATTCGCTTTTGAAGTCTTTCTTCACAGTAGTCCCCTTCTCTATCAGTGCAACAAGTAAGAACTGCATTTTCTACTTTTGCTTTGAAGACAATGGAGGCAGGATAGAACGCACACTTACTTAGATCTCTTGGGGCAAAAGCCTTAGATTTTTCAGATGATCTACAGTAAATAGCACCTCCACGTCCTTGGGCCACAGAGACTTGGCTTGAATCTTCTGCAGGCACTATCCGGCCCCAGTTGGCGGTGCGTGACATCAGTATTTTAGGACTTGGTTTCTTGGATTTGCCAGACCGCCTTGAAGAGGGCTTTTTAGGCTTTGAAGATTTGGGCTTCTTAGCTACGGTCATTGTTCACATCTGCGACAGAGACAGAAGTTCTGGTTGACGTAAGACTATCAAGAAGCACTCCAAGAAGAAAAGAGTAACAGAAGTCCTGTCACTTAATCTCAAAGAAACAGCCTTAAGAACTAAATCGCTGGTATGAATGATTTAAAAAGAATCCCCAAACTAAACACACAAAGTGAAAATTTCCATCTAAACTCTATCAGTATTACTTTTCGCTTCTGCAGAACTAGTGGCTGATGCCATTTCTTTCCCTTCCGTAGGATTTTAATCCATTACAACTCTGGAGTCTTTTTAATATAAAAATGTAGAAGACATTCTCTGAGGGGAATCAGTTATTTATTGATTTCCGGAGTTGCGCAATTATCTGTTAATTAGTACCTATGATCTAATAGATAATTGTTGCAATTATCTATTGCTGGCATTAGTAACGGAACACTATTACTTCACTGCCTGCGTTTTTCTGTTTCGTCTGCACAAAGGTACCCAGAACTCACTGCTACTTTTCTTCTGTCTTTCCAGGGCTCGCCCTCTACCTCACTGTCTACTGCACCAGTCATGAGGGGTTTGTTGTGATTCTATAATGAGCCTAGCTTTTAAATACACCTTTCATGGGCGTCACTTGGTGATAGCAAGTTAATCTGTGAGGGCTCCTCAGTCTACATCATGCGGTCGCTTTTTCCAGGTGAAAAAGCGGAGCTGTAAGTGGCAGTACACCAAAGCCCTGGCATGCTGAGATCCAAGAGGAGAGATGTTTGGCCCTCCTTTTCACTCCTGGGAACCATATACCTCAAAACCCACAGAGGATGGGCTATATCTCAGAGAAATCTTCGGAAAGGAGAGCATGAAGAGCATGTTTGCAAATTTATTTCTCCCTGGGCTTCTTCTGCTTCTCCAAGAAAGACGAGTTTGAATATAACTTTGGCAGCAGTACTTCTGGTGTTTTACTCCTACCACATTTAAAACTCCTACGACAAACTGAAAAGTTAGACTAAAAAGCAGCTCTTTCCGTTCTCCTTTCTAAAGTTGCACGCTTTCCTCATGCAAAACAACAGGGGAATGTAAGCTAGAAACGGAAATGCTGAATGTAAAACAAAACAAAACAAACCTCAGCCCTCCAGGACAAAAGCCAATAACTGCTACAAAGTCCTTTTTAAAATGCTGATTAGGTTTCAAGGTGATACCACTTTAAATAAGCGTAGTTGTGTGTCCATAGGCAGAAGCTGAATAATGACAGGATGAACTTCTATACTTCATGTTTTGTTACTGTCTTACTGTAGCACACAGGGACTTGTTACCTTTAGGGAAACCACTAACCTCATGGAGGGTTTAAAACATAAGCTAGTTTGTTATACCAAAATGACGGAGAGAACAAAGCATAAAGTGCTTTCAGATTTCTAGCACGCCTTGATTGCTGTCCATTAAACTTCAGACACGTTAAACAAAACACAGTAAATAAGAAAACTCCTAGTCCCACAGCTGGCAAATTGTGTGCAGAGGTTGTAATTAGAACTTTTTTGCCTTGACGTTTTACATTTAAAATTGATTTTAAATCCATTCTATACACACTTTCCATTCCTGAAAAAACAATATGCAAACCTGACAAATGCATTTACATGAGAAATGAAGTCGTCCTTGTCCGATTGGAAGACTAAGGTGACAGCTCCTGGGCTCAGGGATAAGCTCCGATCTTCACCAGTGACAGCTCCTTTTTTAGGATTGAAAGGGAAAATGTTTCAGCAACACATTGGAAACATACTTAAGGGACAAGAAACAAAATCAAGACTGCAGTGAGAAGGAGAACAGAAAAACAATACTGGGGAAAATGGGAAGGGAAGGGAAGGGAAGGGAAGGGAAGGGAAGGGAAGGGAAGGGAAGGGAAGGGAAGGGAAGGGAAGGGAAGGGAAGGGAAGGGAAGGGAAGGGAAGGGAAGGGAAGGGAAGGGAAGGGAAGGGAAGGGAAGGGAAGGGAAGGGAAGGGAAGGGAAGGGAAGGGAAGGGAAGGGAAGGGAAGGGAAGGGAAGGGAAGGGAAGGGAAGGGAAGGGAAGGGAAGACCTTGATCTTTATACTGACCAATGAGATAAGCCTTACACATTTTTAAGTTTATTTTTGACAACTGATTGAGGTGTTACCAGCTATTAAGTACGATTCAAGAGCAAATATTAACACTAGAAAGAAGAAATCCGATCCACCACCACTGTTTCAAAATACATCCATTTCTCATTTGGAGATGACGTCTCTCTGGCAAGGTAGTAGAAAAACTGTAAATACCGATAGAGCTTCCTCTCCCGATGTTCCATATACATACCGATGCTGTTCCTACACCTACGCTCTGAGCATAAATTTATGTTGACATGAGTGACAAGAGAGGGTGTTACTCCTCTCTTTGTTTGCCTTGAGAGACACACCTCTTGTCCATTGAAAAGTAAATTCAAGATTCCAGATCACTTAAGACAGTTGCTATCCCCCCATTCAGAGTTCTGCAGCAGCACTCTTCAGATGTGTTTAGCAGTCTCTTTAGAAAATGTTATCACTTAGGACCTGCTTCTCAGTAGGTCCACGTTTGGCCTCCGCTTAGCAGAGAGTCAATCCCAGCTTAAGCTTTCGTACAAGAGCCCCTTCACGAAACGGAGTTGAACCCTGACATAACTGAGTTGAACCTTTAACCTTGAAGCTTCCTTAAAGAAGAAAGCAGCACCCAGGCCAGGAAATAGAAATTAATCGTCACTTTACCCTGAAACGCAGTGGGCTATTCTGTGCTGGCAGGATTGCTGCCGGGCTGGCCGACGAGGCGGCGGGCAGCTCCCCGGGGCCACAGGGCCTGGCACAGGGAGCCGCCGGGGGTCTCCAAGGTCCGGGAACAGCGGCAACAGCGGCAACAGCAGGGACAGAGGGGACAGCAGCGACAGCAGCAGCCACCTCAGCCGGGGCCGTCTCCACAACCGCCACAACGGCCTCGGAACGCCGCCGAACTCGGAGCTCCAGCGTGACGCCTTGTGAACCTGGCCGCGCTGCTCATGGCTAAAACCAGAGCGTTTCCTCCGGCGTGTGTTTACTGTCGGTGCCGGATCGGCCCTCACCCCGAGCTCTCCCTGCCGGGAGGGCTTTGGGGTTGGGGTTTCCCTCCCGCCGCCGCCGCGGGCAGGCCCCGCGCGCAAGGGGTCCGCGCTGGGGAGCAGCATCTCACCCGCGGCGAGAGACCGAGGGCACGACATGAAAAAGCCCCGACACAAAAATGCCACGACATGCGGCCGAGGCGGCGGGGAGACGGCTCTGAGGGAGCTGCCACTTCGCCCCGCCGTCCTCCCCTCCCGGGCCGCCCCGCCGAGCCCCGTGCGCCTCAGGCGCTGCGCTGAGGGGGTGGCTGGCTACTGAGACAGCTGCCCAGGGCACTGCTCATGGCACCGAGCCTGACGGAGGTCAACAAGTGTTGAACAATGCTCTCAGACATCGGGTCTCACTTTGGGGTGGTCCTGTGTGGAGCCACGAGTTGGACTTGGTGATTATTGGGAGTCCTTTCCACCTTGGGATGTTCTCTGATTCTAGGTCAGCAATCCAGTAGCTGATGAGAAGTGTGGAGTCATTCAAAGGGAGGAGAGAGCACAGCACTTCTCGTTTGCAGAAGCGGCTATTTGGTAACCAAACCGACGATTCCTTTGCTTCTAGAGCAACTAACAGCAGGGATCCGCTTTACAATGGAGGGAAAAGAGTCGTTGGCATGTCATGTGAAGTAAGCTTCAAATCCCAGAGGATGATTTTGTTGGAACTTTATTCAGCTGAAAACACAGAAGCCTTGCTTTTGCTTGTGTTAGTTACAGCTCCAGTTTACTTTGGTTGGGAGGGAAGGCATTCCAGGCTAATGTGCTGTACCTGTTCCTTCAGCTCATTGTCCATAAACGGAGGAGCAAACGAAATCAGTTTAATCTCCATAAAATGCAGCAGACAAAGCGGAGTAGAGGGCGATCTAGCACTTAATTTTTCCTGTAAGCAGGAAACCCAGAACTCAACAACACTTTTCAAATCTTGTCCTGCAGTAAATGACCAGCTGAGTGAAGCTTGCATTTAGAGGATGTGCTCCTCCAGTAGACGGAAATAGCTTTTCCTCTTCACAAGTGCAACTGAGTGGTGGACTGGCAGCTACGTGGTTAACTAGTTGTGCCAAAGGGGTTGTGTTGAATGCACAGAAAAATATGCAGGTCCCAACAGTAAAGGGTTGTCTGTAGGCATGACACCGAGTACAGATGTTGTCTGCAGGTTCGTGCAGAGTGCACCGCGCCAATAAGCACCCAGAGTCGGAATGCACACGAAGGTCTTTTAATTAGATAATTACTTATAGAACTCTGCAGAGTCAGGTACTTGGCCATCTTTCGCAAAGCAAGCACACCTCTGACTCGAATCACCGTCATTTATACACAGGAAACTTGTGAAAACTCTCTCTTTGGCTCCTTTGGATTGGTTATTACAGCTCACCTAACTTATCTCCACTGAGCTTGTGCATTACAGAGGAATACCGGGGGGGAGGGGGAACAGGAGAGGGGGGACACACACCGAATCCCACATTAGCATAGATTAGCATTTTGACAGGTGTGATTTTTAATGTGCTAATGACCCTTAATGAGAAAAAGGTTACTATAGGTCAGTCTGGAGCTGGTGTTCTCCTTCCTGTTTTTTCCCTTTTAGCCCTTCTCTTCCTTGCTTCTGCTAGCTCAAGGCTACCTGTCTCTCTCCTTCTTTATTTTCTCAGCTAAAAGACTGCACAAGCTACAGGCCTCCCTATTTGCTTCAACATTTCCTTGGTTTTGTTTTTCTTTTTTTTCCCAGCTTTGGGACGACACAGGTGTGGTTTGATATTTGCCAGTATAGCTAAAACTCACGCCAGTCTGCTCACGCACAATAAGTAGTAAGATTTAAGGACTGGTTTCATCGGCTTCTTCCATACTAACATCCTTCTTATGTTTTAGATATGCTGTAGTTAAATCAACACTAAGTTACTACTTGTGGAGTAATTGCCTTAAGCGACTAGGCATCATAAGCACACCTCCATCCCAAAAGCTACCCGCCTCCAAGGTGCAACCACCCCTCACTGAGCACGCCCTCGGAATTTCTCAGAGCCTGTACCTTTAAACGCAAGTGAGATCATTTCTACCAAGCACAACCAAGATATGCATGACTAGAGTCACTCAAGCTCCACCTTAAAGGTAGAAAATAATATCAATTGCTTTAAGAGAAAGGGGATGTTAGGGAAGATACTATCAGGAAGGATTCCTTCTGACATCACTCGACAGGCTGAGCCTCTCACTCCCCCACCCCCACTCCATTGGGACGCCGTGGGGTAAGATCTGAACGCTTGCTTATACCAGGCGTCTCTGTGGAATCTTAGAAATCTCTAGAGTTTTGATGCTTTTTAATGTCTTAATACCTAGGCTGTGTACCTGTGCATTTCATGCATGCTAGCTTGCTTTTGCAGACAGTGAATTTATCACTGACAATCCAAAGAACCTGTGTACCTGTCGCCGTAAGAAATTGCACTTAATTGCATTCTTCCTAGCTGTGAGAGTTCTCCTTGAATGCGACTAGAGCGAGGACGTACTGCGTTGTTGGTGAATCCGTGACCGTGATAGTTCAGTACCCTGAATCCGACGGGACCCATGACGGTCAATCGGCTACACCCCTTAACGCGACACTACTAGACGAAGAAGATGACAGGGCTTGCATGCACTGCATTAGGCTTTGCATGTGAAAACACCCCCAAATAATTTCACGTACACTTAATGTTTTTAAAGGGAAAAAAACAGGAAGGTGTAGTCTCTCTGTAAGCTACAGCCCTACATAGTTAAGGCATCAGCATTCATTCCTTTGCTTGATAGCAAAGTATGAACATACAGAAGAGTTAAATATTTTCTTTGCATTCTTAAAGGCGATTTTTCAGACTTGGGCTTCAGTTGTTGGAGTTGAAGAAATCAGTAGACATCCTTACTTTTACGTTAAGACCAAAATCTTTATCTAAGATTGTGTTATCGAACACAACTAAACTCCCACCCCCACATGGTTTTTTTGTAACTTCGCAATGATCTTGCTGCAGTCCCACTCTGATGGTCTTTCAGTAACATGCAAACTGCTGTGGCAGATTCTGTTACAGTGCTTTTCTATTGACAGTGTGCATAACACTCAAGGTAAAGCCCCTCATTTCGCAGTGGGGACATAAAGTGTTTCTTTGGACCTTGCTGCTTCTGTTAGTACTCATTTTTTCACAAACTTGTTGAACCTGAGCTGTGCCTACTGAGCCAACGAATGCTTTGATGACACAGTATTTTGTCAAAGCAGTTTTGCTTCTTGGAGCTACAGAAGCAGCTCTGGCTACGTGATAGGGAATTGTGCTGCATTGGCAAAACCAGACTTAGCTACAGACTTACAACACTTGCTAACTCGATCTATTTCAAATCTCATTTTAACTTTAAAGGACAATCAGTTTTGTGGCTCCTGTCTTACTAATTTGCCTTGTTTTGCATGGAAGGGCAGCCTGTGAATGTTTTGCTTTATTGCATGCTTCAAAAAAAGGCTGAGGAAGAGACTGGAGGAACCTTTTCTATTCTATGGACTTTCCCCCGACAGTGTGGAATTGCAGGCTACTTGGATGAATGTTCGAATGTGAGTAAGGGAGCAGACCTCAGCCAAAGGAGGTGGAATCCTTGCTTAATAGTAAGTATCAGTGTGGGGACATCTTTGCTTAACGGGAGCCATTTAAACTCTTCATAGAAACAAAATAAGCTGGACATCTTATGCTTGGAAAGCAGTATGGTTACACAGCTGCTAACATAATGACTTGAGTCTTCTGCTCTGCAACTTCAGGTTTTGTTTTCAAGCAGTGCATACATCAGTTTAAGCTTTGGACAAGGAGATTTGCAATGCAAATAGTGATAAACCAGAATCAGCGGCGCTGACGAGTGTAATGGTGAAATGCAGCAAATCAAGTATTCCTGGAGAAATGTGAGATTACAAAACTAGCAAGCCATGAAGCACTTTTGTTGTTGTTGTTGTTTTTTAAATCAATTCTTATATGCTGAAATAGCACCTTCAAGAAAATCTGTTTATCTAGCCAGGTAACGGTGTCTCCCTGTAAACAGGAAGGAAATGCCAGGAGCAGCCATACCTCTTTGCTGTCAAAATAAAGAGCAAGTCGAGGCCAACATCATGCCATAGTGCAAAGGCTTGCGAAGAAAGATCATTCTAAGAGGTCTGCAAGAAAAGATGACTTACTTTGTCATAAGTTTGTCAAATAGAATGGACGAGTTAGTAGTCGAGTACCGACTATGTCCGACTCTACAGCTGCGGCGCAGCTCCAAGTCCCTGTTTTCTCCGTGGACTCGTCTCACAGTTTTTGCACCAGCTCTACTCCTCAATGTTCTGGTGACTGAAACGCAGAAACAAAGTCTTTTGAAACAGTGAAGATGGGATTCTCCTTATTTCACCGTTGCTCTTGTAAAATGGAAACAGACAGACAAAAAAGGCACCCTGAAGTGGATTGAGTTTTCTTTACATTTCAGGTCAGAAGTTGGTGTCACAACCACTGCATTCCACTTCTTTATCGCTCTGCATGTTTAAACTGTCTACTTAAAACTGGGACCTGTAGGGAAATTTTTAAAGAGACTGAAAGCTAGCCAGACAAAAACAAACGTGCAACTTTTGTTCCATGCAGGAGGGAAATCTACTCCACTTATTTCTGTCTTGGAAAAGTGAGAACAATCAACACCTTTCTCTAAGGTGTTTTCACTCCATTCATGTCAAACTGTATCTAACAGTGCTCAAAACAAACACTAGGACATTGCAAGCCTCTTCCTAAGAGGTGTATGTTTGATTACTCTGTTTATGCATGCAGCACTTCCATTTCCTGCATTAGGATCTAACAGCTCAAGGAAGGAAGAATCGTTTCAAGAGAAACACCCAAACACCACATAACTCAAACTCGTGCTTTTTAGAAAAAAGCCTGCCCATTGTTTGCCATACAGCACCCTTTGGCACAGGTTGGTTGCTTGCACTGTCATTAAAAGAGCCAAGAGGACAAGGGGAAGGGAAGAGCTACACCGCTGTGCTGCTAGGATCACAGCTAAGGTTTACTTTTGTGCTTGCCAGCTATAAAACTGAGTTTGAACTTATCAAGTATCGATTTACTTTGCACAATTAGAACAGTTTGCTTTGTGCCTACCAAGCTGCAATTCACACTGCTCCCTCCCCAAGGAATCCATAAAATCTCCTATTTGCACCTACCTCTCTTCACAGAAAAGTCACTGAGGAGTGAATTCAGCTGACTACAGAAGGCTTTGGGGCCAAATGAAAGCCATGGAGTGACCAAGTGCCATCCTCTTCAGTAACCTGCGCAAATAGGTATCCCGGGGACTTACAGCCACTTACCTGTGCTATATTCTTTTTTTCGTTCCAATTTTGGCTTTCTCAACTGCCTACATTAAGAAAGAAGACAGGGCAGAGAAGGGAGAAAAGACTTGTTGTATTAGACCCATCAAGGATGGGAAATTTCACCATGTTTACAAGCCAGTGCTCCATGGTATACAAAGAGAAGCCTGTAGGCCTCACGCAGGATCCACATCCCAAGTCTGTTGCGTGCCATATACACGTGGTTCTGTATGTACCCACATTTCCTAGCTTGCTCATGTTGAATTCTCAAAATTATGAGCAATAGCACCCAAGTGGAAAAGATACATGTCCTGGTTTCAGTTAGGACAGCGTTAGTTCTCCTCCTAGTAGCGGGTAGGTTGCTATGTTTTGGCTTAGAATGTGTGAAAGGATGTTTAGAAGATTGCTGATACCACCCCGATGTTTCAATTGCTGCAGAGCAGTACTTACAACAAGCCAAGGACCTTTCGGTGTCTCACTGTCCTACTGGCGATCAGAATTGGCGCACAGCAACAGCTGCGAGGGGACAGACTCAGGATGGCCGACCCCAACTGGCCAAAGAATTCTATGCCTTATGGCAACACGCTGCACCATGGATAGGGCGGGGCAGCCGGGCTGCTAGGGGTTACGCTGGGCACTGGTCAGCGGGTAGTGAGCAACTGCATTGTACATCACTTGTTTTGTACACATTACTAGTAGCAGTACTATCATCATCACCATCATTATTATTATTTTCCTGTCTTAATAAACTGCCTTTATCTCAACTCGCGGGCTTCACTGTCCCGTTTCTCTCCCCCATCCCAGAGAGGGAGGTGGGAGGGTTGCAGAAGGGCTGTGTGGTGTTTAGCTGCCGGCCGGGTTAAACCACAACAACACCTCAAAGGGGTTGGGGAAAAAAACAGGTTTTTTTAGAAAAGCAGAAGACTTTCACTGAGAAGAGGGATGCTAGTTTTAAGGTACTGGTACGCCATCAGCATGCTCATAGGCCTCTGCTGATTTTAGCCGGAGGTTTATCAGGCCACAACTCACTGCACATGCTTTCTCTCTTGCTTTTCAATCTACAAATCGAACAGAGATTGAACATATAGAAATACAGTACCTTGAAAAGCATCTTCTCTTGACATTTCCCCTCAGTATCGCCATACTTTCTTCAAAGCTGGAGACTGAACACCGCAGGATGCTTTTGCTCACTGATCTTAAACGGTGTCCGTTGAAACATTCAATACTGGGAGAAGAATAATCCTAGGGAAAGAAGGAAACAAGAATATATTTATGTGAACCACGTAGATTCAGATAAAGAAATTCTGCCTCACGCAAGTTTAATTGACCCTCCTGACTTGGTAGTGGGGCAACTAATGGCAGGCAGACACTGAAACGCTGCTGTGCTCAAGAAAAACCGGGAGAGAAAAAAAAAAAGAAAAAAAAAAAAAAGCTTTCAAAACTAAAGCTTCCCTTTCCCCACCGTTTTCTTGTGGATAACTTAAGCTTAATATCCTTGGAAAAAAGATATTGCAGCAAAACCTTTCACATAAACTTAGTGTTTCGTGAAAAACAACAACAACAACAAAAAACTTTATATTCAAATGAATTTAAATTAAAAAAAATAAACTAATTAATTTAAATTAAAAAAAAAAAATAATTCAATTGACTGTTCAGAGGAACAGTCAAGCTTGACATTATACATCCTAGAATTAAAATCTAGTTTGAGTTTTTCTCCCATCTCCAGACCTTGCTAAAGATGCTTATTAGGAGCTCTGTCAAAAAAAGTGTAAGGCTTGTTATATCAAAGCTTCGAACCCTTCTTACTGCCCTTGACCTTCTTCACATTGCTGCTCCTACAAGGGTGAGCACTATCATTTTTAGTACGGGAGGGAAGCTGTGATATCCTTGAGTGGGGGGTCGTTCTGTTTACAAAATGAAGTTCCAGTAAGAGTACATCAAATGAACCAACTTTCTTTGAACTTTAATTCATCGCTATATTGAATGAATGACCTCTGGATTTCTCTCTCCCATTTGGAAGTCAATTTGAAAACAAACTACCTCTGCCATAAAGAGCCAGGCATCAGAGACACCTGTTGCGCCTCAAGAACAGAGAAGGTATGAACGACAAGAGCAGCTGAATAAAATGCAACTTGCCATTAGAAATGGGTGTACTGGCATCTACAGGTGCCGCTGGCATCTCCTCATCTGGTTTCTCGTCTTCAGTAGCAGGGTTCTGCTGTGGTGACTTGGAGTTGTCGCATGGAGCACACGCTGCAGAGGTGCGACCTTGCAAGAAAGAATAGATACCAAAGATCTTCGTCGTGCATTTTCAGTTACAAATGCAGAGACAAGTCTTCAAATCCTTAGCGTTAAAGCACGTACCTCTTTTCTCACGAGATTCTTTAATTTGTTCACAAAGTTGTCCAAACTCTGTATCCGTTTCGTTCCTCACCATTGAATATGCAATGCCTTCCAAAACATAGGCGCTGTGACGATCTGAAATTTTACAGACTTTAACTGACTGTTGTCTACCAACCAATGAAACTGTTTTGATCACAGAAAAAAATTGCTTTCTTCATAGGTTGGTTTCGAAAGGTTCTCTCAGTGAATATTTTCAGCATAACAACATCGAAGTTAATTAAAACAAAAGCACTAGTTCCTTGGGAACACTTATATCACAATTCCATGCCCAAGTAGCAAAATGATAAAATATTTACAGTCTGGACGTCCAAAATCATCTAATCCATCCGAAGTCTATTGTCCGCACACAGCATTTATCCATCTATATGTTTGACAGATTTTTTAAACTAGGGCTAAAAAGCACATCCTCACCTGTAGATCTTTGATCCAGGTAGTACTCGAAGGCATTGTTACAGATTAGATCGATGTCCTTCAGCTAGTCTCCTGCAGCGAGGTACTGGCGCGAGTCAATTTGAGTCAGAACTGTTGAAAGATCCATCGGCTCTTTAATCCTTGTGGCATAGTCAGGTACCTGCAGATCAAATACAAGCATTCAGAGGTTTTCTTAACCTTGCACACTGTCTACCAAAATTATTCTGAAGACTTTAAATAAACGACTTCCTAAAAACCCTGAACATTTGCGATGCATCAGAAGATGCTGAAATTAACCAGTTTGCTTCTCAAAAATGGAAGGGCTCTTTCATTTTTCATTAGAGCGGCCACGAGAGGACAACAAGAAGTAGGGAGGTCAGAAGCACGTGCATGGTAGAGAAGAAACACTGAGGGTGGGAGATTCATTTCACTTTGCTTCAGAAAATCACAACAGTGAAAGCTGAGCAAGCCATCCGGCATTCTCTTTGTTGTCGACATTGAGGAAAAGGTGCATGAATTGCACCTGTGAAGTACCTATTGCAGGCATCTACTTTAGAATGAGATAACTGGGCCCTGAGGTGCTCATTTCTTCCCTCAGACCAGAAGAGGAGCCTAATGACCAGTTCAGATGAGGACATATGTATCTGTCTAGATTTTTCACAGCTCAAGAACCTAG
Organism: Aythya marila; assembly: GCF_965140915.1. NCBI lineage: Eukaryota > Metazoa > Chordata > Aves > Anseriformes > Anatidae > Aythya > Aythya marila. Next base: position 411,496 of record NW_028137167.1, on the reverse strand, counting down.
GAGAAAAGGGGAAGAAAAGCCAGTGGAGGCCCACATGAAGACGACTTTGCTGATCCCCAGGTATATTCAAGTTACACCTGTCTTTGAAATATACGCCCCTAGTTTAGGCTTATCTCATAAATTAAGGAGAAAAAGGCATCTAAGCAGCCAATTGGAGGAAAAAGAAAACACACTGCACTTATGGTTGATTCCTATTGAGGAGTTCCAGATGAAACAGAGAACAGGATCTCAAAACTTAGTTTTACAAACTGCTGCTCCTATTCCTGTTCCCACAGGAACTGACAGTCCAATAAAGGGCTTTAGACTTCATTCAAGTAGTCCTGTAAATACTGTTTGTCATTATAAGGAAAGATCTCTGTGCTTTTCAGTGCTGTGACATGCCTACATATCAAAGCCTTTTCACGAGCAAACTGTGTTGGCATTTGGACTGGCTTTTTAGAATGAAACCAGGGCTTTCAGCAAATAATCCCATAAGAGACATTTGAGAGTCAGCAGAAGTAAAAGCACTGCCTCTGCTTCTTGCAAAATCCTAACAGTGCAGCCCTAAAAACAAAGTTGAACCTTCCCCAAAACGCTGAGAAGTACAAACACTGAGAAGTTACAGACACACACGGATCAGCACTACTTTACCTTCTGTGGGTCAACGGGCTTTGCAAATTCCCTGAAACGTCTGTCAGTGGCAAGTCTGTGAGTAACGTCCCTCAAGAAAATTCTAAGGTCACGCAAGGTATCCTCCTCTTCCTCCTCCAGCATCCCTACTTTTGTGGGGATCACTCTTGTGGCTTCTGAGGCTCAGCTGGTGGTGCTACAGGCACGACTTCCAATGTCCAATCAACTTCAATTCATCAGGAAAAATTGGCCAATTTACAGTACTCAAATACAAGCATATGACAAATTACTGACAGAAAATGACCACCAAAGCAAAGCCCAAAGAGCTAGTAACTTTGATAGGAAAGTTTTAGATGTACTTCTCATATCCTCCTCACCTCTTTTCTTTACAGGAGGCTTAGCCACTTCATTTAGAATTAGGTCCTCAGAAAAAGGCTGCTCTCTCTGCCCTACCAGGCAACTCAATATTGCACACTTCTCCAAATTCCGTATTAAATCATTTTTGCATCTAAAGCAGAAGGAGGAGAGACATTTCAGATTTAAGGCCACAAAAAACTCATCTTCTATTCCAAAAAGACGAGTACCTTTTCAAATTAATAATAACCTGAAGAACACAAACTGAAAAAAGTTATCTTCCTGGCCTTAAAAGGCTACATTTTCACAGGTTGGCACGGCAAATTCAAATATCACCTTTAAGAATCACCTGTAGAATTAAAGCTCGCTGAAGGGATTGTACGCTACACTGGTAAAGTAATGGCTTTCACCACATCCAACAGCGCCTCCTTTGTATTTACTTGCCTTGCTGCAGCCTTTACTTAGAACCTTTATGGCTATCGAGGGAAGAGACAGGCTTCAGCAGACAAGTGAGGGCTTTTTGCTGAGTTTTTATTTCTCTACCAAAAGGTGTCTGAAGTAGCTAGTACCTCTACGTCTTCCTCCATTTTCAAGTTCTAGTATTAAAAGGTAGGTGAGGAATTTCACTACTTATTTTAGAAGGAATTTACAGCCTGTACAAAAACTTCTGTGGGAACTCAAGCACTTTCAAAGCAGTTGATAATAAACACGTCTAGGTAAGACCCGTTCTCTTCCCCCAGTGACTGAGACCAAATCATCAGAATGACAACAGCGTGGTCCTGTTTTGGGCACCTTCCCTTAATGTAAACTCTCAGAAGTCAATGAAGTTCTGCACCTACTTTTACTACAGTTTATTTAGGATTACAACTAGAATTCGATTCCAAAGTTACTTTAGCAGAAATTGGAACTCAGCTTTCCAGCTTGGAAAGCTTTGGCCTATATGAAGAAAGAAACTGATTTACTTATTTTTTTTTAATCAAAGTGTTTCAATTCTCTACTAAATTGCATTATTAGCAGTTTACCCAACGTAGCATGGAATGGCAGACTGTCAGAAGAAATCTCTTCAGTAAAAACATCCTCTTGTCATTTCAAGCACTTCATATTCTTGACTAAACCACTTTGTAGCCATCAGAATTATTGTATTAATTTATTATTTGCATGTGTGAGAAGGGGGTGAAAGTCACTTGCTTGACTCAGAAAAAACCTTAAGCAGATGCTTTCACAGTATTCTTTTTCTCTAAGCAAATTTTAAGTGATTTGTTAGGGTGCCTGAGTAATAACAGCATGCATTTAAGAAAGCACAGCATTTTGATGCTGAAAGCATTCATAAATTACAAGACACTGAAGAAATAGTAAGGAAAGTATTGACAAATACCTCTTCTGGGAGATCTGAGTGACGTACATCAGACGGAGCAAGCAGCAAAACCTGCAAAAATGCTGGAATGTTAAGTAGTAGAGTTAGAAAAGTAAGTTTCAAGGCAGGTCCAGCGTTGTCCCACCATAAATGGATATCTGGGACATAAATTGTGCTTGGTGCTGTCTTCTGAGCATTTCGGATCAGCTAGTGAAAAGGAAAGCTTGCGTAAGAAAACTAAAACACGTACAAGAACCTCTTAATACATAGCTACATAGCCATCTGACTGCCCCATGAAATGAAACTGCGTGAACAGAGTGGCAAGCATCCTTTCACATAAGGAATTTCTCTGTGCACCCTTTCAGATTGTCAGTATTCGGAGAACTCTAGTCAGAAGATGGGAAGGATATATTCAGGCAGTGGCTAGACACCGTAGCTATATGGCCACAGCCACAATCATCGCATAACAAAGAAAGGAAATGTCCCTCTTAAGGGACACATCAGTATTCAGTCGTGTAACATGTCTGTCCTTACTTGTATGGCTCTCAAACGTTTCCACTAAAGGTAAAAATATTTTAAGGTAGTGATGCCAAACAAGAAAATGGATTTCCTGCCTAAAAGTAAAAACACCAAATCTGGTCATTTTTTCTAGTTAAAACCACATCACCGTGCAAATGAAGTGTTTTCTGAATGTTAATGCTTTTAGTGCACATACTGCAACAGCACAAGTTGTGTATGTCCGTGCGAAAACAAAATAAACAGAAGCCCCAAACCTTGGTTGCCTTACTAATATAATTTAGAAGAAGCCTACAAAAAGTAGCCGACATGCAGTCTGATACAGAGCCATCTACTGGGAGCACACAGTCTTAGGAGGCAATGAGAACTACTTTCTGGATCCCAGTGACATGAGCAGCATTTCTTTCCACAAAGAGATGTTCGTTAGCAACACCGCCCAGCTTCCTGAGCTGCTAGCAACAGCCTCACTGTAAAATTGGGTATGGAAAATGTGGACATGTACAACATCCAGATTGTTCGTGGTGCTGTCTAAAAGAAAAGGGGATTTTCAGACAGAAGCAAACATCCCAGCACATTAAAACAAGGCCACCTCCATTACCAATGAATTTTGCTCACCTTACTTGCAACTCGATTGATCCTTTACATACAGTCAGTGAATCCGATGAGAAGAAAAAGAAAAAAAGGTACCTGTCCGCAGATTTCTTCTGGCGGTGCAACGTTTGTAAGCAGAACAGAAAGGTCCAGGGTGTGAATGGGAAACTTCTCCAAAACGTGCAACACCACGGGTGCCACGTAAGAAACCTGGCCGTACCCTTCTTTTCCTACTATTAGCAGACGGGGCTGGCATGATGTTGGTTCGCAGAAAGCACTCCTAGAACAAGAGTTAAGAAAACAAGCTTATAAATGAGGTGCTGAATAGACACACAGATGTTCCAAGTAATTTTCCTATAGACTTTCTTTTCCCTCCCCAAATAATCCAAATGGCAGCGGTACATTAAATACATGAAAGATTTCCAGTTAAGTTATTCACTCATTCCAATTGTTTCACCTTCTTCCCTTGTGTTTCCTATTCTTTACTAAACCAAGACTGCAAATTAATATCCCTGCAATCTTGCTTTACTTTATTATAAATTTATTATTTATTATATATTTATTATTTACTTTATTATAAATTTATTTTTATTTAAAAATAAATTGGTGAGGAGCATTTGTTTCCCCACTACAATCAGGCTGTACCTCTGCTGGCTTAAATCAAAGATGCTAGAGACTTAGCCTTGCTCTAAAGCACAGAAAATCTTCTGGACAGCACAGCAATAGAAACGGAGAAAAATAACTGATCCAGCTGTGACAACATGATCTAACTTTCCAACTGTGGGCTTGCATGACTTCCACACTAAAATATCACAAGATTAACACAACTTGGTGGCTTAACAAATAAAGACACCATTCAATTTTTTCTCAAGGTGTTTTAACAAGCCATTTCTCAGTTTTCTTTCTGCTACATAATTCACTACTGGTTTAACAATCCTGGAAAACAGAAGGGCAAAAGGTGGCAACACAAACCCATAAAGTTGGGATATTTTTAGCTAAAAGGACAGACTGCACATTTATGTGGTCTTGAGTCTTTCAAAGAATGCCATGGATTAAGTCAACGTGTTCTGGTAGTCTACTAATCACTTTGGCTTACGAAGAGAAGCCTGGGCTTTTCAATTTGGTCATTCAGAGCAACTTCGTTACAACTTTAGTCCCTCCACCCTTTCTTCTTGTGAATACCAAGCACCCCTTCAACACACAAACTTGATGTTGCCCCTTCGTCTACCACCCCTCGCACTTTTAACAGCTGGAAATGTTTACAAAAACTCAGCAGACCTGAGAATTTAAACGTAACAGGGATCTATCTTTCTTTACCTGCTGAAACAGAGGCGTTTTTTCTCTGGTCCGTCAGGCATTCCATCTTTTAATTCATCTCCAGAAACCAAGCATGCATCGTCATCACTGTCAAACATATCATCTTGTAAAATAGGATTGAAATGCTCTGAAAGGCAAAAGAGGTTTGTTAACTTTCCTGAATAGCCTTTGTCTCTTTCTCTTCCATTAATACAGCTTCTAAATCAGTGCCAAAACCCTTTCTTCATTTGAGAGCACACACTGAAAGCTATTTCCTAGAGTTCAGCCCACCACAGATCTAAGGAGATGGCACAAGGCCCTACAAAGCTCTACTAAGTCCCACTGATGTGTACGTGTAAGGTACGCTACTCTTGGTGATTTTTTTCTCCCCCTTAGAATAAAGGAGATTACAAACACTTTCTGCAGTTGCTTAATAGCTAAAAAAGAAACAAACAAGACCATTTCTTTCTGGAGGAGGTTCCCACAATGAAAGCACAGGGATAAAGGATGTGATGGCCACAGAATTCCATTCATCTAGTAAGTATCAATGCTAATTGATCTCACGTGTATAGTACGATCCACAAACGTTTAAATTAGGAGACTGGTTAAAAAGGACGATAGCTAAAACAATATTTAGCTTAGACCAGTTATACTTGTATCCTGGTTCTGACATTCTTCAGAAAGGAATTAGAAACATTGACCTAGAAATGCTTCCCCTCCAAAGATCTGAGTTTTGATTTTTTAAAGAAAAATAGGTGCCTTATACTTCAAACCTCAAGTCAACCTCTACAAATGCTAATTATCTTAGCTGCCATCAGAAGCAGCATGCTTCAGTAGAGAACGCATCGTCCTTTACTGTGTATTGAGTCATTCAGAGCTTCCATTTGGCATTTCAGTTTTGAATCCACAATAAAACCTATGTGTTATATTCCAGACTTGCCCAAAAAAAAGACACGCACATGCAAATAATAAAATTCTACCACCATTATGTCTGAAAGGTTTAAGTTGATTGCACAAACCACAAGTTTTTGCTTTAGCAGAATTATAAAGAAGTGGATGCTGTGGTTATACCTTGCTGTCGGTCCTCCTTTAGTGCAAGCTGTGCATGCGGGAAGATCTTCTGCACAACTTGTAAAATATTCTCTACTGATCTTTGAAAAAGTGGCTTGAAAATGGGTGAGAGTGCTTGTACGGGCGAAGTCTCGATCCTGTTTGAAGCTGGAACAACCTTCTTCATAGCCATGAAAAAGTCCTTTGCTTTTATTTTAATAGAATTAACGTCTAGTAGCAACTTCTCCCTACTTGCATAAATCTGAGGATAGCATCGGCGTAGAGAGCACAGCGCAGCTTCAGTACAGAGGGATTTGATATCTGCACCACAGTATCCTAACAAACAAAAATCAAACGTTACATCAGTCAAGGCCCAGGTTTACAACATGCAACATTTAAAGAATTTGTAAGGCCAAAACCAAACAGCTTAACAGGGAATTCAAAGTGCTACCGCTCTGCAGGGAAGTTTCATGTTGCTCACTGCCTGATATCCTGCGCTTATGCAGCTGAAGCAGACTCCTCATCAAAAACTATACTCTTGAGGAAGATGCCCCAGAACCATTTAACGGTCTTAGACAACAAAAGGAACGACAACAAAGAGTAAATAGATGAAAGCATCTCACTCAGATTGCTATGAAGGCGTGCCAGCTGCCTCGTTGACTACTTGTGCAGCAAGGCACAAGAGCATGGGTACTGCCTGGTACAAGCTAAGGTTCTTTACAACTTGGTCACAAGCAAGAATCCGTTTCTGTTTCAGTCTTACCAATGCATTTCTCAGCTAGTTCATCAAGCAACATGTCCGGTGGCTGAGGGGTCCAGTCACGAGTATGAATCTTGACAATTTCTTTTCTAGCCTGGAAGCAAAATCATTGCATTTTAGCTTGTCCCAAGTTTTCCTTAAAAATACCAACAAGAAACAAACAAACCAAAAGGCAAACAAGTAAACAAAAAACAAAACAGTCCTCCCTCAAAACCCCTCATCTATTAATACGCTTTTCTTACTTGCTCAACTTTCAAGTATTTTACAGTTATTTAATATACACTCTGCATTGTCAACCAGGAAATTGAATAGTTCTTATTTGTTATACTGAACTTTTTCTAGGAACCTACAGTGAAAGAAAAGGCATTTATAGCTTCAATAACAAGTTTCCAAACTACGAGACCTAAGGACCCAGAGGAAAATACTGTAATGAAAAATTTATCCAGAAACATTTCTTTGCTGTCCAAAAAACTTCTCTAAAACTTAGCAAGCTTTCATTGGGACAGTCTCATTACTTCATCACATTTGATTTTCAGTCAGTAAATTCACAGAAAGCACTTCTGGCACAATGCTTCCAATTGCTACAATTACTATAAAGAAGAAAAGAATTATGACTCAAACTACTACCACTGATCCGGGGCACAATCAAATGCAAACACATCCCCTATTCATTCATAAGCGAAGGATTGAGACCAAAAACACAACTTCATGATGAAAACACCCAAGTGGACTAAATAATTAAGCAAACAGGTACAACTTGGGGAATGAAAGGTTTGATTATAGAACTAACTACTTGGTGGTATCATCCTGACCATATATATCCAGTACCAGATTTGCCCTCCATGGAACAATGCAGTGTCTCCACATATCACTCGTTTGTTCAAGTTGTCAATTATTTTTTTCCTATAAAGTTGGACTTTGCCATGGTAGCACTAACGTTGAATTTAAGTTCTCACCTCTTTATTTGGCAAGTTGAAGAAGAACTCTCTGCCAAAGCGTCCTGGTCTTTGTAAAGCAGGATCTACAGAATCCAGTCTGTTGGTAGCTCCGATTACCACGATCTCCCCTCTGTTATCTATGCCATCCATAAGCATCTGAAGAGTTGAAACAATGGAAATAATAGAAAAATATAAGTTTTACTTACTGGTTCAGTACATTTTGTTACATTCCACATGACTTTCTTGATGCCGGAATAACCTTCTTCCTAGTGGTCATTCAAAACTGGGAAAAAAATAGTCTACCAAGTCGGGGTTTTTTTTGATTTGATAATAAATCTGCAGACTGTTAAGTCATCAAGCACTTCAAGACTGTTTGAAATAATCTCTACGTTAATATAAAAGGAGTACCGCACACTTCTGCTCAGGAAGAAAATCACGGAAAATGTCAACTTTGATTTTAGATGTTGAATTTGTTGCAGTGAGATCTTCCTCATCGCATGATTCTATTTGGATTTAAACCATATTATGTATGGAGAGACCAAGATTAGGACAAGAACAGCACAGAGTTCAGCATGAAGCCAATCAGGAGCTCAAGTTTGTATTCTTTGTATTCAACTTTACCCTTCTCTTGCTCGAAGGATCTGCTTTTTGAGTCTCCTTCTCTTCACTAGGAGCATGTTCCCTCTTGCTTCGGTAATGCTTTTTCTCAGTGGTTTTAGTCTCGTCCTTTGTATCTTGGCATCTCTCTGTAACAGCTGAGGAGGAAAGGTTTTTAGAGCTACATTCAGTGTCAGACTTGAGAGAGGAAGTTTGCCGCAATTTCTCACCAGGCTCACAAGACTCTTTGCCGTACAAAACGGTTTCTTTTGAAATGAGGCCACGTTCTTTTGATCTTCTTGGTTTCTCCTTGTCTCCACCGTCATCACATTGGTACTATGCGAGGTATTCATCGTTCCCAGGAGATTTCGGAGCGTCCGCGACACTGCACAAAATAAAATCACATTTCTCACTTCTGCTGAAGGATGTGAATATTAAGAGTAAAACCTTCCAACGTCAAACAAACAAACAAAAACCTCCGGACTACAGGAACCCTCGCAAAGATATGCCATTTAGAAACCTCTCCTGTGATTAGGACACCTTCTTCAGCTCCCAGAGAAAGTGCTTTTGCCCCTCTTGCTTCTGAAGCCATTGCACTAAAAAAGCAAACGCATCTGTCTCCCTCCACATGCTGCTCTGAATAAGAGCCAGAATATTCAAAGCCACTCTATTTGTTCTCCCCACATAGCCGAAAAAACACCAGTTGAAAGAGTTTTCTACCTCTCTCCACGAATTTACATTCACATATCCTATGACTGCAAAAATAGAAGGCGGGGCTCAGGAGGAACAGCCAGTGCTGGAAATGAAAAAAAGCAGCCTGTTTCTTCAGAGTCTTAAGCCTATGCTACTAGGAACAAAACAAAACAAAACAAAACAAGAGGAGAGGAGAACAACAGCGGGAAATTTACCTATTCTCCAGGTGTTCAATTGCAAAGCCTCCTCTGGAGGATCAACAGTTGTGAATTCAGTGTGCTTAGGAGAAATCAGATCTACATCTGAACCACAACTATTTCAGTAGTATCACGAACTTCTGTTACTCTGAAGAAGCAGTCAGCACCGTTTCTATGTTAGGAAAGAGCTGAACAGAGTCTGTTATTCACATCAAGTAGTCAGGCAGGTTTCTTTAGGAAGGCAGGGTTTCACTAGAACATGACTAGCCTGTAAGCCTCATGGCATCACCTTCCATCTTGACTGCTGAACCTCCTTGCTCCCTACTATCTTCTTTGCCAAGATACAGCTGTCCACATTTACTTTTCCTACTTGGCTGGACTGAATTTAAGAAGATCTTGCATCTAAGAAAGGGAACAAAAGCTGCTGCCCAGCAGCGTCTGGCTCAGGGAGGAGTGAGAAAGCTCTGTGCAGCCCCCAAGGTCCGTGCAGCAGGAGGCAGGAGGTGCTCCAGGCTCCCAGCAGCAGTTCCCCTGCGGCCTGTGCAGGGAGAGGCCCCTGGTGGAGCAGGCTGTCCCCCTGCAGCCCATGGGTCCCCCGTGGAGCAGATCTCCACGCTGCAGCCCCCCTGCGGGTGGAGGAGCCCCCGGTGGAGCAGGTGGCTGTGGCCTGGAGGAGGCCGCGGCCTGTGGAGAGCCCCCTCAGGAGCAGGCCCCGGGCTGGACTGGAACAGGCTGTGCTGAGCCTGCTTTGCCCGTGACGCTCCTTGTGGAGTGATCTCCCTGTCCTTCTGGCAGCCCTTGAGCCCTTGCCAGCCTCTTTTCTCCCCTTGGCGTTGGAGGAGGGGCAGGGAGAGAGCGCTTGTGCTGGAGCTCAGCTGCCCAGCTGAGGAAAACCACCACGGCTCTGTCTTGCCGCTGCTGCAGCACGCTGGTAGCAGCCAGCACCGTCTGTTCTTCGAGCCTCAGCAAGCCCACAGCATCTTCCCAGAAGGGATCCCTTTCCTTCACGCCTCCAGAGGCTGAGGGCTTGTGCCCCGTTTGCAAGCGCTTTCTCAGTGCCCCCTTCCCCAGAGAAGGATCCCAGCTGCTTGGCTTCCCTGCCCTCTGCTGCCAGGCTCCCGCAGCTGCTATCCCAGCAGCGCAGCAGCCAGCTGACAATGTGCTCACCTGGAGGACAGCTGCAATCTTGTCCCATGGCTCGCAGCTCGCCCAGGGATGGGGATCACCTGCTTCCTGCTGCTTTTCTCTCTGCTCTCCTTTCCAACAGCTTCCTGTGCCCTGGGATGGCCCTACCTTGGGGTAGGCTGCCTCGCCTTCCTCTTGCTCCTTCCCCTTCTTGGGAGGACTTTCTGCCCTTCCGAAACGAGATGACTTCTGCATGCATTCCTTCCCCTTGTGTGTATTGGCGCCTGAGACAGCAATGGGGTCGTCCCCGGAGCCAGCTCTCAGGGCCTGTGCCAGGCTTGGAGGGGCTGCAGGGAACATGCCAGGGGCTGGAGGGGCTGCAGGGAACATGCCAGGGGCTGGAGGGGCTGGATGTGAAGTACTATCAGTAAAGAATTTCTTTCTAAAATATATTAGAAATCTAACTTTTCAGTGTAAAGCTATTAGTCCATGTCCTGTCACTCCAGGCCCTGATAAAGACCCCCTCCCCAGCTTTCCTATAGGTTGCCTTTAAGTACAGGAAGGCTCTCAGCCTGGCACACAGTAAAAGTGATGGCAGATCCTTCACTATATTATTTGAATTTCACGTAAATAGAACAGACTATCAACTTACTTAGGAGAAGTAATACAATTTCAGAACTATTCAAAACCAAAGGCATTCCAAACTAAGTTTAAGTTCAGAGGAAATCCAAAGAAAAAACTAATTTTGAAACTAATAATCAGAGACAATAATCTTCTTCAAATGATAGATTTTCCTCCTGTACTGGGTAATATTGGTCTGTCTTTAATGCTCATCCAGACATGGCTTTGACACCGAGTATCTTGCTTTGCCTCTGCATTAAGTCTTCTTCTCATGTGAGGTAAATGTCCTGCTCTTATGGGATGGGCTTAGGAGACATACGCGCTGTGTCTCATGATGCTTGGATATCATCTTAATTCTGGGTGAAGATGAAAGGTCTCACTGCTTCCTGAACAGGGAAGTGGATGTCTGCAGTTAAGAACCCTCTGTCTAATCTAGAAACATGAAGGAAGAAGTTTGCTGGATTGCAAGTGACAGTGAAGAAAGCCACAGGTGACATATCTGACTGATTAAAATGTTATTTAGCTCAGGGCATGGCTAATGATGTGGAGCTGGAATAGTTTGACGACTGTAATTACACTCACTATCACTGTTACTTGTTTATAGGATGGTAATGCCTAAAGGTCCCACTGGAGCCTGAAACAAGGTTGTGCTGGGTGCTGCACGTGCATATCTCAGTAGCGCTTTGATAGCTAGTGATACAAACAGACAAAACAGAGATTGAAAGGAGAAACGGGGGGACAGAGATAAGAAGATCTTCCTGCAGGTCATTTAGGGTATGAGCCAGGACTTCAGTGCATCCAGCTCTCTAGTGCTCTGCTGGCCCAGTGAGATGAATGGAAAACATTGCAGCCTTGGAAAAATAGTGCTTCTTCTAATTCTTTGGCCAGTTTTGATGATTTAGGACTGCTTTATTTATTTATTTATATATTTTATTTTTTCTTTTCCCCATTTGTGCTGGAGAAGGTGAACTTTTTAAATACCTATTCTGAATTCAAATATCATTTTCATTGTTATGTTTCTGTTTTGTTGGCACTATTCGTAATGACTTCTACCCTTCAGTGGAAGCAAAAGCTTATCATACCATAAAAGTGGAAAGGTCACAGAAAACTTCAGAGCTTTTGAAGAAAGCTGAGGAAAATCCATTCCCTGTTCTAGGCAGAGAGAGTGGCTGATTTCCAGACAGGTAAATGGGCAGGATAAGGCCACTTCATGTCCGCTGATGGCCAGTTGTATGGACCGCGAAGATAATGGACTAGCAGCACAAGAGACAGTGCCAATAATCTAATCCAATACAATCTATTTCAAGTGGTAGAGACCTGATACTCTACGACAATGTGAGGAAGACCAAACTGTCAGGCAAACTTTGAGATGATCATGTTCAGGATCTAAAACTCTTAAGACAAGTGTCAACACAGGAAGGGTGAAATAAAGGACTGAATGCCATACAAGTACTGATAAATCTCAGGAAGTCTGGAAACCAGGGCAAATGGATGGAATAAGATGGTGCTTTGTGTTAGCAAGAAGCAGAGGTTAGGGAAATGTTATGGGTCAGCAATAGAGTGGTTTTGTGCAAATCGCTGCTAAAGAAAGACAGCCTTGCTAGCCTGCTCTTTGCTCTTAGCTCCAGTCTACAGTTATCAGACACATAAACAATAATGGGAATTACGGGAGACTTCAACTTCCCAGCAAAAGACTGAAAGATGATTACCACTTATTCTCATACAGATATACTATGTGATGGATTTCTTCACAAAAGTGAAAAAATATAAGACCATTTTAGACTTGGCTCCTGTACGGGTTTAAATGTAGTAAGATTTGAATAAAGTCTGATCATGAGCTGACTTTTCTCATTTTACATTTCAAGACAGACAACACCAGGCTTAGAACGAAGGTTTTGAGGCTTAGAAATGCAAACTTTGAAATCTAAGGAAATGAATCATTGAGTCTGACTAAGCATCTCTGGGACTGGAGTGCAGAGAAGGCAGAGTTAAAATTCAAAATTCAGATGGGAAAAAAGCAATGAGAAAAGGTACATTTCAGAGGTTAAAAACTGCAAAAATAAAGTACGAATGACCCAAAACCTCCTTCACGTAGGAAATTAAACAATAATAGTAAATGATACTTAAGCCACAGAAACCAGGGGGAACAAAGAGAACAAATTAGGACAGTTGCATACTCGAGGCAAAAATAGATCAAAAGTTAATGATGTCTCAAATGCTGCAAATCTTATTTCCTGCATCTAACAGCAACAACAATGTGATATTAAGGGCAGTGACAGGATTCCCATTGCAAATGAGGGTAGGGCACTAGGCACAACATCATCTGAGGTGAAATAAAAATCTACAGTGATTCAAGTGAAAAATGACAAGCTGATATCCACCTAGCCTATTAACAGCATTGGCACACAGAACAACAACTCAAGTAGGAAAAATACATCACAACTGTGCAAATCAGGGATAGTCCCCAGAATGGGAGAGTAACAAATACACTTCTGTCCAGGAGAATGTAAAGAGTGATCCAGACAAGTGCAGGCCTGTTAGTTTGACATCAACGCTGGGCAAAGTTTTGTGGCAAGAAGAGATAAGACTAGGGAAGTAGCGGGTAATGTGGAATTTACAAGATAATTTATTAAAGCTAATTTGTTTCCAGAGAATTTAGTAGCTTGCCTTTGTAGGACCAGTGCTCCCCTACACAGGGGATGAACTACATCTATTTCACTTTCTGTGAGCTTCTGATACATTATCTATGGATTTGGGCTTTGGGGCTGCAAGTGAATCAAGGGAGTTTGCAATTGTTCACACTGTTCGAAGAGGGAATTACCGGCAAAGGAGAGGTTCCCTGTAGTGATTCTCAGAGACAGTTCTGAAACTGCAGCTGCTAAGGAGGCAAAGACTCATGGAGAAATGTAGGCTGGAAGGGAGCTCTGAAAACCCAACCTCCTATTCAGAGCAGAGATGACTTCAAATTTAGGTATGTTCAGTATGGACATGGTGGCCGAAGACTAAAAATTTCATATGAGCTTTGAGATTTCCAGGTGACATAAAGTTGGGAAGTCCTACCGAGCCTGAGAGAAGGATATCCCTTGTGATTGAAATGGTTCAGGTGAAGTGACATTTGATAATACAAAGTAGAGCCATGCTTAGAGATTCTCAACCAAGGGTGGTTTTTTTTGTTTTTCTTTTTTTTTTTTTTTTTGTCATGTTTGCTATATGGCAGTCAGGAGTTTAAAACAAACAATAAAACAACAAAACCCCATGTTCATGCACTGTTAACAGAAGAACTGAAAAAGTTAAGTGGTTATATGGTATGTATGGCTATTCTTTTTTTTTTTTTTTTTTTTTTTTCTCCAGTATAAATATACCTGACAGGGCAGCCCTGCCACACATTTAAGACATGAGGCAAAATTCTGCCACTTGTATTCACATTGAACTTAGGAGGAAGTGTTCAGAAGACAGAAGGAACAAGTTGCCTATTGTGTGGAAGGGAATTAAAGGACATCATTCTGCTCAGCCAGATGCCAGTTGAGAGAAAAATATGATGTCTCTGTGAAAATGCATTTCTTGAGTAAATATCAAGGAGAATTAGGAAATGTGTAAGTTGGGAGATACATCTGAAATGATGATTGCAGTTGGCTTATGAGGAACTTTGGACAGGAAATTGGTAGAAACTTCCCATTTTAAGAATAAAGTGCACCATAGATACGAAGTCAGCATTCACCTAAAGAGTAGAGGCCAACTCAAAGCCCCCACAACAAAGCAGTGGACAAACCAGAACACTAACATGTTGTGGTCTAGAGTCACACAGATATACATAAGTTTACTATACCTAAACATCTGAGGGGTTCCTTTGAGAGGCGGAGGGCTTGTGCCCCATTTCCATTTCCACTCTCAGTGTCCCCTGCCTCAGAGAAGGATCCCAGCTGCTTGGCTTCCCTGGCCTCTGATGCCAGGCTACCAGAGCAGGTATCCCAGCATCGCAGCAAACAGGTGACAATTTGAGTGCCACAGCAGTCCTCATTGCGAGCTGGACGCTCAGGGCACTTGCGGCCACCCACCTTTGTGAGCTCCAAGGCTGACAGTGACTCTCTGCTGAGCTGCCACGGCTCTCGGGTGTCCCGGTGACAGAGCTTTCGGCGCTAAGCTGACTGCCAGGAGAAAAGGCTGCCGTGAAATGGCTGCTCCACAATGCCAGGAGCAAGGTCTGCTGGGCTGGGAGTTCACAGGGGAGCTCAGCCTTGGGCCTGGCAACTGCGCCTGGAAGCCAGGGACGGCCTTGGTGTGCAGCTGGACACCGGGGCCTGAGAAAGCAAGGTCTCTTTCCAGACACTTGGCACCATCGTCACCCAGTGGCTGTCTCAGGGGGATGAGAGAAATGCACAGAATCTCTTGCTTTCCTGAAAAAGGGATGCATTTTGACCTCAAAGCGAGCTCCTTTCTCTCGGAAGCATCACGTCCTCCTGTCTTTCTTGTATTTGGCTATGACTTTAGGAATCCCTGCAACCCCTGCAGCTGTGTCCCCTGCCAGCTTCTTGTGTGCCCCAAGCATCCTCGCTTGCAGGGCAGTAGAAGATGCAGAAAAGGCCTTGCCTTAGTGGAAGCACTGCCCTGCAGGAGCTCCAACATCCCTCTCAGCAGCACGCTGTAGCCCCCAAATGCCCTCGAAACGGCACATTTCAGCTACTGGGAAGGAAATGAGCTCGCTCAAGGTGAGCTACCCGCTCAAGGCCCAGGTGTCTGTGAGGCAGTGTTGGCAAGGAGTCCTGTTGTGTGAGTCCGTTCTTTGTGGGTGCTCCGTCCCCACAAGGCTTGCTTTTCAAGGCCCAGGAGAGTCTTGTGGGCACTGGCCTGGGGTCCCAGGCTGAGCCAGCTGCTGGCTGGCAATCAGGGAGGCTCGCTCGGTGTCTTGGCTTGGGTTTGCGTGGCCAGGCTGTGGGAGCGGGGGGCTGCAGGGGTGTCCTCTGTGAGGAGAATGCAGCAGCTGCCCCATGGGAGCTCAGGGCCGCTGCCAGGAGGCTCCTTCCAGGAGGGACCCACCCGCTGCTGCCCAGAACGCAGAGCAAAAGGATGATGTTTGCGCCTCGGGGAGAGCCCATCTAAGAAAGGGAACAAAAGCTGCTGCCCAGCAGCGTCTGGCTCAGGGAGGAGTGAGAAAGCTCTGTGCAGCCCCCAAGGTCCGTGCAGCAGGAGGCAGGAGGTGCTCCAGGCTCCCAGCAGCAGTTCCCCTGCGGCCTGTGCAGGGAGAGGCCCCTGGTGGAGCAGGCTGTCCCCCTGCAGCCCATGGGTCCCCCGTGGAGCAGATCTCCACGCTGCAGCCCCCCTGCGGGTGGAGGAGCCCCCGGTGGAGCAGGTGGCTGTGGCCTGGAGGAGGCCGCGGCCTGTGGAGAGCCCCTGCAGGAGCAGGCCCCGGGCTGGACTGGAACAGGCTGTGCTGAGCCTGCTTTGCCCGTGACGCTCCTTGTGGAGTGATCTCCCTGTCCTTCTGGCAGCCCTTGAGCCCTTGCCAGCCTCTTTTCTCCCCTTGGTGTTGGAGGAGGGGCAGGGAGAGAGCGCTTGTGCTGGAGCTCAGCTGCCCAGCTGAGGAAAACCACCACGGCTCTGTCTTGCCGCTGCTGCAGCACGCTGGTAGCAGCCAGCACCGTCTGTTCTTCGAGCCTCAGCAAGCCCACAGCATCTTCCCAGAAGGGATCCCTTTCCTTCACGCCTGACAGGCGCCGCCTCCAGAGGCTGAGGGCTTGTGCCCCGTTTGCAAGCGCTTTCTCAGTGCCCCCTTCCCCAGAGAAGGATCCCAGCTGCTTGGCTTCCCTGCCCTCTGCTGCCAGGCTCCTGCAGCTGCTATCCCAGCAGCGCAGCAGCCAGCTGACAATGTGCTCGCCTGGAGGACAGCTGCAATCTTGTCCCATGGCTCGCAGCTCGCCCAGGGATGGGGATCACCTGCTTCCTGCTGCTTTTCTATCTAAACTCCTTTCCAACAGCCTCCTGTGCCCTGGGATGGCCCTACCTTGGGGTAGGCTGCCTCGCCTTCCTCTTGCTCCTTCCTCTTCTTGGGAGGACTTTCTGCCCTTCCGAAACAAGATGACTTCTGCATGCATTCCTTCCCCTTGTGTGTATTGGTGCCTGAGACAGCAACGGGGTTGTCCCCGGAGCCAGCTGTAGGGCCTGTGCCAGGCTTGGAGGGGCTGCAGGGAACATGCCAGGGGCTCGAGGGGCTGCAGGGTGTGTGACAAGGCTTTGAGGGGCCTCAGGTCCTGCCGCAGTGGTTGAAGTCGATGCAGGGAACATCAGAGTTGTTGGATGGGCTGCAGGTAAAATGCCAGGGCTTGCAGCAGCTGCAGGCTGCGTCACAGCTTTGCATCAGGTCAAGACGCATTTTCCTAGAACCATACATTTCCTCCTGAAGGGGCTGAAGAGCATGGAATGGTCTTCAAAATGCACAGAGCAGACCCCAGCAAATGTAGAGCTGCTGCTAGCAAGTAGGTAACTTTATTGTTCCTGTTGTTAATTTTGTTTCACAACAACAGATGCAAATATGTATCTTGAATGAGGGCAAAGGTGACCTTGGATCTGAAGCACACAGGCGTTCGCTAGTGTCCCCCCATCCGGAGTGAATCCAGAACGACTCGGAAGGAAAAATAAAATCCAAACCAGTGCGTTGTGATAAAGAGAGTTTAATAGGGTAGAAAAGGAATAAAAACCAACAAAATAATAAATAATGATACTTACAGTTTATAAGATATTAATATATAAAAATATTTAATACTATTAAATACTTATAATTTTATAATAATAAAACAATGCCATACTGTACAACACAGTCAATAAAGTGGATTTAATTAAATAAATAAGAAAACCAATAAATTAAATGAAAATTAAAAAATTTAAATTTAATACAAATAAAACCCATTTGTCCCATTCCAATGAATTGCTATCCCCATCATCACTTCCCATCCCACTGATCATTTGCTATCCCAAAGACCTCCCAGTTCTTATCCCCTTGGCATGCCAGTGCAAGAAGAAGTGCTCTGCAGGCAGAGGCCTTGCTGAGTGACCACCTAAGGAGAGGAATTTAATCCAGAAGGCAGGAAAGAAGAGCAATGACCCGAAAGAAGAAGCAAGTCTTGTCTCTCAGCCCTTTGGTGTCCCAAGCAGCAGTTGCCATGGCCAAGCTTTCCCAGCCCAGCTGCTGCCAGCATCTCCCCAGCTTGCCATTGCCACCTTCCTGGGTGAGGCGCGCGCGCATTTGCCATTGGCGCTGTTGCCATCCCTGAGAGTGGCAAGCCCATCCCCTAGCTCCAGCACGAGAGAGGGGAGAGGGCAAGCGAGAGGGGCAAGGGCTGAGGAGCGTGGCTGAAGCTGGAGCAGGTGCCTGCAGAGGTCTCTGTGCCTGCCTGGGTGCTGCGGGGGCCGTCGAGGAGAAGCCCGAGGTCGGTCACGGGTAGCTGGAGCCTGGCACTGTCGGCGGGGCGCTGGGCATGCTGCTGGGGCTGCTGGAGGTGGGCTGCGGCTGCACACAGGCCAGCTGGCACGCTGGCCCCAGCGCCTTGGCCCTGGCCCCCAGCGGCTGCAAAGTCTCGCTGGGGGTCTTTGTCCCCGGCTGCTGGCGCTGCAGCGTCCTGGCCCCGCTGGCCTGGGGACAGAGCCTGTCCTGGGGCCGCACGGCACGGGGCTCCCCACTCGGAGTCTCCGGCAGCAGCCGCGCTCTGCGGGGAGGTGGCGCCGCTGCTCCTTGCCCCCCTGCAGCCCCCGGGCTTCGCGCTCTCTTGCTGGGTGCCGTGGTGCTGTTGATCGCCAGCTGCTGCCCACTGCTGCCTGCTTCCCTGCTGCTGCCAGCCACCGTGCTGCTGCCACCCGTCTTCCCCTGGCACGGTCTCTTGCGGCCTTGGCCAGCCTGGCCCAGCAGCGTCTTCCTCTCCTTGCCGGGGGGGTTCTCTGTCGTCGGCCTCCTGTGCTGGCAGCTCTGCGCTGTCCCGGGGGTGCTGCTGGGCGCAGGGCGCTTGGCCCCCCGCTTGGTGCCGGTGGACGCAGGGGCAGGCGGGGGGCTCTTGAGGGGACCCAGGGGGCGTTTGGGCAGGGGTCTCCTATGGTCAGTGCGGCCCTTGGGGTTGGGGCGTTTCTTGGGGGAACTCGGGGGGGATTTGGGCTGGGGTCTCCTATGGTCAGTGCGGCCCTTGGGGTTGGGGCGTTTCTTGGGGGAACTCGGGGGGGATTTGGGCTGGGGTCTACTAAGGGCACTGCGGCCCTTGTGGTTTGGGCGTTTCTTGGGGGAACTCGGGGGGGATTTGGGCTGGGGTCTACTAAGGGCACTGGGGACCTTGGGGTTGGGGCGGGTCTTGAGGGAACGCTGGGGGGGTTGGGGCAGGGGTCTACTAAGGGCACTGAGGAGCTGGGTGTCAGGGAGGCTCCTGGGGGGACTCAGGGGTGGACTGGGTAGGGGGCTCCTAAGCGCACTGGGCAGGGGACTGGCTGCAGGGCTGAGCGGGGGGCTCACTGCTGGCACGACGGGGGACTGCAGCGACAGCCCACCCTCAAGCTCCTCGGGGCGCAGCCCAGGGGTTGAGGGGACCTCACCGAGGGCTCCTGTGGCTTCCAGTCCCTGCGTGCTCGGCTCCTCGATGTCCTCGCAGAGGTCGGGCAGCTGCGAGAGGAAGCGGCTGAGGGCAGGACTGCTGGGCAAATCGGGGAAGGCGTCCTGGGGCTCCACGGCATCGAGCCAGCTGAGCAGCTCCTCCATGCCGGGGATGGGGATGTCCAGGTCGGCCAGGAGCTCGTCCTGCATGTGCTGCAGCTGCTGGCTGTCCCCTGCCAGCTCTGGAAAGGCCTCGGCAAAGGCATCAGGGCCCAGCTCGGGCAGCTGCGGGGGCTCCTCAGGCACCTGCGGGGCTGTCGCCGCTGAGGACGAAGCAAGAAAATCCCCCAAGACGGGCGATGTCAGCTTTCCCATGGCCCCTGGGTGTGGGGCGCCCAGCGGCCGGCTGTGCCAGCCCCAAACTCACCGTCAGGCGTCGCCGTCTGGGTGCTGGCGGTCCTTGGAGCCTGGGCAGGCTTGGGGGCAGTGGGGCCGGGCAGCGGGGGCCCCTGGTCCTCGCTGAGCCCCACGGCGTGCAAGCAGGGCTCCGGCAGCTGCCCCCGGCTGCTGCTCAGGGTGCGGGGCGTGGGGAGCGCCTGCCCCCGCAGCGGAGGCCCCGGGACGAGGGGTGGTGGGGGGTTGCGCTGGGCGGGGGCCTGCAACAGGCAGGTGCCTGCGGGGTGCAGGAGCTCCCCATGGAGCACGGCCCTGGGCCCCAGCCCCAGCGCATGGTGGGGTACCAGTGTCCCCGTCACCATGGGCTGTCCCCACTGATGGACGGGGGCACAGGGAGGAGTGGTGTGGGGGAGCTGCCCCCCGGCGGGGAGCTGCACCAGCTGCAGGTTTTGCCCCACAGCGGGGAGCTGCACCAGCTGCAGGTTTTGCCCCACAGCGGGGAGCTGCACCAGCTGCAGCTGGTGCCCCACGGTGGGGAGCTGCCCCACAGCAGGGAGCTGCCCCCCGGCGGGGAGCTGCCCAAGCTGCAGGTGGTGCCCCTGGGCTGGGAGGTGCCCCCCAGGTGGCAGCTGCACCCCGGCGGGGAGCTGCAGCACCTGCCCCTGGACCCCCGGCACCACGTGCCAGACGGTGGCCTGGGGCAGCGCGGAGGGGAGGGTGGGTACCTGCGGGGGCTGCAAGGGCAGCGCCGTCGCTCCGGGGAGGGAGGGCAGCAGCCAGGCAGCCACCGTTGGCGGCACGGCTGGGACGACGAAGGGGGAGTTTTGCGTCTGCGCAAGCCGCGGAAGCCGTCTGGGGAAACCCTCTGTGGGAAAAAGGGCGCTGGGCTGAGCTCTGGGGCGCTGGGCTCGCCAGCAGGGCCGCAGCCCCGGGAGGAGCGGGAGCCGGCTGCTGGACCTGCCATGGTGGCTGGAGAGTGGGGCGGTTGCTTGGGGAACCCGGGCAACGGGGGTTCCGTCCCAACGGCTCACCAGCCCCTCGCCGACATCTTGGGGAGGACTGCAGGCTTTGGACCCAAGCAGGCTGCCCAGCGCAAGACTTGGCCATCCCCAGCAGGCTTGCCCTCCCACGCAGCACTTGCCATGCCCACCACGCTTCCACACCACCTCTTTCCCGTCCTGAGCATTTCCCATGCCAGGACCAGCTTTCATCCTCATGGTCATTTCCCATCCTGACAAGTTCACATGAGAACAGATTCCCAGACAAAAGATTTCCCATCAACACGAAGCGTTTCTTCATCCAAAGAGATCTTGTCCCAAAGAATTTCCCTCTCTT
Organism: Aythya marila; assembly: GCF_965140915.1. Lineage (NCBI taxonomy): Eukaryota > Metazoa > Chordata > Aves > Anseriformes > Anatidae > Aythya > Aythya marila. The sequence continues at coordinate 390,501 of NW_028137167.1, read as the reverse complement.
GGATGACTTTTCCAACTATTTCCTTCCTCAGCGAATGTTACCCACCCCTTTCAAGACTTCCCATCCCAATGTTTTCCCATCCCAGGAGCGATTGCTCATCCCAATGCTTTTGCTTCCCAGTGCTTTCAAAGCCCGGGAACATTTCCCACCTCTCTCGTTTCCTAGCCCAATGCCTTTCCACGCCAAGTAAACCTTCCCATCCCAGCAAGGATTTCTCAGGGCACTCATCCTTTCCCAACCCATTCCCATTTCCCAGTTTCACCATCCACCACACAGCTTGGCCAGCCCAAAGCTCTAGAGAGGGATTTGGACGATTCTCTTAGACGCAAGGTCACGGGGATTTGCTGTGCTGACGATTGCTCTTTATTACAGATCAACACAGATCCCCAGTCCCAAGGGCGCCAGGCAGAATCTGGAGAATATGTAGATACGAGGTTCTTCCATTTCTTACGGGGAAAGAAAGAGATCTGTGCATTTCTCTCTCTCTCCACCTTCGGAAAAACATAGGAAGGGGAGAGTACTAATGAACAGGAGCATGCTCAGCTCAGCCACCACGAAGGAGGCTGCCCACTCCTCAGCACCTCTAAGCAGCAGCACCTTCAAGTCTCCTCCTGCAGCAGCAGCACATCAGTGTCTCTTGTCCCACCAGCAGGACAGTGGCGTCTCCCATTGCACCATGCCGACCTCCACGCCTCGAGTGCCAGCACCAGTCCTCATTGCGAGCTGGACGCTCAGGGCACTTGTGGCCACCCACCTTTGTGAGCTCCAAGGCTGACAGTGACTCTCTGCTGAGCTGCCACAGCTCTCAGGCATCCCGGTGACAGAGCTTTCGGCGCTAAGCTGACTGCCAGGAGAAAAGGCTGCCGTGAAATGGCTGTTCCACAATGCCAGGAGCAAGGGCTGCTGGGCTGGGGGTTCGCAGGGGAGCTCGGCCTTAGGCCTGGCAACTGCGCCTGGAAGCCAGGGACGGCCTTGGTGTGCAGCTGAACACCTGGGCCTGAGAAAGCAAGGTCTCTTTCCAGACACTTGGCACCATCGTCACCCAGTGGCTGTCTCAGGGGGACGAGAGAAATGCACAGCATCTCTTCCTGCCCTGCAGTGCTGCTGTCCTACACCCTTGGGGGTCTGCGGGATAGAAAAAGGGATGGATTTTGACCCAAAACCCAGCTCCTTTCTCTCGGAAGCATCACGTCCTCCCGTCTTTCTTGTATTTGGCTATGACTTTAGGAATCCCTGCATTCCCTGCAGCTGTGTCCCCTGCCAGCTTCTTGTGTGCCCCACGCATCCTCGCTTGCAGGGCAGTAGAAGATGCAGAAAAGGCCTTGCCTTAGTGGAAGCACTGCCCTGCAGGAGCTCCAACATCCCTCTCAGCAGCACGCTGTAGCCCCCAAATGCCCCCAAAACGGCACATTTCAGCTACTGGGAAGGAAATGAGCTCGCTCAAGGTGAGCTACCCACTCAAGGCCCTGCTCTTTGGCCCAGGTATCTCTGAGGCAGTATTGGAAATGAGTTCTGTTGTGAACATAAGAACATAACATAAGAACATAAAATAACATAACATAGAAAAAATGTATAATAACATAATGTACCATAAGAACATAAAACAAGAACAACTATCATCATGTGGTCTGCTAAGATCTAGGAGAAAGCAGAAATCCAGCAATGCTGTGTTTCCTACTCCTCTAAACCAATTCAGTTGACAACTATGAATGCTTCCAGCTGGAAAAAATTGGAAGAATGAAGTGGAGGACTCCTTGCCATCACTGTGTTTCTGGAGCACACCTCTACCTCTCTGCCCAACAAGGGCTTCTTCTTGGGAGAGAATTGCAGAACATGAAAAAACATGACCTAAGCCAGAGGACCCATCTCCACAACAGCACGATAAATATAAAAGATATCTCTAGATGCAGATCCCAGAGCTCCAATTCACTATGTCCCACTATTGGAAGCTATTTTTTATGCTTTGTTTTTAAGGCCGCTGGCTGCCTCCTCCCTTATGCTCCCCCTTGTCCCTGTTGTCCTGTCTTTCTCCTGCATTGCTTCCTTTCCTTGGTGGACCTTGCTGAGCTCTTTGATGTTGTGTTGTTGTCGTGGGTTTACATGGCAAGGTTTTGGTAGCAGGGGGCCATAGGGGTGGTTTCTGTGAGAAAGATCTAGAAGCTACCCCATGTTTGGGAAGGGCCCCGTTGTTTTCCAGAGCTGAGCCAATAAGCGATATTGTTTTGCGCCTCTGTGAGAGCATATTTAAGACAGGGAAAAAAAAAGGCTGCACCACACAGCAGCTGGGAGAGTGAAGGGAGTGAGGAATGGCCTTGCAGGTGCCAAGGTCAGTGTAGAAGGAGGGGGAGAGGTGCTCCAGGTGCCGGAGCAGAAGTCCCCTGCGGCCTGTGGTGAGGACCATGGTGAAGCAGGATGTCCCCCTGCAGCCCATGGAGTACCACAGTGGAGCAGGGTCCCCCGCTGCAGCCCGTGGAGGAGACCACGGTGGAGCAGGTGGCCCTGCACCGACGGAGGCTGCCGCCTGTGGAAGACCCCTGCTGGAGCAGATTCCGGGCCGGACCTGTAGCCCGTGGAGAGGAGACCACACAGGAGCAGGTGATCTGGCAGGAGCTGCTGCCTGTAGGGGAGCCAGGTTGGAGCAGTTTTCTCCTGAGGGATGGACCCCGTGGTACGGACCCATATCTGGAGCAGTTCTGGAAGAGCTGCTGCCTGTGGGAAGCCCACACCGGATCAGTTCATCAAGGACTGCATCCCGCGGGTGGGACCCCACAGCACAGGGAATGAGAGTGACTGAGAAGGAGCGGCAGAGAAGAAGCGCTGTAGACTGACCATAACCCCCATTCCCCCGTTCCCCTGCGCCGCTCGGGGGGAGGAGGTGGAAGAGGGTGGATGGGGGGGAAGGTGCTTTTGGTTTCTTTCCTTTGTTTCTCACTTCTCTAGCTTGTTAGTTAATAGGCAATAAATCTTACTATCTCCTTATGCCGAGTCTGTTTTGCCCGTTACAATAATTACTGAGTGATTTTCTCATCCTTGTGTCAACCCTTGAGCCCTTTTCACATATTTTCTCCCCATTCCTCTTTGAGGAGGGGGAGTGAGAGAGCAGCTGTGATGGAGCTCGGCTGCCCACTCGAGCGGAACCATGACACTTAGTTACAAGAGGTGAGGAAAAGGCGGAGGTGCTCAATGCCTTCTTTGCCTCAGTCTTTAGCGGCAATACCGGTTGTTCTCTGGATACTCAGTACCCTGAGCTGGTGGAAGGGGATGGGGAGCAGGATGTGGCCCTCACTATCCATGAAGAACTGGTTGGTGACCTGCTACGGCACTTGGATGTGCACAAGTCAATGGGGCTGGATGGGATCCAGCCAAGGGTACTGAGAGAACTGGCAGAGGAGCTGGCCAAGCCACTATCCATCATTTATCAGCAGTCCTGGCGATCGGGGGAGGTCCCAGTTGACTGGCGGCTAGCAAACGTGACACCCATCTACAAGAAGGGCCGGAGGGCAGACCCGGGAAACTACAGGCCTGTCAGTTTGACCTCAGTGCCAGGGAAGCTCATGGAGCAGATCCTCCTGAGAGTCATCACGCAGCACTTGCAGGGTAAGCAGGCGATCAGGCCCAGTCAGCATGGGTTTATGAAAGGCAGATCCTGCTTGACGAACCTGATCTCCTTCTATGACAAAGTGACGCGCTGAGTGGATGAGGGAAAGGCTGTGGATGTGGTCTACCTTGACTTCAGCAAGGCTTTTGACACCGTCTCCCACAGCATTCTCCTCAAGAAACTGGCTGCTCTTGGCTTGGACTGGCGCACGCTTCGTTGGGTTAGAAACTGGCTGGATAGCCGGGCCCAAAGAGTCGTGGTGAATGGAGCCAAGTCCAGTTGGAAGCCAGTCACTAGTGGCGTCCCCCAGGGCTCGGTGCTGGGGCCGGTCCTCTTTAATATCTTCATCGATGATCTGGACGAGGGCATTGAGTGCACCCTCAGTAAGTTTGCAGATGACACCAAGCTATGTGCGTGTCGATCTGCTCGAGGGTAGGAAAGCTCTGCAGGAGGATCTGGATAGGCTGCACCGATGGGCTGAGGTCAACTGCATGAAGTTCAACAAGGCCAAGTGCCGGGTCCTCCACCTGGGGCGCAATAACCCCAAGCAGAGCTACAGGCTGGGAGAGGAATGGTTGGAGAGCTGCCAGGCAGAGAAGGACCTGGGAGTGATGGTGGATAGTCGGCTGAATATGAGCCAGCAGTGTGCTCAGGTGGCCAAGAAGGCCAACGGCATCCTGGCTTGTATCAGAAACAGTGTGACCAGCAGGGCTAGGGAGGTGATCGTCCCCCTGTACTCAGCTCTGGTGAGGCCGCACCTTGAGTACTGTGTTCAGTTTTGGGCCCCTCACTACAAGAAGGACATCGAGGTGCTTGAGCGGGTGTAGAGAAGGGCGACGAAGCTGGTGAGGGGCCTGGAGAACAAGTCCTACGAGGAGCGGCTGAGGGAACTGGGCTTGTTCAGCCTGGAGAAGAGGAGGCTCAGGGGCGACCTATCGCTCTTTACAGATACCTTAAAGAAGGCTGTAGTGAGGTGGGGGTTGGCCTGTTCTCCCACGTGCCTGTTGACAGGACAAGGGGGAATGGGCCAAAGTTGCGCCAGGGGAGTTTTAGGTTAGATGTTAGGAAGAACTTCTTTACTGAAAGGGTTGTTAGACACTGGAACAGGCTGCCCGGGGAAGTGGTGGAGTCACCATCCCTGGAAGTCTTCAAAAGACGTTTAGATGTAGAGCTTAGGGATATGGTTTAGTGGGGACTGCTAGCGTTAGGTCAGAGGTTGGACTCGATGATCTTGAGGTCTCTTCCAACCTAGAAATTCTGTGATTCTGTGATTCTGTGAAATTACTTGATTTTCACACAAGGTGGTGAACACTGTGCATATGAAGGTATGCGGACTAAAGGTTTTCTCTTTTTTCTTTAGAGTGCTCGCAGCAACGCAATTTGAGCCAACATTTGCAAGAACAGCCTTCCCGTGTTTCGATGAACCAGCTTTCAAAGCCAGATTTTCAGTTAAGATTAGGAGGGAACCAAAGCACCAATATGCCCCTTGTAGGTGGATACATTCAATGTTGTGCTGTTGCTTGATGACCTTTAAAAAAAGAAAGTAAAAGGAGAACAGAATATCTAGGAAGTTGCTGTTCATGGGAATATTGACCTAAAGATTGTGTCAGTTCTTTTCTGAGAGTAAATGATTGCTGGTAGTGTTGATACACAGTTATAAAGGAATGCAACAGATGTTGCATCCTATGGGTTCCTGTTCTCTGCAGTGGTTTGAGAACAATGTAATCTCGCTAACCTTTATTTTACTCATAAAATGCTTTCATTCTTTGTCTTAGATTTTAAGAATTAATGTTAAAATGTATCTGAATACAGACACAATATTATTCAGGACCTTATATATATATATTAAACAACAACAACAAAAAAGTTTATTTTGGCCTTCAAAAAATATCTGTGAAAGTGGAGTATGTGTAATACCTACAAATATGGTTTGCAGTTACAAATATGTAGGCGTACGTAGGGTGGGTCACATGTCATACATTTGGTCTTACTCTGTGCATAAGAGATTCTTGGAACTTGGTTAAAAACAAACTAACAAACAAAACAGTTCTTGCATTGAAAAGTGGATAAAATAATGAATGAATGGTGGGTGCCAGTATTAGTATTCCAATGTGGCTAAATATACTCCAAGTCTAAGTTAGTTACCTAAGGCGAATCAAAAGGGAAAACTCTAACAGGCGACTCATTTTGTCTTGAAATAGATATCTGAGAGAGCTGAGTCATTGTTTGGAGTAGTTTATTTCTTTCATGTGTAACAAGTGATGTTTAGATTTAGACAACTTCTGATCAACTCAAGTGTGATCTTAATTAGATCGATGTGCTGGCAGACACTGAGGAAAATTAAAGCTTTTGAATGAGTATCTTCATCTAGTTTTAGCAATGTTGAAGTAACACTTACGAGTGAAACTACCTGTATGTTTCTGTTTTCTTTGTGTGGGGACGGGCTGGCATAGGGTTGACTTCTTTCCAACTTGTCTTTAAAATTGTCTTAGTGAAACTGAAAAGAAACACATTGATTTTTGGTGCCAAAGTCCTTATAGGTACTACCGGATGATGAGCTGTGCTTGTCTTTTTTTTTAGATGAAGACTGTGAATGTAAATTCATGGCTTGTTGAAGACCATTTTGATACCAGTGTCAAGATGAGTACCTACCTCGTGGCCTTTATTGTTTCCGATTTCAAGTCCATCAGCAAAATATCCAGTCTTGGAGTTAATGTAACTATTCTGATTTTCTAAGAGCTTATTTTATAACAAAATCTATATGGAAACATATACTGTACTTTCAAGCTAAATTGTTGGATTTATACATTGTGAAGTTTTACATGAACAAGAGGACAGAAAAAAGTTGGCTTTGTAATTGGATTATTAGTTTGCATTAAGACTAATTTTACTAATTCCAAAAGTTTTTGGTAATATGCTTTCTTTTTATATACTTACATGCATTGGTAATGTTGTTTCATGTAAGACTGTTTGATTAAAAGGAAATTAAATATAGTTTTATTGGAGAATCAGGAATAAAACAGAACAGTGGTAGTTAAACAGCTCTGGCTTGGTAGGGGATGGAAGGTATAGATGTCCTTTTACAGGCATAGTGGTTCTGGAGGATAAAGTAAAATTCTCATTTCTAATTTTGAACATATCTGTGTCTGGATTTTTTAAAAGTATCTTTTGTATGAAAGCTGTTAGGTATGTGCTCTACTGTCACTTTTCATGACCACTCACGTACCTATGTTAAAGAACAAATTCTGTAAACTTTTGATGCTGGCATTTAAATACTGCCTGCTTGTTTACTGTAGATTTCTGTATACACGGTACCAGAGAAGATCCACCAAGCTGATTATGCACTGGATGCGGCAGTAAAACTTTTAGACTTTTATGAGGATTACTTCAGCATTTCATATCCCTTACCTAAACAAGGTAAGTGTTACCTAATTTAATGTATTCAAGAATAGCATTAAGAATAGAGAGTAAAATTGCATAAAATCAATAAGTTAGGTAAGACTGGGACAATTTTGGCTCACATGTTTTTAAACTGTCTGCTTCGTGTAACTTAAGAGTATGTTGAAAAGCTTCACTGAGAACGGAAAATCCTTCTATAGAGAACTTTTTAAAGGTATGTTTTTGCTGTTACATTTAGGAGAACCCTTAAAGAAGGTGTGATGTGGGAGCTGTTGTGAAGTGGGATGAGCAGGTGACTGGGTTCTTTACTGGGTAAAACAATCCTAGCAGTTTATTAATGCTTCCCTCTCCCCCTCCTCCTTCCTCCCCCCTCCACCAGATTTAGCAGCTATTCCTGATTTCCAGTCTGGTGCTATGGAAAACTGGGGATTGACCACATATTGGGAATCCGCATTGTTGTATGACCCTGATAAATCCTCAGCATCTTCTAGACTTTGGATTACTATGATAATAGCCCACGAACTGGCTCATCAGGTGAGATTTAGGAGCAACAATAAAGGATCAGAAGGGACCCACAAAGTGGTCACAGCTGTGTGGATGGAGAGATATTTGAGAATATAGACTGAAAAGAGCTGTTTCAGTTTGAGGGTGTTCATCCGTGAATCACGCGACTGTTCCCAATAAAGTCTCGTTGGGCTTCATAGACATGCAGGGCTGTAACCAAAATCTGTATAGTTCAGTAGCTGTAGTGCTCTGGGGACTTTGCACCATTGCTAACCCTTGAAATTAATTGCAAGCCATGAATATAAGTAAAAAAGTTAAGAATTGTTACAGGTTTATGTGTGGCTCTCCTATCAAACCTGGTTTATTTATAAAGTTTCATGGAATTGTAATGGAAACCCATGCTGTAGAGTATTACCATTAAAATAAGAAATGAAATAGAAAGAGGCCAGAACAAGCTGCATTACTACAAAAATGTGCCTTAAATGTCAGTGATATGCTATAAATTCAATTTCATATCAGTCAGTAGCAGCTTTTGTGAAAAACTGTGTATTTAAATTAAAATTGTTGTTGCTGTTGTTTCAGTGGTTTGGCAACCTAGTTACCATGGAGTGGTGGAATGACCTGTGGTTAAATGAAGGGTTTGCAAAATTCATGGAGTTTGTGTCGGTCAACATTACCCATCCAGAACTGAAAGTTGTAAGCAGCATTTACTGTATTTTTATTGTATATTTGCATTCTAAGTCCACTAATTTGTAAGGGTGAAGACCAAGCATGTTTGTGCTGTGAAATAGTTTTTACTTTCTCTTTGAAAGAACTGTCTGATCTTAACTCGAAGGGTAAGAATATTGATTTTATTGTATCTAATTATTTCAAAAACTGGTGATGGAAGTTAATGATTGCAATCAAAGTATATTCTCTTTTCAAAAGCTATTTAGACTTCCGAAAGTATAAAGGCATTGCTAGTTAGTCAAGGGAGGTGATTGCCCCACTCTACTCTGCGCTAGTGTGGCCTCACCTCGAGCACTGTGTGCAGTTCTGGGCACCGCAGTACAAAAAGGATGCAAAACTGTTGGAGAGTGTCCAGAGAAGGGCTACAAAGATGGTGAAGGGCCTAGACGGGAAGACGTATGAGGAGAGGCTGAGGGCACTGGGCCTGTTCAGCCTGGAGAAGAGGAGGCTGAGGGGGGACCTCATCGCGATCTACAGCTTCCTCACGAGGGGGAGTGGAGAGGCAGGCACCGACCTATTCTCTGTAATCACCAGTGATAGGACCTGCAGAAATGGTGTCAAGCTGTGGCAGGAAAGGTTCAGGCTCGACTACAGGAAGAGGTTCTTCACCGAGAGGGTAGTCGCACACCTGAACAGGCTTCCCAGGGAAGTAGTCACAGCACCAAGCCTGTCGGAGTTGAAGAAGCGATTGGACTGTGCTCTTAGTCATGTGGTCTGACTTTTTGGGTAGACCTGTGCAGTGCCAGGAGTTGGACTTGATGATCCTTATGGGTCCCTTCCAACTCGGGGTATTCTATGATTCTATGAAATTTTATTTTTTTTTTCCATCATGTACAGTCAGACTTAAATCCTAATGAAGACCCCCAAATCCTTCCGCTAGCTTTAGTACAGGTTCAATATATGAAACTTTGCAAGTATGCCTAGTTCAAAGTAGTGAAACGAACAGTGCACTGGGAAGATCTATGCAGAAACTTGCCATAAAACTGCAGTGGAAAAATAATGAAGGAATTCATCATTTGCTTTTTTTTTTTTTTTTTTTTTCCCTTTGGTTTGTTTTGTGGTTACTAACCATTCATTTTGTCATCAAACTGTTGGAACGTGTGCATGTCTTTTTGGAGTTATTTTTAAGTCTCACTAGCTGGAGTATTAACGTTGGTTTAGAAGGGTAGAGGCAGTTTGCCTCTCTATATTCATTCCCTTCCCTTCCCTTCCCTTCCCTTCCCTTCCCTTCCCTTCCCTTCCCTTCCCTTCCCTTCCCTTCCCTTCCCTTCCCTTCCCTTCCCTTCCCTTCCCTTCCCTTCCCTTCCCTTCCCTTCCCTTCCCTTCCCTTCCCTTCCCTTCCCTATAAAGCTCTGGAATGAAATCAAAGATATGTTTGGCTTTCCTTATGGGATTTCAACATCATGTAGAATGGACTGAAATATGAACTAATAGGAATTCAGTAGTCACTAAGCAAAATTTGGTAGTAATAATCATTTTTGTCTCCTATTAGGAAGATTATTTCTTATCAAACTGTTTTGATGCCATGGAAGTGGATGCATTAAATTCATCACATCCTGTGTCTACTCCTGTGGAAGATCCAGCTCAAATTTTAGAAATGTTTGATGATGTTTCTTATGTGAAGGTAAAATCTGTAACTGATTTCATTCTCAGTTGTACTGATTGTACTATACGTCTGCATTGTACTGATTTCAGTCAGTCCTTTATACAAAACATCCCTGAACCGTGGTGTTAATATACTTTTTAATGTTGTTTTTATCTTTATATTCTATCTAAATCCTAGTCCAAAACTCCTGAATGTAGTTCAAATTGTGGTTTCCTGTTCCATCTATAGAAAGAGGAGGTTTTTGCCCCTTCTTATCTATTGTGTATCAATTTAAACATTAAAACATTATTTTAGGTGCTTAAACCAACCAGCATTTTTAATTGGAGCCTGCTCTATATAGTAATTGAAAAAATAATAGCATATTTTACTCAATCCAAAATATATTTAAGGAAATAATGAAAGCCAAATTACTGTTTAAATATATATAAAACCCAAATATTTCTCATCAGACAGACATACAAAATTGAACTGCTGTTTAGGTTAGCCTGCTGAAAAATTTCTGAAAGAAGCATCTTGCTGTCTAGGGAGTGGTTTTGTAAACATTTTGTCACACTTTTTTTCAGGGATCCTGTATATTAAATATGTCGAAGGACTACCTGACTGATGATGTTTTTAAAGCTGGACTTGTGCAGTACCTGCAGAAGTACAGCTATCAGAACACAAAAAATGAAGATTTGTGGAACAGTATGACAAATGCAAGTATTTCTTATTCTCTTTTTTTTTTTTTTTTTACTTTTTTTTTTTCCCCCCCAAATTTCATAGCTTTTTGTGAATAGTGTGTTTTTGTAGTATATTAATGAGGACTGTGACCAATACTTATGGTAATGATATCAAAAACAGATGACCAAAACTTTCTTCTACAGATTTGTCCCACAGTAGGTACTGATAAAAGTGAACAACAAGGTGATGGCTTTTGCAGAAGGAACCAACAGTCATCTTCAAATGCAGTAAGCATCTAGTTTTTTACTCATCAGTATTTGAGAGTTTGGTATTTATCTGAGTCCTCTCATGTTACTATACTGTATTGTGGCATCAGTATGTGTACAGACAGAAATCCTACCTCTGTGCCTAGGGCTGATCGGAAAACAGCACTATTTAAAGAGATGTCATTAACTATGTAAAAGTGTCCCGAAAAAGAACAGCCAGAGTTGTCATTGATATCCCATCTAAACTTTGATATCAATAAATATTGATATTCCAATCTAAACTTAACTATGCTGAGCTTACAAATTTACAGCAGTTTTTATGAAGTTCTTAGCTACTAAATTCATTGTCTATGCACTCCATCTTCCTCCTCTTCTTATGTATCCAGGCTTGTCCATGATTTTTATTGCAACTTTTTCACCGGTAAGAAGATGTCGTCCAAGCTTTACCTTCGCAAACCCACCTAAAAGTGAAAACACGGACATTTAAAGCTCAGCGTGATAACATGCTTTCATCCTTTTAATCCCGCTTGCAGAGCAGAGTACGCAGCACGAATTGTGCGCAATGCCTTCATTAGAGGAAGAGGCGATTTGAGTGATGGGCTGCCAACTAGCTTCAGAATCCTGCTCCAAAATTCACGGGCTTGAAGTCACTCTGTGCTCAGACAGCTGCCAGAGCAGCCAGGCAGACAGCAGGCAGGTGTCTTTGCTCAGAGGTCACTCCTACCCGTCCCAATCGTTTCGCGCAACTCGTAGTACTTCAGAATCTCCTCATCGCTGCTGACAGACATCCTGAGGCCGGCGGGCGCCTGCCCTTCTGCCCGGCACCTGCAACGACAAAGCGCCACGCGTGGCTGCGCTGCCCTCACAGCACGCCCCGAGGCGCGGAGGGGCCGCTTGCAGCACCGGGACCCACCGGGACCCACCGGGACCCCCCCGCCGGGCCCGTCCCCCCACCGCCTCACCGCTCCGCCACAGCGCCCGGCGCGGCCGTTGCCGTTTGAACCGCCTGCCCCGCTCGCCCGCTGGCAGCACGGGGCCAAAGGCGGCCGCCACGCGGCGCCCAACGGGAGGGAGGGAGGGAAGGAGGCTCAGCGGGGCGGCCATGTTGGGAGGGTCGGCGCTGCTGCTCTGCACCCTGCGGGGTCTGGGGGAGGGTGGGGAAGGAGGAACATGGTGATGCGCAAGGCCAGGGGGCCTGAGGAGATGGATCTGTGGGTCCTGAGCGAGTGGGCAGGCATTGCCCATCACCAGGCTGGGCAACCAGATCCAGTGGGTGGCACCCCTGGCCATGGCAGGGGGAGTGGAACTAGGTGGTCTTTGAGGCCCCTTCCAACCTGAGCCACTCGACATTTCTATGACTGTAGGATTCCGTGATTCTACGAAGACCAAGACACTGTCTGTGGCAGGGTCACAACTCTTTATTTTGATGACAACCACATTTGCCCTGCTAAAGGCGCGGGGGCCTCTTGCAGGGCTGGGGAGAGTCCGGGTTGCTGTCGGCTCTCCTCTTCGGGGGGCGCCGCGGCCCCCCAGGTGAGCTGTCCCTGCCCTGGCCAGGAGGAGAGGGCCCGTGGCTGCAGCTCGGCACCGCAGCATGTTCTGCTTCCTCCTCTTCAGGCTCTGAGAAGAGCTCCTCCTGCTCCTCAGGGATGGGTGCAGTGGGTGGGTTGCCAGGACCCCCAGGCAGGGCGGCACTGGAGGTGCTGGGCAGCTCCTCGATGTCAGAATCCTCCGCGCTGCTGGAGGAGAGCAGGCTGGTGACAGGAGTGTCCCGGGGGGAGGCAGCAGGGCTGTGGGTGGCCTCCAGGCTATCTTCGGGCTCCCAGGTGTCTTGGGAGCCCTCGAGGTCCACCTCAGGGCCGTTGTACATGTAGAGCTGGCTAGCAGGACGTGGTTCCAGGAAGCCCAGCTCCTCGAGGAACTCCTCGCTGCACGTCTCCCCCATGATGGAGATGAGCTGCTGCACAAAGCTCACCGTGTGGCCCTGCAGCAACGGCTGCAGCTCCTGCACCAAGGCGTGCTCATCGAGCCCACAGCGGCACAGCCAAGCGACGACGTTGGCCTCCAGCATGTCCTGGTCCCACCAGGCAGCGTCGAACAGCTCCCTGGCTTGCTGGCGCACCCAGGAGCGCAGCGGACCGAGGACTTCTAGGTGTTCCCTGAAGAGGGCTGCCCATTCCTCGGGCGGGAGGCCTCTCACAGCAGGCTGGGGCATGGGCTCTGCAGCCCCCTGCTCGTCCTGGGGGCTGTCATCTTGCGCCTCTGCATCGGGGGCCACCTGCACCTCCAGGAAGTCGTCTTCCGCCCAGATGGAGTAGCGGATGGAGGTGATGTGCTGCCTGCAGAGGGGGCAGGTGCTGCTTCTCTTGGCCCAGCGCATGATGCACCCGAAGCAGAAGTGGTGCACACAGGGGAGGACGTAGCTGGGCTCCTTGGGGACCCCCTGGCACACAGGGCAAGTGATGTCCTGGGCCTCACTTGCCATGGTGTCGGCTCGCTGCAGCGGGCTGGGGAGAGCTGCAGATGGGGAGCTGCTTCCCCTCGCTGGCACCGCTGCGACAGCTGATGTGCGCTGCAAGAAGGAGAGAGGTCAGGGTCAGTGGCTGAGCCAGGGCAGGCAGCGGCAGTGCCCCGGCCCCTCAGCAGGACAAAACCCCAAGCCGAGCCCCGGGGCACGTGTCCCCGCACAGCTCACCTGCACTGCTGCGAGCACTCCCTCCACAGCCCCGGCTGCCTGAGCCAGGCAGGGCCGGGGAAACGGAGGCACTGGCTGCGGGGACGGGCACCAAGAGCAGTTGCCGACGGCCCCACAGCACAGCTCCAACAAATCTCACAAGAGATCCTTGCTCGGCACTCCAAGCCTCGCACACACGCTCAGCGGGAGTCCAGGCACGAGCCAGGCTGGGCCAGGCTCTGCCGGCGCCCCAATATAAGCAGCGAGGGCCGTGAGGTCACAGCCCATTGCTGGCTGACCTCACAGCCCATCGCTGGGTGACCTCAGAGCCCAGCGCTCTGGGTGACCCCCAATAACCAAAGCACGTGTCTGAAAGCACTTGCCAGACATTTGGTGAACCCCAGCAGCTTGGCTGCCATGACCACTTCACTGGGAGGCCTGTTTCAGTGGCCAAGCCCCGTGTTGGTGTACAATCTTCTCCTCACCTGCAGCCAGACCCTCCACTGTCCCATCTCCTTGCCATTCCCTCAAGTTTTGTCAGTGGCCCCAGAGAGCAGAGCTCAGCGCCGGCCCCTCTGCTGCCCTCGTGAGGAAGCTGCCGGCCGCCATGAGGCCTCTCCTCAGTCTCGTGCAGGCTGAACAAACACGCGGACCTCATGTGCTCCTCATCCATGTTACTCTCCCGATCCTTCACCACTTCGAAGCCCTCCTTTGGACACTCTCCAATAACCTGATGTCCTTCTGTTAGTGTGCTGCCCAAAAGTGCACCCAGGACAGGACTCGAGGCGATGCTGCACGAGCGCAGAGCAGAGCACAGCAATCCCTGCCCCCGCCCAGCTGGCGATGCCGTGCTGGAGGCACCCCAGGATGCTGTTGCCCCTCCTGGCTGCCAGGGCCTGTGCTTGAATCACGTTCAACTTGCCATCGACCAAAACCCCCAGATCCCTCTCTGCAGGGCTGCGCTCCAGCCTCTCGTCCCCCCGACTGTCCATACAGCCAGGGTTGCCCCTTGCCAGGCGTGGAATCCCTCACTCGCTCTTGCTAAACCTCATATGCTTGGGGATTGCCCAGCTCTCTGCTTTGTCAAGATCTCTCTGCAAAGCCTTCCTCCCCTCGATGGAGTCAGCCACTCCTTCCTGTTTAGCATCATGCCTAAACAGACTCCATATGCCCTCAAGTCCTACATGCGAGTCAGTCGGGACAACCCTGAAGAGAACAGGCCCTAAAATGGAGGCCTGCACAAGCCCCTATGACTGGCCGGCAGCCTGATGCCACCCCATTTACAGTAACGCTTGGAGCCCGACCCGTCAGCCCCTTGTTCACCCATTGCATTATGCATTACTCTAGCTGTGTGCTGCCCAATTTGTCCAGAAGGAGACAGTGAGAAACAGTCTTGAAGCTGTGCTGAAATCCAAACAGGTGCCATCAGCTGGCTTCCCTTGGGCAACCAGATGGTTGGCCACTTCATAAAAAGAAATCAATGGTGGTGGGCAAGTGATGGGGAGGGGACATCGATAGGGCAGCTGACCTAAACCAACCAAAAGGACATTCCAGAGCACCTGATGCCACACTCAGCAATAAACAGGGGGGCTCCCGTGGGGAAGGGGGCTGTTCCTCCTGAACAACCACTACATGTTTTGATGCCCTGCTTCCCAGGACATGGCTGAACATTGCTCGTTGATGGGAAGTAGAGAATATTTCTTTTTCCTTCTCTCTGTGCTTCCCCGCGGCCTTATTGTTTCTTTTGTTTCTTTTTCTCCCCATTCCCCTGCCCTTTAATTAAACCATTCTCATCTCCAGCCTCTTTGTGCTGTATTTTCTCCCCCAATTTAATAGCCACTCTTCTGGGTTCGCAATAAGTGAAATAATTTTAATTCCTACCTCGCTTTTTTAATTATTTTAAAACAGCATCAGCAAGGTCTGTGGGACACCAGAACACCCTTATATAACACCCAAATAATTGCCATCTCCCTTTGGTGATTTGTACCACCGTGCCTGCTGTTTGTCATCATCGCACCATGCCCTGCTGAGATAGCTTGGCTTTGTCTTGCTGCCCTCCTTGTAGTTACGAGAAGGCTGCCCTGAGGTTCCTCTGCAGTCTGACCAAACATCTTTGCCTCAGCCCCTCCTCACTGAGCAAGGGCCCCAACCCCTGAGCATTGTGAAATTGCCTACAATCCATTTCTAAGGATCTCCCTAATGGGTTTTTGAAGACAAGATTGAAATTCTTCCTCCGTGGAAAGGAACCCATGATGGAGCAAAACACAAGTTTTCATACAAGCGTGTTGGACGTGCTTATGGTTTATCTCATTTCTATGTCTCAGAGAATTGCTTGTTCGGCTAACAATTTGACCTCTTTGAAAGCGTTTGTCCTGACCGTCTCTCAATTGTTTGCCAATGCCTCCTGCTGGCCACTGGCTGCCGCTGTTTGTCTAGGTAAAGAACAGCTTGTTGCACATGCACCGTTAGTTTTAAGCGGCTCCGGCAAAGACGTGCACGCCTGATGTAGCTTTGCGTATTTAAGAAGAGGTAAAAGTGTAGCTTCCACTCAAGTGAAAAATCTCATCTGCAGACAGCCTTTCCTATGTGAGTTCAGAACCTCTCACCAAGGAGGGCCGAGACGCTAAAGTTGCTGAAGTTGTGTGACTTTCTCCGTTTACTCACGGCAACGTTTAGCCATGATGCTAACTAAAATACAAAACCTGAAATCTTGGATAATTAGGGACTCAGCCTGCTGCATATCACAACAGTGTCATGGTCAGATGTGTCTTGGTGAGACAACCTGAAAGCCTCATGCTTGAATGTAGTGCGTGTTCTTGCAGCAGGGACACCTTGACGAGGACTGCGTGACAGAGCTTTCCGTGTTTCACAACCAGAGCAGGGAGAGTATATCGGAATTAATATCAGAGGTAAGAAATACATGTTGTTAATTTGTTGTAATTAAGCATGCTGATACAGTAAGTAACCTTAGCGTATTGGCAGCCTCATGGTCCCTTATTCTCAGGCGTGAGTTTTGCTGTGCTTTTCCAACCTACGGAATCCCCACAGAATTTCAGATCTGTCAGTACAGCTCTGAAGCTCAAATTTGCCTTTTCTTTTTTCTCCTTTTCATTGTGTTTCCTAAACTTTATTGATATTTTCTACCATGCTGATATCCTTATGAATTTCTGAAAGGCAAAATAGGCTCAACCTAAAGATGTCTGGATGAACAACAGATTTCATGCACTGGCTGAACTCCGTGCTTTTTTCAGTGCATCGCTCAGCCAGGCTATAAAATAAGCGCGGGGGAATTACTTTTCATAAACTTTGAAAGAAGTGAATCAGTTCCTGTCCCATTGGAATATAAATGTCAAAAGCTGAGCTGACTACCTGTAGAGGAATTGTACCAATGCGTTAGTGGTGATATTCTAACCTGGTAGAAGAGACTTACAACATGAGGTGGACTCCGGCCTTAATGTGAATCTGAAAATTGTCCTTTGAAAAATATTTTTTTTTATTCTACTGTATAGAATGAAGACTTGGGATAAAATCTTTCACATAACTGTAGCAGAAACAGACTTTAAAGTATGTGTTCTACTTAAAATGGATAAATTTTGGAGTAAACGTTGTTTGTTTGTTTTTGTTGTTGTTGTTGTTTGTTTGTTTGAGGAAACAGCTTGTCCAATTAAGTTTTGGCATTTACACCGTCCTTTACTAGGGGACTTCTATTGCCTTATAACTTATTCAGGCTAATGGTATTATGCTGCAAACCTGGCAAGCATTTTTCTTGTAGTCCTCATAGCAGTTGTGATACTGAAAATCACACCAAATGTTGATTAAAAAAAATTTTCTTGTTGTACTCCCAGTCAACTTGCTAGCAGGCAGCCTGGGAAGAGGAAAGAACTCGACTCCGTGTACACACTATGCAGAAACAACTAAAACATTGGTCTGTTATCAGCACTACTTCCATTAAAAATCTAAACATAGCACCACATGAGCTACTATGGACAAAATTAAATCTATCACAACCAATCCAGCACATACAGGAACAATGGTGGTCTGTCAAACCTTCCTGGCCCTGAGTTGACCATGAGGGTAATGATTTAAAAAACTAGGTGATGAGGTGATTCCTGCACCTGTTTGAGCCTCTGGTGTGGGTATAATAAGGGATTTTCCCCAGAATTAGTGATGACAGTGAAAGATAGGCTCCAGTTAACTTTTCTAATCAATACAGAAGCATAAGTGTACATGGTTAATGACGAACAGTATAGTGGAACTGCTCCATTAAAAAGATAACCATTATCCATTGTGGGAATTAATGGAAAGGTAACAATGCACCCAAAGATAAGGCTGAATTGGAATTAGCTGATTGTCACGAGATACAATCCCTCTTGTTATTCGGGGAAAAAAATGAATATCCTTGGGGTGGAGGTTTTTCAGGGACAGTGATGGATAGTTTTGTTTGGGAATGAAAAATTGCTGTCCTGCAGAGATGTGACCTTGTTGGTCATTCCCCATTACAACTGAATTTGTTACAAATGACTGAACTGCTGCCCAGCAGCAAAGAAACAAATACCCTGCAGTAAGGGATTCCACCAGAGGCACGAAAGCCAGGCAATGAATTAACAAAATATTTGGTGGAGAGGGGAACTGTTAAAAAAGTCCATTCCCCTTTTAATTCTCCAGTATGGCCAGTTACAAGTATTAAGGACATGGTGGCTTACAGTAAACTATAGAAAGTTGAATGCAGCTACTAAACCATTGACTGCCACAGCACCCAGGCTGTCTGACATACCTAATCTGCTTAATACAGCAGGATTTAAACGATGGCTGTCATTGGTGTTCGAGATATCTTTTGGTCACATTACCACGGCAGGGACAAGACAAATTTGCTTTTACTTTGGAAGTAATAGAGCATTTTTTTGCTCATTTACCCCAGAGGTTTAAGCACAGACCTGCACCAACACATGCTGAATTGGCTAAGACATTAGAAGAAGTAAGGTTACCTGCTGGAATCACATTAATTCGATATGGAGATATTGAGTGGGGGCAGTGATGAGCAGCAAGTACAAGAAGGAATGGGCTTCCTCATAGACAGACATATGCCAGCAGTACTCATACCTGTTACCCACTCTCACAACTGTTTGCACTTGCTGGCAGTTGTACTGATTATTGTGCTAAGAAGCTACCCATGAATGGCCAGGGGTATATTCCGAACATAGAGTCCCTACTAATATCAACGAAATTCTCAAATTCACCTTTCCAACCAAATGGCACAAACATAACACTAGTACTACAGAAAGTACAAATGAGAATTTTGAGTACAATGAGACATGGACAGGCTGGAGAGCTGGGCAGGAAGAAACCAAATGAGGTTGTTCGAAATGGCTCAGTCTTCAAAATAGGATTAAATAAAAAAATAGGATTTATTAAAAGAATAGAGGTAAGCAAACAGCGCTGGGTGCACCGGGAGTCTCCACTCCACCAGGACGCACACCAGGTACATCAAGTAGCTGATTTTTATGCTCCTAGACTGATACATATTCATTACTACTTCTAAAAAAAATAGGTTATTATAATTAGCTTCTGGGGTCCAGTCCCTCCTACTGGACCATGCGCATCAGTCTCCGGTGGTCCCTCTGGGGGTCTCTAGGGGTCTTTCATGCTGAAGGCTCGTAGTCTTCCTCTCCAAGTTTTTTTCTTGTCCTTCCCCTTTGTACTCCTTGGCACCATGTCAAGTTTATACAGCATCCCCTGCTGGTCTTGTCTCCTAGCCGTCCTCCAGCTTCTTTTTTTTCTTCTTAATCTCTTGGCCACCTGGCCAGATATCAGAGGCCTGCATAGTATCCCATAACAGTCACTAGTTGTTATCAGTTGTTCTGAAACCCCCAGACATCAAAGACTTCATACAAACACAAATAGCTTTCTTATTGACACTTCACCAGTAATTAAAACATTCCTCACCAGCCATTCACAGGGACAGTCACATCTATAACAGTGTTAAGTTAATCTCGAATAAGACAAAAAAAAAGGCTGTAACTGTTAGAAATAGAAGTCTGGAATAACAAAGGCAAACAGGTTCATAAATTTGAGGAGTATTTTCTGAAGACTTGATAAATTGAGTAGAATGAGGGGGAGACTGGGACACACTTCATCTGTGGTTCAAGAATTAAATTGCCAGTGCAGGGCCCAGAGGCAGACAGGACTGTTCTTTATTGACATGAATTGTTAAAACATTCCTAACGAGGTTTAACAAGAGCAAGTGTAGAGTCCTGCACCTGGGAAGGAACAACCACATGTATCAGTAGAGGCTGGGGGATGACCTGCTGGAGAGGAGCTCTGAGGAGAAGGACCTGGGGGTCCTGGTGGACGACAGGTTGGCCATGAGCCAGCAGTGTGCCCTCATGGCCAAGAGGGCCCATGGGATCATGACGTGCATTAAAAGGAGAGTGGCCAGCAGGGCAGGGGAGGTGATCCTCCCCCTCTACTCTGCCCTGGTCAGGCCTCACCTGGAGTACTGTGTCCAGTTCTGGGCTTCCCGGTACAAAAAAGACAGGGATCTCCTGGAAAGAGTCCAGCAGAGGGCCACAAAGATGACACGGGGCCTGGAGCATCTTCCCTATGAGGAAAGGCTGAGAGACCTGGGTCTGGTCAGCCTGGAGAAGACTGAGAGGGGCTCTTACCAATGTTTACAAATATCTTAAGTGTGGGAAACAGTGGGATTTGTCCAACCTCTTTTCAGTGGTTAGCAGGGACAGGACAAGGGCCACAAGACAGAGCACAGGCAGTTTCGCATCAATACGTGAAAGAACTTCTTCATGGTGCGGGTGACGGAGCACTGGGACAGGCTGCCCAGGGAGGTTGTGAAGTCTCCTTCTCTGGAGATATTCAAGGCCCATCTGGATGCCTCCCTGGGCAGCCTGCTCTGAGGAACCTGCTTTGGCAGGGGTGTTGGACCCGATGATCTCTGGAGGTCCCTTCCAACCCCTTCAATTCTGTGATTCTGTGAGAAGAAAAAGATCAGGCTACCAGGCTAGCAGGTCTGTATCTGAGATCTCAAATTGTACCTTCATCCTGATGTTGGTGATGCTCCTGGGGAGAGGTTACCAGCACCACCACCGAGGACCTTCTTTTCCATTTTCAGTTCTTATTGCAGAGATATCTGAGCCTGTTGTCCTTTACTAGAGATCTGCTCTTTCTGCAGGGTGAGAAACTCTTTTGGTAGTTGTTCTGCTCTGGTCATCTGCCTTGGTCATCCTAGAGTTTCCAGCATTCCTTGGGTGGTTTTGTCCTTCAGCAGTGGTACACATGGACCCAGGAACTTATTTCTGTGCCACAGGAGTGGTTAGAAACGCTTGGAACAGACCAGAACACCGTGATGACAGAGCATATTTTCATTTGAACTCCTTTGAAAGGACTCCTTTAAGGCTGGCAGGAATCTCGTGGAGTTGTGGCAAGTCCTGTACCTGTGGAATAACAACCCCAGGCACCTGGACATGCTGTGGGCACCCTGGTGGAGAGCAGCCTGGCAGAAAATAACCTGAGGTTCCTGGTGGACACCACGTTGAACATAAGCCAGCAATGTGCTCATGCAGCAAGGAAGGCTGATGGCTGGCGAAGCCCTCTGTGAAGCTGGAGAGCTGGGTCCTTTTCTGGGCTTCCATGTACTAGACAGACGTGAGTGTAGCGGAGAGAGTCCAACCAAGATGATCTCTGCTATTTATCAAAAGAAAGGCTGAGAGTGCCCAGGCTGTTCAGCCTGGAGAAGCGGAAGATCAGGGAGATCTCATCAATGTCTATAAACACCTGAAGGGAGGGTGAAGAGAAGACAAGAGCCAGGCTCTTCTCAGTGGTGTCACAAGAGGCAGTGGGCACAAACTGGAGCATGGGAGGCTCCCCCTGATCACAAGGCAGCGCTTCTGTGCTGCATGGGAGACAGAACACAGGCACAGGCAGCCCAGAGAGGTGGTGGAGATCTCTTTGGAGATCACCAAAAGCCTCCTGGTCGTGGTGCCCAGCACCCTGCGCTGTGTGGCAGCTGCAGCAGGCGGCCTCCTGCGGTGCTTCCAGCCGCAGCCTGGCCAGAGGCGCGGCCGTACCGTGCTCTGGGCTTCCTCTGTTAAACCCTGCTGAGAGAGGGACTCAGTCCTGACAACAGGTGCTCAGCGAGCAGCTGCTGTGCTGCCCCATGCCTTCCTTAGGGCAGTGCTCACACCCTAAGCCCCTGCTTTGGGGCCGGGCTTCTCCACCCCCCCACGGCTTCCGTGAGCGTCGGCGGCGCGCTCCGCCCCGCATCCCGCCCGGCTTCGCTTCTTTCACTTTCGCTTCCCGACTGGGTCCTACTCCCTCTCGGTGTCCCCGTCCTCCCTCAGGCTCTCTCGGTGCCAGCCTCCTGCTTCGGTGCCGGCAGCGCGGAGAGGGGGCTGGGGTCCCGGGGCTGCTGTGAGGCGGCGGGCGCAGGGCAGCCTCGTTGCCTCCTCCCTGCACTAGGTGCAAAATGGCAGCGCCTCGCCCAGCCGCCCCCATGGTGTCCGTGGTGCTGGGCTTGGCCGTGGTGGCCTCTTCCATTGGCGGTGGCAGCAGCGCACCATTTCCCTGGGACAAGGTGAGGCTACCTGAGCACGTCGTCCCGCTGCACTACCAGCTCCTCGTCCACCCGAACCTCACCACGCAGACCGGCCACAACTACACCGTCACCATCCAGTACGCTGCCAACCTCTCCGACTCCTTCCATGGCTTCTACAAAAGCACCTACAGGACCCAGGCAGGAGAACTCCGGTAATCCTCTTCTTTTTCGTTAATAGATATGTCATCGTAGATACCACATGTAACTGTTTTTAGAGTTTGTTGTCGGCTGCTTTGTAATTTCTCTTTGAAATTATCCGTGGCTGAGGTTCCTTTCACACACAAAACCACACCAGACTGTATATATAATGGGATATCGCAGAGATTGCCATTCTTTCAGGTAGCTGTGGGGTTCTTGGCTGTAGCCTTAGCAGGCCTTAATCCACCAATACATCCAGCCGTCCTGCAGTGATGTGAGAGGAAGAGTCCGGGGACTTGCTGGGCTCTGACAAGTTGTCTCTTATTGCAGAATCCCTTATCAGGGGGGTTGGTCAAGAAGCTTTATGTATCCACTTCTGTTCCCCACCACAGATTGAGAAATGGTAATTCTTAGCATACCAAAGATTTTGAAAGTACTTAAATTATCTCATAAATGTGAAATTTATGCAGCAGTTCAGGTCACCGGATGCGGGGAGTGTCTGAGCCTGTTGCTGCCATTGGCGGGAGGCTGAGAAACTGTGTGCATGAGGTGCGAGCAGGTGGATGACATGGTCCGCATGGTGGCGGAGCTCAAGAAGGAGGTGGAGAGGTTGAGGGCCATCAGGGAGTGTGAGCGAGAGATAGACTTGTGGAGTAACACCCTGCAGGGCCTCAAGGAGAGGTACCGAGGTGAGACTCCTCAAATGGGGGTGGACCCCCTGCCCTGTAGCCGTTGGGCAGAGGGAGGGGATCTGGGAGTTGAGGAGGAATGGAAACAGGTCCCCGCTCGACATCGCAGGCGACGCCCTCCCCTTCCGGCCCCGCATTCCCAGGTGCCCTTACGCAACAGGTTTGAGGCCCTGGAGCTCGACAGACCAGTTGCTGAGGAAGAGGTAGCAAGTGCTCCCAGGAGGATGCCTAGGGTGAGGAGGTCGACTCCACGCCTCAGGACTGCCTCCACCAAGAAAGACAGAAGGGTTATAGTTGTTGGAGACTTGATTCTTAGGGGAACAGAGGGCCCTATTTGTCGGCCTGACCCTACTCGTAGGGAAGTCTGCTGCCTCCCTGGGACCAGGGTCAGGGACGTTGCCAGGAAGCTTCCCAACCTGGTACGCCCCTCTGACTATTACCCTCTTTTGATAGTCCAAGCGGGCAGTAACAACATTGAAGACAGAAGCCTGAAGGCTATCAAAAGAGACTTTAGGGGGCTGGGTCGGTTAGTGGATGGAGCGGGAGTGCAGGTGGTGTTTTCATCCATCCCTGAGGTGGCAGGGAGGGGTACAGAGAGGACACGGAAAGCCCACCTGTTAAACACGTGGCTCCGGGGCTGGTGCCAACGCAGAAATCTTGCGTTTTTCGATCATGGGGCACTTTACTCAGCACCTGGCCTGATGGCCGCAGACGGGTCCCTATCTTTTAGGGGAAAAAGGATCCTGGGCCAGGAGCTGGCAGGGCTCATTGAGAGGGCTTTAAACTAGGTAGGAAGGGGGATGGGGCTGAAGCTAAGATTGTTGGGGCTGTGCCAGGGGGAACAATGGCAAGGCCGGAGGATAAGGCAATGGCCCAGCTGAAGTGCATCTACACCAATGCACGCAGCATGGGTAACAAACAGGAGGAGCTGGAAGCCATCGTGCAGCAGGCAGGCTACGACTTGGTTGCCATCACGGAGACGTGGTGGGACCAGTCTCATGACTGGAGTACTGCAATGCCTGGCTATAAACTCTTTAGAAGGGGACAGGCAGCACAGAAGGGGTGGTGGTGTGGCTCTCTATATTAGAGAGTCTTTCGAGGTTGTGGAACTCGAGGCTGGGAATGACAAGGTCGAGTCCCTTTGGGTTAGGATTGGCAGGGACAACAAGGCTAGTGTCCTGGTTGGGGTCTGCTATAGACCGCCAAACCAGGATGAGGAGACTGATGAGGAGTTCTACAGGCAGCTGACAGAAGTTGCAAAATCTTCAGCGCTTGTACTCGTGGGGGACTTCAACTTCCTTGACATATCCTGGAAGCACAACACAGCCCTGAGAAAGCAGTCTAGGAGATTTCTGGAGAGTGTGGAAGATAGCTTCCTGACGCAGCTGGTTAGTGAACCTACCAGGGGTGGTGCCCCGCTAGACCTTCTCTTCACAAACAGAGAAGGACTGGTGGAGGATGTGATTGTCGGGAGCTGTCTTGGGCAGAGTGACCACGAAATGGTGGAGTTCACTATTCTAGGCGAGGCCAGGAAGGGGACCAGTAAAACCGCTGTATTGGACTTTTGGAGGGCTGACTTTGAGCTGCTCAGGACACTAGTTGGTGGAGTCCCTTGGGAGGCGGTTCTGAAGGGCAGAGGGGTCCAGGAAGGCTGGGTGCTCTTCAAGAGGGAAATCTTAATGGCGCAAAACGGTCTGTCCCCACGTGCCCAAAGACGAGATGGCGGGGAAGAAGACCAGCCTGGCTCAACAGAGAATTGTGGCTTGATCTTAGGAGAAAAAAGAGGGTTTATAATCTTTGGAAAAGTGGGCAGACCACTAGGGAGGACTTTAAGGATGTAGTGAGGCTGTGCAGGGACAAAATTAGGAAGGCCAAAGCTCATCTGGAGCTCAATCTGGCTACTGCCGTTAAAGATAACAAAAAACGTTTCTATAAATACATCAACACAAAAAGGAGGACTAAGGAGAATCTCCATCCTTTACTGGATGCGGGGGGAAACCTAGTTACAAGAGATGAGGAAAAGGCGGAGGTGCTCAATGCCTTCTTTGCCTCAGTCTTTAGCGGCAATACCGGTTGTTCTCTGGATACTCAGTACCCTGAGCTGGTGGAAGGGGATGGGGAGCAGGATGTGGCCCTCACTATCCATGAAGAACTGGTTGGTGACCTGCTACGGCACTTGGATGTGCACAAGTCGATGGGGCCGGATGGGATCCAGCCAAGGGTACTGAGAGAACTGGCAGAGGAGCTGGCCAAGCCACTATCCATCATTTATCAGCAGTCCTGGCGATCGGGGGAGGTCCCAGTTGACTGGCGGCTAGCAAACGTGACACCCATCTACAAGAAGGGCCGGAGGGCAGACCCGGGAAACTACAGGCCTGTCAGTTTGACCTCAGTGCCAGGGAAGCTCATGGAGCAGATCCTCCTGAGAGTCATCACGCAGCACTTGCAGGGCAAGCAGGCGATCAGGCCCAGTCAGCATGGGTTTATGAAAGGCAGATCCTGCTTGATGAACCTGATCTCCTTCTATGACAAAGTGACGCGCTGGGTGGATGAGGGAAAGGCTGTGGATGTGGTCTACCTTGACTTCAGCAAGGCTTTTGACACCGTCTCCCACAGCATTCTCCTCAAGAAACTGACTGCTCTTGGCTTGGACTGGCGCACGCTTCGTTGGGTTAGAAACTGGCTGGATAGCCGGGCCCAAAGAGTCGTGGTGAATGGAGTCAAGTCCAGTTGGAGGCCAGTCACTAGTGGCGTTCCCCAGAGCTCGGTGCTGGGGCCGGTCCTCTTTAATATCCTCATCGATGATCTGGACGAGGGCATCGAGTGCACCCTCAGTAAGTTTGCAGATGACACCAAGTTAGGTGCGTGTGTCGATCTGCTTGAGGGTAGGAAAGCTCTGCAGGAGGATCTGGATAGGCTGCACCGATGGGCTGAGGTCAACTGCATGAAGTTCAACAAGGCCAAGTGCCGGGTCCTCCACCTGGGGCGCAATAACCCCAAGCAGAGCTACAGGCTGGGAGAGGAATGGTTGGAGAGCTGCCAGGCAGAGAAGGACCTGGGAGTGATGGTGGATAGTCGGCTGAATATGAGCCAGCAGTGTGCTCAGGTGGCCAAGAAGGCCAACGGCATCCTGGCTTGTATCAGGAACAGTGTGACCAGCAGGGCTAGGGAGGTGATCGTCCCCCTGTACTCAGCTCTGGTGAGGCCGCACCTTGAGTACTGTGTTCAGTTTTGGGCCCCTCACTACAAGAAGGACATCGAGGTGCTTGAGCGGGTGCAGAGAAGGGCGACGAAGCTGGTGAGGGGCCTGGAGAACAAGTCCTACGAGGAGCGGCTGAGGGAACTGGGCTTGTTCAGCCTGGAGAAGAGGAGGCTCAGGGGCGACCTTATTGCTCTCTATAGGTACCTCAAGGGAGGCTGTAGTGAGGTGGGGGTTGGTCTGTTCTCCCACGTGCCTGTTGACAGGACGAGGGGGAATGGGCTTAAGTTGAGCCAGGGGAGTTTTAGGTTAGATGTTAGGAAGAACTTCTTTACTGAAAGGGTTGTTAGGCATTGGAACAGGCTGCCCAGGGAAGTGGTGGAGTCACCATCCCTGGAAGTCTTCAAAAGACGTTTAGATGTAGAGCTTAGGGATATGGTTTAGTGGGGACTGCTAGCGTTAGGTCAGAGGTTGGACTCGATGATCTTGAGGTCTCTTCCAACCTAGAAATTCTGTGATTCTGTACCAAGAGGGAGATTCAGAAAAATTAGATATGGAACCCTTGGTAGTAGAAATAGTGGATCCACAACAGCCAATAAGGATTAGGTAATATCCTATCCCATTGGAGGGGAAAAGAGGACTCAAACCAGTGTGAGGAATGTTTGAACAATTCTTGTCAATAGAGAGCTTGAAGGAAAATGTATTCGTAAGTTTTTTCCTTGAAGTCTCTGATATCCGGGGGTTTCAGAACAACTGCTAACTATTATGACCTTTGCATGGGACACTATGCAAGCCCCTGATATCTGGCCAGGAGATGAAGGAGAAGGGAAAAGCTGAAGGACGGCTACAAGACAAAGCTTGCAGGGAACGCTGTGCAAGCTTTTGACATGCACCCAAGAAGTACAAAGAAGAAGGACAAGAAAAAAAGCCTGAGAGGAAGACTATGAGCCTTCAGCATGGGAGACCCCCAGAAGGACCACCAGAGACTGATACACATGCTCCAGTAGGAGGGTTCAGATTCTGGAACTAATTATAATAACCCTGCTTTTTTTAGAAGTAGTAATGAATATGTATTAGTCTAGGAGCAAAAAAAAATCATCATCTTGATGTAACGGGTGTGCGTCTAGGTGGAGCGGAGACTCCCGGCACACCCACTGCTGTTTGCTTACCTCTATTCCTTTAATAAATTGTAAACGTTGATTATTATCCTATTTTGGGATTTAGCCATTTATAACAACTTGGGGGCTCGTCCGGGATGGTTTTGGTTCCTGGATTTTAATCTAGGAGAGGCGTCCCACCATTTGGTGGCTCCTGTCTGGAACCAATGCCATCTTGAACCTGAATAAAGGTAAGCAAAGATTTTGATTTTTATGAGCTCCCGTGCCGGCTGCA
Organism: Aythya marila; assembly: GCF_965140915.1. Classification (NCBI taxonomy): domain Eukaryota; kingdom Metazoa; phylum Chordata; class Aves; order Anseriformes; family Anatidae; genus Aythya; species Aythya marila. The sequence goes on along the minus strand of NW_028137167.1, from coordinate 363,042 downwards.
GCATTATTTTTGCCCGTAATTCTGCGCGCGAAGATCTGGATGAAGACGACGGAGTCGTAAGTGTTTAAGGTGTATACCGTTCGGTTGTGTGGGATTCGGTTGCCTGTGTGTGTGTAAGAGCGTGACTGAGACGGAACGTAGTTCCGAAGCGAGTGTGGAGGTCTTCTAACCGCGGTTCCAATCTCCCGCGAGGGACTTGGCCGGTGAAGGACCAAAGTGATTCCTATAGGATCCGTGGGTGGGTGACAGGTCCCAACCCCCCTGCAAGACACTCTTACTAAGGTTATCAAGGGCTGTGGGAATTGCCATAGTAAAATTCTTAGATGGGTCAGACAAAGTCAAAGACCAAGGACCAGAAGGAAGGGAGCGAAATACCAGATATACCACCAGAAAGTCCATTAGGAGTAATGACTGGAAATTGGAACGATAGGGGCCCCAGAAAGGGAAAAAGTAAATTAAAAATGGTTCAGTATTGTATGAGAGTAGGGCCAAAGGAGCCTTTAAGACCACATGTCTTCTGGCCTGCTTTTGGATCTTTTGAAGACTGGATCTGCCAGGCCTTAAATATGCATGTTAATTCAAAAACACCTTTTTGCCGGGAAGAAAGTGATTATGCAAAATTATGGATTAGGACTTCACGTCCAGCCTCAATATTTACACTAAAAACAAATGAGAATTTTGAAGAAGAAGAAAAACAGGAGAAAGAACAAAATGATGAATGGGAGCCATTGGATAATTTACCACCTCTATATCCTAACAATACACTCCCGGCGGCTCCCCCTCCGGTGGCCGTAATATCTCCAGCAGTACCACCGTTGTCCCTGCCTCCACCACTAACAGCACCGGAATTAGACCTGCCTCCGGCTGCATGTACAAGAAGTAGGACTGCCGTATCTGAGAAAGCTTCTCTATACCCATTAAGAGAGGTAGCCCTCGGAGGCAATCAGTGAGGCATCGGGTTCATGGCAGTCCCCTTAAATACCACAGATGTAAGGAATTTTAAGAAAGAAATGGGGATCCTATTAAATGACCCCCTCGGAGTAGCTGAAAAACTGGACCAATTCCTAGGCCCTAATACTTATACCTGGGAAGAAATACAGTCCATTTTAAGAATCTTGTTTACTGCTGAGGAAAGGGGAATGATTAGGCAAGCCGGAATGAGGATTTGGGAAAGACAAAATCAAGCAGGACCCCCAGGAGACCAAAAATGGCCAAATGTGGATCCCCACTGGGATCATCAACAACCCCAGGGAAGACAAAATATGAGGGATTTGAGAACATTAATCATACAGGGAATAAGGGAAGCAGTTCCCCGAGGACAAAACATCGATAAAGCATTTAATGAACAACATGGAAAAGATGAATCTCCAACAGAATGGTTGGAGAGATTAAAGAAAAGCCTACAAATGTCTTCAGGAATTGATCCGAATACAGCAGTTGGAACCGCACTCCTTAGAACACAATTCGTAGCTAAATCCTGGGGGGGACATAAGAAGAAAATTAGAAAAGCTAGAAGATTGGCAAGAGAGAGGGTTAGAAGAATTACTTAGGCAAGCACAGAAAGTATATGTTAGGAGAGATGAGGAAAAACAAAAAGCAAAAGCCAAGATCTTTGTAGCAGTAGTAAGAGAAAGTCAGAAAAAGACCTTGTCCGGGGAGAGGAGAAAAAAAATAATAGAAAAAACCCCTAGGGGTCAGCCTTGTCGAGGGAAATCGACAATTCCCGTCTGTTACTATTGCAACAAGAAGAGACATGTTCAGAGGAAATATCATTAGCGGGAACAAGATGAGAAAATATTCAAAGAAGAATAGGGGTGTCAGGGGCTATATCTTCTGGGGACTTCAACATCAACAGAGCCGTTGATAAAACTATTAATTGGTCCCCATAAAGAGGAAGTCTTATTTTCAGTAGACACAGGGGCTGAAAAATCCACTATTCAAAAACTTCCAAAAGGAATAGAAGAAGGGAAGAGTTGCATGTCTGTAATAGGGGCAAAAGGAGAGCCCTTTAAGGTACCTGTTTTGAAAGATGTAGAGACAGAAACAGATAAAAAAATCTGTCTTAATGATTTACTTTTGCTCGCTGAAGCGGAGTACAATTTACTAGGAAGGGATTTGATTTTAAAATTAAACTTGAGCATTCAAAGCCAAGGGGATAAATTGCAGATTAAATTATACACTTTGACACAAAAAGACGAAGAATTCATTAACCCTTCAGTGTGCTATAAGGAAGGGGAAATTGGAAAAATAGAAATGGACCCCATAAATGTTCAAATAATGGATCCACATCGTCCAATTAGAATTAAACAATACCCTATACCAATGGAGGGTCGAAAAGGATTAAAACCCATAGACTTCTGGAAAAAGGAACTCTAGAACCGTGTATGTCACCTCATAATACACCCATCCTCCCTGTAAAGAAATCGGATGGGTCATACAGGACCTGAGAGCTGTAAATCAGCGAACAGTCACTAAATTCCTTGTGGTGGCAAAACCTTATACTTTACTAAGTCATCTCTCTCCCAAACATACTTGGTATAGCGTAATAGATCTGAAAGATGCCTTTTGGGCCTGCCCTCTGGATGAAAAATCCAGAGATTATTTTGCTTTTGAGTGGGAGGACCCTGAAACGGGACGGAAACAACAATTAAGGTGGACCGTGCTACCACAGGGGTTTACAGAGTCACCAAATCTATTTGGACCAACTTTAGAAAAAGTTTTACAAGATTTTGCATTACCCAGGGAGGTAAAATTATTGCAGTATGTGGATGATCTATTAATAGCAGGAGAAACTGAAGAGGGAACCCGAGAAGCTCCTATTAAATTGTTCAGTTTCCTGGGAGAAAAGGGATTCAAGGTGTCTCGATCAAAATTACAATTTGTGGAACAGGAAGTAAAATACTTAGGACATTGGTTAAGTAAGGGAAAAAAGAAGTTAGATCCTGACAGGGTATCTGGGATCCTATCCTTAAGACCCCCACAAACTAAAAAGGAAATCCAGCAAATATTGGGATTATTAGGATACTGTAGACCATGGCTTGAAAGCTACAGTGAAAAAGTTAAATTCTTATATGAGAAATTAATTAAGAACCAACTTAAGTGGTCTGCAGAAGATAATCAACAATTTGAAGAAATAAAAGAGGCATTAATACAAGCACCTGTGTTGAGCCTTCTGGATCTGGAAAAACCTTTTTATCCCTTTGTGAACACATCAAACCAGGCGGCATATGGAGTTCGTACTCAAGACTGGGCAGGAATTAAGAAACCCATGGGGTATTGTTCTAAGTTACTTGGTCCAGTAAGTAGAGGGTGGCCTGCTTGTCTCCAAGCTTTGGTCGCTACGGCATTATTAATAGAGGAAGTTAGAAAGATCACTTGTAATGCTCCCTTAAAAGTGTATACTCCACACAATGTCAGAAGTGTCTTACAACAGAAAGCAGAGAAATGGTTAACAGACAGCCAGATCCTAAAGTATGAAGCTATACTAATTGACTCCCCTGACTTAGAACTAAGGGTAAGCTCTGCTCAGAGTCCAGCACAATTTTTGTTCGGAAAACCATCAGAGGAATTACAACATAACTGTTTAGAGGTAATTGAGACCCAGACTAAAGGAAGACCCGATTTAAGAGATACTGAATTAGAGAAGGGAGAAGCACTGTTCATAGATGGCTCCTCCTGAGTAGTGGAGGGAAAAAGAAAATCAGGATATGCAATAATTAATAAGCACCTGGAACCTGTGGAATCAGGACCCTTGAGTCTATCATGGTCAGCTCAGGCTCGTGAGCTGTATGTCCTATATAGGGCCGTGGAACTATTAAAGGGGAAAAGTGGAACTATATATACAGATTCTAAATATGCATATGGGGTGGTTCATACCTTCGGAAAAATTTGTGAAGAAAGAGGTTTCGTTACTACTCAAGGGAGGAATCTTATACATCAAGAATTAATAATAAAAAATCTAAGGGCATTAAGAGAACCAAAAGAAATAGCAGTGGTACATGTAAAAGGACACCAAAGAGGATTAGATTACCACACCAGAGGGAACAATCTAGCAGATAAAGAAGCTCAGGAAGCAGCCTTGAGAACTCAGGCTGCTAAAATTAATACAGTACAGGAGGAAGAAAGACGAGAGGGAGAAGAAAAAAAGTTTACTCCTGAAGAACAGACAAAACTGGAGACAACAGGTGCTAGATTAGAACAAGGAAAATGGACATTGCCAGACGGGCAAGAGATATTACCACAAGCTTATGCAAGGCAAAGATTGGAACGTTTGCATACACAAACACATTGGGGTACAAAAGCATTAAGTAATCACTTACTTCAACAATTTGGTTGCATAGGGGTTTTTGAAATAGCAAAGCAAATCACACAAGGTTGTTTAACTTGTCAGAAGATAAATAAGAAAGTGTTTTGACAAGCAGCCGCGGGAGGAAGAAAAACAGCTTATAGGCCTTTCGAGAAAGTACAAGTTGATTTCACTGAATTGCCCAAGGTAGGGAGGATAACGTATTTATTGGTAATAGTAGATCATTTAATACAATGGATAGAAGCCTATCCCGTAGCACCAGCTACGGCACAAATGGTGGCAAAAATTTTATTAGAACACCTGATACCTAGATATGGGATAATCCAGTACATTGATTCTGATCAGGGCACACACTTTACTTCTAAAATAATAAGATTATTGTGTCAATCATTAGGTATTCCATGGGAATATCATACTCCATTGTCGTGGTTTAACCCGACCGGCAGCTAAACACCACGCAGCCGTTCGCTCACCCTCCCCCCTCCCTCTCTGGGATGGGGGAGAGAAATGGAAAGTGAAGCCCGTGAGTTGAGATAAAGACAGTTTAATAAGACAGGAAAAAAAATAACAAAAATAATAATAACAATAATAATAATGATGATACAATGGTGATAATACGAAAGTAATAATAGTATGTACAAACAAGTGATGCACAATGCAATTGCTCACCACCCGCTGACCGATGCCCAGCCTAACCCCGAGCAGTCCGGCCCCCTCCCCCCGGCTAGCCACCCCTATATATTGTTTAGCATGACGTCAGATGGTATGGAATACCCCTTTGGCTAGTTTGGGTCACCTGTCCTGGGTCTGTCCCCTCCCAGCTCTTACTGCACCCCCCAGCCTGCCCGTTGGCAGGACAGAGCAAAGGCTGAGATGTCCTTGGCTTAGTATAAGCACTGCTCTGCAACAATTAAAGCATCGGGGTGTTATCAGCACTCTTCTCATTCTAAGCCAAAACACAGCATTCCACCAGCTACTAGGAAGAAAATTAATTCTGTGCTAACTGAAACCAGGACATCTATCCACCCCTTATTCCATACCATTTATGTCATGCTCAGGTTACACTCTTTTCCATACATTCTAATTAGTCACCTATAGTAATCATGGTAGTGATAACATACAGTATAATATACTATTTAACATGGTGCAATTCAGTTCATGGGCTATTCTCACCCAGTATTAAATCTCCTTGAGGTACACACCGGACCTCTCCGTTCTTTTGCATCAGCCACCAAGTATATCCAGGTCCCTGAGCGAAAACAATTCCACGAATAGGTTTGCCTTTTCCTGAGGCAGGAGTAGCCCAGACTGTTTTACCCAGCATATTTTTTACATGCACTACAGGAACTTTATCCCCATCTACAGTACGTAACAGGTTTGATTGGGCAGGTCCAGCTCGGTTGGTAGATCCCCTAGTATTGACTAACCAGGTGGCCTTTGCCAAATGCGTATCCCAGTTTTTGAACGTCCCAGCGCCCATTGCTTTCAAGGTAGTCTTTAACAGGCCATTGTATCGTTCAACTTTCCCGGAGGCTGGTGCATGATAGGGGATGTGATACACCCATTCAATACCATGTTCTTTGGCCCAAGTGTCTATAAGGTTGTTTCGGAAGTGAGTCCCATTGTCTGATTCTATTCTTTCTGGGGTGCCATGTCGCCATAGGACTTGCTTTTCAAGGCCCAGGATGGTGTTCCGGGCGGTAGCATGAGGCACAGGATATGTTTCCAGCCATCCGGTGGTTGCTTCCACCATTGTAAGTACGTGGCGCTTGCCATTGCGAGTTTGAGGGAGTGTGATGTAATCAATCTGCCAGGCCTCTCCATATTTATATTTCAGCCATCGTCCTCCATACCAAAGAGGCTTTGACCGTTTGGCTTGCTTGATTGCAGCACATGTTTCACAGTCATGAATAACCTGTGCTATAGCGTCCATGGTCAGGTCCACCCCTCGATCACGAGCCCATCTGTATGTTGCATCTCTACCTTGATGGCCTGAGGTGTCATGGGCCCATCGGGCTATAAATAATTCACCTTTATGCTGCCAATCCAGGTCCACCTGAGCTACTTCAATCTTAGCAGCCTGATCCACCTGCTGGTTGTTTTGATGTTCTTCAGTAGCCCGATTCTTGGGCACATGAGCATCTACGTGGCGTACTTTCACAGCCAGGTTCTCTACCCGAGCAGCAATATCTTGCCACAATGCAGCAGCCCAGATAGGTTTGCCCCTACGCTGCCAGTTGTTTTGCTTCCATTGCTGTAACCATCCCCACAGGGCATTTGCTACCATCCATGAATCGGTGTAGAGATAGAGAACTGGCCATTTTTCTCGTTCAGCAATGTCTAAAGCCAGCTGAATGGCTTTCACTTCTGCAAACTGACTCGATTCACCTTCTCCCTCAGCAGCTTCTGCAACTCGCCGCGTAGGACTCCATACAGCAGCCTTCCATCTCCGATGCTTCCCCACAATACGACAGGACCCATCAGTGAACAGGGCATATTTCTTTTCATTCTCTGGCAACTGGTTGTACAGTGGGGCTTCTTCAGCACGACCCACCTCCTCCTCTGATGATATCCCAAAGTATTTGCCTTCTGGCCAGTCCATGATCACTTCCAATATTCCTGGGCGACTGGGGTTTCCTATTCGAGCCCGCTGAGTAATCAGTGCAACCCACTTGCTCCATGTAGCATCAGTTGCATGATGCGTAGAGGGGACCCTTCCCTTGAACATCCAGCCTAGTACCGGTAATCGGGGTGCTAGGAGGAGCTGCGCTTCAGTACCGACCACCTCCGAAGCAGATCGAACTCCTTCATATGCTGCCAATATCTCCTTTTCAGTTGGAGTATAGCGGGCCTCAGATCCTCTGTATCCCCGACTCCAAAACCCCAGAGGCCGACCTCGAGTTTCCCCAGGTTCTTTCTGCCAGAGGCTCCAGGTGGGGCCGTTCTCCCCGGCTGCAGTGTAGAGCACATTCTTTACATCTGGTCCTGTTCGAACTGGCCCAAGGGCTACTGCATGGACTATTTCCTGCTTGATTTGTTCAAAGGCTTGTCGTTGTTCAGGGCCCCATTCAAACTCATTCTTCTTACGAGTTACTTGGTAGAGTGGGTTTACAATCAGACTGTAATTTGGGATGTGCATTCTCCAAAACCCCACAACACCTAGGAAAGTCTGTGTTTCTTTTTTGTTAGTTGGTGGAGACATAGCTGTTATTTTGTTGATCACATCCATTGGGATTTGACGACGTCCATCTTGCCATTTTATTCCTAAAAACTGGATCTCCCGTGCAGGTCCTTTGACTTTATTTTGTTTTATGGCAAAACCGGCTTTCAGAAGGATTTGGACTATTTTCTTCCCTTTCTCGAAAACTTCCTCTGCTGTGTCACCCCACACAATAATGTCATCGATGTACTGCAGGTGTTCAGGAGCTTCCCCCTGCTCTAGTGCAGACTGGATCAGCCCATGGCAAATGGTAGGGCTGTGTTTCCACCCCTGGGGCAGCCTATTCCAAGTATATTGGACTCCCCTCCAAGTGAAGGCAAATTGTGGCCTGCACTCTGCTGCTAGAGGGATGGAGAAAAATGCATTAGCGATATCAATTGTGGCGTACCACTTGGCTGCCTTCGATTCAAGTTCATACTGAAGTTCCAGCATGTCCGGCACTGCAGCACTCAGTGGTGGCGTGACTTCGTTCAGGCCGCGATAGTCCACTGTTAGTCTCCACTCGCCATTAGACTTTCGCACTGGCCATATGGGACTATTGAAAGGTGAATGAGTCTTGCTGATCACTCCTTGGCTCTCCAATTGACGAATTAGCTTATGGATGGGAATCAGGGAGTCTCGGTTGGTGCGATATTGCCGCCGGTGCACAGTTGTGGTAGCAATTGGCACTTGCTGTTCTTCGACCCTCAGCAACCCCACAACAGAGGGGTCCTCTGAGAGACCAGGCAAGGTAGATAATTGTTTAATGCCCTCTGTCTCTAAGGCAGCAATACCAAAAGCCCACCGGAACCCTTTTGGGTCCTTGCAGTATCCTCTTCTAAGATAGTCTATGCCAAGGATACATGGAGCATCCGGACCAGTCACAATGCGGTGCTTTTCCCACTCATTCCCAGTCAGACTCACTTCAGCCTCCAATACAGTCAACTGCTGAGATCCCCCTGTCACTCCACAAATATAGATGGGCTCTGGTCCTTTATAGCTCGATGGCATTATAGTACATTGTGCACCGGTGTCTACTAAAGCCTTATACTTCTGTGCGCGTGATGTGCCAGGCCATCGAATCCACACAGTCCAATAAACTCGATTGTCCCTTTCCTCCCCCTGGCTGGAGGCAGGGCCCCCCTAATCCTGGTCAGAATCTTCCTCGTTTCTGTGTTTGAAGGACTGTCTGCTGGAAGTTGGAGCAGCAAACTTTTCGGAGAATCCCTTTTTCCTGATTGTTTTCTTTTGCAACTCACGTACCCGTGCCTCTAGGGTCGCGGTAGATTTTCCATCCCACTTTCTCATGTCCTCTCCATGGTCTCGTAAGTAAAACCACAGGGTGGCACGGGGTGAGTACCCACCATATCGTCTTCCTTGTGTGGGTGAACGCCTACCCCTGACAGCTGAGACACTGCTTTGTACAGGTGCGAAGGAGAATAATCTCTCTTCAAGTTGGTGAACCTTTTCAGAAAGTTTCTCCCAAGTGTTCTCCTTTGGTCGGTGGGCACTGGTTGGTTCAGGTGGGGAGGACAATAGATTCTCTTCAAGTTGGTGAACCTTTTCAGAAAGTTTCTCCACAGCTGAGACGCAGGCCTGTAAGGAAGAGGAGAGACTTTCTTCGTACTGCCGGAGTTGTTTAGCCGCTTCACCCACTGTGGGTTCCTCATCCTCTTTCCAGGCCATTATTGCCAATGAGCTGGCATATGATGATGGTGCACTCCGTACAAACTTCCGCCACATGGGTCGTGTACACTTGACTTCATCTGGATCTGTGGATGTTTGTTTGAGGTCTGGATCCTCATAAATCACTTCCCGTACGGCTAATTCCCTCAGGTACTGGATTCCCTTCTCCATAGTGGTCCACTTGCCTGGTAGACATAAAATATCTTCCTTGAAGGGATACCTTTCCCTCACAGCTGAGAGGAGACGCCTCCAGAGGCTGGTGGGTCGTGCTCCATCTGCAATTGCTTTGTCAATGCCGGCGTCTCGAGCAAGGGATCCCAGCCGCTTGGCTTCCCTGCCGTCTAATTCCACACAATTGGCTCCAGAGTCCCAGCACCGGAGCAGCCAGGTGACAAGCTGCTCACCTATACAGCGACCAAAATCTTTTCGCACATCTCGTAGCTCGCGCTCGTTTAGGCTTCGGGTAGTTACTGTTGCTCTTTCGGCATCCTCATCTTCCTCCTCCTGAATCCTTGACGGCCCAGCGTCGTCATCATCTTCGTCATCTCTATACTTAGTTTTGGCAGAAGCCTTACCTGGATTGGCAGAAGACTCTCTGCGTTCTAAACGACTTGAATTTCTATACCATATTTTCACCTTCTCTACAGGGGCAGCTTGCACTGCTACTGCTCGTTTCTCTGACTTTGTTACAGGGTCTGCCACAGGGGTTGGAATGCCCTCTGCAGGGTCAACTTGCACTGCTACAGCTCGTTTCTCTGACACGGCCACAGGAGCTGGAGCGGCTACAGGAGCTGGAGCAGTTGCAGGAACCGGAGCTGTAGCGGCTACAGGAGCTGGAGCTGGAGCTGGAGCAGTTGCAGGAGCTGGGACTGGAGCAGCAGTAGGAGCTGGAGCTGGAGCGGCTTCAGGAGCTGGAGCTGGAGCGGCTTCAGGAGCTGGGACTGGAGCAGTTGCAGGAACTGGGACTGGAGTAGCGGACGGAGCTGGAACTGGAGCGACTGCAGGAACTGGGACTGGAGCAGCTGCAGGAGCTGGAGCTGGAGCGGCTTCAGGAGCTGGAGCTGGAGCAGCTTCAGGAGCTGGGACTGGAGCAGCTGCAGAATCCACCGTAGGGGTCACAGTGGCCGTTGGATCTGTCACAGGGTTTGGAGTGGCCGCAGGGTCTGTCACTAAGTTGACAGCAGTATCAATGGCAGCTCGATAGGCATGAGCCAGGCCCCAGCACGTTACAATGATTTGTGTTACTTTGGAACTGCCAGAATCATTACACCTTTTTTTCAAGCATTCTGCCAGTTTTTGAGGATTTTGCCATTGTTCAGGGGTGAATTTCCAACACACTGGGGGTGCCAACTGCTCTAGATGCCTGCCCATATCCACCCATACTCCCTGCCACCCACAACTATACTGCCTCCGGGCAGATCTCCGGATGAGCTTCATAAGTAGTTGTTTAACTTTAAGCAGAATCTGAAGTGCATTCATGAGGCAGAACAACAAGACTATGGTATTCTGAGTATTCCAGAAATATTCAATATCTTGGAGAGCTATTGTGACAAGCTCAGGGGATAAGAGGGTGGTGAAGGAGGAAGGCAGAGTGACCCAGGAGGATACAGGGGTGGTGAAGGAGAAAGGGAGAGTAAGCAAGTAAGGAAAAATATCCTCCCCTTTCCCCTCCACAGATTGACTCTCTAATGGAGAAAAACAATAGGTATAATTGCTAATAGTTCCCAAGATGCTGTTTCCAAAGTACAGAGTCCACGATGTTACTGAGTATAAATACCAAGTTAGAGTCATGACCAGATATCTTATCGTCTCATAAGCCATTGCTATAACACTTAGTACCATAATGGTCTGAAACCAGGGCCCGGAGAGGAGAAACAACACTACAGAGAGCAAATACGGAAAATAATGTACTATAATACTCAATTTGGAAAACAGGCGCAGCAGAGTTGTGATTAAAGCAATCAGCATCATGACAAGTGACTATTAAGCAGGTCTAATCCTTCCACCAATTTTAGTTTAACACACTCTGATCAGATCTGCCGTTATCTCAACCTTTCGGGCCCCACGTTGGGCGCCAAAAAGACTGTCGTGGTTTAACCCGACCGGCAGCTAAACACCACGCAGCCGTTCGCTCACCCTCCCCCCTCCCTCTCTGGGATGGGGGAGAGAAATGGAAAGTGAAGCCCGTGAGTTGAGATAAAGACAGTTTAATAAGACAGGAAAAAAAATAACAAAAATAATAATAACAATAATAATAATGATGATACAATGGTGATAATACGAAAGTAATAATAGTATGTACAAACAAGTGATGCACAATGCAATTGCTCACCACCCGCTGACCGATGCCCAGCCTAACCCCGAGCAGTCCGGCCCCCTCCCCCCGGCTAGCCACCCCTATATATTGTTTAGCATGACGTCAGATGGTATGGAATACCCCTTTGGCTAGTTTGGGTCACCTGTCCTGGGTCTGTCCCCTCCCAGCTCTTACTGCACCCCCCAGCCTGCCCGTTGGCAGGACAGAGCAAAGGCTGAGATGTCCTTGGCTTAGTATAAGCACTGCTCTGCAACAATTAAAGCATCGGGGTGTTATCAGCACTCTTCTCATTCTAAGCCAAAACACAGCATTCCACCAGCTACTAGGAAGAAAATTAATTCTGTGCTAACTGAAACCAGGACATCCATGGCACCCACAAAGCTCAGGGAAAGTAGAGAGAATGAATCAAACAATGAAACAACAATTGGCTAAATTAATGATTGAGACACAAATGCCCTGGACAAAATGCTTACCATTGGCACTTCTAAACATAAGAACTAAACCACACAGTGAGACTGGATTATCACCATATGAAATGTTATATGGTATGCCTTATTCACAGGGAATGCCTCTGGGAAACAATGTAGTTGAGGATCGTAGTATCCAGAAATATGCAATTACTATTGGGAAAAGATTGCAAGAGCTAAGAGAAATTGGAAGAATGGCTCAGACACCACCTTTAGGGTTTGCTATTTATCAAATACAACCAGGGGACAAGGTCTTAATAAAAACTTGGAGGGAAGAATCATTACACGCCCGGTGGAAGGGACCATACCTTGTTTTACTTACCACTGAAACAGCTGTGAGAACAGCAGAAAGGGGTTGGACCCATGCATCTAGAGTAAAAGGACCAATAAATACCCAAACTTGGAGGGTTGAGTCTGCTCCTGGGGAACTGAAATTAAAGCTAAAAAAGAACTAATGTGCTGGCAATAAGGCTCTGCATAAATTAAGAATGCCAGAAGAAGGGGACAAGCCTGAAGGGAAGAAAGGGAGAAGGCAAGACCGGGGCAGGACCCTCCACTGCGGTGTGTATAGTCTACCAAGGGAGGCAACCCCTATGGGTATTGACTGCCGAGTGGGAGGGCCTCGACCGGACTTCGCCCACACTAAAGCCAGGTTGTCCCAGGAAAAAGAAACAAACAAGCAAACAAAAATATATGTGTATATATATATATATATATATATATAATCGTATATAATATATACGATTATATATATATTTGAGGGAGAGACCCCCTCAAATAGATCCTGGAAGTGGGCCCAACCCCTTGATTGGAGGCATTTCTCACACCCCCACGATAACCCCTGGATGACGCAGAAGGATGTTATACTTCCTGGTACTCTTTTTACAGGGGCAATTAAGCCACGGGAATAACTTGTTCATTCTGGGGGAAGAAGTGGCCAAGGCTTTTAACCTTAGCAATTGCTGGGTTTGTGGGGGACCACAGGGAACTGAAAGTTGGCCCTGGGTAGCTGGCCCGGTTGAACCTAAGTGGTGGGTTAGTAATTTGAGTGAAGTTCATAATGGTACACAATTCTGGAAAGAGGAAGAAGGCCCATGGCAATTGCACTTGTCAGAGCAGGGTATATACTGTTTAACCAGAACAGGAACAGTAAAGGTGGGAAAAAGCTTTTGTAAATGGACTCTATCTCCCGGATATGATTGTACTGATCCTGAATGTGGACCTATAAACTGTACATCAAGTAAAGGAAAATGGAACGCTACACATGTCCAGCTGAAAAATGGGACTTGGCTGAAATGCTCATATAAGAAATTTTTTGGACCTGGATGTGAAGCCATGGCAAGAGCACAATCAAAGGGACAATTTGACGTTCAAATCCCGAGTTGTCAGCGTGATAACACCACTAGGGAGCAGCATGTGGCAAGAGTCTACTGCTGGAGGTGGCAAGATGAGAATGGGACACAAGTGTTCTTTAAACATTTCTGGTCAGCTCGTGGTATGACAAGTCGTGAAGGAGAACTTAGTTGTAATTGTGAGTGGGAATCTAGTGCGGGAGCTTGGAGGTGTATATATACAAGTACTAATGGGGCAAACATTGTAACAGGACCACTTGGTAACGAAAACCCTTTGTATTTTCACACCCCAAGGAATAAAAGAGAATGGGACCGTCCTTTTCCAAATGGGACGTGGGCTCTAAAGGGACATTATTGGGTGTGTGGCAAACAGGCCTACAAAAGGCTACCAAAGGACTGGTCAGGAATATGCTACGTGGGGTACATAAGACCCTTGCTCTTTTTATTGTCACAAATACAAGGAAATCATTTAGGAATAAAATTATATGATGATCTGAATAGAGAAAAACGATCTATTGATGCTTCCTTAGCCGGAGGTAGTGCTCAACAACGGAGAGAAAATGAATGGCCCCCTGAAAGAATCATACAGTATTATGGACCAGCTACCTGGAACCCAAATGAGATAATATCTGGAGCCCGAGAACCTATTTATAATTTGAATCGAATAATTAGGTTGCAAGCTGTCCTCGAAATAATAACCAATCAAACAGCGACAGCTTTGGATCTTTTAGCTGATCAGTCCACCCAGATGAGGAATGCTATCTTTCCACATAGAATGGTTTTAGACTATTTACTAGCAGAAGAGGGGGGGGTGTGGGGGAAACTAAATGATTCTAATTGTTGCTTACAAATTGACGATAATGGGAAAGTGGTTAAACAGATAACAAAAGAAATTAGAAATGAGCCCACGTCCCAGCACAAACTTGGAAGGGTATGGATAGGGATTTATTTTCATGGCTGCCTGGTGGACCATGGGTTAAAAGGATGTTATTTTTATTTTTATGTGGTGTAATGATGTTATTATTCATACCTTGTATGATACCTTGCTTTACATTATTGATACACCAGATAATAAATAGTACGTTTGTAATGACTTCATTAAAAAAGGAAGGGGATATGTCAGTTATGATGCTTAAGAACTGGACCCTCCGAGAACGGACTGATGAAATCCAGTTATTAATGGAAAAGGTTGAAAAAGAGACACAAATTGAGGATATTAAAAAGAAGATAAGGGATTGTGAGGAATGTTTTAACAATTCTTGTCAATAGAGAACTTGAAGGAAAATGTATTCGTAAGTTTTTTCCTTGAAGTCTCTGATATCTGGGGGTTTCAGAACAACTACTAACTATTATGACTTTTGCATGGGACACTATGCAAGCCCCTGATACCTGGCCAGGAGATGAAGGAGAAGGGAAAAGCTGAAGGACGGCTAAAAGACAAAGCTTGCAGGGAACGCTGTGCAAGCTTTTGACATGCACCCAAGAAGTACAAAGAAGAAGGACAAGAAAAAAAGCCTGAGAGGAAGACTATGAGCCTTCAGCATGGGAGACCCCCAGAGACCCCCAGAAGGACCACCAGAGACTGATACGCATGCTCCAGTAGGGGGGGTTCAGATTCTGGAACTAATTATAATAACCCTGCTTTTTTTAGAAGTAGTAATGAATATGTATTAGTCTAGGAGCAAAAAAAAATCATCATCTTGATGTGACGGGTGTGCGTCTAGGTGGAGCGGAGACTCCCGGCACACCCACTGCTGTTTGCTTACCTCTATTCCTTTAATAAATTGTAAACGTTGATTATTATCCTATTTTGGGATTTAGCCATTTATAACACCAGTTATAGACAGGTTGCTCCAAAAGGGGATGCTGGAACCATGTATGTCCCCACATAATGCCCCCATTTTGCCAGTAAAAAAGGCTGATGGATCATACAGGTTGGTTCAGGATCTTAGGGCTGTGAATCAGCGAACCATAACCAAATTTCCAGTGGCAGCTAACCCATACACTTTATTAAACCACCTAACACCTCTGCATAAATGGTATAGTGTAATAGATTTGAAGGATGCTTTCTGGGCCTGCCCATTAAGTGAAGGGTCTTGGAATTACTTCGCCTTTGAATGGGAAGACCCCGAAACAGGAAGGCGACAACAGCTTAGATGGACTGTACTTCCTCAGGGATTTACTGAATCCCCACATTTATTTGGCCAAACCTTAGAAAAATTATTACAACTTTTTGAGGTAAAGGGGGAAGTGAAATTGTTGCAATATGTGGATGACCTATTAATAGCTGGGGAGACTGAAAAAGAGACATGGAGAACCACTATCGAATTACTTAATTTCTTAGGAAAAAAGGGTTGAAGGGCTCAAAATCTAAATTACAATTCGTGGAAAAAGAAGTAAGGTACTTAGGACATGGGCTTAGCCAAGGAAAGAAAAAATCGGATGCCGACAGGGTATCTGGGATTTTAGCCCTATCATCACCCAAAACGAAGAACGAAGTGAGGCAACTGCTTGGGCTCTTGGGATATTGTAGACCCTGGATTGAAGGGTTTAGTGAAAAGGCAAAGTTTTTATATGAAAAATTGACTGGAGAAAAAATTAAGTGGAACGAGGAAGATGAGGAAAAGTTGAGGTTGATGAAGAAAACGTTAATAGAAGCTCCAGTGCTGAGCCTCACAGATTTACAAAGACCCTTTTATTTATTTGTAAATGTTTCTAACCAAACTGCATATGTTAGTTGCAATTTACAGCTAACTCAAGAATGGGCAGGAATCAAGAAACCTGTGGGATATTGTTCCAAACTCTTAGACCCTGTGAGGAGGGGGTGGCCAGTGTGCTTCCAGGCAATTGTGGCTACTGCCTTACTGATTGAGGAAGCTAGAAGTCACTTGTAGGGCACCTCTGAAGATATATACTCCACATAATGTTAGGGGAGTACTCCAGCAGAAGGCTGAAAAATGGTTAACTGATAGTAGGATGCTGAAGGATGAGGCCATCCTGATCGACTCCCTTGATTTAGAATGAAAAATAACTGCTGCACAGAGCCCTGCACAATTTCGATATGGGGAACCCCTAACAGAACTACAACATAACTGCGTGGAAGTGATTGAATTGCAAACCAAAATCCGACCCGATCTCGAGGAGACAGAACTAGAAACAGGGGAAAAATTATTTATTGATGGATCATCCAAAGTAGTAGATGGAAAAAGAAGATCAGGGTATGCCATCGTAAATGGGGATATGGTCCTAATAGAGTCAGGACCACTCAGCGCTGCCTGGTCCGCTCAAGCACGTGAACTTTATGCATTATTACGAGCCCTAGAACTATTGAAAGGAAAAAGTGGCACTATTTATACAGACTCTAAATATGCTTATGGAATAGTCCACCCATTTGGGAAAATTTGGGAAGGGGACTCATAGGCACACAGGGAAAAGGGCTGATTCACCAAACTTTAGTTACTCCAATATTGCAGGCACTGAGAGGACCTAGGGAGATTGCTGTGGTACATGTCAGAGGACATCAAAAGGGAACTGCCTTCCACATAAGAGGGAATAACCTAGTGGATAGAGAAGCTAGGGAAGCAGCTCTTAGGAAGCATGATGTAGTCCTAACCCTACAAGAAACAGGTAACGGAAAAGGGACACAAGAGAAAAAGTATACAGAAGCAGAAATAAAAATTATAAAGACCATAGGAGCAGAACTGAAAGAAGGAAAAGGATTCTGCCTGATGGAAGAGAAATACTGCCAAAGGAACAAACTAGGTGTCTACTTTTACAGCTACACCTACAAACCCACTGGGGAACAAAAGCATTGAGTGATCAATTTCTAAAATTTTATGGGTCTGTAGGAATATATGAGATAGCCAAACAAACCGTCCAAGGATGCTTAACATGTCAAAAGGTGAATAAGAAGGTGATTAGGCAAGCACCTGCTGGAGGAAGACGAATTGCATATCGACCATTTGAGAGAATACAGGTGGACTTTACTGAACTACGAAAGAGACGGCTAGAAGAACGGTGGAAAAGGGGTGGACACATGCATCACGACTAAAGGGACCCGTAACAGGAACCTGGAAGGTTGAGTCTACTTCTGGAGATCCGAAAGTTAAGCTTAAAAGAACTTGAAGCATATCAGGGCATAGCTACCCTTTGGATGCTAATTGTATGTATATTAAATCTTGTACTGATTAGAATATTAGCAATCATTGGAAACTCATATAAAGGCCCTAATAGAAGGATTGGGGGACCCCAAAATCCCATAGGGGGAGTGCCACCTCCAGTAGAGATACCCACAACATCTTGAATTACCTGAAAAATTTAAAATAATAGGTGGGAAAATTTACCTAGATGATTGGTTATCTGCTTTGAATCGAGCCCCCACTAACTCGTGGAAAAGTTGAACGCAAATAGAAGAACCATTGCGTGTGTAAGTCTGGACCATTTCCTAAGAAGCATCAGGGAGAGGGCAAGACCGGAGAAGCGACCAGTACTGCAGCTCAAGAAGGTTTACCAAGGGCTGCAACCCCTTAGGGTAATAACCACCGGGTAACATGGCCTTTACCGGACCTCTCCTAATTACATGCTATTGGTCTCAGAATTGTAGTGAATGTATTGTTAACACCCGGAGGGGAAGAATTCAGGAACAAACACTACTATGCCTGTTAAACCTATGCTATGGAAACCAGAGTATGCTCGATGTAATGAAAGCAATAAGATAACCAGTTACAAGCCGAAAGAGGTCCCCTATCAATGGCGGATAGAGGTAAGAGCTAACAATGAAGGAGGGTTAATTGGGAAAAGTACAATTATTATACACCCTGCGGAATCATGAAACTGAAACACGAGCTAACTATGGGATTCCAACCATTGCTAAAAACTTGTTTATAAATCTTACCGAGAATATTGTGAAAGCATTCTTTTATGGTTCAATTGGCCTCGGCCAAATTCAAAGCCAAGACACGAATTAATGACATTCAAAAGAAGAGGAGGGATTGTTACATATGGGGTGGTAATTTGTGTCAGAAAAATGACTGACATTAATAAAGAAGGGGGAGATTTGGGAACGTGGCAATGGGGGTCGGAAAGCCTCCTGGTTGGTGATAACATCAGACTCTTAACGGTGAGGTCATCAGGAATGTAAAGTGGTTAGAGGAAATAAAGAAGGGGGATTGAGGCAACGCCCTGCTGTCTGGGGTTGCTTGTTTTCCCCTCTGTTAAGGCACAAGGCACGGAAGTTGCTGGGGGGGTTGTTGGTTAGAACTGTTAACATTTATTGTTTTATGTTATATGATAATAATATTATTAGTGTGGTTTCAAGGGTTAATGAAACGCGGGAAAAGCAATCCCGTTTTGTTGCTTTTGGGAACCTTGTGGTGGGCAGAGCATGTGCAGAAGAAGAGGGAGACAGTCGAAGCCGCTCCTGCAGTCTGGAACAAAAGGTTGCTAATGGTGATGGGGAAACCATGAGCCTTTCACCCACAAGGACCACCACAAAGAGAACTCTAATATGAAGCGGGGATAGGATATCCATATGTATAAGCGTACTTGGGTTTCTTGTAAATATGTAACAGCAATGTCCTCTATATATTTGGAAAGTTTGACGGTTGGGTGCGCGTGCTGGTAGAGCATAGACTCCCCACGCACCCAGCGCTGTTTACTTGCCTTTTATAAATATTCTTTTATGTTACTAAATTCAGAGGGAGTTGAGACTTCATTTATAACATGATGAGGTTGCATCATCGGTTGTGAAGGTAAAAGGCAGTCGGTTTTGACTGTAAAAGGCAGTCGGTTTTGACGGTAAGAAGACGTTGGGATTGATGGTAAGAAATTGTAAGAAGTTGTTGGGTTTTTGATGGTAAGAATTCGTAAGACGTTGTTGGGTTTGACGGTAAGAAGTTGTTGCGTTTCCATGGTAAAAAGGTTGTCGGATTTTTTGGTAGGTTTAGTCTGAGTATTGAAGGCTTCCAGCAGTAAGCTCTGCATCTGAAAGACAAAGGGAAGAAATGTCATTCCCTGCTGTGATAGTCTACGTGGAACTGTCTGGCTCACTGGTTTTCTTTCCAAAGAGAGAAGTCACAACCCTGTACACGGATTGATCTGCTCTCTGACTACAGGGCTGAACTGACTGGAGAAGGCGGCTTCCAAAGCCCTCCCATTAAACGGACTACATTTGAATTCTATGCTAAAATTGGTGAGCTGTACAGAATAGTAGGACAAAGCTACCTGCTTTGATAGCAAATGGTTGACCTTAGGTAAGTTACAGTCATATGAAGGTTTGACTGGATGGCATCCTTGGTTTACTAGTGATCAAAGCTGACCAAATCCTAGCCACAGAACAGAAGCGTTCACTAACTTGCTAGAGAGAGCACTTAGGAATGCAGGAATTTAACTGCTTTAATGCTGCTCTTTCTCTTACGTATCTGCAATTTCCTTAAATCACAAATTGTCACTAGCTATCCTTGTTCATTTATTCAAAGGAACATGATTCCGGTTGAAAAGGCACTCTAACAAGTCCTCCGTTGCTCCTAGTCTGTCCCTAGCTTCTTTGAGAGGTTCAATACAGTAGAAAATTAAAAATAATAAACTAGCAAATAATTAACGTGTGGAAGTGGTCGTTTTTCAGATTAGATTCCACCATTCAGAAAATCCTGCTTAAGAGACATTTTTTCTTTGCTTTGAAAGACTGACCTTCCCCAAAAGGAAACTAATTAGTATCTTTAGGCTTGACGAAATACTTGAATTCCTCAATTTAACAGAATTGCTTTGCACAGCCCTCCTATCCTGCTTACCTTGCAAGCAGTGTATCCAAGTGGGGTGGGTACTGCTGTATTTATCAACAAACATCTCTTTCACGTATATAGCCCAGGGATCCCCATGCCCCGCACTTGTGTAATGCATGCAAGACGTTGACTTTCTTCCTCTACTTTGGACTGTTTTAGAGAGAACGAGTTCGCCATCTGCTGGCCAGAGAATTCACTGAAGCCCGAAGAGCAGTAGAGCAGAGGCATTTTCTTCTGTGCTCTTCCTGATTTTTCAGCTAGAAGAGATACTTCCAGTCCAGTACAATCAGGATTCTTTTGACATTAGTATAGTAAAAAGTCCATTTTTGCAACACTGGAATTTGAAAGACCTCCGTTCAGTCCCTAATTTTGTTCTTGATAATGGGACAGATTGCATGAATGTTGGCAAGAATGTGTGAACAACCAGCCTCCCCTCCATGTCGTATTTTAAGATGACAGCTTCTGGTGCTCCCTGTCTCAGAAAAGAAAAATGCTTGGAAACAATTGCACTCGCTCTTAAGCTTGAAGAAACTTGTCAGTGCCAGAATCTACTGACTCTGGCAATTTACTTCATCATCCAAACTGGGCAAAAGATATGAAAACCTCTTCCGAGATTTTACTTCTCCAAACATTACGTAAAAGGCATTCAGCTGTACAGCAAGAAGCTGAAATAGCTGAAGGTAGTATGTTATTCACGTGAATTGTTCAGGCAGGTTTTTTTTAGGAAGGCTGTGATTCATTAGAACATTACTAGCCTCTAAGCCTCATGGCATCACCTTCCATCTTGACTGCTAAACCTCCTTGCTCCCTACTATCTTCTTTGCCAAGATACAGCTGTCCACATTTACTTTTCCTACTTGGCTGGACTGAATTTAAGAAGGGAGCTTGCAACTCTTCCTCTTGTTTGCCACTTCATCATCAAACCAAATGAAAACCATTTGCCTTTAACCTCTTTATTTCAGGCCTTCTTTCCTAGTGGTCATTCAAAACTGGGAAAAAAATAGTCTACCAAGTCGGGTTTTTTTTTGATTTGATAATAAATCTGCAGACTGTTAAGTCATCAAGCACTTCAAGACTGTTTGAAATAATCTCGAGATTAATATAAAAGGAATTCCTCACACACGCTGCGGCCGCTTACCTTTAGTATAGTCGTTGGATGCGATGGAGCAGTATTTCTTGCTTTCGCCTGCACTGGAAGTCTTCCCTTCCTTGTAAGGTTGTTTACTGCTCTCACTTCTGCATTACTGACATGAAGAGCCATCTGGAGGATGGGATTCTTCCTTCTTCTCCCGCGTTATCTTCTGGAAACGAGGATCTAAGTGTTCCAAGGAGCCTTTTGCTTTCCTGGTGTTTCTCCTTTTTCTTCTTTTTCTTCTCCTTTTTCTTCTTTTTCTTACGCTTGCGATTGGCATTGTCAAAGCGGAGCGCACAGAAACACAAATCATGAAGTCTGAAAGAAACATGCAAGTTAAAAAGGGAAAAAAAGATGTGGCACTTGTTGCCTATATGAAACCTGATTTATTTTACCACAGGTGATGATTTGCAGCATGTCAGCTATTTTGTGGTGCTTTGTGCACACGCAACTTACTTTAGATGCAGCAAACTTAAGCCGTCAGATTGAAGGACCATAGGTCCTGGTTTGTACACAGATCATTAACAACGGCTAGCTCTGGAATACGTGCAAGCAGAAAAAATCTTTTAACCTAATCTGGAATGGTGTACGGATGTGATTCGAACTATGTGGTCCAAAGCTAGTGCTCTGACACAATTCAGCAAGAGCTTTCCTGTCTTCACTGATCAACCTAACAACATGATCCCCAGCCAGCTGGTGCTATCTAAAGAACTTAGAAACTACCAAAAAAAAAAAGGAAGACATGAGAAGCACCCAGAAAAGAATTAGGATAAAAAATGCGGAGTATGCTGGAATCCTTGCTTACTTGGAATCCTTCTCTCCATCTTTATCCTTAGACTTCTGTTTCTTCCAGAACTTGTGATATTTTTGCATTTTTTTCACCACCTACAAGCTCCTTTTCTATCTTTCTGTCTTTCCTTTCTATTTCACTTTCACTACCTTCTGCACGGGTATATTTTCTTTTTCTGTTTCCTTCTGTTTCAGTTTTCTGGCGACAGTTCTCCAAATGAGCTGACACAGGTGGAAGCGCATGTCTTTCACGAGAATGTCTTCCGGAATGTTGCTGAGGTACCGAGCAACGATGCAAGTCTGCTCGGGGTGTGCTAAAGCGACGTACATCTTCCTCTCTCAAGAGGGAACCGTGAGGCCATCTGCTTTTGTAATGATAATGCTTATGTGACCTGCTGTAGTAAGTTGCAGTCGATCTGTCAAAGGCTGAATCGCCGTGAGAGAACTTTCTCTCTCTACTGTCTCCTGTCGCATGAGGTGAATAGTAATCCTTGTAATAGCCACATCTTTCCCATCTCCGTGCTTCGTCTCGATAGTATCTTTCTCTGCTCCAACTTCTTTCCCCTTTGGATCGGTAGTACCTATTGCTACCTTGTTCTGATCTTCCTCCACTGCCAGATCTGTACTTTGAATATTTGACTGCTCTTCTGCCATTCTCAGGGCTGTTTCTTTCACGAGGGAAAGATCTGTACCTGCTTCCCTCCCAGTACTCCTGCTTGTGACTCTTTTGCTCAACAAATTCCACGCTCTGAGAACACCTCCTCTTGCTGGAAGGACCTGCTTTTTGACTCTCCTTCTCTTCACTAGGAGCATGTTCCCTCTTGCTTCGGTAATGCTCTTTCTCAGTGGTTTTAGTCTTGTCCTTTGTATCTTGGCGTCTATCTGCAATAGCTAAGGAAGAAAGATTGTTAGAGCTACATTCAGTGTCAGACTGGAGAGAGGAAGTTTGCCGCAATTTCTCACCAGGCTCACAAGACTCTTTGCCGGACAAAACATTTTCTTTTGAAATGAGGTCACGTTCTTTTGATCTTCTTGCTTTCTCCTTGTCTCCACGGTCATCACAGTGGTACTGGGCGAGGTATTCATCATTCCCAGGAGATTTCGGAGGTTCCGCAACACTGCATAAAATAAAAACCCATTTCTCACTTCTGCTGAAGGACGTGAATATTAAGAGTAAAACCTTCCAAAGGCAAACAAACAAACAAAAACCTCCGGACTACAGGAACGCTCGCAAAGATATGCTATTTAGAAACCTCTCCTGTGATTAGGACACCTTCTTCAGCTCCCAGAGAAAGTGCTTTTTCCCCTCTTGCTTCTGAAGCCATTGCACTAAAAAAGCAAACGCATCTGTCTCCTTCCACCTGCTGCTCTGAGAAAAAAGGCATAGGGGCGAGCGGGGAACAGCCAGTGTTTCTCCAGACAGTGGAGAAAAATGGAAAAACATTCTATAAAGGAACACAAGTTCTCCTTGAGGCACCAACCTGCATCAGAGTGATATGCTCAGTGCTGATCATTAGTTCTGTTCGTGACACTGGACACACAGTATGGAATTGTACTAATTTAAATCCTTCCATTAAATACTATTAGTAGACAGATAAAACTGTAACGAACTTCCATAAAGTCTTGTCTTAATCAGACTGTGCTCATTTTACCTCATTTCCTCTGACAAGCTGTTCAGCTGGCTGGCTCTGAAGGACTCCGTGATGACTTCTCGATTGACTGAAGGCATAGCTCCAGGCATCTGCAATTAAAACGCACAAGTCAGCAGACAAAAAAATACTATTTGTAGTAGTACTGAGGACTAGTCTTGTCAGAATGTCTCCATTAAATGGTAAGCAAGACCGCTGTGAGTTGTATGCATTATCTACACTTCAAAGATAACCCCAACTCACCCCCCAAAATCTACTTTATGAAACTTAGGAATTTTTATCTCAGCTGAGCTTAAGTTGACAAGTTCTAATGTAAGCTCAGGTCTGCAAATTCTAAGGGGATAATACCACAAAGTCTTACGATCACATGTGTGCTGTGTTTTCTCAGTATTTCACCTGAATTAGGAACACAATAAACACTCCCGAATACATCGTAGGTGAGAAATTCTCGATGGAGCAAATCTATGTTTCAAGCAATCCATTTGTTTTAGAAAAGAACATCTCAGAAGGTTTAACAGGTTCAACTCGGCAAGTGGAATCATCAAGTTTCAGTCCGTTTTCTTTAGATTCATTAACTAACCTAATAGCACCATTTAGTGAATCTGTTTTTGGCAGCTCATGCTGGGATCTTCCTTTGTCAGCATTCTGACAGGAAGAATTGGAATGCTGCAATGTACGGACTACCTTTCCAACCAAAATTCCATTAGAGGACATTGCATTGCATTTCAAATTCCTTTGAAATAAGCCCTTTGACTCCTCCTCAGATTTTCCTGAAGATTCTGCACCATAAGGGACTGTGTTATCAGAGCTGAATTTAGGATTTTCATTCACTGTTGGCTCCACAAAAATTTCATCAGAAACTTTTTTGTTTGTTTGCATTTGCTTCATTTGCATTACCGAATTTGTAATTGTGGATGAAGGAACAGCCTGGTAGAGATCTTCATCCTCCACAGCACTGCTAAGACAGTCAGGCTGTGACACAGTCTGACGAGCAGGCAATTTATTGTGAATACTGATGGTGATCTTCTGTTTTCTTGACGTATCAGTCATTGAAGGCCTGGTAATTGCCTGGTTTTGAACACAGGCCATTGGTGGTGCTGAAGATGGCCTTTTTAGGGTGACACCAGTGGTCTTTGTGTCCTCTTTTATGGATCCATTTCCATTTAAACGGCTTGAATTCTGTATTTAAAAAGAAGAAATTGCAAGATGGATTAACGCCAACACTGCATGTAACATTTTGAAACACAAAACTCTCCTACTGAGTGTTTCTACAAATGGTCTTAACACCTAAAAAGAAAAACACACTGCCCTTTAAGGATAAATGCAAGTCCAATAAGCGTATTCAATTCCTGCTTTTGGTTTACTGCAGATTGGTATCAAATTAACATCATCTTTGAAAACCAGCCAAGCAACTTAACATTACCTGCTGCTATTCCCAAATATATTTATTTTCCCCTTTAAACATACCCTGAAAAGCCTGAAGTAATCGTTCTGGTGCTCAGGAATAAGACATTTAGTTTTCCCTGTCTTAGCTAAAGTGACGAGGATAGGAAAAACAAGTCCTCTTTTAAATGATTTGAGGATTAGTACACTCTGCTTAAATTGTCAAAGAGCGTAGCTCTCTGTGCTTTAGAAAGCTGTCTTGGAGGTATAAAGTAATGGAGTCGCATGGCTGCACAATTTAGCAGTAACCACTGTTTGAATGACTCTGGCTGTAGCATGAGGGCTGTGAAGAAAGCTGCAGCGTGGGAAGGAAAACAAAACTAAGATGCCGAAAACCAAACAAAAAACCCCACACCAAACCCCAAACCCACTAGCAGTTTGGTGCTGTTATCTGCCCTCCCGCTTCCCTGAATTACCTTAATCACATGAGGAAGAAGTCGTGGTCCCATAAATCCAGCCTGCTTACTATTAGCCCCCTGCTGACCAGGAGGGAATGAACAGGGATAAGATGGTGCTGGCAAGTAAAACGCACGTTCTCCAAGTGTCAAATCATAGCGCCTTCAGAAAAGAGCAGTCATCGTAGTTTAGTTTTTCTTTCAGCCTACTCTTGGATTAAATCCCATCCTATCATTTTAGAGGAACAGCTCATACGATATGGAAGCCTTCTCTACAAAAGGCTTCGCCAAGACTACAAACTGAAAAGTAGAGAACAGTCTTCCTACTAAGACTATCACTTGCACAGCAATAGTTCATTCTTACACCACAGATGACCTTCATTTCTCTCCTTCTCTAAAGTAGCCAGCTACAGATAACACATAGATAGCAATTTACACAAGTGCTGCAGTTTAAGGCCAAGCAACAAAAGATAATAAACGACACAGAGAATTTCAGGTTAGACAGAACTGAATTAGACAAATAATAATCTTCTCCCGGGATAGCAAGAAAAACACTTGCAAAACAGAAAAATATCAATAACAGGAAAGTAAATCTCTTCTGAACACATTTTAAGATTTGTTATTACCTGATATAAAAAAGTATGTAAGCTTGCTGACCAAGAACTCTTTTAATGTCAGTACGCACTACTTTAGCATCATTCATCTGATACCAAAGTCCATTACCAGCCTGCAAATAAAGACAACGATTTCTTTAGGTGAATTGCACGTTTTCCAATTGAAATCACGGATAGGAACAAAATACACACATGTCAAATAAAAATATAATGAAATCTTTTTCCCTAGAAACAGTAGCTGCTAGTCATGCTTTAATTGGTTTGCCAGCACAACCTTTACCCTGTTAGAAATGCTGTTGACTTCTACCTTTACATAGCATATATAGTGTCCTAAGTGACAGCTGACACCGTGATGTTCCAGCACCGCGTATAAGGCATAGAGCAGTGGTTCTCCCATTGACTGCGACATGTAGGCTCTCAGGTCCAAATACTCCGGATATTTCACCTCCTAAAGAGACATCAAGAAGATAGAAAGATTATCCCAGAGTACTTCGTGGACTAGCCAGAGAAAAACACTTCCAAAAAAAAAAAACTAGAGTTTATTTCTAGAATATATTTCTCGAATATATTTCTTGATTCACTACAAATAAGTCTTCCCATAAATAATGTTTAAGACTAGAAGTTGCAGAGAACTGTTTCCTGATGAATCAGCCTTCTCAGAGGAAAGCATATGCTTCTTGTCAAGCGGGAACTTTATTGATATTAAGAGAAAGAATAAGCCATAGTCGTTAGTCTACAATTATTGTCTGAAAATATTAACAACTTTCAGCTTTGGGGGATGTCCCATTACACAATGATATAGTTGCATTACAGTGGTAAATATACCTTGTTGATCTTTCCACCTGTGAAATCTGCAAATCTTTTCAGTGATATTGTGAGAACCTTGGAAGAACGGTGTATGGTAAATCTCTTGGATGCAGGAACCATCTTTTTACACCTTAAAAACAAGCAGAGAGAAGTGTTTGAAGGCATCTTCTTTTTTCGCCCCCAAAACAAACTCCTTTTAATGTCTCACGCATGCCTATGCTATTTGAATGATATTTACTTGCATAATAGGTTGGTCTTTTTTCTTTTCATAAACCCATGCACTGCGTGTCAGGTTTGTTAATACACAGAAGAAGGTAAATTTTCCCAACAACTCAGAGCACAGCGGGAACAGGAATCTCTCACAAAAGGGTATGACCAGGTTGGATGGCAAGGTACCATTTCTTGGTCTACAAAAGTGGCTATTTGAACTCCAATCATGGAAACATTCTTTCAGCTTTCAAGGGAAATACAAATACTGAAAGCGGAACGAGAGAGCCTTGGTCCCCAGGGCTAGAAATTGCAAATAATCTCCAACATAGGTCGACTATCAACATCAAGAATACAACAGAAGCACATGGTCATTCTACAGGAGGGAGACATTTAACAGTAGGAAGTCTTCATGTACTGAGCTTGTCTGGAAAGACACTGAACCCATCTGCCATCCTTTGAAACAAAATAGTTCAGTTTGACACATTGCCCGCTCCAAGGTAGGACCTACGGTGTAAGCAGTGAAAATTAGCCACTAGCCCAGAGAACAACGGAAACTGGGCAGTTTACATCAAGAAAAGTACTGTCGAGAGCTAATAAATAGAAAGAACAAAAGTAGCTCTTTTTGAATTCTGATGGCAAAATACAAGCCAGAGAATTGCAAACCCATAGGGAATGCCTATGAACAAGACTTCCCCCCTCCAAGGAAACAAAAATCCAAGTCTTTTATAAACTTCCACAAAACTTGTAAGTAGATCCAAAGTTTAGAGGTAGTCCAACAGAGTCATGCAACATAGAAAACTGACATCTAGGATTAAGACCTAATTCGTCAAAATCTTACTCGCTACATTTATAGCAATTCTCTCCATCCAGCTCTTCAGGTTTCACAAAGAGTTCCAGAGCTCTGCTAACAGACGAAACCGCCTAGAGCAGTGAGAAAGAAGAGCGTAAAGTCACCGTAATTCAGAATTCCAGAGACATACTAGTAGTTTATAAGAGAATCTTACTAACATACTCAAGCGATCTACTAGGAGCACTGTCAAGAAGGAGGCAGAAAGAGCATGCTCAGCATTGACCTCACCTGGAAGGCATTTGACTTTGGAACAAATACTTTTCCAGTAGCCTAGACAGCATCTATAGTGTGCTTTGTCATCAATACTGGGGACAAATTCATCAGTCTAACAATTAGATGTATATTGAGGTAGAACAACAAAGAAGTATGACAGCATTATCATTTTTGCAGAAAGAGAATTCTTTCCCCTTAAACCCAATGCAAATGTGGAGACTATTTACATGGGTTCCACGGAAGGACAAAGTCCAATCCACTTCCTTAGCACCACCAAGCTCTTATGTTTTAACATTATATGTGGTTTGGTTTTTTAAGTTAAACAAGTTTAATTTAGAAAGTTATGCATGTACTTAAACATCATGAATTATATTTAGAAAACATCTTACCTTTATATCCAAAGTGATATCAAGAAATGTCTCATACGTATCCGAAACTGCTTTGCAATTCAAGCACTTCACTGGAAGCAAAATATAAATGCTTAACATTATGTGAAGGAGACTAACTGTCCAAATTCAAGTTGTTGACAGATACTACTTTAGACAAACTACAGACTGCTTTACTACCGACAAAAGACACAGATCAGTTCTAAGGACAGGAATATTTTTTCAAGTACCTCTCGATCTTAGAAATCCTCCAAATATTTGATGAATGATGGTGGTAGCTTGAGAAGATCTGTCCAATCTGGAAATAAATTATAATCAGACCTCAGAAGATTTAAGGCACAGAGTCAACTCTTCAAAGAGTTTGATGAAAACCAAGGATGATGTAGACTTGCGTTGCTGATAGTAAATAAGGCACTAAAAGGTGCTAGAGATCATTTCTGAGAGTAAATAAAGGACTAGAAGGTGCTAGAGAATGTATGAAAGTGAACTTGTTTATGCTTACTCGGTGCTTCCGTTCAAGCACGCTTCCTGCATAGCATCAACAGTATAGCGCAAGAACTCGTGTGCGTCTTCTTGACTGCCAAAACGGAAATGTTGTCCTATTCCTAAATAAGAAGATGATAGTATTGACCTCATTTAAAAATGAAATCATTATTGTATTTCTAAAATCTCTCTTCATTGGAGTGTTAAAACCACTTAGACACATCAAATAATTATTTGAAGATTACAAGCTATCGAAAAGAAACACATCTGAAGCCACTTACGACTGAGATTACTGATAACATGCGTAGGCTCGATGGCATCAACAGTGCAACGCAGGGCCTGGTTAATGTGAGTCTCCATCGTGCACATCATGCAAAAATCTTGTTCACGACCTGAAGAGTGAAAGAACAAAGCATCCCAGTCCAGCGAAATATCCATACCTACAAACATCTAAGTACAATTTAAACTATAGATACAATATCCACTCTCCTTGCTACATTCTATTCTCCCAAGATGCCAATGTCCCAACAGTCTTGTAACATTTCATTTCACACAACTTGACAGAAGAAAAATATCCACTAAGCCTGTATTCAAATGCATTTTGTGAAGAGAAATCTAAAAGACTACTGCAAAGTCGCAGTTGTAAAGGCTGACAGGAATGTGAACTCCACAGGCTGCAAAATGTATTACTCTCTAAAATTACTACTAAATGCATTACTGTCCAATGCACTTCATTATTCCCATGAAGCAATAAATGATCCTTTAATAAACAAACAAACAAACAAACAAACAACTAACTAACTAAATAAATAAAACATGGTGCATTAATTGCACTCCATATGCTATTCGGAGCCCACTGCTAATACAGTGCTCAAAGCCAGCTGCTACAGGTAAAATCAGGCAAATAAGCTTATCTCACAGAATCACTGCTGTTCTTTCACCTTCAGAGCTATCCAACAGATTCAAAATACTGTTAGAAAGTACTCACATGACTGGCTGTGCTCAAGAGAAAGCATGTAATTGGCAAGTGGGGGTGTGTAGGTCAAACACTGCAGAGTAGCATTAAGAAAACATGTGTTGCCAAGATTGTACAGGCCAACTCCAACACTTTGTGTTTCTCGCCAATCCATACAAATCTTCTCAGGTGGAAAAAGAATGCTCTGTGGCGGAGCAATTCCATCATTAACGACTGCAAGAAAGTTAAATTTAAAAAGAGATCTTGTTTGTTTGTTTCGAAGAAAGGTATTTAAAAAAATACTATTCTGCAGGAGCACCTAGAGGAGCTAGCTACAATCCAAACCAGAAAAACTTATTGCAGACAGCTTTAATACCACCAAATTCAAATTGGCTGGTCAACACAATGTTTTGGGGAAAAAAAAAAAAAAAACAACTTTAGTCAACCATTTTAATTTTTCTAAGGCAAGGCTAACTGCCATTCTGTTTGTAGCACCTAATGCCAAGTTCCTCTCCATCTATAATCTTTAACCTGATTAACTCAACTACTGTTTTTTTCCTTATTATAACTTAAACCACAAACTTAGACTTGAAATTATACGGTAAAAACGTAAAAACTAGGAACTAGGAATGACGGTACCCCTACAGATACCAGATCTTTTCCTGAGCAATGTTATCCTTCAAAAAACCTGTGAAAAATGAAGCTGTGAATAGCAACAATCAAACACTTTTCTTTGCAAAACAGAAAAGACATGGAGGAATCTGTGCATTACAAAAAGCTCCCCATATTTCTCTGTTGACTGTAAATATATCAAAATTAATTTCTGTAACATCAGTCATTTCAGTTGCCTTAGGGGATTCGCTTTTGAAGTCTTTGTTCACAGTCGTCCCCTTCTCTATCAGTGCAACAAGTAAGAACTGCATTTTCTACTTTTGCTTTGAAGAAAATGGAGACAGGATAAAACGCACACTTACTTAGATCTCTTGGGGCAAAAGCCTTAGATTTTTCAGATGATCTACAGTAAATAGCACCTCCACGTCCTTGGGCCACAGAGACTTGGCTTGAATCTTCTGCAGGCACTATCCGGCCCCAGTTGGCGGTGCGTGACATCAGTATTTTAGGACTTGGTTTCTTGGATTTGCCAGACCGCCTTGAAGAGGGCTTTTTAGGCTTTGAAGATTTGGGCTTCTTAGCTACGGTCATTGTTCACATCTGCAACAGAGAAAGAAGTTCTGGCTGACGTAAGACTATCAAGAAGCATTCCAAGAAGAAAAGAGTAACAGAAGTCCTGTCACTTAATCTCAAAGAAACAGCCTTAAGAACTAAATCGCTGGTATGAATGATTTAAAAAGAATCCCCAAACTAAACACACAAAGTGAAAATTTCCATCTAAACTCTATCGGTATTACTTTTAGCTTCTGCAGAACTAGTGGCTGATGCCATTTCTTTCCCTTCCGTAGGATTTTAATCCATTACAACTCTGGAGTCTTTTTAATATAAAAATGTAGAAGACATTCTCTGAGGGGAATCAGTTATTTATTGATTTCCGGAGTTGCGCAATTATCTGTTAATTAGTACCTATGATCTAATAGATAATTGTTGCAATTATCTATTGCTGGCATTAGTAATGGAACACTATTACTTCACTGCCTGCCTTTTTCTGTTTCGTCTGCACAAAGGTACCCAGAACTCACTGCTACTTTTCTTCTGTCTTTCCAGGGCTCGCCCTCTACCTCACTGTCTACTGCACCAGTCATGAGGGGTTTGTTGTGATTCTATAATGAGCCTAGCTTTTAAATACACCTTTCATGGGCGTCACTTGGTGATGGCAAGTTAATCTGTGAGGGCTCCTCAGTCTACATCATGCGGTCGCTTTTTCCAGGTGAAAAAGCGGAGCTGTAAGTGGCAGTACACTAAAGCCCTGGCATGCTGAGATCCAAGAGGAGAGATGTTTGGCCCTCCTTTTCACTCCTGGGAACCATATACCTCAAAACCCACAGAGGATGGGCTATATCTCAGAGAAATCTTGGGAAAGGAGAGCATGAAGAGCATGTTTGCAAATTTATTTCTCCCTGGGCTTCTTCTGCTTCTCCAAGAAAGACGAGTTTGAATATAACTTTGGCAGCAGTACTTCTGGTGTTTTACTCCTACCACATTTAAAACTCCTATGACAAACTGAAAAGTTAGACTAAAAAGCAGCTCTTTCCGTTCTCCTTTCTAAAGTTGCACGCTTTCCTCATGCAAAACAACAGGGGAATGTAAGCTAGAAATGGAAATGCTGAATGTAAAACAAAACAAAACAAACCTCAGCCCTCCAGGACAAAAGCCAATAACTGCTACAAAGTCCTTTTTAAAATGCTGATTAGGTTTCAAGGTGATACCGCTTTAAATAAGCGTAGTTGTGTGTCCATAGGCAGAAGCTGAATAATGACAGGATGAACTTCTATACTTCATGTTTTGTTACTGTCTTACTGTAGCACACAGGGACTTGTTACCTTTAGGGAAACCACTAACCTCATGGAGGGTTTAAAACATAAGCTAGTTTGTTATACCAAAATGACGGAGAGAACAAAGCATAAAGTGCTTTCAGATTTCTAGCACGCCTTGATTGCTGTCCATTAAACTTCAGACACGTTAAACAAAACACAGTAAATAAGAAAACTCTTAGTCCCACAGCTGGCAAATTGTGTGCAGAGGTTGTAATTAGAACTTTTTTGCCTTGACGTTTTACATTTAAAGTTGATTTTAAATCCATTCTATACACACTTTCCATTCCTGAAAAAACAATACGCAAACCTGACAAATGCATTTACATGAGAAATGAAGTCGTCCTTGTCCGATTGGAAGACTAAGGTGACAGCTCCTGGGCTCAGGGATAAGCTCCGATCTTCACCAGTGACAGCTCCTTTTTTAGGATTGAAAGGGAAAATGTTTCAGCAACACATTGGAAACATACTTAAGGGACAAGAAACAAAATCAAGACTGCAGTGAGAACAGAAAAACAATACTGGGGGGAAAGGAGAGGAGAGGAGAGGAGAGGAGAGGAGAGGAGAGGAGAGGAGAGGAGAGGAGAGGAGAGGAGAGGAGAGGAGAGGAGAGGAGAGGAGAGGAGAGGAGAGGAGAGGAAAGGAGAAAAAAAGGGAAGGGAAGGGAAGGGAAGGGAAGGGAAGGGAAGGGAAGGGAAGGGAAGGGAAGGGAAGGGAAGGGAAGGGAAGGGAAGGGAAGGGAAGGGAAGGGAAGGGAAGGGAAGGGAAGGGAAGGGAAGGGAAGGGAAGGGAAGGGAAGGGAAGGGAAGGGAAGGGAAGGGAAGGGAAGGGAAGGGAAGGGAAGGGAAGGGAAGGGAAGGGGGGAAGGAAAAAAGAAAAAAAGAAAAAAAAAAGAAAAAAAGAAAAAAGAAAAAAAAAAAAGGGAAGGGAAGGGAAGCAAAGCGAAGCGAAGCGAAGACCTTGATCTTTATACTGACCCATGAGATAAGCCTTACACATTTTTAAGTTTATTTTTGACAACTGATTGAGGTGTTACCAGGTATTAAGTACGATTCAAGAGCAAATATTAACACTAGAAAGAAGAAATCCGATCCACCACCACTGTTTCAAAATACATCCATTTCTCATTTGGAGATGACGTCTCTCTGGCAAGATAGTAGAAAAACTGTAAATACCGATAGAGCTTCCTCTCCCGATGTTCCATATACATACCGATGCTGTTCCTACACCTACGCTCTGAGCATAAATTTATGTTGACATGAGTGACAAGAGAGGGTGTTACTCCTCTCTTTGTTTGCCTTGAGAGACACACCTCTTGTCCATTGAAAAGTAAATTCAAGATTCCAGATCACTTAAGACAGTTGCTATCCCCCCATTCAGAGTTCTGCAGCAGCACTCTTCAGATGTGTTTAGCAGTCTCTTTAGAAAATGTTATCACTTAGGACCTGCTTCTCAGTAGGTCCACGTTTGGCCTCCGCTTAGCAGAGAGTCAATCCCAGCTTAAGCTTTCGTACAAGAGCCCCTTCACGAAACGGAGTTGAACCCTGACATAACTGAGTTGAACCTTTAACCTTGAAGCTTCCTTAAAGAAGAAAGCAGCACCCAGGCCAGGAAATAGAAATTAATCGTCACTTTACCCTGAAATGCAGTGGGCTATTCTGTGCTGGCAGGATTGCTGCCGGGCTGGCCGACGAGGCGGCGGGCAGCTCCCCGGGGCCACAGGGCCTGGCACAGGGAGCCGCCGGGGGTCTCCAAGGTCCGGCAACAGCGGCAACAGCAGGGAAAGAGGGGACAGCAGCGACAGCAGCAGCCACCTCAGCCGGGGCCGTCTCCACAACCGCCACAACGGCCTCGGAACGCCGCCGAACTCCGAGCTCCAGCGTGACGCCTTTTGAACCTGGCCGCGCTGCTCATGGCTAAAACCAGAGCGTTTCCTCCGGCGTGTGTTTACTGTCGGTGCCGGATCGGCCCTCACCCCGAGCTCTCCCTGCCGGGAGGGCTTTGGGGTTGGGGTTTCCCTCCCGCCGCCCCGCGCGCAAGGGGTCCACACTGGGGAGCAGCATCTCACCCACGGCAAGAGACCGAGGCCACGACATGAAAAAGCCCCAACACGAAAAAGCCCCGACACGAAAAAGCCCCGACACGAAAAAGCCACGACATGCGGCCGAGGCGGCAGGGAGACGGCTCTGAGGGAGCTGCCACTTCGCCCCGCCGTCCTCCCCTCCCGGGCCGCCCCGCCGAGCCCCGTGCGCCTCAGGTGCTGCGCTGAGGGGGTGGCTGGCTACTGAGACAGCTGCCCAGGGCACTGCTCATGGCACCGAGCCTGATGGAGGTCAACAAGTGTTGAACAATGCTCTCAGACATTGGGTCTCACTTTGGGGTGGTCCTGTGTGGAGCCACGAGTTGGACTTGGTGATTATTGGGAGTCCTTTCCACCTTGGGATGTTCTCTGATTCTAGGTCAGCAATCCAGTAGCTGATGAGAAGTGTGGAGTCATTCAAAGGGAAGAGAGAGCACAACACTTCTCGTTTGCAGAAGCGGCTATTTGGTAACCAAACCGATGATTCCTTTGCTTCTAGAGCAACTAACAGCAGGGATCCGCTTTACAATAGAGGGAAAAGAGTCGTTGGCATGTCATGTGAAGTAACCTTCAAATCCCAGAGGATGATTTTGTTGGAACTTTATTCAGCTGAAAACACGGAAGCCTTGCTTCTGCTTGTGTTAGTTACAGCTCCAGTTTACTTTGGTTGGGAGGGAAGGCATTCCAGGCTAATGTGCTGTACCTGTTCCTTCAGCTCATTGTCCATAAACGGAGGAGCAAACGAAATCAGTTTAATCTCCATTAAATGCAGCAGACAAAGCGGAGTAGAGGGCGATCTAGCACTTAATTTTTCCTGTAAGCAGGAAACCCAGAACTCAACAACACTTTTCAAATCTTGTCCTGCAGTAAATGACCAGCTGAGTGAAGCTTGCATTTAGAGGATGTGCTCCTACAGTAGACGGAAATAGCTTTTCCTCTTCACAAGTGCAACTGAGTGGTGGACTGGCAGCTACGTGGTTAACTAGTTGTGCCAAAGGGGTTGTGTTGAATGCACAGAAAAATATGCAGGTCCCAACAGTAAAGGGTTGTCTGTAGGCATGACACTGAGTACAGATGTTGTCTGCAGGTTCGTGCAGAGTGCACCGCGCCAATAAGCACCCAGAGTCGGAATGCACACGAAGGTCTTTTAATTAGATAATTACTTATAGAACTCTGCAGAGTCAGGTACTTGGCCATCTTTCGCAAAGCAAGCACACCTCTGACTCGAATCACCGTCATTTATACACAGGAAACTTGTGAAAACTCTCTCTTTGGCTCCTTTGGATTGGTTATTACAGCTCACCTAACTTATCTCCACTGAGCTTGTGCATTACAGAGGAATACCGGGGGGGAGGGGGAACAGGAGAGGGGGGACACACACCGAATCCCACATTAGCATAGATTAGCATTTTGACAGGTGTGATTTTTAATGTGCTAATGACCCTTAATGAGAAAAAGGTTACTATAGGTCAGTCTGGAGCTGGTGTTCTCCTTCCTGTTTTTTCCCTTTTAGCCCTTCTCTTCCTTGCTTCTGCTAGCTCAAGGCTACCTGTCTCTCTCCTTCTTTATTTTCTCAGCTAAAAGACTGCACAAGCTACAGGCCTCCCTATTTGCTTCAACATTTCCTTGTTTCTGTTTTTTTTGTTTTTTTTTTCCCAGCTCTGGGACGACACAGGTGTGGTTTGATATTTGCCAGTATAGCTAAAACTCACGCCAGTCTGCTCACGCACAATAAGTAGTAAGATTTAAGGACTGGTTTCATCGGCTTCTTCCATACTAACATCCTTCTTATGTTTTAGATATGCTGTAGTTAAATCAACACTAAGTTACTACTTGTGGAGTAATCGCCTTAAGCGACTAGGCATCATAAGCACACCTCCATCCCAAAAGCTACCCGCCTCCAAGGTGCAACCACCCCTCACTGAGCACGCCCTCGGAATTTCTCAGAGCCTGTACCTTTAAACGCAAGTGAGATCATTTCTACCAAGCACAACCAAGATATGCATGACTAGAGTCACTCAAGCTCCACCTTAAAGATAGAAAATAATATCAATTGCTTTAAGAGAAAGGGGATGTTAGGGAAGATACTATCAGGAAGGATTCCTTCTGACATCACTCGACAGGCTGAGCCTCTCACTCCCCCACCCCCACTCCATTGGGACGCCGTGGGGTAAGATCTGAACGCTTGCTTATACCAGGCGTCTCTGTGGAATCTTAGAAATCTCTAGAGTTTTGATGCTTTTTCATGTCTTAATACCTAGGCTGTGTACCTGTGCATTTCATGCATGCTAGCTTGCTTTTGCAGACAGTGAATTTATCACTGACAATCCAAAGTACCTGTGTACCTGTCGCCGTAAGAAATTGCACTTAATTGCATTCTTCCTAGCTGTGAGAGTTCTCCTTGAATGCGACTAGAGCGAGGCCGTACTGCGTTGTTGGTGAATCCGTGACCGTGATAGTTCAGCACCCTGAATCCGACGGGACCCATGACGGTCAATCGGCTACACCCCTTAACGTGACACTACTAGACGAAGAAGATGACAGGGCTTGCATGCACTGCATTAGGCTTTGCATGTGAAAACACCCCCAAATAATTTCACGTGCATTTAACGTTTTTAAAGGGAAAAAAACAGGAAGGTGTAGTCTCTCTGTAAGCTACAGCCCTACATAGTTAAGGCATCAGCATTCATTCCTTTGCTTGATAGCAAAGTATGAACATACAGAAGAGTTAAATATTTTCTTTGCATTCTTAAAGGCGATTTTTCAGACTTGGGCTTCAGTTGTTGGAGTTGAAGAGATCAGTAGACATCCTTACTTTTACGGTAAGACCAAAATCTTTATCTAAGATTGTGTTATCGAACGCAACTAAACTCCCACCCCCACATGGTTTTTTTGTAACTTCGCAATGATCTTGCTGCAGTCCCACTCTGATGGTCTTTCAGTAACATGCAAACTGCCGTGGCAGATTCTGTTACAGTGCTTTTCTATTGACAGTGTGCATAACACTCAAGGTAAAGCCCCTCATTTCGCAGTGGGGACATAAAGTGTTTCTTTGGACCCTGCTGCTTCTGTTAGTACTCATTTTTTCACAAACTTGTTGAACCTGAGCCGTGCCTACTGAGCCAACGAATGCTTTGATGACACAGTATTTTGTCAAAGCAGTTTTGCTTCTTGGAGCTACAGAAGCAGCTCTGGCTACGTGATAGGGAATTGTGCTGCATTGGCAAAACCAGACTTAGCTACAGACTTACAACACTTGCTAACTCGATCTATTTCAAATCTCATTTTAACTTTAAAGGACAATCAGTTTTGTGGCTCCTGTCTTACTAATTTGCCTTGTTTTGCATGGAAGGGCAGCCTGTGAATGTTTTGCTTTATTGCATGCTTCAAAAAAAGGCTGAGGAAGAGACTGGAGGAACCTTTTCTATTCTATGGACTTTCCCCCGAGAGTGTGGAATTGCAGGCTACTTGGATGAATGTTCCAATGTGAGTAAGGGAGCAGACCTCAGCCAAAGGAGGTGGAATCCTTGCTTAATAGTAAGTATCAGTGTGGGGACATCTTTGCTTAACGGGAGCCATTTAAACTCTTCAGGGATCTGGGGGGTCGTGGTAGACAGCAAGTTGAGAGGGATCTGGGGGTCGTGGTAGACAGCAAGTTGAATATGAGCCAGCAGTGTGCCCTGGCAGCCAGGAGGGCCAATCGTGTCCTGGGGTGCATCAAGCACGGCATCGCTAGTAGGTCAAGGGAGGTGATTGTACCGCTCTACTCTGCGCTGGTGCGGCCTCACCTTGAGTACTGTGTGCAGTTCTGGGCACCACAGTATAAAAAGGACATGAAACTGTTGGAGAGTGTCCAGAGGAGGGCTACGAAGATGGTGAAAGGCCTGGAGGGGAAGACGTACGAAGAACGGCTGAGGTCACTGGGCCTGTTCAGCCTGGAGAAGAGGAGGCTGAGGGGAGACCTCATCACAGTCTACAACTTCCTCGTAAGGGGGTGTCGAGAGGCAGGAGACCTTTTCTCCATTAATGCCAGTGACAGGACCTGCGGGAACGGGGTTAAGCTGAGGCAGGGGAAATTTAGGCTGGACGTCAGGAGGGGGTTCTTCACAGAGAGGGTGGTTGCACACTGGAACAGGCTCCCCAGGGAAGTGGTCACTGCACCGAGCCTGTCTGAATTTAAGAAGAGATTGGACTGTGCACTTAGGCACATGGTCTGAACTTTTGGGTAGACCTGTGCGGTGTCAAGAGTTGGACTTGATGATCCTTAAGGGTCCCTTCCAACTCAGGATATTCTATGATTCTATGATTCTATGATTCATAGAAACAAAATAAGCCGGACATCTTATGTTTGGAAAGCAGTATGGTTACACAGCGGCTAACATAATGACTTGAGTCTTCTGCTCTGCAACTTCAGGTTTTGTTTTCAAGCAGTGCATACATCAGTTTAAGCTTTGGACAAGGAGATTTGCAATGCAAATAGTGATAAACCAGAATCAGCAGCGCTGACGAGTGTAATGGTGAAATGCAGCAAATCAAGTATTCCTGGAGAAATGTGAGATTACAAAACTAGCAAGCCATGAAGCACTTTTGTTGTTGTTGTTGTTGTTTTTTAAATCAATTCTTATATGCTGAAATAGCACCTTCAAGACAATCTGTTTATCTAGCCAGGTAACGGTGTCTCCCTGTAAACATGAAGGAAATGCCAGGAGCAGCCATACCTCTTTGCTGTCAAAATAAAGAGCAAGTCGAGGCCAACATCATGCCATAGTGCAAAGGCTTGCTAAGAATGATCATTCTAAGAGGTCTGCAAGAAAAGATGACTTACTTTGTCATAAGTTTGTCAAATAGAATGGACGAGTTAGTAGTCGAGTACCGACTGTGTCCGACTCTACAGCTGCGGCGCAGCTCCAAGTCCCTGTTTTCTCCGTGGACTCGTCTCACAGTTTTTGCACCAGCTCTACTCCTCAATGTTCGGGTGACTGAAACGCAGAAACAAAGTCTTTTGAAACAGTGAAGATGGGATTCTCCTTATTTCACCGTTGCTCTTGTAAAATGGAAACAGACAAACAAAAAAGGCACCCTGAAGTGGATTGAGTTTTCTTTACATTTCAGGTCAGAAGTTGGTGTCAAAACCACTGCATTCCACTTCTTTATCGCTCTGCACGTTTAAACTGTCTACTTAAAACCGGGACCTGTAGGGAAATTTTTAAAGAGACTGAAAGCTAGCCAGACAAAAACAAACGTGCAACTTTTGTTCCATGCAGGAGGGAAATCTACTCCAGTTATTTCTGTCTTGGAAAAGTGAGAACAATCAACACCTTTCTCTAAGGTGTTTTCACTCCATTCATGTCAAACTGTATCTAACAGTGCTCAAAACAAACACTATGACATTGTGCATCATCATATGCCAGCTCATGGGCAATAATGGCCTGGAACGAGGATGAGGAACCCACAGTGGGTGAAGCGGCTAAACAACTCCGGCAGTACGAAGAAAGTCTCTCTTCTTCCTTACAGGCCTGCGTCTCAGCTGTGGAGAAACTTTCTGAAAAGGTTCACCAACTTGAAGAGAATCTATCATCCTCCCCACCCGAACCAACCAGTGTCCACCGACCAAAAGAGAATACTTGGGAGAAACTTTCTGAA
This sequence comes from Aythya marila, assembly GCF_965140915.1. Lineage (NCBI taxonomy): Eukaryota > Metazoa > Chordata > Aves > Anseriformes > Anatidae > Aythya > Aythya marila. The sequence goes on along the minus strand of NW_028137167.1, from coordinate 322,801 downwards.
AAGGTTCACCAACTTGAAGAGAGATTATTCTCCTCCGCACCTGTACAAAGCAGTGTCTCAGCTATCAGGGGTAGGCGTTCATCCACACAAGGAAGACGATATGGTGGGTACTCACCCCGTGCCACCCTGTGGTTTTACTTACGAGACCATGGAGAGGACATGAGAAAATGGGATGGAAAATCTACTGCGACCCTAGAGGCACGGGTACGTGAGTTGCAAAAGAAAACAATCAAGAAAAAGGGATTCTCTGAAAAGTTTGCTGCTCCAACTTCCAGCAGACAGTCCTTCAAACACACAAACGAAGAAGATTCTGACCAGGATTAGGGGAGCCTTGCCTCCAGCCAGGGGGAGGAAAGGGACAATCGAGTTTATTGGACTGTGTGGATTCGATGGCCTGGCACATCAGACGCACAGAAGTAGAAGGCTTTAGTAGACACCGGTGCACAATGTACTATAATGCCATCGAGATATAAAGGACCAGAGCCCATCTGTATTTGTGGAGTGACAGGCGGATCTCAGCAGTTGACTGTATTGGAGGCTGAAGTGAGTCTGACTGGGAATGAGTGGGAAAAGCACCGCATTGTGACTGGCCCGGATGCTCCATGTATCCTTGGCATAGACTATCTTAGAAGAGGATGTTGCAAGGACCCAAAAGGGTTCCGGTGGGCTTTTGGTATAGCTGCCCTAGAGACAGAGGGCATTAAACAATTCTCTACCTTGCCTGGTCTCTCAGAGGACCCCTCTGTTGTGGGGTTGCTGAGGGTCGAAGAACAGCAAGTGCCAATCGCTACCACAACTGTGCACCGGCGGCAATATCGCACTAACCGAGACTCCCTGATTCCCATCCATAAGCTAATTCGTCAATTGGAGAGCCAAGGAGTGATCAGCAAGACTCATTCACCTTTCAGTAGTCCCATATTGCCAGTGCGAAAAGGCTAATGGCGAGTGGAGACTAACAGTGGACTATCGTGGCCTGAACGAAGTGACGCCACCACTGAGTGCTGCAGTGCCGGACATGCTGGAACTTCAGTACGAACTTGAATCGAAGGCAGCCAAGTGGTACACCACAATTGATATCGCTAATGCATTTTTCTCCATCCCTCTAGCAGCAGAGTGCAGGCCACAATTTGCCTTCACTTGGAGGGGAGTCCAATATACTTGGAATCGGCTGCCCCAGGGGTGGAAACACAGCCCTACCATTTGCCATGGGCTGATCCAGTCTGCACTAGAGCAGGGGGAAGCTCCTGAACACCTGCAGTACATTGATGACATTATTGTGTGGGGTGACACAGCAGAGGAAGTTTTTGAGAAAGGTAGGTTGCTATGTTTTGGCTTAGAATGTGTGAAAGGATGTTTAGAAGATTGCTGATACCACCCCGATGTTTCAATTGCTGCAGAGCAGTACTTACAACAAGCCAAGGACCTTTCGGTGTCTCACTGTCCTACTGGCGATCAGAATCGGCGCACAGCAACAGCTGCGAGGGGACAGACTCAGGATGGCCGACCCCAACTGGCCAAAGAATTCTATGCCTTATGGCAACACGCTGCACCATGGATAGGGCGGGGCAGCCGGGCTGCTAGGGGTTACGCTGGGCACTGGTCAGCGGGTAGTGAGCAACTGCATTGCACATCACTTGTTTTGTACACATTACTATTAGCAGTACTATTATCATCATCATCATCATCATCATTATTTTCCTGTCTTAATAAACTGTCTTTATCTCAACTCGCAGGCTTCACTTTCCCGTTTCCCTCCCCCATCCCAGAGAGGGAGGTGGGAGGGTTGCAGAAGGGCTGTGTGGTGTTTAGCTGCCGGCTGGGTTAAACCACACCACCACCTCAAAGGGGTTGGGGAAAAAAACAGGTTTTTTTAGAAAAGCAGAAGACTTTCACTGAGAAGAGGGATGCTAGTTTTAAGGTACTGGTACGCCATCAGCATGCTCATAGGCCTCTGCTGATTTTAGCCGGAGGTTTATCAGGCCACAACTCACTGCACATGCTTTCTCTCTTGCTTTTCAATCTACAAATCAAACAGAGATTGAACATATAGAAACACAGTACCTTGAAAAGCGTCTTCTCTTGACATTTCCCCTCAGTATCGCCATACTTTCTTCAAAGCTGGAGACTGAACACCGCAGGATGCTTTTGCTCACTGATCTTAAACGGTGTCCGTTGAAACATTCAATACTGGGAGAAGAATAATCCTAGGGAAAGAAGGAAACAAGAATATATTTATGTGAACCACGTAGATTCAGATAAAGAAATCCTGCCTCACGCAAGTTTAATTGACCCTCCTGACTTGGTAGTGGGGCAACTAATGGCAGGCAGACACTGAAACGCTGCTGTGCTCAAGAAAAACCTGGAGAGAAAAAAAAAAAAAAAAAAAAAAAGCTTTCAAAACTAAAGCTTCCTTTTCCCCACCGTTTTCTTGTGGATAACTTAAGCTTAATATCCTTGGCAAAAAGATATTGCAGCAAAACCTTTCACATAAACTTAGTGTTTCGTGAAAAACTACAACAACAAAACATTAAATTCAATTGGAATTTTTTTCAATAAATTCAATTGGAATTTAAATTCAAAACTTTAAATTCAGTTGAATTTAAATTAAAAAAATAAACTAATTAATTTAAATTAAAAAAATTTAAATTCAATTGACTGTTCAGAGGAACAGTCAAGCTTGACATTATACATCCTAGAATTAAAATCTAGTTTGAGTTTTTCTCCCATCTCCAGACCTTGCTAAAGATGCTTATTAGGAGCTCTGTCAAAAAAAGTGTAAGGCTTGTTATATCAAAGCTTCGAACCCTTCTTACTGCCCTTGACCTTCTTCACATTGCTGCTCCTACAAGGGTGAGTACTATCATTTTTAGTACGGGAGGGAAGCTGTCATATCCTTGAGTGGGGGGTCGTTCTGTTTACAAAATGAAGTTCCAGTAAGAGTACATCAAATGAACCAACTTTCTTTGAACTTTAATTCATCGCTATATTGAATGAATGACCTCTGGATTTCTCTCTCCCATTTGGAAGTCAATTTGAAAACAAAATACCTCTGCCATAAAGAGCCAGGCATCAGAGACACCTGTTGCGCCTCAAGAACAGAGAAGGTATGAACGACAAGAGCAGCTGAATAAAATGCAACTTGCCATTAGAAATGGGTGTACTGGCATCTACAGGTGCCGCTGGCATCTCCTCATTTTCATTACTCTCTTCATCTGGTTTCTCGTCTTCAGTAGCAGGGTTCTGCTGTGGTGACTTGGAGTTGTCGCATGGAGCACACGCTGCAGAGGTGCGACCTTGCAAGAAAGAATAGATACCAAAGATCTTCGTCGTGCATTTTCAGTTACAAATGCAGAGACAAGTCTTCAAATCCTTAGCGTTAAAGCACGTACCTCTTTTCTCACGAGATTCTTTAATTTGTTCACAAAGTCGTCCAAACTCTGTATCCGTTTCGTTCCTCACCATTGAATATGCAGTGTCTTGCAAAACATAGGCGCTGTGACGATCTGAAATTTTACACACTTTAACTGAATGTTGTCTACCAACCAATGAAACTGTTTTGATCACAGAAAAAAATTGCTTTCTTCATAGGTTGGTTCCGAAAGCTTATCTCAGTGAATATTTTCAGCATAACAACATCGAAGTTAATTAAAACAAAAGCACTAGTTCCTTGGGAACACTTATATCACAATTCCATGCCCAAGTAGCAAAATGATAAAATATTTACAGTCTGGACGTCCAAAATCATCTAATCCATCCGAAGTCTATTGTCCGCACACAGCATTTATCCATCTATATGTTTGACAGATTTTTTAAACTAGGGCTAAAAAGCACATCCTCACCTGTAGATCTTTGATCCGGGTAGTACTCTAAGGCATTGTTACAGATTAGATCGATGTCCTTCAGCTAGTCTCCTGCAGCGAGGTACTGGCGCGAGTCAATTTGAGTCAGAACTGTTGAAAGATCCATCGGCTCTTTAATCCTTGTGGCATAGTCAGGTACCTGCAGATCAAATACAAGCATTCAGAGGTTTTCTTAACCTTGCACACAGTCTACCAAAATTATTCTGAAAACTTTAAATAAAAAACTTCCTAAAAACTCTGAACATTTGCGATGCATCAGAAGACGCTGAAATTAAACAGTTTGCTTCTCAAAAATGGAAGGGCTCTTTCATTTTTCATTAGAGCGGCCACGAGAGGACAACAAGAAGTAGGGAGGTCAGAAGCACGTGCATGGTAGAGAAGAAACACTGAGGGTGGGAGATTCATTTCACTTTGCTTCAGAAAATCACAACAGTGAAAGCTGAGCAAGCCATCCGGCATTCTCTTTGTTGTCGACATTGAGGAAAAGGTGCATGAATTGCACCTGTGAAGTACCTATTGCAGGCATCTACTTTAGAATGAGATAACTGGGCCCTGAGGTGCTCATTTCTTCCCTCAGAGCAGAAGAGGAGCCTAATGACCAGTTCAGATGAGGACATATGTATCTGTCTAGATTTTTCACAGCTCAAGAACCTAGGAGAAAAGGGGAAGAAAAGCCAGTGGATGCCCACAAGAAGAGGACTTTGCTGATCCCCAGGTATATTCAAGTTACATCTGTCTTTGAAATATACGCCCCTAGTTTAGGCTTATCTCATAAATTAAGGAGAAAAAGGCATCTAAGCAGCCAATTGGAGGAAAAAGAAAACACACTGCACTTATGGTTGATTCCTATTGAGGAGTTCCAGATGAAACAGAGAACAGGATCTCAAAACTTAGTTTTACAAACTGCTGCTCCTATTCCTGTTCCCACAGGAACTGACAGTTCAAGAAAGGGCTTCAGACTTCACTCAAGTACTCCTGTAAATACTGTTTGTCATTATAAGGAAAGATCTCTGTGCTTTTCAGTGCTGTGACACGCCTACATATCAAAGCTTTTTCACGAGCAAACTGTGTTGGCATTTGGACTGGCTTTTTAGAATGAAACCAGGGCTTTCAGTGAATAATCCCATAAGAGACATTTTAGAGTCAGCAGAAGTAAAAGCACTGCCTCTGCTTCTTGCAAAATCCTTACAGTGCAGCCCTAAAAACAAAGTTGAACCTTCCCCAAAACGCTGAGAAATACGAACAATGAGAAGTTACAGACACACACGGATCAGCACTACTTTACCTTCTGTGGGTCAACGGGCTTTGCAAATTCCCTGAAACGTCTGTCAGTGGCAAGTCTGTGAGTAACGTCCCTCAAGAAAATTCTAAGGTCACGCAAGGTATCCTCCTCTTCCTCCTCCAGCATCCCTACTTCTTCCTCTTGTGGCTTCTGAGGCTCAGCTGGTGGTGCTACAGGCACAACTTCCAATGTCCAATCAACTTCAATTCATCAGGAAAAATTAGCCAATTTACAGTACTCAGATAGAAGCATATGACAAATTACTGACAGAAAATGACCACCAAAGCAAAGCCCAAAGAGCTAGTAACTTTGATAGGAAAGTTTTAGATGTACTTCTCATATCCTCCTCACCTCTTTTCTTTACAGGAGGCTTAGCCACTTCATTTAGAATTAGGTCCTCAAAAAAAGGCTGCTCTCTCTGCCCTACCAGGCAACTCAATATTGCACACTTCTCCAAATTCCGTATTAAATCATTTTTGCATCTAAAGCAGAAGGAGGAGACATTTCAGATTTAAGGCCACAAAAAACTCATCTTCTATTCCAAAAAGACGAGTACCTTTTCAAATTAATAATAACCTGAAGAACACAAACTGAAAAAAGTTATCTTCCTGGCCTTAAAAGGCTACATTTTCACAGGCTGGCACGGCAAATTCAAATATCACCTTTAAGAATCACCTGTAGAATTAAAGCTTGCTGAAGGGATTGTACGCTACACTGGTAAAGTAATGGCTTTCACCACATCCAACAGCGCCTCCTTTGTATTTACTTGCCTTGCTGCAGCCTTTACTTAGAACCTTTATGGCTATCGAGGGAAGAGACAGGCTTCAGCAGACAAGTGAGGGCTTTTTGCTGAGTTTTTATTTCTCTACCAAAAGGTGTCTGAAGTAGCTAGTACCTCTACGTCTTCCTCCATTTTCAAGTTCTAGTATTAAAAGGTAGGTGAGGAATTTCACTACTTATTTTAGAAGGAATTTACAGCCTGTACAAAAACTTCTGTGGGAACTCAAGCACTTTCAAAGCAGTTGATAATAAACACGTCTAGGTAAGACCCGTTCTCTTCCCCCAGTGACTGAGACCAAATCATCAGAATGACAACAGCGTGGTCCTGTTTTGGGCACCTTCCCTTAATGTAAACTCTCAGAAGTCAATGAAGTTCTGCACCTACTTTTACTACAGTTTATTTAGGAATACAACTAGAATTCGATTCCAAAGTTACTTTAGCAGAAATTGGAACTCAGCTTTCCAGCTTGGAAAGCTTTGGCCTATATGAAGAAAGAAACTGATTTATTTATTTATTTTTTAATCAAAGTGTTTCAATTCTCTACTAAATTGCATTATTAGCAGTTTACCCAACATAGCATGGAATGGCAGACTGTCAGAAGAAATCTCTTCAGTAAACACATCCTCTTGTCATTTCAAGCACTGCATATTCTTGACTGAACCACTTTGTAGCCACCAGAATTATTGTATTAATTTATTATTTGCATGTGTGAGAAGGGGGTGAAAGTCACTTGCTTGACTCAGAAAAAACCTTAAGCAGATGCTTTCACAGTATTCTTTTTCTCTAAGCAAATTTTAAGTGATTTGTTAGGGTGCCTGAGTAATAACAGCATGCATTTAAGAAAGCACACCAGTTTGATGTTGAAAGCATTCATAAATTACAAGACACTGAAGAAATAGTAAGGAAAGTATTGACAAATACCTCTTCTGGGAGATCTGAGTGACGTACATCAGACGTAGCAAGCAGCAAAACTGGCGAAAATGCTGGAATGTTACGTAGTAGAGTTAGAAAAGTAAGTTTCAAGGCAGGTCCAGCGTTGTCCCACCATAAATGCATATCTGGGACATAAATTGTGCTTGGTGCTGTCTTCTGAGCATTTCGGATCAGCTAGTGAAAAGGAAAGCTTGCGTAAGAAAACTAAAACACGTACAAGAACCTCTTAATACATAGCTACATAGCCATCTGACTGCCCCATGAAATGAAACTACGTGAACAGAGTGGCAAGCATCCTTTCACATAAGGAATTTCTCTGTGCACCCTTTCAGATTATCAGTATTCGGAGAACTCTAGTCAGAAGATGGGAAGGATATATTCAGGCAGTGGCTAGACACCGTAGCTATATGGCCACAGCCACAATCATCGCATAACAAAGAAAGGAAACGTCCCTCTTAAGGGACACATCAGTATTCAGTCGTGTAACATGTCTGTCCTTACTTGTATGGCTCTCAAACGTTTCCACTAAAGGTAAAAATATTTTAAGGTAGTGATGCCAAACAAGAAAATGGATTTCCTGCCTAAAAGTAAAAACACCAAATCTGTTCATTTTTTCTAGTTAAAACCACATCACCGTGCAAATGAAGTGTTTTCTGAATGTTAATGCTTTTATTGCACATACTGCAACAGCACAAGTTGTGCATGTCCGTGCGAAAACAAAATAAACAGAAGCCCCAAACCTTGGTTGCCTTACTAATATAATTTAGAAGAAGCCTACAAAAAGTAGCCGACATGCAGTCTGATACAGAGCCATCTACTGGGAGCACACAGTCTTAGGAGGCAATGAGAACTACTTTCTGGATCCCAGTGACATGAGCAGCATTTCTTTCCACAAAGAGATGTTTATTAGCAACACCGCCCAGCTTCCTGAGCTGCTAGCAACAGCCTCACTGTAAAACTGGGTATGGAAAATGTCGACATGTACAACATCCAGATTGTTTGTGGTGCTGTCTAAAAGAAAAGGGGATTTTCAGATAGAAGCAAACATCCCAGCACATTAAAACAAGGCCACCTGCATTACCAATGAATTTTGCTCACCTTACTTGCAACTCGATTGATCTTTTACATACAGTCAGTGAATCCGATGAGAAGAAAAAGAAAAAAGGTACCTGTCCGCAGATTTCTTCTGGCGGTGCAATGTTTGTAAGCAGAACAGAAAGGTCCAGGGTGTGAACGGGAAACTTCTCCAAAGCGTGCAACACCACGGGTGCCACGTAAGAAACCTGGCCGTACCCTTCTTTTCCTACTATTAGCAGACAGGGCTGGCATGATGTTGGTTCACAGAAAGCACTCCTAGAACAAGAGTTAAGAAAACAAGTTTATAGATGAGGTGCTGAATAGACACACAGATGTTCCAAGTAATTTTCCTATAGACTTTCTTTTCCCTCCCCAAATAATCCAAATGGCAGCGGTACATTAAATACATGTAAGATTTCCAGTTAAGTTATTCAGTCATTCCAATTGTTTCACCTTCTTCCCTTTGTTTCATCTTCTTCCCTTGTGTTTCCTATTCTTTACTAAACCAAGACAGCAAATTAATATCCCTGCAATCTTGCTTTACTACTAGGAAATAAATTGGTGAGGAGCATTTGTTTCCCCACTACAATCAGGCTGTACCTCTGCTGGCTTAAATCAAAGATGCTAGAGACTTAGCCTTGCTCTAAAGCACAGAAAATCTTCTGGACAGCACAGCAATAGAAACGGAGAAAAATAACTGATCCAGCTGTGACAACATGATCTAACTTTCCAACTGTGGGCTTGCATGACTTCCATACTAAAATATCACAAGATTAACACAACTTGGTGGCTTAACAAATAAAGACACCATTCAATTTTTTCTCAAGGTGTTTTAACAAGCCCTTTCTCTGTTTTCTTTCTGCTACATAATTCACTACTGGTTTAACAATCCTGGAAAACAGAAGGGCAAAAGGTGGCAACACAAACCCATGAAGTTGGGGTATTTTTAGCTAAAAGGACAGACAGCACATTTATGTGGTCTTGAGTCTTTCAAAGAATGCCATGGATTAAGTCAACGTGTTCTGGTAGTCTACGGATCACTTTGGCTTACGAAGAGAAGCCTGGCCTTTTCAATTTGGTCATTCAGAGCAACTTCGTTACAACTTTAGTCCCTCCACCCTTTCTTCTTGTGAATACCAAGCACCCCTTCAACACACAAACTTGATGTTGCCCCTTCCTCTACCACCCCTCGCACTTTTAACAGCTGGAACTGTTTACAAAGACTCAGCAGACCTGAGAATTTAAATGTAACAGGGATCTATCTTTCTTTACCTGCTGAAACAGAGGCATTTTTTCTCTGGTCCGTCAGGCATTCCATCTTTTAATTCATCTCCAGAAACCAAGGATGCATCGTCATCACTGTCAAACATATCATCTTGTAAAATAGGATTGAAATGCTCTGAAAGGCAAAAGAGGTTTGTTAACTTTCCTGAATAGCCTTTGTCTCTTTCTCTTCCATTAATACAGCTTCTAAATCAGTGCCAAAACCCTTTCTTCATTTGAGAGCACACACTGAAAGTTATTTCCTAGAGTTCATCCCACCACAGATGTAAGGAGATGGCACAAGGCCCTACAAAGCTGTACTAAATCCCACTGATGTGTACGTGTAAGGTACGCTACTCTTGGTGATTTTTTTCTCCCCCTTAGAATAAAGGAGATTACCAACAATTTCTGCAGTTGCTAAATAGCTAAAAAACCAAACAAACAAACAAGACCATTTCTTTCTGGAGGAGGTTCCCACAATGAAAGCACGGGGATAAAGGATGTGATGGCCACAGAATTCCATTCATCTAGTAAATATCAATGCTAATTGATCTCACGTGTATAGTACGATCCACAAACATTTAAATTAGGAGACTGGTTAAAAATGATGATAGCTAAAACAATATTTAGCTTAGACCAGTTATACTTGTATCCTGGTCCTGACATTCTTCAGAAAGGAATCAGAAACATTGACCTAGAAATGCTTCCCCTCCAAAGATCTGAGTTTTGATTTTTTAAAGAAAAATAGGTGCCTTATACTTCAAACCTCAAGTCAACCTCTACAAATGCTAATTATCTTAGCTGCCGTCAGAAGCAGGATGCTTCAGTAGAGAACGCATCGTCCTTTACTGTGTATTGAGTCATTCAGAGCTTCCATTTGGCATTTCAGTTTCGAATCCACAATAAAACCTATGTGTTATATTCCAGACTTGCCCAAAAGAAAGACATGCACATGCAAATAATAAAATTCTACCACCATTATGTCTGAAAGCTATAAGTTGATTGCACAAACCACAAGTTTTTGCTTTAGCAGAATTATAAAGAAGTGGATGCTGTGGTTATACCTTGCTGTCGGTCCTCCTTTAGTGCAAGCTGTGCATGCGGGAAGATCTTCTGCACAACTTGTAAAATATTCTCTACTGATCTTTGAAAAAGTGGCTTGAAAATGGGTGAGAGTGCTTGTACGGGTGAAGCCTCGATCCGGTTTGAAGCTGGAACAACCTTCTTCATAGCCATGAAAAAGTCCTTTGCTTTTATTTTAATAGAATTAACGTCTAGTAGCAACTTCTCCCTACTTGCATAAATCTGAGGATAGCATCGGCGTAGAGAGCACAGCGCAGCTTCAGTACAGAGGGATTTGATATCTGCACCACAGTCTCCTAACAAACAAAAATCAAACGTTACATCAGTCAAGGCCCAGGTTTACAACATGCAACATTTAAAGAATTTGTAATGCCAAAACCAAACAGCTTAACAGGGAATTCAAAGTGCTACCGCTTGTGAGGAATGTTTTAACATTTCGTGTCCATAAAGAACAATTCTGTTTGAATCCTGTCTGCCTCTGGGCCCTGCACTGGCAATTTAATTCTTGAACCACAGATGCAGTGTGTCCCAGTCTCCCCCTCATTCTACTCAATTTATCAAGTCTTCAGAAAATACTCCTTAAATTTATGAACCTGTTTGCTTTTGTTATTCCGGACTTCTATTTCTAACAGTTACAGCCTTTTTTTTCCTGTCTTCTTCGAGATTAACTTAACACTGCTATAGATGTGACTGTCCCTGTGAATGGCTGGGGAAGAATGTTTTAATTACTCGTGAAGTGTCAATAAGAAAGCTGTTTGTGTTTGATGTCTGGGAGTTTCATAACAACTGATAACAACTAGTGACTGTTATGGGATACTATGCAGACCTTTGGTATCTGGCCAGGGGGCCAAGAGATTAAGAGGAAGAAAAAAGAAGCTGAAGGACGGCTGGCAGACAAGACCTGCAGAAAATGTTCTATAAACTTGGTACAGTGCCAAAGGAGTACAAACAGGAAGGACTTGGAGAAGAAGACTACGAGCCTTCAGCATGAAAGACCCCTAGAGACCCCCAGAGGAGACTGATGCGCATGCTCCAGTAGGAGGGACTGGACCCCGGAGGCTAATTATAATAATCTAATTCTTTTGGAAGTAGTAATGAATATGTATTAGTCTAGGAGCATAAAAATCAGCTGCTTGATGTAACTGGTGTGTGCCCTGGTGGAGCGGAGACTCTCAGTGCACCCAGCACTGTTTGCTTACCTCTATTCTTTTATATTCTTCTAATAAATCCTATTTTTTTTATTTAATCCTAATTTGAATCCTGAGCCATTTATACCACTCTCTGCAGGGAAGTTTCATGTTGCTCACTGCCTGATATCCTGCGCTTATGCAGCTGAAGCAGACTCCTCATCAAAAACTATACTCTTGAGGAAGATGCCCCAGAACCATTTAATGTTCTCAGACAACAAGAGGAACGACAATAAAGAGTAAATAGATGAAAGCATCTCACTCTGATTGCTATGAAGGCGTGCCAGCTGCCTCGTTGACTAGTTGTGCAGCAAGGCACAAGAGCATGGGTACTGCCTGGTACAAGCTAAGGTTCTTTACAACTTGGTCACAAGCAAGAATCCATTTTGATTTCAGTCTTACCAATGCATTTCTCAGCTAGTTCATCAAGCAACATGTCCGGTGGCTGAGGGGTCCAGTCACGAGTATGAATCTTGACAATTTCTTTTCTAGCCTGGAAGCAAAATCATTGCATTTTAGCTTGTCCCAAGTTTTCCTTAAAAATACCAACAAGAAACAAACAAACCAAAAGGCAAACAAACAAACAACAAAAAACAAAACAGTCCTCCCTCAAAACCCCTCATCTACTAATACACTTTTCTTACTTGCTCAACTTTCAAGTATTTTACAGTTATTTAATATACACTCTGCATTGTCAACCAGGAAATTGAATAGTTCTTATTTGTTATACTGAACTTTTTCTAGGAACCTACAGTGAAAGAAAAGGCATTTATAGCTTCAATAACAAGTTTCCAAACTACGAGACCTAAGGACCCAGAGGAAAATACTGTAATGAAAAATTTATCCAGAAACATTTCTTTGCTGTCCAAAAAACTTCTCTAAAACTTAGCAAGCTTTCATTGGGACAGTCTCATTACTTCATCACATTTGCTTTCCAGTCAGTAAATTCACAGAAAGCACTTCTGGCACAATGCTTCCAATTGCTACAATTACTATAAAGAAGAAAAGAATTATGACTCAAACTACTACCACTGAGCAGGGGAACAATCAAATGCAAACACATCCCCTATTCATTCATAAGTGAAGGATTGAGACCAAAAACACAACGTCATGATGAAAACACCCAAGTGGACTAAATAATTAAGCAAACAGGTACAACTTTGGGAATGAAAGGTTTGATTATAGAACTAACTACTTGGTGGTATCATCCTGACCATATATATTCAGTACCAGATTTGCCCTCCATGGAACAATGCAGTGTCTCCACATATCACTCTTTCGTTCAAGTTGTCAATTTTTTTTCCTATAAAGTTGGACTTTGCCATGGTAGCACTAACGTTGAATTTAAGTTCTCACCTCTTTATCTGGCAAGTTGAAGAGGAACTCTCTGTCAAAGCGTCCTGGTCTTCGTAAAGTAGGACCTATAGAATCCAGTCTGTTGGCAGCTCCAATTACCACGATCTCTCTTCTGTTATCTACGCCATCCAGAAGGGTCAGAAGAGTTGAAACAATGGAACAAATAGAAAAATATAAGTTTTACTTACTGGTTCAGTAAATTTTGTTACATTCCACATGACTTTCTTCCATGAGTAGTCATAAAGGACAAGCTTTTTAAGGACAAGACTCATTTTAAGACATAAAAAATAGGTAAGTTAACACAGACCACATGCTGATATCAGGCTTAGTAAATTGGTTTCTACTATCGTTTAGAATCACCTGTTTTGGCATTGAGTTACAAGTTTTCAGGATAAATTAACATGTTCACAGTAAATTAAACAGGTCATCATCCTTTTTTTTTTTTTTTTTTCCCAAAGATCAAGCAGATTTTATGTAGGTGCAAAACTGTAATACCTATGAATGTGGTCTTGTTTACTGGAGCGCACAGGAGCGAGACCATCTATCTCATCAAAGAAAATAATTGAAGGTCGCATCTGACAGGCCTAGCAGGAAAACACTGAGTAAAACAGCATTATTTAAAGGAAAAATGCACAAAAACATCATGGTTGGAATGTCATCTAAACTAGATTTTTCACTTTAGCCTCTGGGACCTCTACTGATAGAGCTACTGGAGTATCTGGCATGACTAACAGAAGACAGCAGTCTGTGTCAACCCACTGTATCCAGGTGACAGGAAGCAAATTGTTCCAGTAGTTCTTACAGCTGACATTCACAGCAGAAACACTGGCATTTCCATTTCAGGGGGAAAAAAAAATAACAAAATACAAAAAAAGAGCAAGTGCTACTTAAGAACGTTGACCACAGAAAATTATGGTTTCAACTCTGACAGAATACACTGTGCATTTCAACCTTACCTGTTCAAATAACACACGAAGTTGGCGTTCTGATTCCCCCACGTGTTTTCTCATGCAGTCCGAAGCATTTCTCAGAAAAAATGATATTTTCCTGTCACTTCGACTATATTCACTGGCAAGTGCACGAGCAACTAGTGTTTCCCCTGTTCCTGGGGGGCCATAAAATAGACAACCTCTGCAATAAAAAAGATCCAGATAGGAAAAAAAACATCATGATGAGTACCTCCTATAACTATCGTCTCTAGAACAAACTCGTCTTTCCTAACCAAAACACGTCATGTACAAGACAGCAGTAATAGCTGAAGTGTGGGTAGAGGCAGAACAGATAGAAGTTCCGCGTTTTTACAACGTTTCACAAGAAAATTCATTTTTTTCACCCAAAGAAATGAATAAGGAGGTAACTCAAACGTATAAAAACTTCAAAAGAGAGCATACTGTCCCAGAAGGACACTTCCAAAACTGCTGACAAACAGGGTGATTACAGCAAACCGGAGCCAAACGGGCAAACTTCAGCACAGAATCTGAGAATGGGCTGAATGGTGAATCACCAGTTCATTCTGCAGCAATAAACTGCAAAAGTAGGCAGGAAAAACAACTGGGCTTCCAGGCAACATATTACAATTGACTTCCACACTAGATAATCCCTTCTTGCTTACAGACTAATCAAGCTGACTTGTACATAAAACTGAGAACAAAACCACTCCAACCCAACTAACCCAACTTTTTAAAAACACCAGATGGTAAAACTTACAATTTTCAGACATTGCTTATATTTTTAACCTACAAATATTCTGGATTTTATCCATTTTTAAGAAACCACTTTTTGCTACTACTAAAACAAATGTTCACCGCTGCCAAAAATGTTGAAGCATGGAAGCATATTGATACCTTAATTGAACTTTCTCCTGAAAACAGCTGACTTACGATTTATCACTGTCATGAGTTACCTTGGGGGCTGAATATTGAACTGCTGAAAAACTTCTGGATACAGGACGGGAAAAATCACCATCTCTTTCAAAGCTGCGATGTGTTCCGAAAGACCACCCACGTTCTCAAATCCAATCTAAAGAGAAATTCAACACCACAGAGTTTGTATGTTAAAGAAAGCAGCAACCTAGATCAAGGTTTCATCAGAAATTATCTCAGCACAACGCAAACATTCTGGGCAATTTTTGAAGTTGCTTTAGAGAAAACCATCAACAAAGGTAGTTCTAGATGGCACACTGAGATCTTTCAGAATCACTGGAAACACTCGCTGACACGATGATTAGTTTACCACTTACCGCACTATCTATTTGCATTGCATCTCCCTGACTTCCTCCAGCTTTCTTTTGATCCCTCTGAACTCTCTTTAGGTCCCGTTTCTGACGTTTCACTCGAAAAGTCCTGATTTGAATTAAGGAGAAGTTACAGGGCTTCTTTTTCTTTAAGATGCAGCTCGAAGATTTTTGTTTTTCATAATAATGCCAAGCAAATGTAGAAGACATTAATTAATATATTAGAAGACCTAATTAATTGACATAAACTTAAACAGTTACATTTAGATAAACTTAAACATGGCTAAATATTCATTTGAAGGAGATTCATCCCTCCCCTATTCTCTACCGACAGCAACCTTCTTGGAGATGTGCTCTCGCCGTCCTCACTGCTCTCACCACCCTCCTCCGTATCACACGTGCTAAGCAAGGGAGATGAGCAAGAGGGTGTAGAATCACTGATGTCATCTGCACATCTCCGTCTGCAAGCAAGCATATAAACGAGAAAGTTAAAAAGAAAATAGAGCAGATACTAAGTAACACCAAAAATTAAGGGAATTCTATCTCCAAATTGCCTCTGAGATCTATTTTCCAGTCCACTGTACTCCTTAGGAATCTGATTTCAAAGGCCATGACACGATTTTCCTCGTGACAACTGTCTGCTTTCAAGAATGCTCAACAAAATATCTGGCAATCAACAGCATTCTCTACGCACTAACTGCTTACAGAATCCAAAAAGCCTTTATCATTACTAAGGCAATTTATGATTTCATTTAGATCTTTTATTGTTTAAGGTTAACTGCATATAGAAACATTAGTTGATTCCAAACAGAAACTAGAGTCAGTATTTGAGTGATAACTTTTTTTTTTTAAATCTAACAAAACTTCCATAAAGCCTCTCCCTCTAAATCGAATAAAATTATTTTCGGTTTTAAGAAAATCCTTTGTATCCTTCAAGATTAAATAGTCTGACTAAGATATTTAAGGGGGGATTCCGGCTTCAGTTCCAGAACCAAAGAATTTCAGTTACAGAAACTCAGACACTACCTCCATAATCATCTTATCAGCGACCCACAAATATTGGATTTAAAACAGAAACCAACTTAAAAGTATCCACCTCCTCCCCTCCAAATAGTTCTTTCCTCTCTATCCTCAGACTACCAAAGTACTGATCATAAACTTACTCTGTAATTACCACTAAACTGAAAACCCTTTGAAGCATTATGCAGTAAAGAGACTGACAGCTCTACGGATAAGTAAGAGCTATCACTAGCCATACACCAACCTGGCACGTCTTCTATATTTTTGTGACCCAGCATTTTCAAGTGACTCTTTCTGTCTGACAGAACACGGCTGGCCCGAGTTAGTCCTCTCTCGATCTCTTTGTCTTACTGAAAGGAAAGAATTTAGAATAATGATACAGATACATTTAAGAGAGGAGGATATCAAAAGAAAAAGAAAATGCCACGTGTTTCACTCATCCCTAATTCCAGAAGAATTTTTAACTGTTTTTGCTTTTCATCAGTGCATGGTACAAGTGGAAAACTACACCCTGTTTAAAGGTGAACTGAAAATCACAAGAGCAAGACCATTAAGTGTGATTAATTACTGTTATAGCAAGGATACATAGCACTAAGTATGCCAAACAGCAAAGAAATAAAATGTGCACAGGACACACGTGTCTGATAAAAACAGGGAAGTTCATGTGCAGAATGAAGGTACAGAACTGAAATAGAACTGTGTGCGCAAACACGTCTTTGCATTCAAAAATTCTATCTCACTTATGTGCAAGAAATAAGGTTTTAAGAGAAACTGTGCGTTCAACCTACTTTCCATAGGAGCTTGGTAGCGGTCAACAGGTTTACTCTGTCGAAGGTTGTAACACCTTGGAACATCTTCACCACCATTTTCTTTGTTCTCACTTCCTCTTGATGTTTGTACTGTACCACAAAATGACACCGAATCGTTAAGTACTTTTGCAAATTATATGAAATCCAAAATGCATTACACAGATGCCTGTCAGTTTTAGTATTAGCATTATTTTAATGACACAGTGGATCCTGCAAAACCTTAAGATGAATTTATGCAAGTCACGTTTCAGAAATCACAAATCCTAGCAGATGAGCATGCATCTGGACATTGTTCTGTGCTCTCTGAAACTGCTGATGGACTTGTCGTCAGCCTCAGTGTTTAACAACAGGCAAAATTCTGTCATATTGCTTAGCTAAGATGCAGATCTTCTGAAAACAGCTATTTCAGAAAGTCACTTCTTAGTTTGAGAAAGTATTTAATGGAAAGGGTTTTAATAATCTGGAGTGCTAAGACTAAGCATAGTAATCTAAGTCCAAGTCTAGCTCTGCCACAAATTCTGTGAGCAATAATGGGCCAGACACAGGCTTGAAGCTCACCAATGAGAAAACAATGCCAAATGCACATAAGCTTAGGCCATTAGCTTCTGTCACGTAACCTGAAGTTGTTTCATGAAAGATGGTAAAAAATGCAAGAACCAGAGTGCAATCATCTACTGGGTTCTGGTGAATATCCTCTCACGTTAACAGCAGGACACCGAGGAAGGAACGTACATACTCCGTTCACCTACCTGTTTGCCACAAGGACTTATCTTTTTTTCTTGGAAAGCACTGCCCTCTCTGGTTTTTATTTTTTAACCCCAAAGGTTGCATTGCTTTCTGAATGCGAGGTAGGTGCCATGGGGTATACAGACAGCACATGGAAAACTGAGCGATCGGGAAATGAGTTTGTGATCACTACCATCTCCAGTCCTTGGTGTTCCAACACTTCTATCACAAAAGCATGAATTTCTCTGCTTTATTGCTCCTCTAACCCTTTCCTTTGTTCCAGTAACTTCCTTTATAACAACACTGACACTTTCCTCACTCTTTTCTGGCGTATTTTTCATTATAAAAGTATAGTCTACCTCTTTCCTGATTTAAAATTGTAGTTTGCATTTTGATCATCAATTAATTGCCCCGGGCTCATTTCCCATTCAACGTGCTATTTAAAATTCCTCTCTACAAGTCTCTACTGCACAGCTCCCTGAAACCCACACACTTTAACCAAGCTTCTCCCTCTAGACTGGCGCCCGCCTTGTATTCAAGCTACTCTTAATAAGACTTTGAGCTAATGTTTTCCTAACTAAACCTCCAAAGGAGTCAACTCTGCTTCTCCCTTACTAGTCCATGGCCCAGCCATTCTTCCTCTGAAGAACTTCCCTCGGGTTCCCACCTGCCACTGTGCATCTCTCTGCTCCTCTGGGCCTCTGAAGGGAGGAGCAAAGTATTTTCTGGGGCTCAGCCTCCTCTCACTGTCTCTCTGAGCTCCTTTGCAGGTGTGCAGCTGAGCTCTATCACATAATCTAACTCATCAGCTATCTACTGCAACACCCTTTTCGGTCCTTAAGTACACTCTTGCCCTCTTCTGATCTGTTTAGAAAGCTCCTACGAGGATGATCTAATTTACTGCCTTAATCACAACTAACATTCTTCTTAAAAACTGTAAGTTTTCCCATCACTTCCAAGTTCATACGGTCTTTCGTGGCTTAACCTCATTCCACAAGACCTTGTCCGGGGAGAGGAGAAAAAAAATAATAGAAAAAAACCCTAGGGGTCAGCCTTGTCGAGGGAAATCGACAATTCCCGTCTGTTACTATTGCAACAAGAAGAGACATGTTCAGAGGAAATATCATTAGCGGGAACAAGATGAGAAAATATTCAAAGAAGAATAGGGGTGTCAGGGGCTATATCTTCTGGGGACTTCAACATCAACAGAGCCGTTGATAAAACTATTAATTGGTCCCCATAAAGAGGAAGTCTTATTTTCAGTAGACACAGGGGCTGAAAAATCCACTATTCAAAAACTTCCAAAAGGAATAGAAGAAGGGAAGAGTTGCATGTCTGTAATAGGGGCAAAAGGAGAGCCCTTTAAGGTACCTGTTTTGAAAGATGTAGAGACAGAAACAGATAAAAAAATCTGTCTTAATGATTTACTTTTGCTCGCTGAAGCGGAGTACAATTTACTAGGAAGGGATTTGATTTTAAAATTAAACTTGAGCATTCAAAGCCAAGGGGATAAATTGCAGATTAAATTATACACTTTGACACAAAAAGACGAAGAATTCATTAACCCTTCAGTGTGCTATAAGGAAGGGGAAATTGGAAAAATAGAAATGGACCCCATAAATGTTCAAATAATGGATCCACATCGTCCAATTAGAATTAAACAATACCCTATACCAATGGAGGGTCGAAAAGGATTAAAACCCATAGACTTCTGGAAAAAGGAACTCTAGAACCGTGTATGTCACCTCATAATACACCCATCCTCCCTGTAAAGAAATCGGATGGGTCATACAGGACCTGAGAGCTGTAAATCAGCGAACAGTCACTAAATTCCTTGTGGTGGCAAAACCTTATACTTTACTAAGTCATCTCTCTCCCAAACATACTTGGTATAGCATAATAGATCTGAAAGATGCCTTTTGGGCCTGCCCTCTGGATGAAAAATCCAGAGATTATTTTGCTTTTGAGTGGGAGGACCCTGAAACGGGACGGAAACAACAATTAAGGTGGACCGTGCTACCACAGGGGTTTACAGAGTCACCAAATCTATTTGGACCAACTTTAGAAAAAGTTTTACAAGATTTTGCATTACCCAGGGAGGTAAAATTATTGCAGTATGTGGATGATCTATTAATAGCAGGAGAAACTGAAGAGGGAACCCGAGAAGCTCCTATTAAATTGTTCAGTTTCCTGGGAGAAAAGGGATTCAAGGTGTCTCGATCAAAATTACAATTTGTGGAACAGGAAGTAAAATACTTAGGACATTGGTTAAGTAAGGGAAAAAAGAAGTTAGATCCTGACAGGGTATCTGGGATCCTATCCTTAAGACCCCCACAAACTAAAAAGGAAATCCAGCAAATATTGGGATTATTAGGATACTGTAGACCATGGCTTGAAAGCTACAGTGAAAAAGTTAAATTCTTATATGAGAAATTAATTAAGAACCAACTTAAGTGGTCTGCAGAAGATAATCAACAATTTGAAGAAATAAAAGAGGCATTAATACAAGCACCTGTGTTGAGCCTTCTGGATCTGGAAAAACCTTTTTATCCCTTTGTGAACACATCAAACCAGGCGGCATATGGAGTTCGTACTCAAGACTGGGCAGGAATTAAGAAACCCATGGGGTATTGTTCTAAGTTACTTGGTCCAGTAAGTAGAGGGTGGCCTGCTTGTCTCCAAGCTTTGGTCGCTACGGCATTATTAATAGAGGAAGTTAGAAAGATCACTTGTAATGCTCCCTTAAAAGTGTATACTCCACACAATGTCAGAAGTGTCTTACAACAGAAAGCAGAGAAATGGTTAACAGACAGCCAGATCCTAAAGTATGAAGCTATACTAATTGACTCCCCTGACTTAGAACTAAGGGTAAGCTCTGCTCAGAGTCCAGCACAATTTTTGTTCGGAAAACCATCAGAGGAATTACAACATAACTGTTTAGAGGTAATTGAGACCCAGACTAAAGGAAGACCCGATTTAAGAGATACTGAATTAGAGAAGGGAGAAGCACTGTTCATAGATGGCTCCTCCTGAGTAGTGGAGGGAAAAAGAAAATCAGGATATGCAATAATTAATAAGCACCTGGAACCTGTGGAATCAGGACCCTTGAGTCTATCATGGTCAGCTCAGGCTCGTGAGCTGTATGTCCTATATAGGGCCGTGGAACTATTAAAGGGGAAAAGTGGAACTATATATACAGATTCTAAATATGCATATGGGGTGGTTCATACCTTCGGAAAAATTTGTGAAGAAAGAGGTTTCGTTACTACTCAAGGGAGGAATCTTATACATCAAGAATTAATAATAAAAAATCTAAGGGCATTAAGAGAACCAAAAGAAATAGCAGTGGTACATGTAAAAGGACACCAAAGAGGATTAGATTACCACACCAGAGGGAACAATCTAGCAGATAAAGAAGCTCAGGAAGCAGCCTTGAGAACTCAGGCTGCTAAAATTAATACAGTACAGGAGGAAGAAAGACGAGAGGGAGAAGAAAAAAAGTTTACTCCTGAAGAACAGACAAAACTGGAGACAACAGGTGCTAGATTAGAACAAGGAAAATGGACATTGCCAGACGGGCAAGAGATATTACCACAAGCTTATGCAAGGCAAAGATTGGAACGTTTGCATACACAAACACATTGGGGTACAAAAGCATTAAGTAATCACTTACTTCAACAATTTGGTTGCATAGGGGTTTTTGAAATAGCAAAGCAAATCACACAAGGTTGTTTAACTTGTCAGAAGATAAATAAGAAAGTGTTTTGACAAGCAGCCGCGGGAGGAAGAAAAACAGCTTATAGGCCTTTCGAGAAAGTACAAGTTGATTTCACTGAATTGCCCAAGGTAGGGAGAATAACGTATTTATTGGTAATAGTAGATCATTTAATACAATGGATAGAAGCCTATCCCGTAGCACCAGCTACGGCACAAATGGTGGCAAAAATTTTATTAGAACACCTGATACCTAGATATGGGATAATCCAGTACATTGATTCTGATCAGGGCACACACTTTACTTCTAAAATAATAAGATTATTGTGTCAATCATTAGGTATTCCATGGGAATATCATACTCCATGGCACCCACAAAGCTCAGGGAAAGTAGAGAGAATGAATCAAACAATGAAACAACAATTGGCTAAATTAATGATTGAGACACAAATGCCCTGGACAAAATGCTTACCATTGGCACTTCTAAACATAAGAACTAAACCACACAGTGAGACTGGATTATCACCATATGAAATGTTATATGGTATGCCTTATTCACAGGGAATGCCTCTGGGAAACAATGTAGTTGAGGATCGTAGTATCCAGAAATATGCAATTACTATTGGGAAAAGATTGCAAGAGCTAAGAGAAATTGGAAGAATGGCTCAGACACCACCTTTAGGGTTTGCTATTTATCAAATACAACCAGGGGACAAGGTCTTAATAAAAACTTGGAGGGAAGAATCATTACACGCCCGGTGGAAGGGACCATACCTTGTTTTACTTACCACTGAAACAGCTGTGAGAACAGCAGAAAGGGGTTGGACCCATGCATCTAGAGTAAAAGGACCAATAAATACCCAAACTTGGAGGGTTGAGTCTGCTCCTGGGGAACTGAAATTAAAGCTAAAAAAGAACTAATGTGCTGGCAATAAGGCTCTGCATAAATTAAGAATGCCAGAAGAAGGGGACAAGCCTGAAGGGAAGAAAGGGAGAAGGCAAGACCGGGGCAGGACCCTCCACTGCGGTGTGTATAGTCTACCAAGGGAGGCAACCCCTATGGGTATTGACTGCCGAGTGGGAGGGCCTCGACCGGACTTCGCCCACACTAAAGCCAGGTTGTCCCAGGAAAAAGAAACAAACAAGCAAACAAAAATATATGTGTATATATATATATATATATATATATAATCGTATATAATATATACGATTATATATATATTTGAGGGAGAGACCCCCTCAAATAGATCCTGGAAGTGGGCCCAACCCCTTGATTGGAGGCATTTCTCACACCCCCACGATAACCCCTGGATGACGCAGAAGGATGTTATACTTCCTGGTACTCTTTTTACAGGGGCAATTAAGCCACGGGAATAACTTGTTCATTCTGGGGGAAGAAGTGGCCAAGGCTTTTAACCTTAGCAATTGCTGGGTTTGTGGGGGACCACAGGGAACTGAAAGTTGGCCCTGGGTAGCTGGCCCGGTTGAACCTAAGTGGTGGGTTAGTAATTTGAGTGAAGTTCATAATGGTACACAATTCTGGAAAGAGGAAGAAGGCCCATGGCAATTGCACTTGTCAGAGCAGGGTATATACTGTTTAACCAGAACAGGAACAGTAAAGGTGGGAAAAAGCTTTTGTAAATGGACTCTATCTCCCGGATATGATTGTACTGATCCTGAATGTGGACCTATAAACTGTACATCAAGTAAAGGAAAATGGAACGCTACACATGTCCAGCTGAAAAATGGGACTTGGCTGAAATGCTCATATAAGAAATTTTTTGGACCTGGATGTGAAGCCATGGCAAGAGCACAATCAAAGGGACAATTTGACGTTCAAATCCCGAGTTGTCAGCGTGATAACACCACTAGGGAGCAGCATGTGGCAAGAGTCTACTGCTGGAGGTGGCAAGATGAGAATGGGACACAAGTGTTCTTTAAACATTTCTGGTCAGCTCGTGGTATGACAAGTCGTGAAGGAGAACTTAGTTGTAATTGTGAGTGGGAATCTAGTGCGGGAGCTTGGAGGTGTATATATACAAGTACTAATGGGGCAAACATTGTAACAGGACCACTTGGTAACGAAAACCCTTTGTATTTTCACACCCCAAGGAATAAAAGAGAATGGGACCGTCCTTTTCCAAATGGGACGTGGGCTCTAAAGGGACATTATTGGGTGTGTGGCAAACAGGCCTACAAAAGGCTACCAAAGGACTGGTCAGGAATATGCTACGTGGGGTACATAAGACCCTTGCTCTTTTTATTGTCACAAATACAAGGAAATCATTTAGGAATAAAATTATATGATGATCTGAATAGAGAAAAACGATCTATTGATGCTTCCTTAGCCGGAGGTAGTGCTCAACAACGGAAAGAAAATGAATGGCCCCTTGAAAGAATCATACAGTATTATGGACCAGCTACCTGGAACCCAAATGAGATAATATCTGGAGCCCGAGAACCTATTTATAATTTGAATCGAATAATTAGGTTGCAAGCTGTCCTTGAAATAATAACCGATCAAACAGCGACGGCTTTGGATCTTTTAGCTGATCAGTCCACCCAGATGAGGAATGCTATCTTTCCACATAGAATGGTTTTAGACTATTTACTAGCAGAAGAGGGGGGGGGGTGTGGGGGAAACTAAATGATTCTAATTGTTGCTTACAAATTGACGATAATGGGAAAGTGGTTAAACAGATAACAAAAGAAATTAGAAATGAGCCCACGTCCCAGCACAAACTTGGAAGGGTATGGATAGGGATTTATTTTCATGGCTGCCTGGTGGACCATGGGTTAAAAGGATATTATTTTTATGTGGTGTAATGATGTTATTATTCATACCTTGTATGATACCTTGCTTTACATTATTGGTACACCGGATAATAAATAGTACGTTTGTAATGACTTCATTAAAAAAGGAAGGGCATATGTCAGTTATGATGCTTAGGGCTGTGAATCAGCGAACCATAACCAAATTTCCAGTGGCAGCTAACCCATACACTTTATTAAACCACCTAACACCTCTGCATAAATGGTATAGTGTAATAGATTTGAAGGATGCTTTCTGGGCCTGCCCATTAAGTGAAGGGTCTTGGAATTACTTCGCCTTTGAATGGGAAGACCCCGAAACAGGAAGGCGGCAACAGCTTAGATGGACTGTACTTCCTCAGGGATTTACTGAATCCCCACATTTATTTGGCCAAACCTTAGAAAAATTATTACAACTTTTTGAGGTAAAGGGGGAAGTGAAATTGTTGCAATATGTGGATGACCTATTAATAGCTGGGGAGACTGAAAAAGAGACATGGAGAACCACTATCGAATTACTTAATTTCTTAGGGAAAAAGGGTTGAAGGGCTCAAAATCTAAATTACAATTCGTGGAAAAAGAAGTAAGGTACTTAGGACATGGGCTTAGCCAAGGAAAGAAAAAATCGGATGCCGACAGGGTATCTGGGATTTTAGCCCTATCATCACCCAAAACGAAGAACGAAGTGAGGCAACTGCTCGGGCTCTTGGGATATTGTAGACCCTGGATTGAAGGGTTTAGTGAAAAGGCAAAGTTTTTATATGAAAAATTGACTGGAGAAAAAATCAAGTGGAACGAGGAAGATGAGGAAAAGTTGAGGTTGATGAAGAAAACGTTAATAGAAGCTCCAGTGCTGAGCCTCCCAGATTTACAAATAAATAAAAGGGTCTTTGTAAATGTTTCTAACCAAACTGCATATGTTAGTTGCAATTTACAGCTAAGTCAAGAATGGGCAGGAATCAAGAAACCTGTGGGATATTGTTCCAAACTCTTAGACCCTGTGAGGAGGGGGTGGCCAGTGTGCTTCCAGGCAATTGTGGCTACTGCCTTACTGATTGAGGAAGCTAGAAAAGTCACTTGTAGGGCACCTCTGAAGATATATACTCCACATAATGTTAGGGGAGTACTCCAGCAGAAGGCTGAAAAATGGTTAACTGATAGTAGGATGCTGAAGGATGAGGCCATCCTGACCGACTCCCCTGATTTAGAATGAAAAATAACTGCTGCACAGAGCCCTGCACCCCTGACCCCAACCCTAACCCGGATCTAACCCTAACCCCAACCCCAACCCCTAACCCCAGTTTCCTAGAACTACATCTCCCGGCATGCTATGGGCACCAAACATGGCCTCCCGGATACCCAGTGCCGGAAAACTACGCCTACCAGCATTCCCCAGGCAGCTGGCCTGACCAATCACAGGCCGAGTGTTCGAGAAATACCTTTTACCAGCACTCACTGTAACCCAAGCACTTACCGGCCTTTCAAAAAAGCCACAAGCCCTAACACTAAAAATCCTCGAAACCCCTACAGGCATAACCCAAACTATTTACCACACTAAACCCCTGAAGTCCTATGCCTAAAAGCCCAAACCCAAACACTTAAGACGCTCAAAACCCAAACCCAAAACATTAGGATTCTCAAAGCCCTAAACAACAAAATTAGAACGCTTGAAGCCCTAACCCCAAAATTAAGACGCTCAAAACCCAAAGCCAACCCAAATCAGTAGGATGCTCAAAACCCTAGCCCAAAAAATTAGGACACTCAAAACCCTAACCCTGGAGAACCTAACCTGAAAAAAAAAAAAAAAAATCTTAAAACCCTGAATAACTGACCAAAAATAAAACCCTAGGACCCTAACACTAAAAAGCCTATCAACACTACAACCCAAAAAACTCTAAAACCCTAACACGATAACCCTGAAACCCTTAAAACCCTAACTGTTAAAACTCCAACCCAGTTATACACCAGTTACCTCCCTTAAGGGATATAGAGGAGCTCTCTCAGATATGGCAGTCCTACTTCTCATGCATGCAGCCGGAGGTCGGTCTCATTCTGGTGCTGATGGTGGTGGAAGCAGGGGCAACGGTGGTACTGCTAGAGATACCACAGCCACCGGAGGTGGATTGTTAGGATATGGAGATGGTAGGTTATCCAACGGCTCCCGTTTATTATCTTTTTCTTTTTCCTGTTCTTCAAATTTCTTATCTGCTTTTAGTGTAAATATTGAGGCTGGAAAAGGACATGAAGTCCTCCTGATCCATAATCCTGCATAATCGCTTTCTTCCTGGCAAAAAGGTTCCTTCGAATTAACATGTGTATTTCAGGCGTGACAAATCCAGTCTTCAAAGGATCAAAAAAACAGACCGAAAGACGTGATCTTAAAGGCTCCTTTGGCCGTTCTATCACACAATACTGGACTGTTTTTTATTTACTTTTTCCTTTTCTGGGGCCTCTATCGTTCCAATTTCTAACCGTTATTCCTAATGGACTTTCTGGTGGTATGTCTGGTAATTTGCTCCCTTTCTTCTGGTCCCTGGTCTTTGATTTTGTCTGACCCATCTAGGAATTTTACTGTGGCAATTCCCACAGCCCTTGGTTACATTAGTAAGAGTGTCTTACAGAGGGTTTAAGATCTATCACGCACCCACAAATCCTATAGGAATCGCTTCGGTCCTTCACCGGCCAAGTCCCTCGCGGGAGATTGGAACCGCGGTTAGAAGACCTCCACAATCGCTTTGGAACTAAATTCCATCTCAGTCACACTCTTACACAGGCAACCAAATCCCACCCAACAGAACAGTATATGCTTTAAACGCTTACGACTACGTTGTCTTCATTTGGATCTTCACACGCAGAATTACAGGCAAAATAGAGTGCTGCAACCAGCAAGGGAGCTGAAGAAAAATCACAACCTTTGCTTACCTTTATTCAGGTTCAAGATGCCATTAGTCCCGACCCGACTCGAACAGCAGCCACCACATGGTGGGGCGCCTCTCCTAGATCAAGTAAGAATTCAGGAACCAAAGCCCTCCCGGACGATCCCCCAGTTGTCATACACGACTGGGTCCCAAATTCGATTGCAATTACAGTTTACAATTTACTAAACAAAGAGAGGTACACGGGCAGTTACTCGCAAACAGATACATTGTGCCAGCTGCCCTTCAGTAGCCCAGTGTCAGACCGGATGTCTTTGCCAAAACAGCCCGGACAATGTATTAGTACACCGATGCACTACCACGTTAATCACTAACTGCCAGGCAGGACAGCTCCAGACCAAACACATACACACAGGCATGCCAAAAACACTACAAACAAAACACACAACACAATGCACAAGAAAAAGTGACCCCCAGAGGGAAGCCCTATGGCAACAGCAAGTCAGAACAGGTGCTCTGTAGCAGACCCAAGGAGAGACTCAAATATCATGACAGGAGACTGGAAGCAACTGCCAGAACTGGGATGATGGAGGCCTAAAAAGCCTGCCTTCAAGACAAGAGACCAGAAGGATGGGGAGTGAAAACCCCTGAAGACGACACTTAGGAAATCAATTCCAAAGCAAGAGCTCCTGATGCGGCCCAGATGACTTCTTCAAGAGTGAGGATGGAAATAGATGTGATCTCAAACAGAATACAATGCACAAGACCTGAAACATATCTGCACTTCAAGCAGCGACTGCAAGACAAGTGCTCGCATCAGCCCTACGATGATGAAACAAGCATTTAGGAACTTCGGTGTGGCTACCAAGTTGCCCGTCTAATCTGTCCAGTGGAAGAAGGAAATGCGGATATCAAGACCTGAGGAGCATGTAACATATGTTGATCATATCAAGAAACGTTTGATACAAAAAAAGTATTACACACACAGAAGTGATTCCTTTAAACTCCCACTGCAAGATGAGAGGTGCTCAGCTCCCAATTGAACATCAGCATTATTCTGATGATGTCAAGTGTTCAGTACCCTCAGGATGGCTTCCCCAGGGCCTGCCAAACACCAAGAGCAACAGCACAGTACAGCACAGACAACACAGAACACAGATGACAAACTGGGACTGCCCTGCCTGGCATGTGTTCACACTGTACGTGACAGAACTCCCCACACATAATCTCTCTGCCTGACCTGATCGATCCTGAAAGGCCCCATCCAAAGCAATGACTTAGAAGCACAGACCCTCGCCCTATGGGTGCATTCACAACCCCAACTCAAACATAGCACTTGCCCCCCAACTTAGCTTGGGAATGCTGGGAGGCAGGTTCCATCTTCACCAAGGAACACAAACACTAGCCAGGACATTGCCTCAGGCACCAGGCTCTTCTTCACCTGCAGAAATAAAGTGCCATCAGGCACCAGCACACCAGCCAAATTTCTTCCAGTAGAACAACCTCCTCAGAAACAGTCGTAGTCAACTGACCTGCTCCGCTTCTGAAACCAGATAGATACCCTCTAGAAAACTCCCCGCCTCCCTCTGCCAACCACTCCCCAACATACAATATTTGCCCCCAGACTTAATTCTCAGGGCTCAGAATCCACCATCAACGTGGACCACAAAGGCCAGCTAGGATGTTCCCAGTACCTTCTTCGTCCCTGCAAAAGAGGAGTCACCCAGAGGCGCACCAATAGACTACAACACCAAAAACAATGCCTGTTTTCCACCTTTTCTCCACTCACCTTCCCGATCCAGGCTTAGCACTTCCATTCAGTGTGCCGAGCCAAAGTCATAGGGCTTAGACCAAGGAGAAAGAACAGACAAACGTGACGATCCACAAAACAGTCTTTCCCCACTCCTCTTCCTTCCTCCCCTACTGCAACAGCCAAGAAGCCCCAAAGCCACGTACCCCAACCCAGTACGACCGCTTCGCTCACCTAACATCTCAAGGAGATGCATCATGCTCCCTGCTCCTCTTGCGCCCTGAGCAGCTACAGCATTTCAGGAACTGGAACTGCTGATGTCTGGCAGGTCTCAGAAATGTGGCAGGAGACGTACTCTGCTGTCACAAGGCGCTTGCAAAGCCGGCCCGACAGGTGAAGCAGACTAACACAGTCCACCGAACAACTCGGGGACCCCACTGCTGTCCACTCACTCTCATGCTTCGTTCAAGTTTCCGTGCCTATGCCCTGGGCTACAAAAAATAGAGAGAGAAGGTCACATCCACGATGGACACACAAACAGTACAGCTCCTTGATAAGAACTCAAACACAGAGACCAGAGCTAGACAAATAAAAAAACCACCCTGAAGTCCACAAATGCCAGATGGCCATGAATGCATAGCAGCTCCAACAGGGCTAATCACAAACTTACACTTTGCAGATGAAGAAGGTGACCCTGCTCAGTCTCTTGGTAATACTGTACCAATGTGGTCAAGCCCCTTGTAGCATGTAATCAAGCTGGTTTTAGTCCTTTGTAGAGTTACACAAGTGGGTTGGTTCATCTAGAGATTAAAAAATAGCTCAAACACAGGAACGTATGCCACCATCCCAAAAAACAGTGAGCCAGCAGCCTCTACTAAATATCCCTCTATTAAGTGAATTCCAAGCACTTAGAAATCCAGAAATCCATAGACTCCAGCCTGCCTAAAGAACCCTGCAACTGACTGAAGGAATCACCTGGGAAAGGGGAGGGGCAAAGCACAAGAAAGTAGAAAGAGGAGGAGCAGCAGCTGTGGTTTATTTACTTATTTATAAGGCTTAGCTCAACAGCATGCAGACTGCAGACAAGACAACTGGGGTGTTTCTAGAAGCAACAATCCCCATGCTTTTGCTACGGCTTTTAATATTAAAAGGACAATACCACCAAGCAAGTAACTGAAGCTTTTCCAGCTGGAATTAGCTCAAACTTTTATTTACATTTAAAGAAAACTCTAGGAGCAGAACAGATTATACACCAACAAAATCAATTCCATTCCATTCACAGGAAAAATCACTTACTTCAGTAGGCTATCTGAAAACCAAAGGCTATGCTGATGGGTCAAAACACGCTACAGGACACTGGGGCCAGGCCCTCCGCTGCATCAGCTTAAAACCCATCCCTACACTCACCAAGGTGCAACCCCAACCCAAACACAGATGCAGCATTTCAGCCTCAACAGTTTTGCAAACTGCTGGAAAGCAGGCTTCATCCTCAGCGAGGCATGCTCAAGCTACACAGGACAGGGCTTCGGGCACCTCTTTGCCTACCAAAGACGACCAACATCAGGAACTGCCACACCAGACAACCTTTTTCCTACACAACACCTTTCTCAGGAACCACACAGCATTCCAGTGACCTGCTTTCCTCCTACTCTAAAGGCTATCTCAGCCCACCTTGTCTGTGGCACCTCATAAACAGGAGAGAAAGCAATCGCAGGAGCAAAAGCCACAGCGCCCTCGGGACAGTTACTCTCATCCCCTCCTGTACCTCTGCCGCTTGCCTGCCCCACATGGCACATGCTTCCATCTGTTCTCTTTACCCACTTATAGCACCTCTAAAAGAGAAAGTGGAATTTTACTCGATTGGATGTAAGAAAATAACTGCAGTGACAACCGCACCCCAAAAATAACAGCTACCTCTGCTCATCACACCACTCACTCCAGAGGCACCTCGGGTCATGATGTCCTGGACTACATACTGAGTTTCAGCCTGAACAAAGGAAAACACAGTCACAAGATAATCATTCAGCTGCCAGCATTAGCACCCATTTACAATATTATCATTTCAAAACAGCAGCCCCCTTGCCTCAGCACCTGGAAAGGGGATCAAGCCAGTCACTGAGTTGCCTACCAAGTGCTGGACAGTTCCAGAAGGAGCTCTTCCCTGTGACAGGTTCCTCCAAAGCTTTACACTCTACTGGGGACAGGAAAGAAATAAAAATAAGAATTTCAAAACCCCGTATCTGTAAGCTTTCAAGATTCGACAGACCTCCTCAAGCACACCGTTCAAGCGCTATGCGAGCAGCTGCTCGCAAGCAGCTCTACTCTCCTCCCCCCCAAATCTGCCAAACACCACAGAGATGACTGTGCCAGCTGCCCTTCAGTACGTGCCCAGAGGCAGACCGGATGTCTTTGCCAAAACAGCCCGGACAATGTATTAGTACACCCATGGACATTAGCTACCATCACTAACTGCCAGGCAGGACAGCTCCAGACCAAACACATACACACAGGCACGCCACAAACACTACAAACAAAACACACAACACAACGCACAAGAAAAAGCGACCCCCAGAGGGAAGCCCTATGGCAACAGCAAGTCAGAACAGGTGCTCTGTAGCAGACCCAAGGAGAGACTCAAATATCATGACAGGAGACTGGAAGCAACTGCCAGAACTGGGATGATGGAGGCCTAAAAAGCCTGCCTTCAAGACAAGAGACCAGAAGGATGGGGAGTGAAAACCCCTGAAGAAGACACTTAGGAAATCAATTCCAAAGCAAGAGCTCCTGATGCGGCCCAGATGACTTCTTCAAGAGTGAGGATGGAAATAGATGTGATCTCAAACAGAATACAATGCACAAGACCTGAAACAGATCTGCACTTCAAGCAGCAACTGCAAGACAAGAAGTGCTTGGATCAGAGTCATGATGACAAAACAAGCATTGAGGCCCTTCAGCACCGCTATCAAGTCGCATGTCTAGTCAGTCCAGTGTAAAAAGCTAGAAGGATATCAAGACCCAAGAAGCACAGAACAGACATTGCAGAAGCAACACTACAGGACAGACGAACAGAAGGAAACTGTCATGCCTGGCACACGCACTCAACCTACAAAATAATCCCGCTGCTTCTATTAGCCTGGTGACCCAGCCACAAGCAGCCTGAACATGACCCAGCCTGAACTACCCTCACAGTGGCACCAAGTATATTCAGCCAGCTGGCTCCACGCTGCTCTGACTCCCAGCTCCCATTAGCCACCCCAGATATGCAAATACCAGGTGCCCCCCAACTTAGCTCTCAGGTTGCTGGATGGTAAAGTCCCTCCGCCTCAAGAAACGCACAGGCACCGATTGTCATCTTAGTCAAGTGCCAGGCTCATCATCAGCTGCAAAAACAGACTACCAGCATTCACTAGCACTCCGGCCATGATGCCCACCTTCTCCACAATGCTGACTACTTCTGATGTTACATACGATTGTGCTCATGTGTTCCTCTCCAAATCCAAACTCCAACAGTGCAGCCAGTATCATCCACACCAACTGGGAAAACAAAGGGATTAAATGATCACTGTGTTCACAAGAAGTCACCCAATGGTGTTTTTTTGTTGTTGTTGTTGTTTGTGTGTGTGTTTTTCTTTGTTTTTTTTTTTTGTTGTTTTTTTTTTTTTGAAATCTGCTTTAGCTCAACAGCATGCAGACTGCAGACAAGAGAACTGGGGTGTTTCTAGAAGGAACAATCCCCATGCTTTTGGTGCAGCTTTGAATATTAAAAGGACAATACCGCCCAGCAAGTAAATGGAACTTGCTTAACTGGAAATAGCTCAAACATTTTTTTATGTAGAAAGAAACATCTAGGTGCAGAACAGATTATACGCCAAAGCAATCAAACACCAAACAATCTTTCCTTCGCTTCGGATAAGGGATGACCAGGCTGACAACACTCACCTTCCCTCAGAGCTTCGTAACATGAAGATTTCCCTTCCCTGTCCACGACTGCACAAAGCACCTGCAAAGACAAGAGAAAAGCACACTCTGAGGCACCTCATAGCCACAGCGTACCTGCTGCAATACCTCTCTCTTCCCAGCTCTGTTACTTCAGCTGCTCACCAGCTCTAACTGAGATTCTTCGCTCACAGCGCCACTGCAAACTCTGCCTGGGCCACACAACACACCAAAAAGACATGCACACACACATGCCAAAAAGACATGCACACACAGCAGCCCTGGCAGGGGTAATCACAGACTTACCCTTTGCGGATGAAAAAGGTGACTCTGATACAACTGTGCTCAATCTCTTGGTAATGCTGCATCTACACTGTCAAGCCATATGTAGTATGCAATCAAGCGGGTGTAACTCTCCAGAGGACTAAAACAAGTGGTTTTATACCTCTAGAGATTAAAATATAGCTCAAAAACAGGAGCATATGCCACCATCCCAAAAAAAAAGTGAGCCAGCAGCCTCTACTAAATATCTCTCTATTTCAAGCACTTAGAAATCTAGAATTCCAACCACTTAGAAATCCAGGAATTCATAGACTCCAACCTGCCTAAAGAACCCTGCAACTGACTGAAGGAAAAACAAAGCACTGACCCCAAAGAGCAGCCCAGGCAGAGGGAGCTCTCTGATGCCATACCTGGGGCTCATATACCTTTTGGCCCCGCCCAGCACCCAAACCAAACCATCTGGGAAAGGGGAGGGGCAAAGCACAACAAAGTAGGAATAGAGCAAGAAAAGCAGCTGTTGTTTTTTTTTATTTCTTTTTTAAAATAAACTGTACCTCAAAAGCATGCAGAGAGCAGACAAGATATCTCTGGTGATTCTAGAAGCACGAATCCCCTTTTGCTTTTTCTGCAGGTTTTAATAAGGGATTTACAGTATCACCAAGCTAGTAACTGAAACTTTCTCAACTGGAATTAGTTCAAACAGGCTCATCCCCATCTGTAAACGCAGAGAACCAGCATTCACTAGCATGCCAGCCCTAATACCCACCTACTCCACAACGGTGACTACTACTGATGGAACATACAGTTGTGAAATACCTCTCCGTTCCCAGCTCCTTTACCTCACCTGCTCAGCAGCTCCACCTGAGAAACGTGCCCGGGCGGCGCCGCGCCGCAACGTGCCCGGGCGGCGCCGCGCCGCAACGTGCCCGGGCGGCGCCGCGCCGCAACGTGCCCGGGCGGCGCCGCGCCGCAACGTGCCCGGGCGGCGCCGCGCCGCAACGTGCCCGGGCGGCGCCGCGCCGCAACGTGCCCGGGCGGCGCCGCGCCGCAACGTGCCCGGGCGGCGCCGCGCCGCAACGTGCCCGGGCGGCGCCGCGCCGCAACGTGCCCGGGCGGCGCCGCGCCGCAACGTGCCCGGGCGGCGCCGCGCCGCAACGTGCCCGGGCGGCGCCGCGCCGCAACGTGCCCGGGCGGCGCCGCGCCGCAACGTGCCCGGGCGGCGCCGCGCCGCAACGTGCCCGGGCGGCGCCGCGCCGCAACGTGCCCGGGCGGCGCCGCGCCGCAACGTGCCCGGGCGGCGCCGCGCCGCAACGTGCCCGGGCGGCGCCGCGCCGCAACGTGCCCGGGCGGCGCCGCGCCGCAACGTGCCCGGGCGGCGCCGCGCCGCAACGTGCCCGGGCGGCGCCGCGCCGCAACGTGCCCGGGCGGCGCCGCGCCGCAACGTGCCCGGGCGGCGCCGCGCCGCAACGTGCCCGGGCGGCGCCGCGCCGCAACGTGCCCGGGCGGCGCCGCGCCGCAACGTGCCCGGGCGGCGCCGCGCCGCAACGTGCCCGGGCGGCGCCGCGCCGCAACGTGCCCGGGCGGCGCCGCGCCGCAACGTGCCCGGGCGGCGCCGCGCCGCAACGTGCCCGGGCGGCGCCGCGCCGCAACGTGCCCGGGCGGCGCCGCGCCGCAACGTGCCCGGGCGGCGCCGCGCCGCAA
The DNA here is from genome assembly GCF_965140915.1 of Aythya marila. Taxonomy (NCBI): domain Eukaryota; kingdom Metazoa; phylum Chordata; class Aves; order Anseriformes; family Anatidae; genus Aythya; species Aythya marila. The sequence goes on along the minus strand of NW_028137167.1, from coordinate 288,121 downwards.
CGTGCCCGGGCGGCGCCGCGCCGCAACGTGCCCGGGCGGCGCCGCGCCGCAACGTGCCCGGGCGGCGCCGCGCCGCAACGTGCCCGGGCGGCGCCGCGCCGCAACGTGCCCGGGCGGCGCCGCGCCGCAACGTGCCCGGGCGGCGCCGCGCCGCAACGTGCCCGGGCGGCGCCGCGCCGCAACGTGCCCGGGCGGCGCCGCGCCGCAACGTGCCCGGGCGGCGCCGCGCCGCAACGTGCCCGGGCGGCGCCGCGCCGCAACGTGCCCGGGCGGCGCCGCGCCGCAACGTGCCCGGGCGGCGCCGCGCCGCAACGTGCCCGGGCGGCGCCGCGCCGCAACGTGCCCGGGCGGCGCCGCGCCGCAACGTGCCCGGGCGGCGCCGCGCCGCAACGTGCCCGGGCGGCGCCGCGCCGCAACGTGCCCGGGCGGCGCCGCGCCGCAACGTGCCCGGGCGGCGCCGCGCCGCAACGTGCCCGGGCGGCGCCGCGCCGCAACGTGCCCGGGCGGCGCCGCGCCGCAACGTGCCCGGGCGGCGCCGCGCCGCAACGTGCCCGGGCGGCGCCGCGCCGCAACGTGCCCGGGCGGCGCCGCGCCGCAACGTGCCCGGGCGGCGCCGCGCCGCAACGTGCCCGGGCGGCGCCGCGCCGCAACGTGCCCGGGCGGCGCCGCGCCGCAACGTGCCCGGGCGGCGCCGCGCCGCAACGTGCCCGGGCGGCGCCGCGCCGCAACGTGCCCGGGCGGCGCCGCGCCGCAACGTGCCCGGGCGGCGCCGCGCCGCAACGTGCCCGGGCGGCGCCGCGCCGCAACGTGCCCGGGCGGCGCCGCGCCGCAACGTGCCCGGGCGGCGCCGCGCCGCAACGTGCCCGGGCGGCGCCGCGCCGCAACGTGCCCGGGCGGCGCCGCGCCGCAACGTGCCCGGGCGGCGCCGCGCCGCAACGTGCCCGGGCGGCGCCGCGCCGCAACGTGCCCGGGCGGCGCCGCGCCGCAACGTGCCCGGGCGGCGCCGCGCCGCAACGTGCCCGGGCGGCGCCGCGCCGCAACGTGCCCGGGCGGCGCCGCGCCGCAACGTGCCCGGGCGGCGCCGCGCCGCAACGTGCCCGGGCGGCGCCGCGCCGCAACGTGCCCGGGCGGCGCCGCGCCGCAACGTGCCCGGGCGGCGCCGCGCCGCAACGTGCCCGGGCGGCGCCGCGCCGCAACGTGCCCGGGCGGCGCCGCGCCGCAACGTGCCCGGGCGGCGCCGCGCCGCAACGTGCCCGGGCGGCGCCGCGCCGCAACGTGCCCGGGCGGCGCCGCGCCGCAACGTGCCCGGGCGGCGCCGCGCCGCAACGTGCCCGGGCGGCGCCGCGCCGCAACGTGCCCGGGCGGCGCCGCGCCGCAACGTGCCCGGGCGGCGCCGCGCCGCAACGTGCCCGGGCGGCGCCGCGCCGCAACGTGCCCGGGCGGCGCCGCGCCGCAACGTGCCCGGGCGGCGCCGCGCCGCAACGTGCCCGGGCGGCGCCGCGCCGCAACGTGCCCGGGCGGCGCCGCGCCGCAACGTGCCCGGGCGGCGCCGCGCCGCAACGTGCCCGGGCGGCGCCGCGCCGCAACGTGCCCGGGCGGCGCCGCGCCGCAACGTGCCCGGGCGGCGCCGCGCCGCAACGTGCCCGGGCGGCGCCGCGCCGCAACGTGCCCGGGCGGCGCCGCGCCGCAACGTGCCCGGGCGGCGCCGCGCCGCAACGTGCCCGGGCGGCGCCGCGCCGCAACGTGCCCGGGCGGCGCCGCGCCGCAACGTGCCCGGGCGGCGCCGCGCCGCAACGTGCCCGGGCGGCGCCGCGCCGCAACGTGCCCGGGCGGCGCCGCGCCGCAACGTGCCCGGGCGGCGCCGCGCCGCAACGTGCCCGGGCGGCGCCGCGCCGCAACGTGCCCGGGCGGCGCCGCGCCGCAACGTGCCCTGCTCACTCTCTAGGCACTACTGCACTTATGCGGTCAAGAAACTGTACCCCACGGTTTCCCAAAACCAACGTACCTGACAACCCCTCATAAAAGAACATCGAATATGTGAATTCCCAGCACTTAAAGCCTAGAAGGCTGCAAGATCTAAAGACTCAACCCACAAGCAAACCCACAAGCAAAAGATCCAAAAATATAACAAACTGTCCCTAGACCTGAAACAGACTACCCCTTACATGCCCACTGCTGCCTTTTTCATATACATGCTCACATAGGGAGCCTCCATGATACATTTCTCCTAAACCATGCTCCATCACTTTTCCACCAACGTTGTGGCTTTGGTAAGATTTGACATATAGGCAAAGACTCACAGAAAGCCCCGTAATTCTGCAAAAATCATAAGGGACCCAGAACCACAAAGCAAACACACAAAGTAACATCACCATACTATCTGTAACACTGCTATAACAATTACTCACCTGAGGAAGAGCTGCATGCAATAGAAGCACCTACTACTAGATTGCTTTACTGTGACAGATCCTGCCAGTTGCCACCTAGAAAAGACATGCGTACCCTTTTCTACTTGAAAATGCATCAGTCCATAGACTGACCCACCTAAAGAACCCTGCAACTGACTGAAGGAAAAACAAAGCACTTACCCCAAAGAGCAGCCCAGGCAGAAGGAGCTCTCTGATGGCATACCTGCAACTCAGTTACCATTAGGTCCCACCTGGAACCTGAAGCCAATCACCTGGGAAAATACAAAAAAAAAAAAAAAAACAGAAAGAGGGGGAGTAGTAGCTGTGGTTTCTTTACTTATTTATATGACTTAGCGCAACAGAATGCAGAGTGCAGACAAGAGAACTGGGGTGTTTCTAGAAGCAGACTAACACAGTCCAACAAAAAACTCAGAGCCCCCACTGACATCCACTCACCATCATGCCTCATTCACGTTTCCGTGCCTATGCCCTGAGCTACAAAAAACAAAGAGAGAAGGTCATATCCACGATGTACATGCAAGCAGTATAGCTCCTTACAGAAAACTCAAACACAGAGACCAGAGCTAGAAGAAAAAATAAATAAATAAACACCCTAAAGTCAACAAATGCCAAAAGGCCATGAATGCACAGCAGCTCCAACAGAGGTAGCCACAGAATTACCCTTTGCAGATGAAAAAGGTGATCCTGCTCAGTCTCTTGGTAATACTGCACCTACGTGGTTGAGCCTCTTGTACCATGCAATCAAGCTGGTTTTAGTCCTCTGGAGAGTTACACATGTGGGTGTATACATCTAGAGATTAACATTTAGATCAAAAACAGAAGAGTATCCCCCCACCCCAAAAAACAGTGAGCCAGCAGCCTCTACTTAATATTCCTCTATTAAGTGAATTCCAAGCACTTAAAATCCAGAAATCCATAGACTCCAGCCTGCCTAAACAACCCTGCAACTGACTGAAGGAAAAACAAAGCACTTACTGCAAGGAGCAGCCCAGGCAGAATGAGCTCTCTAATGCCATGCCTGGGGCTCATATACCTTTTGGCCCCGCCCAGCACCCAAACCCAATCAAGTGGTAAAGGGGAGGGGCAAAGCACAAGAAAGTAGGAAGAGAGCAGGCACAGCAGCAGCTGTGATGTTTTTTTGTTTGTTTGTTTTTTGTTTCTTTTTTTAAATCTGCCATCAGGGAGTGTGAGCGAGAGATAGACTTCTGGAGTAACTCCCTGCAGGGCCTCAAGGGGAGGTACCGAGGTGAGACTCCTCAAATGGGGGTGGACCCCCTGCCCTGTAGCCGTCGGGCAGAGGGAGGGGATCTGGGAGCTGAGGAGGAATGGAAACAGGTCCCTGCTCGACATCGCCGGTGACGCCCTCTCCTTCCAGCCCCGCATTCCCAGGTGCCCTTATACAATAGGTTTGAGGCCCTGGAGCTCGACAGACCAGTAGCTGAGGAAGAGGTAGCAAGTGCTCCCAGGAGGATGCCTAGGGCGAGGAGGTCGACTCCACGCCTCAGGACTGCCTCCACCAAGAAAGACAGGAGGGTTATAGTTGTTGGAGACTCGATTCTTAGGGGAACAGAGGGCCCTATTTGTCGGCCTGACCCTACTCGTAGGGAAGTCTGCTGCCTCCCTGGGGTCAGGGTCAGGGACGTTGCCAGGAAGCTTCCCAACCTGGTACGCCCCTCTGACTATTACCCTCTTTTGATAGTCCAGGCGGGCAGTGACAACATCGAAGAGAGAAGCCTCAAGGCTATCAAAAGAGACTTTAGGGGACTGGGTCGGTTAGTGGATGGAGCGGAAGTGCAGGTGGTGTTTTCGTCCATCCCTATGGTGGCAGGGAGGGGTTCAGAGAGGACACGGAAAGCCCACCTGTTAAACACGTGGCTCCGGGGCTGGTGCCAACGCAGAAATCTTGTTTTTTTTGATCATGGGGCACTTTACTCAGCACCTGGCCTGATGGCCGCAGACGGGTCCCTATCTTTTAGGGGAAAAAGGATCCTGGGCCAGGAGCTGGCAGGGCTCATTGAGAGGGCTTTAAACTAGGTAGGAAGGGGAATGGGCTGAAGCTAAGATTGTTGGGGCTGTGCCAGGGGGAACAATGGCAAGGCCGGAGGATAAGGCAATGGCCCAGCTGAAGTGCATCTACACCAATGCACGTAGCATGGGTAACAAACAGGAGGAGCTGGAAGCCATCGTGTAGCAGGCAGGCTATGACTTGGTTGCCATCACGGAGACGTGGTGGGACCAGTCTCATGACTGGAGTACTGCAATGCCTGGCTATAAGCTCTTTAGAAGGGACAGGCAGCACAGAAGGGGTGGTGGTGTGGCTCTCTATATTAGAGAGTCTTTCGAGGTTGTAGAACTCGAGGCTGGGAATGACAAGGTCGAGTCCCTTTGGGTTAGGATCGGCAGGGACAACAAGGCTAGTGTCCTGGTCGGGGTCTGCTATAGACCGCCAAACCAGGATGAGGAGACGGATGAGGAATTCTACAGGCAGCTGACAGAAGTTGCAAAATTGTCAGCTCTTGTACTCATGGGGGACTTCAACTTCCCTGACGTGTCCTGGAAGCACAACACAGCCCTGAGAAAGCAGTCTAGGAGGTTTCTGGAGAGCGTGGAAGATAGCTTCCTGACGCAGCTGGTTAGTGAACCTACTAGGGGTGGTGCCCCGCTAGACCTTCTCTTCACAAACAGAGAAGGACTGGTGGAGGATGTGATTGTCGGGAGCTGTCTTGGGCAGAGTGACCACGAAATGGTGCAGTTCACTATTCTAGGCGAGGCCAGGAAGGGGACCAGTAAAACCGCTGTATTGGACTTTTGGAGGGCTGACTTTGAGCTGCTCAGGACACTAGTTGGTGGAGTCCCTTGGGAGGCGGTTCTGAAGGGCAGAGGGGTCCAGGAAGGCTGGGCGCTCTTCAAGATGGAAATCTTAATGGCGCAAAACGGTCTGTCCCCACGTGCCCAAAGACGAGCTGGCGGGGAAGAAGACCAGCCTGGCTCAACAGAGAATTGTGGCTTGATCTTAGGAGAAAAAAGAGGGTTTATAATCTTTGGAAAAGTGGGCAGGCCACTAGGGACGACTTTAAGGATGTAGTGAGGCTGTGCAGGGACAAAATTAGGAAGGCCAAAGCTCATCTGGAGCTCAATCTGGCTACTGCCGTTAAAGATAACAAAAAACGTTTCTATAAATACATCAACACAAAAAGGAGGACTAAGGAGAATCTCCATCCTTTACTGGATGCGGGGGGAAACTTAGTTACAAGAGATGAGGAAAAGGCGGAGGTGCTCAATGCCTTCTTTGCCTCAGTCTTTAGCGGCAATACCGGTTGTTCTCTGGATACTCAGTACCCTGAGCTGGTGGAAGGGGATGGGGAGCAGGATGTGGCCCTCACTATCCATGAAGAACTGGTTGGTGACCTGCTACGGCACTTGGATGTGCACAAGTCGATGGGGCCGGATGGGATCCAGCCAAGGGTACTGAGAGAACTGGCAGAGGAGCTGGCCAAGCCACTATCCATCATTTATCAGCAGTCCTGGCGATCGGGGGAGGTCCCAGTTGACTGGCAGCTAGCAAATGTGACACCCATCTACAAGAAGGGCCGGAGGACAGACCCGGGAAACTACAGGCCTGTCAGTTTGACCTCAGTGCCAGGGAAGCTCATGGAGCAGATCCTCCTGAGATTCATCATGCAGCACTTGCAGGGCAAGCAGGCGATCAGGCCCAGTCAGCATGGGTTTATGAAAGGCAGATCCTGCTTGATGAACCTGATCTCCTTCTATGACAAAGTGACGCGCTGGGTGGATGAGGGAAAGGCTGTGGATGTGGTCTACCTTGACTTCAGCAAGGCTTTTGACACCGTCTCCCACAGCATTCTCCTCAAGAAACTGACTGCTCTTGGCTTGGACTGGCGCACGCTTCGTTGGGTTAGAAACTGGCTGGATAGCCGGGCCCAAAGAGTCGTGGTGAATGGAGTCAAGTCCAGTTGGAGGCCAGTCACTAGTGGCGTTCCCCAGGGCTCGGTGCTGGGGCCGGTCCTCTTTAATATCCTCATCGATGATCTGGACGAGGGCATCGAGTGCACCCTCAGTAAGTTTGCAGATGACACCAAGTTAGGTGCGTGTGTCGATCTGCTTGAGGGTAGGAAAGCTCTGCAGGAGGATCTGGATAGGCTGCACCGATGGGCTGAGGTCAACTGCATGAAGTTCAACAAGGCCAAGTGCCGGGTCCTGCACCTGGGGCACAATAACCCCAAAACCTGTCTTATTAAACTGTCTTTATCTCAACTCACGGGCTTCACTTTCCATTTCTCTCCCCCGTCCCAGAGAGGGAGGGGGGAGGGTGAGCGAACGGCTGCGTGGTATTTAGCTGCCAGCCGGGTTAAACCACGACAGTCTTTTTGGCGCCCAACGTGGGGCTCGAAAGGTTGAGATAACGGCAGATCTGACCAGAGTGTGTTAAAACAAAATTGGTATAAGTATTAGACCTGCTTAATAGTCACTTGTCATAATGCTGATTGCTTTAATCTCAACTGTGCTGCGCCTGTTTTCCAAATTGAGTATTATAGCACGTTATTTTCCGTATGTGCTCTCTGTCATGTTGTTTATCCTCTCCGGGCCCTGGTTTCAGACCATTATGGTACTGTGTGTTGTATCAGTGGCTTATGAGATGATGAAATATCTGGCCATGACTCTAACCTGGTATTTGTACTCAGTAACATCTTCGATTCTGTACTTTGGAAACTGTATTTTGGAAACTATTAGCAATTGTATCTGTTGCCTTTTTTCATTAGGGAGTCAATCTGTGGAGGGGAAAGGGGAAGATAATTTTTCTTACTTGATCACTCTCCCTTTCTCCTTCACCACCCCTGTACCCTCCTTGATCACTCTCCCTTCCTCCTTCACCACCCTCTTATCCTCCGAGTTTATTACAATAGCTCTCCAAGATATTGAATATTTCTGGAATACTCAGAATACCATAGTCTTGTTGTTCTGCCTCATGAATGCACTTCAGATTCTGCTTAAAGTTAAACAACTACTTATGAAGCTCATCCGGAGATCTGCCCGGAGGCAGTATAGTTGTGGGTGGCAGGGAGTATGGGTGGATATGGGCAGGCATCTAGAGCAGTTAGCACCCCCAGTGTGTTGGAAATTCACCCCTGAACAATGGCAAAATCCTCAAAAACTGGCAGAATGCTTGAAAAAAAGGTGTAATGATTCTGGCAGTTCCAAAGTAACACAAATCATTGTAACGTGCTGGGGCCTGGCTCATGCCTATCGAGCTGCCATTGATACTGCTGTCAACTTAGTGACAGACCCTGCGGCCACTCCAAACCCTGTGACAGATCCAACGGCCACTGTGACCCCTACGGTGGATTCTGCAGCCGCTCCAGTCCCAGCTCCTGCAGCCGCTCCAGTCCCAGCTCCTGCAGCCGCTCCAGCTCCAGCTCCTGCAGCCGCTCCAGTCCCAGCTCCTGCAGCCGCTCCAGCCCCAGCTCCTGCAGCCGCTCCAGCCCCAGCTCCTGCAGCCGCTCCAGTCCCAGCTCCTGCAGCCGCTCCAGTCCCAGCTCCTGCAGCCGCTCCAGTCCCAGCTCCTGCAGCCGCTCCAGCTCCAGCTCCTGCAGCTGCTCCAGTCCCAGTTCCTGCAGTCGCTCCAGTTCCAGCTCCGGCCGCTACTCCAGTCCCAGTTCCTGCAACTGCTCCAGTCCCAGCTCCTGAAGCTGCTCCAGCTCCAGCTCCTGAAGCCGCTCCAGCTCCAGCTCCTGCAGCTGCTCCAGTCCCAGTTCCTGCAGTCGCTCCAGTTCCAGCTCCGGCCGCTACTCCAGTCCCAGTTCCTGCAACTGCTCCAGTCCCAGCTCCTGAAGCCGCTCCAGCTCCAGCTCCTGAAGCCGCTCCAGCTCCAGCTCCTACTGCTGCTCCAGTCCCAGCTCCTGCAACTGCTCCAGCTCCAGCTCCAGCTCCTGTAGCCGCTACAGCTCCGGTTCCTGCAACTGCTCCAGCTCCTGTAGCCGCTCCAGCTCCTGTGGCCGTGTCAGAGAAACGAGCTGTAGCAGTGCAAGTTGACCCTGCAGAGGGCATTCCAACCCCTGTGGCAGACCCTGTAACAAAGTCAGAGAAACGAGCAGTAGCAGTGCAAGCTGCCCCTGTAGAGAAGGTGAAAATATGGTATAGAAATTCAAGTCGTTTAGAACGCAGAGAGTCTTCTGCCAATCCAGGTAAGGCTTCTGCCAAAACTAAGTATAGAGATGACGAAGATGATGACGACGCTGGGCCGTCAAGGATTCAGGAGGAGGAAGATGAGGATGCCGAAAGAGCAACAGTAACTACCCGAAGCCTAAACGAGCGCGAGCTACGAGATGTGCGAAAAGATTTTGGTCGCTGTATAGGTGAGCAGCTTGTCACCTGGCTGCTCCGGTGCTGGGACTCTGGAGCCAATTGTGTGGAATTAGACGGCAGGGAAGCCAAGCGGCTGGGATCCCTTGCTCGAGACGCCGGCATTGACAAAGCAATTGCAGATGGAGCACGACCCACCAGCCTCTGGAGGCGTCTCCTCTCAGCTGTGAGGGAAAGGTATCCCTTCAAGGAAGATATTTTATGTCTACCAGGCAAGTGGACCACTATGGAGAAGGGAATCCAGTACCTGAGGGAATTAGCCGTACGGGAAGTGATTTATGAGGATCCAGACCTCAAACAAACATCCACAGATCCAGATGAAGTCAAGTGTACACGACCCATGTGGCGGAAGTTTGTACGGAGTGCACCATCATCATATGCCAGCTCATTGGCAATAATGGCCTGGAAAGAGGATGAGGAACCCACAGTGGGTGAAGCGGCTAAACAACTCCGGCAGTACGAAGAAAGTCTCTCCTCTTCCTTACAGGCCTGCGTCTCAGCTGTGGAGAAACTTTCTGAAAAGGTTCACCAACTTGAAGAGAATCTATTGTCCTCCCCACCTGAACCAACCAGTGCCCACCGACCAAAGGAGAACACTTGGGAGAAACTTTCTGAAAAGGTTCACCAACTTGAAGAGAGATTATTCTCCTTCGCACCTGTACAAAGCAGTGTCTCAGCTGTCAGGGGTAGGCGTTCACCCACACAAGGAAGACGATATGGTGGGTACTCACCCCGTGCCACCCTGTGGTTTTACTTACGAGACCATGGAGAGGACATGAGAAAGTGGGATGGAAAATCTACCGCGACCCTAGAGGCACGGGTACGTGAGTTGCAAAAGAAAACAATCAGGAAAAAGGGATTCTCCGAAAAGTTTGCTGCTCCAACTTCCAGCAGACAGTCCTTCAAACACAGAAACGAGGAAGATTCTGACCAGGATTAGGGGGGCCCTGCCTCCAGCCAGGGGGAGGAAAGGGACAATCGAGTTTATTGGACTGTGTGGATTCGATGGCCTGGCACATCACGCGCACAGAAGTATAAGGCTTTAGTAGACACCGGTGCACAATGTACTATAATGCCATCGAGCTATAAAGGACCAGAGCCCATCTATATTTGTGGAGTGACAGGGGGATCTCAGCAGTTGACTGTATTGGAGGCTGAAGTGAGTCTGACTGGGAATGAGTGGGAAAAGCACCGCATTGTGACTGGTCCGGATGCTCCATGTATCCTTGGCATAGACTATCTTAGAAGAGGATGTTGCAAGGACCCAAAAGGGTTCCGGTGGGCTTTTGGTATTGCTGCCTTAGAGACAGAGGGCATTAAACAATTATCTACCTTGCCTGGTCTCTCAGAGGACCCCTCTGTTGTGGGGTTGCTGAGGGTCGAAGAACAGCAAGTGCCAATTGCTACCACAACTGTGCACCGGCGGCAATATCGCACCAACCGAGACTCCCTGATTCCCATCCATAAGCTAATTCGTCAATTGGAGAGCCAAGGAGTGATCAGCAAGACTCATTCACCTTTCAATAGTCCCATATGGCCAGTGCGAAAGTCTAATGGCGAGTGGAGACTAACAGTGGACTATCGCGGCCTGAACGAAGTCACGCCACCACTGAGTGCTGCAGTGCCGGACATGCTGGAACTTCAGTATGAACTTGAATCGAAGGCAGCCAAGTGGTACGCCACAATTGATATCGCTAATGCATTTTTCTCCATCCCTCTAGCAGCAGAGTGCAGGCCACAATTTGCCTTCACTTGGAGGGGAGTCCAATATACTTGGAATCGGCTGCCCCAGGGGTGGAAACACAGCCCTACCATTTGCCATGGGCTGATCCAGTCTGCACTAGAGCAGGGGGAAGCTCCTGAACACCTGCAGTACATCGATGACATTATTGTGTGGGGTGACACAGCAGAGGAAGTTTTCGAGAAAGGGAAGAAAATAGTCCAAATCCTTCTGAAAGCCGGTTTTGCCATAAAACAAAATAAAGTCAAAGGACCTGCACGGGAGATCCAGTTTTTAGGAATAAAATGGCAAGATGGACGTCGTCAAATCCCAATGGATGTGATCAACAAAATAACAGCTATGTCTCCACCAACTAACAAAAAAGAAACACAGACTTTCCTAGGTGTTGTGGGGTTTTGGAGAATGCACATCCCAAATTACAGTCTGATTGTAAACCCACTCTACCAAGTAACTCGTAAGAAGAATGAGTTTGAATGGGGCCCTGAACAACGACAAGCCTTTGAACAAATCAAGCAGGAAATAGTCCATGCAGTAGCCCTTGGGCCAGTTCGAACAGGACCAGATGTAAAGAATGTGCTCTACACTGCAGCCGGGGAGAACGGCCCCACCTGGAGCCTCTGGCAGAAAGAACCTGGGGAAACTCGAGGTCGGCCTCTGGGGTTTTGGAGTCGGGGATACAGAGGATCTGAGGCCCGCTATACTCCAACTGAAAAGGAGATATTGGCAGCATATGAAGGAGTTCGATCTGCTTCGGAGGTGGTCGGTACTGAAGCGCAGCTCCTCCTAGCACCCCGATTACCGGTACTAGGCTGGATGTTCAAGGGAAGGGTCCCCTCTACGCATCATGCAACTGATGCTACATGGAGCAAGTGGGTTGCACTGATTACTCAGCGGGCTCGAATAGGAAACCCCAGTCGCCCAGGAATATTGGAAGTGATCATGGACTGGCCAGAAGGCAAATACTTTGGGATATCATCAGAGGAGGAGGTGGGTCGTGCTGAAGAAGCCCCACTGTACAACCAGTTGCCAGAGAATGAAAAGAAATATGCCCTGTTCACTGATGGGTCCTGTCGTATTGTGGGAAAGCATCGGAGATGGAAGGCTGCTGTATGGAGTCCTACGCGGCGAGTTGCAGAAGCTGCTGAGGGAGAAGGTGAATCGAGTCAGTTTGCAGAAGTGAAAGCCATTCAGCTGGCTTTAGACATTGCTGAACGAGAAAAATGGCCAGTTCTCTATCTCTACACCGATTCATGGATGGTAGCAAATGCCCTGTGGGGATGGTTACAGCAATGGAAGCAAAACAACTGGCAGCGTAGGGGCAAACCTATCTGGGCTGCTGCATTGTGGCAAGATATTGCTGCTCGGGTAGAGAACCTGGCTGTGAAAGTACGCCACGTAGATGCTCATGTGCCCAAGAATCGGGCTACTGAAGAACATCAAAACAACCAGCAGGTGGATCAGGCTGCTAAGATTGAAGTAGCTCAGGTGGACCTGGATTGGCAGCATAAAGGTGAATTATTTATAGCCCGATGGGCCCATGACACCTCAGGCCATCAAGGTAGAGATGCAACATACAGATGGGCTCGTGATCGAGGGGTGGACTTGACCATGGACGCTATAGCACAGGTTATTCATGACTGTGAAACATGTGCTGCAATCAAGCAAGCCAAACGGTCAAAGCCTCTTTGGTATGGAGGACGATGGCTGAAATATAAATATGGAGAGGCCTGGCAGATTGATTACATCACACTCCCTCAAACTCGCAATGGCAAGCGCCACGTACTTACAATGGTGGAAGCAACCACCGGATGGCTGGAAACATATCCTGTGCCTCATGCTACCGCCCGGAACACCATCCTGGGCCTTGAAAAGCAAGTCCTATGGCGACATGGCACCCCAGAAAGAATAGAATCAGACAATGGGACTCACTTCCGAAACAACCTTATAGACACTTGGGCCAAAGAACATGGTATTGAATGGGTGTATCACATCCCCTATCATGCACCAGCCTCCGGGAAAGTTGAACGATACAATGGCCTGTTAAAGACTACCTTGAAAGCAATGGGCGCTGGGACGTTCAAAAACTGGGATACGCATTTGGCAAAGGCCACCTGGTTAGTCAATACTAGGGGATCTACCAACCGAGCTGGACCTGCCCAATCAAACCTGTTACGTACTGTAGATGGGGATAAAGTTCCTGTAGTGCATGTAAAAAATATGCTGGGTAAAACAGTCTGGGCTACTCCTGCCTCAGGAAAAGGCAAACCTATTCGTGGAATTGTTTTCGCTCAGGGACCTGGATATACTTGGTGGGTGATGCAAAAGAACGGAGAGGTCCGGTGTGTACCTCAAGGAGATTTAATACTGGGTGAGAATAGCCCATGAACTGAATTGCACCATGTTAAATAGTATATTATACTGTATGTTATCACTACCATGATTACTATAGGTGACTAATTAGAATGTATGGAAAAGAGTGTAACCTGAGCATGACATAAATGGTATGGAATAAGGGGTGGATAGATGTCCTGGTTTCAGTTAGCACAGAATTAATTTTCTTCCTAGTAGCTGGTGGAATGCTGTGTTTTGGCTTAGAATGAGAAGAATGCTGATAACACCCCGATGCTTTAATTGTTGCAGAGCAGTGCTTATACTAAGCCAAGGACATCTCAGCCTTTGCTCTGTCCTGCCAACGGGCAGGCTGGGGGGTGCAGTAAGAGCTGGGAGGGGACAGACCCAGGACAGGTGACCCAAACTAGCCAAAGGGGTATTCCATACCATCTGACGTCATGCTAAACAATATATAGGGGTGGCTAGCCGGGGGGAGGGGGCCGGACTGCTCGGGGTTAAGCTGGGCATCGGTCAGCGGGTGGTGAGCAATTGCATTGTGCATCACTTGTTTGTACATATTATTAGTAGTAGTACTATTATCATCATTGTATTATTATTATTATTATTATTATTATTATTATTTTCCTGTCTTATTAAACTGTCTTTATCTCAACTCACGGGCTTCACTTTCCATTTCTCTCCCCCGTCCCAGAGAGGGAGGGGGGAGGGTGAGCGAACGGCTGCGTGGTATTTAGCTGCCAGCCGGGTTAAACCACGACACCAGACCTCCTTAGGAGACCCTCTGGATCAATATCAAAGGAAGAGGGCAGGGAATTGAAATAAATCAATAAAGAATCCAGCTTGAAGGGAAAGCTCCCTTATTATCAACTGCTCATTGAAATGTGCCTCATTCACTAGCTTTCTGAAATCTCCCCAATTAGACGTAAAAGCTCTGAAGCCTTGAAGGAACTGCTGGGCAGAAAGAGGACACAGGAGGGCTCTCTGCATTGTGCCGAGCCCCAGGGTGTATTTGGCGCTGAGTCCATGCACCTCTGATGCTGAGAGGAGATAGCGCAGGCTGTTCAAGAGGTTAAGGCCAGGAGAAATGCTGAAGGTTCTGGGAGTGTTAATTGGTCCCACTGGGGGCCATTACCACCACAGCTCCCCCATGGACTTGTTAGCAAAGGAAAGGGGAGGCAGTGATGATAGGCAGGCAAAGGCAAAGTAAAGGTGGCCCTGATGGCAAGGAAACCTTGATGTGTTTTATCAAAGCAAGCACCAAGGCCTGACACCCAGCTCTGGGAAGAGTGCTTCTGTCCCTCACGCTGCTCTTCAAGGGGCAGTGGGATCTGGGGTGTGTGATGGCAACTAAAGGACAACAGTACAACTCCAGTGCACAGGACTGCAAAGAGGCCACATGGTTCCAGTGCCAGGAGCACAATGTGTCGTCTCATAGGCCCCAGTGGCAGAGACAACAGCCAGAGCCACGGGGACAAAGACTTCTGCTGTGTCAGGGCCTTCCAGCCCTGTCAGTGCCCTTGGACATCTCCCCACAGGTTGTCCTATCCTGTCCCATGCCTGAACCATTTTCCCTGCAGCCTGGAGACATCCAACCTGCTTCCCCACCACAGCATCTCCCTACCCATACTAGGGACTCCTTGTGCTCACTGCCTCTGACTTGAAACACAAGCCATGGGCTGAAGCAGACTCCCTCTGAGTCACCACAGCACTGCCCTTGGAGTGGCATTTCTTTCTCCTCATCACCACTCTGGACCTCCAAAACAGCCAAACTATGGTGGATGGATTTCCTTTCTCATGCTCTTTACCCTTACCCAAAATGTGCCATCATCTCTGAAAGCAGATTTCCATCTGTCAGGAACTCCTACAAGGGTGCCCTGAGCCTGTTCTTCACCAGGCCTACGAAGCGCAGGGCTCTCAGCAACAACACACATGACCCCTAGCCCTGTCTTGGCACACCTCCTCTGAACCGTCTCCATTCCTCCCTAGTCCTTCAGAAAAGGAGCCTCACACTTGGAAGCCCTCTTCCAGTTATGGCCACACCAGTGTGGAGTCATGGAAGATGAGAAGTCCCTCGCCCAGGTGGACACACTCCACATGCTCCACATTGGAGCATCCCAATGTGGATGTGACCATATCCGTGTATACACTGCTGGCTCATATGGCATCCCTGGTTGTGCCCAAGCTCTCTCCTCCTGGTTGCTCTTCCTGCAGTCTGGTCTAAGCCTGCTGTGATGTATGGAGCTGTGCTGCCCCTGATGCAGAGCAGAGCATCACAAGATGGGAAAGAGAGGCTCTCTTCTCCTTGGAAAACAGAATGAGATTTATTCACCAAATCCCAGCGTTTCACAAGGTCATCTGCAAGGAACACTTACAGTTGATGGACAAGTCTCAGGTTAGGAACCATGTAAAGAAACTGGGAACTGTGAGCATGGTAGCCCCGAGCCCTGCCTGCCCTCCTCCTGCCACGCTCCATCAGGCGGCTGCAGCAGAGGGGACCCACAGCCAGCCCCTGGCTGGGCTCTGCCAGCCACCTCTCCAGTGCCATCCCTGCTGCCTTAGGGTGCTCTGTGAGGTGCTGGGTGACCTCACAAGGCCTGCTGGCCAGCACATCTTCTGCAGGGCAACCAGCAATGCAGCAGGGGCCTCACCACAGCCCTTCCATTCCCCTCTCTCCCCTCATCCTCGGCCTTGTCTCTGCTGGCACAAGCAGCCTTGGGAGGGGCTTCCTGGCCTCCCATTGATACTGAGCTGAAAGGAGAAATAGTTTCTTCCTTGACAGAACAATGGCTTCAAATTTGAAAAGCTTCATTAGGAGATAGGTGAAACCTTTTCTAGGTTTTGTTAGAAAGAAGGAAGTTCAGAAACATTCACCCCTGATGTTACTTTAGTCACTAATTAGTCAGCTTTATCTATAAGAGCCTACAGACTTGTATCTCAGAATGAGGGCAAGGTGACCCAGGCCTAGAGCATGTGTCAGAAGATTAGGTGAGAAACTCATGCTATATATATCCTTGGATGTGTAACCACCTAAGCTTTGTATGCATGCCTGAGATGAAAGAATAAGAGAAGAAAGATTTCGATGGCTTGAGCATGGACAAGAACTGGATTCAACTAATGAACATAGTGAGGAAGACTACCGATGACCACCAGAGACCCCTGAAAGACAGGGGAAACAAATGTGCATGTGTCAGCGACACTTACTGATTTTAATGAGTTACAGGAAGTAGTATGAATATGTTTTGGGGAAATGTGATTAACATGTATGTTTTGCTTGTATATAATCCCTATAGCTCAAACAGTTCTGTAAGCACTGGAGTGATCCCCTGTGCGTCCAGGACCTCAATAAAAGAACACCTGCTTTCTAAAACTCCAAACTGAGTCTTAGAGAGTTACTTTGACTGGCTTTTATAGTATCACCCTCGCCTCCTGCCAGCTGCTGCCCTCTGAGGATCCTGCTGTGAAATACGTTCATCTGATTCATGTCAGTATGGAACAATGCTAGGGCCGCATGGTATGATGAATGTGACCTTCTGTCTTACATACCCTTGTATAACCACAAGTCTAAGAAAACCAGAGTGGTTAATGTATATAGTTCTTGTATCTTGCAAAGGAATGTTTTAGCAATTTGTGTCAATAGAGAGCTTGAAGGGAAATGTATTTGTAGGCTTTTCCTTGGAGTCTCTGATATCTGGGGGGTTCAGAATAACTGCTAACTATTATGACTATTGCATGGGACACTATGCAAGTCTCTGATATCTGACCAGGAGATTAAGGAGCAGGGGAGAGCTGAAGAACAACTAAAAGACAAAGCTTGCAGGGGACACTGCACAAGTCTCTGACATACAGCCAAGTTGGACAAAGGAGAAGGACAAGAGGGAGGAAGACTATGAGCCTTCAGCATGAGAGAACCACAGAGACCCTCAGAGGGACCACCAGATACGCATGCTCCAGTAGGAGGGTTTGGATTCCAGAAACTAATTATAATAACCCTGTGGTTTTTTTTGAAGTAGTAATGAATATGTATCAGCCTAGGAGCATAAAAATCATCCGCTTGATGTAACTGGTGTGCGTCTTGGTGGAGCAGAGACTCCCGGCGCACCCAGTGCTGCTTGCTTACCTGTATTCATTTAATAAATTGTAAACTTTGATTATTGTCCTATTTTGAAGACTGAGCCATTTATTACACTGGTACAAACGTGGCCCCACACCAACAGCACTGTTCATGCTGCCTTTGCTGCCTTGCCTTGTCCTCTCCCTCGACTCCTTGTCTTTTCCAGGCCACACATTCCACACCCAAACGCATCCCTTTGCTGTGGCCACCCTCTCCCCTGCCCAGTGGGATGGCAGAACCAGGGCAGGACATGGTAGAGTTAGGCTGTGTAGCACCCATGCAGAGCACTTGTGGCAAAGTGGGAGCTGAGATTGGGTGGTGCAGAGGAGGCCCCATGCAGGAAAGATGAGGTTAAACAGCAGCTTTGCAGTGTGTGTGGGGGGGGGCTGGTGTCCATCGTGGTTTGGCATGGGAGGCTTCTGGCCATGAAGGGGCAAGGGATGGGTTGACACAACTTCTCTGGGCAACCTGTTCCATTGACCACCACCCCCAAAGGAAAGAATGTCTTCCTTATACCTAATTTTAAAGCACCCTCTTTTAGGCCCCCTTTAGGTACTGGAAGGCTGCTATAGAGAACCAGCTTTCTCAGCCAGTCTTCACTGAAAAGTTGCCCCAGACTCTCTATCTTGTTTTTGGCCTCTTCTAGACTTTTTCTAATAATTCTAATGCTTCCATGTCCTTCTAGAGTTTGGGGTCCCAGAACTGAATGCAGTACTGAAAAGCAGAGCTGAGGGAGAGAATCAACTCTGTCAACCTTTGGGCCAAACTTGATTGATGCCACCCAGAATGCAGTTGGCTTTCTGGGCTGCAAACTCACATTGCCAGCACAGGTTGAGCTTCTCATCCACCAGTACCCCAAGTCCTTCTCCTCAGAGCTGCTCTCTACTCATTCTCCACCCTGCCCCAATCCAGCTGCAGGACCTTGCACTTGGCCTTTGTGAACCTCATGAGGTTCCCACAGGAAAATCTCTCAATCCGGTCCGGGTCCATCTGCATATCATCCTTTCCCTCCAGTGTATTGACTGCACCACCCAGATTGGTGTCATCAGCATACTCACTGAGACTGCACTCAGTCACACTGTCCATGTCACTGACAAAGTGTTAAACAGTGCTGGCCCCAATACTGACTCCTGAGGAACATCACTCTTTACTGACCTCCACTTGGACATTGAGCTGTAGACTCCAGCTCCTTGAGGGTGACCATCCAGACAATTCCTCACCCACCAGGTGATCCATCCATCACACCCATGTCTCTTCAATTGAGAGACAAGGCTATTGTGTGGGACAGAGTCAAATGATTTGCACAAGTCAAAGTTCACGATGTGAGGTGCTCTTCCCCTCTCCACCAATGCTGTAAACCCATCGTAGAAGGCCACCAGGTTTGTCAGGTACAATCTGCCCTGTGTGAAGCCATGTTGGCTGTCACCAACAGCCATCAGTTTGCTGTCACCACCAGTCCAAAAGGCAGAGTAGAATGATATGTCAGAGAGAAGCATTTGCAATGAACCTGTGCAAGGATGGTGACAAAAATCTCATGGGAACACTGGGGGTAATTACTGGAGTTCTACACAGAGAAATGTCAAGGCTTTGTGAGGTGCCCATATCTGAGCTGGCCTCGTGCACTGCTCATCCACACTGGGCTGTTCAGAGACACCAGTCCCTGCCTTACACATACACAGTGCACTGCAGCACTTGAAGGGTCCCTCTGGCTCCTGCAGCCACTGCCAGAGGCTGGGAGGCACCTCAGCCCTGTGGTGGGTGCATTACCTGGCTCTGTCCTCCTCTGAGATGCCCCAAAGCATGAGAAATGGGCACAGGGACCTTGAGGGTTCAAGGAAACACATTGCAGAGCTGCATTCACATCTTGTACTTTGGACTAGACGGTCTCTGAAGGTGCCTTCCCCCTGGACTATTCTCTGCTATTCAGGCAGGTGCCCCATGGTTGTTACTCTCAGGAAGAAGGGACCTGAAGACACTCTGCCCCACTGGCCTTCATGACACCCCTAGGGATAGCTGATGGCCTTTGTGCTCGCTCTTGTTCCTCTCTCCATGTGCATACAATGTGCCTGCAGGTAGCAGCAGCTGCAAAGGGTTTCTGTTCCTGTGTCTCTCCTGCACCTGAACAGGCCCTGCTCTTCTCCCAGCACATCCTATATCCCAGGGAGCCTTTGGGACTCTTGTTGAGCATGTTCTGATGTGACGGCAACTCTGAAAGATGACGTGAGCCTTCAGGCATGGCCCTTTTAGGAGGGAAATTCTGTTCTGGAGAGCAGCTGTGTCACTCATGTGCCAACTGCCTGTCCCTGCCTGCAGTCCCAGCACAGCATCACAGCAGCACTGGCGCCAAGCTACAGGAGCATCCAGGCCTTAAACCGCCAACAGGGCTCAGCAGGAGAGGGTGTCAGTGGCAGGAGAGCAGCTCTGCATGGACCCAGTGCTGGTGCTCCCAGGCTAGACTGCCACGACTCTTTTCCCCTCCACCACTGCACACTGTCCCTGAAGCCACAGAAAACGTCTCAGAGGAATGATATAAGACAAAAAGTCACTTTAATTGGTTTAAATACTCAAGCAAAATGAAGAATTATATTTCTTTGTGGAAAATATTTGATAAAAAAAAATTGAGAAAAAGCAGAACACCAATAAAAACACAAGAACATAAGACCCACTGGCTTCGCCTATCATGAATAAAATTACAAGTGGTTTACAGAAAAAGGCAGGCAATATATTGCTGAAGAAAAACACCCAGTCATCACTTTCCACATGGCAACCTTGATCTCCTTGTTCCTCATGCTGTAGATGAAGGGGTTCACTACTGAAGGCACCACCAAGTACAGAAATGCCAGAACAACATCCAGGAAAGGGAAGGAAGTTGATGGGGGCTTCAGGTGGGCAAAGATAGCTGTGCTGAGAAAGAGGAAGACCACAGCCAGGTGAGGGAGGCATGTGGAAAAGGCTTTTTGCCGGCCCTGCTCAGAGGGCATCCTCAGCACAGCCCTGAAGATCTGCACATAGGACAGCACAATGAAAACAAAACAACCCCCAAATAGAAAAGCAGTAACTGTAGTAAGTTGAACTTCCCTTATGTACGAGTCTGAGCAGGAGAGCTTGAGGATCTGGGGGATTTCACAGAAGAACTGGCTGAGAGAATTTCCACAGCAGAGGGGCAGGGAAAATATGTTGGCAATGTGCAGCACAGCGTGGAGAAAGCCACTGCCCCAGGCAGCTGCTGCCATCTGGGCACAAGCTCTGCTGCCCAGGAGGCTCCCGTAGTGCAGGGGCTTGCAGATGGCAATGTAGCGGTCGTAGGCCATGACAGTGAGAAGAGAAAGTTCTGATAAATTCAAAAAGATTATAAGAAAGAGCTGTACAACACATCCTGAATAGGGTATGGCCTTGGTGTTCCAGAGCAAATTGGCCATGGCTTTGGGCAGAGTAGTGGAGATGCAGCCCAGGTCGTTGAGGGCAAGGTTGAGGAGGAAGAAATACATGGGGGTGTGCAGGTGGTGGTCGCAGGCTACGGCAGTGAGGATGAGTCTGTTTCCCAGGAGGGCAGTCAGGTAGATGCCCAGGAAGAGCCCAAAGTGTAGGAGCTGCAGCTCCCGCATTTCTGTGAATGCCAGCAGGAGGAACTCAGTGATGGAGCTGTTGTTACACATTTATTGCCCCTGAGCAAGGTAGTCTGTCCAAAAGAAGAAGTGACATTGTAAAATTTAAGGACTTCTCTGACCAAAATACTTTGTATGTCTCATAGAACAGTCACACAGAACACATTCTTTCCCATTCCTTTCACAGGAAGAGCTTTCTGCAGCTGCTTGGCTTACTTCTGCTTGGTGTTCTGAGGGTGCCAAAAGAAGCAGGGGGCTGTGCTGTGGGCTCTGAAGCAGTCAGTCCTAGTCTACAGCAACAGGTAAAAGGGAACCCTAAGTGATCTGAGAAGTCCACTGGGCAAGGTCATCTCCCTGTCTGCAGGAATGGAGAAGGTCAAATAACTCCTCAAGAAACAACAAAGGTGGTGTTGGTACAGTCTGTATGCTGAGGTGTGTGAGGTGCCTCAGAGCAGCAGCAATGCTTGAGGAGACTTAGTCTCTGCTACAGATGCTCCTACTCCATTACCATCCTTCTGCCTCAGCACATGGGCAGGAAAATGAAGCAGATTCTAAAAAGTGCACTGCCTTCAGGTAGCTCTTGCCGGGCAGTTCTGCAGTGCAGTGCCCTAGGGAGGTGCGGGGCTGTGAGCAGCCTGCCCCAGGCAGCAGACTCTGGGCAGCAGCAGGACCCTGCCCTGCCCTGCGGTACCAGGGGGGCTCCTTCCACCCGCAGCTTCTCCCCGCAGCCCCTGGGCAGCTCCCCAGGCAGGCTGATTGTGAAGACTGGCAGGTAGCGGAGGCCCTGCCGCGGCACACAGCCTCTGGGGCACAGCAGGGACCCTGCTCTGCACCACAGCCCTGGGCACCCCTGCCTGCATCCCTGGCTTCACAGCCTGCAGCCGGCCTCAAGAGAAGGGAGCCCTCGGGCCCTGCATTCTGACCGTGCAGCACACAAGCCCTGCATGCCCTTCAGCTCCAACACCAAGAGTCCTCCTGATAGCTCCCATCAGCTGAGGGCTGGGCCAGCTCCAGGAGAGCCTGGCAGGGTGTGCAGCAGCATTGCCCTGCACCCAGAGACTTACCATGGGGAGGTGGCTGGGAAGATTTCTCCCTCTGCCAGCTCTTCCCTGCCTTCCTATTCCAGGCTGCCCTGAACCTCTCTCCCCCTTCTCTCCTCTCCCCATGCCAGCTGCACGCAGTGCCCCCAGCAATGCTGTGCCTGGCAGAGGAGCTTTATCTGGGTAGCTGAAGCAGCTTCTCAAGTAGTCCAAGTCTGATACAAACTCCAAAGCCTCTTACAGTGCTAACGGTCCCACTGAGGGACATTACTGTCAAGGCCTCCCCATGGACTTGTTAGAGCAGAAAAGGGCAGGCAGGGAGACCAAGGCCCAGGAAAGGTGGCCCTGATGCTGAGGAAACCTTGATGTGTCCCATGAAGTCCAACAGTCGGGCCCTGACCCCAGCCTCTGGGAAGGGAGATGCTGTCCCTCCAGCAAGGTTTAGGACTCTTCCTGGGTCAGTGTACGGTGGGTAAGTGCCAAGTACAAGGCTACAGGAGGACATCTCCCAGGCTCCTGGAGGGGGATGAGAAGGCATTGAGGCCCTACTGCTGTAAGGATGAGGTGTCTCCTCATAGGCATCACTAACGGAGACAAGAGCCAGAGCCCAGCAGACAAAGCTGTTGGCTCTGTCGGGGGTTTCATCTTGCAAAAGATCCTTGACAATAACCACCACACGCTGTCCTATGCTGTCATGTCTGCACCTGTTTCCCTGCAGGACTTAGATACCCACCTTGCTTCCCCACCTTGCTCTCACCTTGCTCTGAGCACCTTCCTGACTTGACTGATTTCTCTCAATCTGCCCTCAGTAATCCATGAAACACAAAGCCAGGGGCTGATCCGGACATCCCTAGAGAGGGAGGGAGAAGGATGAGTGAACCTCTACAACAATTTAGTAGAGGTAAGAGGCTTCAGCTAATATTGATGCTGCTTTAACACGGAATTAAAACATTGATGTAAGGCCGTTAGCCAATTTTAAAGAGTAACCAATTTTAAAGAAAACCCACATTAGAAGAGTTTTAAAGAGTAATCCCTAAACCTAAATGCTACTCCAACACCCTGACAAGAATCCCTATTCTAATGCTTGAACTCAAAATATTCCATGAAGCAAAACTCAGCCCATAGTCCTTTGCCCTTGCCTTTACTCTTGTCCTCACCCTAATCCCTGCCTTCAATACTAGCATTAACATGTTCCATTAAACCTAGACTTCTAGGCAGACGTAAAACAAAGAACTATTCCACAAAGCTTGCCCATAACCTAACCACAGACCTGACACCCTAAGCAGAACAGCCCATCTGCTAAATTTCTAATCCAGAAAAGTGAACCCTTGTCTCTAAGGGACTAGAGAGGTCAGCTCTGCCTCAGGATCTCCAGCCCCAGCAGGAGGAATGTGACTGTGGCAGGGACTGTGAGGTCACTTCTGTCTCTGCAGTGGATAGGGCAGCAGCAGGAACGTGTCACGGAAAGGGACTGTGAGGTCACTTCTGTCTGTAGCTGACAGGTCAGCCTTGCCTTCTCCCTGGGATCTGTACTTTTGTGCGGACATGTGCCAGTGGCCCTGGAAGGCCAGCAGAAGGCACCTGGTTGGCATGCTGACTATGGGATCCCCTCTATGGGACCCAGACAGAAAGAAGGCCCCCATATGGGTCATCTTGTCCCTTCAGCTTGAGTCCATGACTGGAGAGCAGGAGGCACAAAGCTTGGCTGTGTCTAGCCAAGAAGCTGCAAGAGCAGCAGTCAGCCCATGTCTTTAAAAATGCTGGTGAGTTGACTTCTGTCTTGTTGATTGCTGCACCCATGGGCTGAGGCCAACTGCATGAAGTTCAATAAGGCCAAGTGCTGGGTCCTGCACTTGGGGCACAACAACCCCATGCAATGCTTTGGGAAGGGCAGCTGGACAGCTGCCCAGGGGAAAAGGACCTGGGGATATTGGTGGATAGTCGGCTGAATATGAGCCATCAGTGTGCTAAGTTGGCCAAAAAGGCCTGCCTTGTACCAAGGATACTGTGGTCAACAGACGTAGGGAAGTGATTGTCCTTCTGTATTTGGCCGTGGTGAGGCCACACCTCAAGGATTGCATTCAGCTCTGGGGCTCCATGTGTAAGAAGGACAATGATCTACTAGATCAGTGCCCCATCCCTTGATGCGTTCAAGGCCAGTTTGGATGGGGCTTTCATCAACCTGGTCTAGTGGAAGGTTTCCCTGCCCATGGGAAGTGAGTTGGAATTATGTGATCTGTAAGGTCTTTTCCTACCTGAACTAGTCTGTGATTCTGTAAATATGAAACACAGCACCATACCAGCTACTAGGAAGAAAAATTAACTCCATCTCAGACAAAACTAAGAAAATACCCAGCACTTATTCCATACAATCTATGTCATGCTCAGCTCTGTCACTTTCCAATTAATCACCACCACCTTTCCTGTTTTTTGATACACACACAAAAATTTCATGACCTTAGTTGATTCGTGTCAATAATAATAATAATAATAATAATAATAATAATAATAATAATAATAATAATAATAATTCCTTTTGTGTTCTATTAAATTGCCTTTATCTCAACCCATGAACTTTTACTTTTTTTTTTTTTTTTTTTTCCCTCTGAGTTCTCTCCTCTGTCCCATTGGGTGAATAGTTTTGTAGTGCTGAGCTGCCTGCAGGGTCAAACCACAGCAAATCTTCTTGGTGCCTAGCATGGAGCACAAAGGTTGAGATGACAGGATGACAGATCTGACCAGAGCATTTTAAAAATAAATTGTTATAAGCATTAGATCAGTTTAACAGTTGCTGATCACAATATTGATCTTTCTGATCTGGGGTCTGTTGTGCTTCTTTTCAGAACTGTGTTGTATAGCACATTAGTAACTTCCATGTCATGCTGTTTATCAGTTCTGGGGGCTGGTTTAAGGTTACTGTTTTTCTGTACTGGATAACACTGACTTCTGATAGGATCAAATTATTGCTCCCTCAATACCTCAGGAACCATCTCTTAATCTCTTGGAAACTATTAAGAATTACAGTCTTTGCCTTTTCTCCTCAGGGAGTAAATCTATGCAGGGTGGTGGGGGATGCTTTTCCCCACTTCTTCACTCTCCCTTTCTCCTTCACCTCATGCTTCTCTTCCAGGCTAATTACAATAGCTCTTCAAAGCTTTGAATATCCTTGGGATGGTCAAACCAGCATGTTCCTATTTTTAGGTCTCCTGAATGCAATTCAGGTTTTGTTTAAGTTTAAACAATTACTTAAACGTGCCACCCAGAAATCTGTCCAGAGGCAGGAAAGTTAGGAGTGGCAGGGAGAGTTCGAGGATCTGGGCAGACGTCTAGTGCAGTGGGCATGTCCAGTGCTTTGGAATTTCACCTCTGAGCAAGTGCAGAATCCTAAAAAAACTTGTGAAATGCTTAGAAATTTGTGTCATCATCCCAGCAATTTCAAAGAGACACAAATCACTGCAATATGCTGGTGGTTAAGGTATGCTTATGAAGCTACAGTCCACGCCTCTCAAACCACTATGACTTTTCCTGCAGGCACACTCCAGCCCCTTTGACAGGCCCAGAGCCTGTCCAAAGCCACTCCAAACCCTGCTACAGGCCCTACAGGGCTTAATGGTTAAACACATCCCTATAATAGGCCCTATAGCCACTCCCAAACCTGCAATAGGCCCTGCAGCCACTCCAACTCATCCAAAAGGCCCTGCAGCCAGAACAACTCCTGTGATGGTCCCTACGGCCACTCCAGCCCCTGCAATGGGCCACATCAATGGGCCAGAGAACCAACCTAAGCCAGTATCGGTTGCCTCTACATTGAAGAGAAAACAGTGGATGTGAAAAACTCAGTTTTTCTTTAGAAAGGAAGGAAACTCCTACCCAGACAAGAAAGGAGGAAAAAGAAGATGAGCCAGGTTTCTCCAAAGTTGGGCCATCTTGGAAGCAGGAGGTCAAAGCAGAAGAAATCATATAAGCATCAGAAACCAAATGGTCCCTGTCCCAGGGTAAGCTACGAGGTATGGGAAAAGATTTCAGCAATCATCTCGGTGAGCGCATTGTCATCTGGCTGCTCCAGTGGGGGGAGAACAGGGCCAATAGCCTGGAATTGGAGAGCAGGGAAGCCAAGCAGCCAGAATCTCCCTCTAGGGAAGGGCTGATGGACAAAGCCATTGGAAAAGGGCACAAAGGAACTTACTCCCATCATGCTTGAAGGAAAGGTCTCCTTTGAAAGATCTTGTATGTCAACCAGGAAAGTGGACCACCATGCAGAGGGGTATCCGTTCCTGAGGAAATTAGACATGCTGAAGGCGATTTGTAGAAACCTAGATAACAAACACCTATTCAAAGATCCAGATGAAGTCAAGTGCACATGACCCATGTGGCAGGAGTTTGTACAGAACACACCATCATCATATGCCAACCCATTGGCAGTGATGACCAGGAAAGACCAAGAGGAACCCATGGTGGATGAATTGGCTAGCCAACTATGGCATTACAAAGAAAGTCTCTCTTCTTCCCTATGGGCCTGTGTCTCATCCAGAAAGAAACTTTCCCAAGAGGTCCAACAGCTCCAAGAGAATATGGCTTCCTCCCCACCTGCACGAACCAATAGCTCAGCTATCAGATGTAAGCATCCCTCTGCTCAAGAAAGGTAACATAGTGGGTACATACCAGTTTCTATCCTGTGCTTTTGACTGTGTGACCATGGAGAGGCCATGAGAAAATGCGATGCAAAAATTGACCTCCACCTTACAGGCACAGATACATGAAGCACAAGGAAAAACATTGTCAAAAAGTGGTTCTTCTGAGACACTTGCTGCTCCAATTTCTAGTGGCAATCCTCCAAACAGAGTAAAGAATACTATGAGCAGGACTCGAGGGGCACAGCTTTCACCCTGGGGGAGGGAGAGGACAATCAGGTATATTGGACTTTGAGGATTATTGGCCTGGCACATCAAACCCAAGACTTAACTGTATTGGAGGCTGATGTGAGTCTAACGGGGAAGGAGTGGAAAATGTAACGCACTGGGACTGGCCTGGAGGCTCTGTGTAACCTTGGCGTAGACTACGTCAGGAGCGGGTACTTCAAAGGTCCACAAGGGTATTGGTGGGCTTATGGCATAGCTGTCTTGGAGACAGAGGACAGGAAACAGTTGTCTACCTTGCCCACTCTTTCACAGGACCCTTCTGCTGTGGAGGTGCTGATGGCCAATGAGCAGGAGGTGCCAATCGCTACCACAACAGTGCACCTGAGGCAATATTGCACTAACAGAGACTCCCTGAGTCCCATCTATGAGCTGGTTCATCGGCTGGAGAGCCACGGAGTGATCAGCAATACTCTCTCACTCTTTAATAGTCCCATATGGACAGTGCAAAATTCTAATGGTGAGTGGAAGAGAACGGTGCACTTCTGTGGCTTGAATGAAGTCCCACCACCACTGAGTGATGCTGTGCCAGGCATGCTAGAACTTCATTCAGTACGAACTGGAGTCAAAGGCAGCCAAGTGCTATGCCACAATTAATATTGCTAATGCATTTTTCTCCATCCCTTTGGTGGCAGTACGAAGGTCACACTTTGCTTTCACATGGAGGGGTGTCCTGCCCACCTGGAATCAACTGCCCCAGGGCTACTTTTGCCATGGGCTGATCCAGACTGCCCTGGAACACAGGGAAGCTCCTGAACACTTCCAACATACTGATGCCCCATCACATGGGGCAACACAGCAGAAGTATTTGAGAAAGGGAAAAAAATGTTCCAAATCCTTCTGAAAACCTCTATTGCCCTATAACAAAGTAAGGTCAAGGGACCTGCACACAAGAGCCTAATGCAGGCTGTCCAGGTTCTGTGGGACCCCTGCTTGGGGAAAGGTTGGGCATCGGTCAGTGTGTGATGAGCAATTGCACTGTTCATCACTTGCTTTATACATATAACAATAATAAAAATAAAGTTTATTATTATTTATTAGTAGTATTGTTACTGTTATTCCTATCTCTTCATTTTCTGTCCTTTTACATTATCTTTATTTCAACCCATTGTCTTTTTAGGGGTGGGTGTGAGCTAACAGCTGTGTGGTGCTGAGGTGCCTGACAGGTTAAAGCACAACATGTTTGACAACCACAGTCTAAAAGCACAAATCACCCTTGTAAAAGTCATCCTTCCTGTGTTCAGAGAAGGGCAGTCGGTGATGAATTCTGTCTGCCTCAAACACCACACCCCAGCAAAGACCCTGCTGCCTTCAGGTGCTGTCAGCCCTGAGGCCTTGGGGACACCTCGAGGGAGCCCAACGGCACAGAGCAAGCAAGCAAAGCGGGTGCTGTGCTGCTGAGCTGGGCCGGGCTCCTGGGCCCAAGGGGAGCTCCTAGCAAGCGGGCAGCGCATCAGAGAGACAGCTCTGCCCAGGAGCAGCTCCTCTGCACAGCGCAGAAGGGCTGGGGGCTCTGACAGCAGCTGGCACGGGGAGAGGAGAGAAGGAAAGAGGGCTTGTGAGGAGCTCAACAACAGAGGACAGCGTGTAGTAGGACACATCTGCAGGCTCTTGACACTGTGAGTCTCTGGCAGCAGAGCAATGCAGGTGGGGTTGCCAGAGGGGTCTTCTACAGCTGGCACATCCGATGGCTGATAGTATCTGTCGGGATGGGTCTCTCTGTTTCTGAAGTGTTTTAGAGAATGGCATTATGAGGAAGCATTTCAAGAGGAAGATTGACTCTTGGTTTATCTGAAGGGTAAGGCTTTTTCTGCAGTCTGTGTTTTGAGATTCCTGCCATGGAGGGGAGGCAGATTTCATAGTAATGGATTATTGGGGTTGTACAGCAGACTGAGGCTCCTGGAGCATTGCATTGAAAAATCAAAGTGCCAGTTATTAATTTTGTGAAGTCCCTTCCCACACCTCATCCCACAGACTGCACTAACATCATCATTGTGGTCCTCTCAGGTTTTATCCTAGCTGACCTTAGGAGCTGCAAACCCTCTGTGATGCCCAGTGCCCTGTCTTTGAGAGGTGTCTGCAGGCCAAAGCAGAGCACACAGCATTTGCAATGAGAAGGAGCTGCCTCCTCTGCAGGCAGAGGTGCAGCACAGGAGGGTCTGCTGAGTGTCCGTCTGTCCCTCCCTGGCCTTGCCTCCCCTGGCAGCAGCACACTGGTGTTCCTCTTGGCTTCTCCACCTGGCCGTGCTACTGCTGTTCTTGTTTCCAGGCATTAAAAGGAGCTTGGAGACAGGTCAAGGGAGGTGACCCTCCCCGTCTACTCTGCCTTGGTCAGGCCTCACCTGGAGTGCTGTGTCCAGTTCTGGTCTCCCCAGTGCAAGAAAGACAGGGATCTCCTGGAAAGAGTCCAACGGAAGGTCACAAAGATGATACGGGGCCTGGAGCATCTTCACTATGAGGAAAGGCTGAAACCTGGGTCTGTTCAGCCTTGAGAAGAGAAGACTGAGAGGGGATCTTATCAATGTTTACAAATATCTTAGTGTGGGAGACAGAGGGATTTGGCCAACCTTTTTTCAGTGGTTTGTGGGGACAGAACATGGAGCAAATAGCCAAAACATGGAGCACAGGAAGTTCCGCACCAACATGCGAAAGAACTTCTTCACGGTGAGGGTGATGGAGCTCTGCAACAGGCTGCCCAGGGAGGTTGTGGAGTCTCCTTCTCTGGAGATATTCAAGGCCTGTCTGGATGCCTACCTGGGCAGCCTGCTCTAAGGAACCTGCTTTGGCAGGGGGGTTGGACCAGATGATCTCTTGAGGTCCCTTCCAACCCCTGCAATTCTGTGATTCTGGCTGGGGATGGGGTTTCACATGCACATGAAGTGAACCCTTGGTGTGCTTGGGGAATGGCAAATACAGGGACAGGGTGAGGTGTCTGGAGATGTGCACTCTGAGTCTGGATTCAGCAGTGTCCTGCTTCTTTTCAGGTGAACATGTGAGCATAATTATCCTACAGCTCATACACATGCCAGCAGAAGAGACCAGCCTCTATAGACAGATCGGCTGTCCCCTCTGAAAGTACAACCTGAACTAAAGGGACAGTACCTTTGCCTCTGAAGATTCACAGGATTTCACAGAATCATAGAATATCCTGAGTTGGAAGGGACCCTTAAGGATCATCAAGTCCAACTCTTGACACCGCACAGGTCTACCCAAAAGTTCAGACCATGTGCCTAAGTGCACAGTCCAATCTCTTCTTAAATTCAGACAGGATGTCTTCACTTGGAATGCAACAGAAGTGCCCAGGATTTATGCCTTATAGACAGTCCTCAGGTGTGGTGGGGCAGCTAGAACATAATATAGAAAATATAAATCCACCTATGTTCTTCATCTCTTGCTGTAGGTCATGACTGACTCCTGCATTGTCCAGAGCAGAGTTGCCTGCTCCCATGGAGGCCCTAAGGCAGCATCACTAATATGGCATGAAAAAGACCCGCCAAAGGTCTACGAATATTTGCAGAGGGAGGCTTAAAAGAGAAATGGAAATTATTCCTCTCACATAACTCTGTGGTAAATAGTCTTCCTCTGTCTTGAGCAGGACTCCGTGGCAGAACCTGTAAATGTCCAACAGCAGCTCTGTGAGTGAGTTCCTCCTGCTGGCATTTGCAGCCATGCGGGAGCAGAAGCTCCTGCACTTCGCGCTTTTCCTGGGCATCTACCTGGCTGCCCTCCTGGGCAACGGACTCATCCTCACCGCTGTAGCCTGCGACCACCGCCTCCACACCCCCATGTACTTCTTCCTCCTCAACCTCGCCCTCCTCGACCTGGGCTGCATCTCCACCACTCTGCCCAAAGCCATGGCCAATGCCCTCTGGGACACCAGGGCCATCTCCTATCAAGGCTGTGTTGCACAAGTCCTTTTCATAGTCTTCTTTTTTGATGCAGAGTATTCCCTTCTCACTGTCATGGCCTACGACCGCTACATTGCCATCTGCAAGCCCCTGCATTATGGGAGCCTCCTGGGCAGCAGAGCTTGTGCCCAGATGGCAGCAGCTGCCTGGGGCAGTGGCTTTCTCAATGCTGTCCTGCATACAGCCAGTACATTTTCCCTGCCCCTCTGCCACGGCAATGCTGTGGACCAGTTCTTCTGTGAAATCCCCCAGATCCTCAAGCTCTCCTGCTCAGATGCATACCTCAGGGAAGTCGGGGCACTTGTCTTTAGTGTTTCTTTAGTTTTTGGTTGTTTTGTTTTCATTGTGATGTCCTATGTACAGATTTTAAGGGCAGTTCTGAGGATGCCCTCTGAGCCAGGCCAGCACAAAGCCTTTTCCACATGCCTCCCTCACCTGGCTGTGGTCTCCCTGTTTCTTAGCACTGGCATATTTGCCTACCTGAAGCCTCCCTCCATTTCTTCCCCATCCCTGGATCTGGTGGTGGCTGTTCTATACTCAGTGTTGCCTCCAGCAGTGAACCCCCTCATTTACAGCATGAGGAACAAGGAGATCAAGCATGCAGTAAGGAAACTATTTGAATACATCTTTCTTCAGCAGAAATAATGTGCATATAATACTAACAGGACACACAGGATTTCTGAAAAAAAGACTCCATGCAAATTCTAGAAAGTAATTTTCTTTATTATTATTTCCTCTAACTTGTGGCTTTGATTTAATGTTATTCTAAGTCTCTTAATTTATTATTATTATTATTATTATTATTATAAGTCAATAATTTCAAATACCTTTACAATCAATATTCATGTTTAAATAAAGACAATAAAGAAACTGGGAGAAATTCATTGGTCTCAACTGCAATCTCTTCCCATCACCAGTGCCTCCAGCTGTGAACCCCCTCATCTACAGCATGAGGAACCTGGAACTAAGGGATGCAGTGAGGACGCCATTTCAATACATGTTCTTCAGCTTCTTCACCTATAACAATTATCCTATAATCAGAAACACCTATTTTTCTCAGATTTTTTTTTCTTAGTTTACATTTGTCTGTGTTATTATTTTCACTAACTATTGTTTCTGATATAAATAATATTATTCTTAGCCTTCTACTTGTTAAAGATTTACCTATAGAACCAGGCTTCCTGTGTAGATAAAGACAATAAAGAATCCAGCAGAAATTCATTGGTCTCAGCTGCCATCTCTTCCCATCTCCTCTGGAGCTGGGGGAGCAAACCCCGGCACGCAGGAGGGGCTCAGGGACAAGAGCCCAGCTGACACATGAACGAGCAGCCCTGGTGGCCCTCGGGGCTGCCCCTCACTGCCCGCTGGGTTCTGCCTCTCTGCTGCCTTCGGGTCGGGGCTGCTGCTTCCCTGGAGCCATGGCCAGCAGCAGGATGTGGCCTTTTCACTGCTGCTTTCTTTTGGCTTCCACATTGGTCTCTTGTGTTTCTTGTATTTGGGTTAGACTTTATATCTCATGTAATTTGATGCCAGTCCTGTTGTCTCTGCAGTGGCATCCATGTCCCAGCAGGCAGCAGCAGGCACTGTGCAGTCCTCTGTCACAGCTGGCCTCCCTGCTAGCACCAAACAAAAACCAAACAGTAACAAAAGGGGCTGTTCAGGGCAAACCAAGAAGCCTGGATGCCTCTTCCAATGCTACTGTCTGGAATAGAGAGAAGGGGTTCCTCCTTGCTCTTCTGTTTTCTGGGCCTCTTCATGGAGTAAAGAACACAGGCTGAAAATCCCAGGGTGATCTGTGAGGGATCAAGGACTGCACCAAGAGCTCTCTTTATGGTGGCACTTGCCAAAGTAGACAACTGGATTCATCTGCATGGGACTACACCCCCTGTAGCGGGGCTGATGGCCGATGCAGGCCTGGAGAGGAATCTGGAGCTGCCAGGAGAAGTCAGAAGATCTGCAGGAACAAGCTGTTCAGTGGGCAGTGATTAGAACCTCATAAAATGAGTGATCATCCAAAAAAGGTTTTGGTAAAGGAAAAGGCGAATTTGAGGAGACAATGGGCTAAAGCAGGGCTCTGCAATGCCAGAAGTGGTGGTGAAGAGTCATCAGGCAAAGGCCCATAAGACTACAGAGTAACTGAGGATAAGCATTTTGAAGTGCTGTGGGCAAGGTCTGGTGCATCACTTGCCTGCCCTTTGTGCCCTTAGAGACACCCGATTGTCCTGCCCAGCACTGTCCTATGCTGCTGAGCCATCAGGGCAGATGGAGAGGGGCTCAGCAGCAGAGATCCCCATGGAGTTGGGTCTGCTGCCCCGCCGAGCAGCATTCCCGGGGGTCCCAGGGCACCACAGTCCCTGGCTCTGCACAGCAGCACTGCCAGCTCTACCTCAGGATCTCCTGTCACAGCAGGAGGAATGTGACTGTGGCAGGGACTGTGAGGTCACTTCTGCCTCTGCAGTGGATAGGGCAGCAGCAGGAACGTGTCATGGAAAGGGACTGTGAGGTCACTTCTGTCTGTAGCTGACAGGTCAGCCTTGCCTTCTCCCTGGGATCTGTACTTTCCAGCTGACATCTGCCAGTGGCCCTGGAAGGCAAGCAGAAGGCACCTGGCTGGCATGCTGACTATGGGATCCCCTCTGCCTCCAGACCCAGGAGGATCCAGACAGAAAGAAGGCCCCCATATGGGTTGTCCTGTCCCTTCTGCTTGAGTCCATGACTGGACAGCAGGAGGCACAAGGCTTGGTTGTGTGTAGCCAAGAAGCTGCAAGGCCAGCAGCAGGCCCATGGCTTGGAAGATGCTGCTGAGGTGACATGTGCCTGGCTGGCTGCCAGGCTGCAAGGAGCCTGACGGGTTGGGATGCCTTTTAGGAATGGTTCCATCCTGACGGAGCTTCCATTAGTAGTAGGAAAGAGCAGGAGAGAAAGACTTCCAGGGAGTGTACCTTGGAAGTTATGCATTGGCCATGAGGAAGAAGAAATGTCCCTCAAAGGGCTGAGCCGTGGTGTCAGAGGTGACCCTCTGATCAGACCATGGCTTTGTGTTTCAGGGAACAGCTGGTGAGGGTTGACGATACATGGGTGAAATCAAGGGATGAGAGCAAGGTGGTGAACTGAGAAGGGGGTTCTGCAGACTCCAGGAAATAGGGCAAAGTGTGGGACAGCATAGGACAGCCTGCAGAGGAGAAGGCAGAAGGTGCTGGCGTGTTTCTTCATTAAAATGAAGAAACTCCTAACATCTCTTCCATAGTTTTCTTCTAACCTTCATGCCTTGTGCAGCTAATTGCAGAACTTGCATGGTGTATTTAAAAAGGAAGATTTCCAAAAGCACCTAATACAAATTTTTTCTGTTTTTAAAGGCTGAATTTTGCTGCATTTCAGTTTTGAGCATCATTCTTCTATTGCTGTTCATCCAGGGTGACTGCTTTGGAGACCTCTATCAGGAGGAAAAGCAGAGTCTGGAGGTCTTACACCTCCACTGCCAGCAGTGGTCTTTGTCCCTGTAACTGCAGCCCAGCCCAGCACATGAAACCCTTTCTAAGAAAAGTCAGGTGTTCTTTGGGAACAAAATAAATAATAAAATATATTAAAATAAATAAAAATAAAATAAAATAAAATAAAATAAAATAAATAAAAATAAAATAAAATAAAATAAAATAAAATAAAATAAAATAAAATAAAATAAAATAAAATAAAATAAAATAAAATAAAATAATTGAAATAACCATTGGAATCTGAGAAATTCAGCTTGAATATTAGTAAACACCTGGACATCCATGGTCTCTCATGGGTCTTCTGTGGAAAACTCTGGAAGAAAAGTAAAGAAAATATTTCTTCAAGTGGCTGTAGTTGTACCCACGAGCTAGGCCTCTTTTGGGAAATTGTCCCCTTCCAGTCACAGAAACATAAACTGAGTAATGTGAAAAGACCTGCCCAGTCAATAGAGTAGGGCAAAGTCATGCTTCCTGTGCTATAGATGCAAAAGGCAAAAAGAATTGCATTTTGCCTTATACTGCTCAAGGATGTGTAACCCAGGTCATGCAACTTTGCCTCAGTACTGACAAGTCCATCACTAAACCATGCTACTAAGTTCTACAACTACACCTTGGCTCTCCAGTCAATGAACTAGCTCATGGATGGCAATCAGGGAGTCCTGGTTAGCATGGTAAGGAGGAGCTGGAGGTTAGCATGACAGGAGGAGCTGGAAGCCATCGTGTAGCAGGCAGGCTACGACTTGGTTGCCATCATGGAGATGTGGTGGGACCAGTCTCGTGACTGGAGTGCTGCAATGACTGGCTATAAGCTCTTCAGAAGGGACAGGCAGCACAGAAGGGGTGGTGGTGTGGCTCTCTATATTAGAGAGTCTTTCGATGTTGTAGAACTCGAGGCTGGGAATGACAAGGTCGAGTCCCTTTGGGTTAGGATTAGCAGGGACAACAAGGCTAGCATCCTGGTCGGGGTCTGTTATAGATCGCCAAACCAGGATGAGGAGACGGATGAGGAGTTCTACAGGCAGCTGACAGAAGTTGCAAAATCTTCAGCGCTTGTTCTCATGGGGGACTTCAACTTCCCTGACATATCCTGAAAGCACAACACAGCCCAGAGAAAGCAGTCTAGGAGGTTTCTGGAGAGCGTGGAAGATAGCTTCCTGATGCAGCTGGTTAGTGAACCTACCAGGGGTGGTGCCCCGCTAGACCTTCTCTTCACAAACAGAGAAGGACTGGTGGAGGATGTGATTGTCGGGAGCTGTCTTGGGCAGAGTGACCACGAAATGGTGGAGTTCTCTATTCTTGGCAAGGCCAGGAAGGGGACCAGTAAAACCACTGTATTGGACTTCCAGAGGGCTGACTTTGTGCTGCTGAGGACACTGGTTGGTAGAGTCCCTTGGGAGGCAGTTCTGAAGGGCAGAGGAGTCCAGGAAGGCTGGGCGCTCTTCAAGAGGGAAATCTTAATGGCGCAAAACGGTCTGTCCCCACGTGCCCAAAGACGAGCTGGCGGGGAAGAAGACCAGCCTGGCTCAACAGAGAATTGTGGCTTGAGCTTAGGAGAAAAAAGAGGGTTTATAATCTTTGGAAAAGTGGGCAGGCCACTAGGGAGGACTATAAGGATGTTGCGAGGCTGTGCAGGGACAAAATTAGAAAGGCCAAAGCTCATCTGGAGCTCAATCTGGCTACTGCCGTTAAAGATAACAAAAAATATTTTTATAAATACATCAACACAAAAAGGAGGACTAAGGAGAATCTCCATCCTTTACTGGATGCGGGGGAAAACTTAGTGACAAGAGATAAGGAAAAGGCGGAGGTGCTCAATGCCTTCTTTGCCTCAGTCTTTAGCGGCAATACCGGTTGTTTTCTGGATACCCAGTACCCTGAGCTGGTGGAAGGGGATGGGGAGCAGGATGTGGCCCTCACTATCCATGAAGAACTGGTTGGTGACCTGCTACGGCACTTGGATGTGCACAAGTCGATGGAACCAGATGGGATCCACCCAAGGGTACTGAAAGAACTGGCAGAGGAGCTGGCCAAGCCGCTTACCATCATTTATCAATAGTCCTGGCTATCGGGGGAGGTCCCAGTTGACTGGTGGCTAGCAAACGTGACGCCCATCTACAAGAAGGGCCGGAGGGCAGACCCGGGAAACTACAGGCCTGTCAGTTTGACCTCAGTGCCAGGAAAGCTCATGGAGAAGATTCTCTTGAGAGTCATCACGCAGCACTTGCAGGGCAAGCAGGCGATCAGGCCCAGTCAGCATGGGTTTATGAAAGGCAGATCCTGCTTGACGAACCTGATCTCCTTCTATGACAAAGTGATGCGCTGGGTGGACGAGGGCAAGGCTGTGGATGTGGTCTACCTTGACTTCAGCAAGGCTTTTGACACCATTTCCCACAGCACTCTCCTCAAGAAACTGGCTGCTCTTGGCTTGGACTGGCACACACTTCGTTGGGTTAGAAACTGGCTGGATAGCCAGGCCCAAAGAGTCGTGGTAAATGGAGTCAAGTCCAGTTGGAGGCCAGTCACTAGTGGCGTTCCCCAGGGCTCGGTGCTGGGGCCGGTCCTCTTTAATATCTTCATCAATGATCTGGACGAGGGCATTGAGTGCACCCTCAGTAAGTTTGCAGATGACACCAAGCTAGGTGCGTGTGTCGATCTGCTCAAGGGTAGGAAGGCTCTGCAGGAGGATCTGGATAGGCTGCACCGATGGGCTGAGGTCAACTGCATGAAGTTCAACAAGGCCAGGTGCTGGGTCCTCCACCTGGGATGCAATAACCCCAAGCAGAGCTACAGGCTGGGAGAGGAGTGGTTGGAGAGCTGCCAGGCAGAGAAGGACCTGGGAGTGATGGTTGATAGTCGGCTGAATATGAGCCAGCAGTGTGCTCAGGTGGCCAAGAAGGCCAACAACATCCTGGCTTGCATAAGAAACAGTGTGACCAGCAGGGCTAGGGAGGTGATCGTCCCCCTGTACTCGGCTCTGGTGAGGCTGCACCTCGAGTACTGTGTTCAGTTTTGGGCCCCTCACTACAAGAAGGACATTGAGGTGCTTGGGAGAGTCCAGAGAAGGGCGACGAAGCTGGTGAGGGGCCTGGAGAACAAGTCCTACGAGGAGCGGCTGAGGGAGCTGGGCTTGTTCAGCCTGGAGAAAAGGAGGCTCAGGGATGACCTTATTGCTCTCTACAGATACCTTAAAGGAGGCTGTAGAGAGGTGGGGATTGGTCTGTTCTCCCACGTGCCTGGTGACAGGACAAGGGGGAATGGGCTTAAGTTGCACCAGGGGAGTTTTAGGTTGGATCTTAGGAAGAACTTCTTTACCGAAAGGGTTGTTAGACATTGGAACAGGCTGCCCAGGGAAGTGGTGGAGTCACCATCCCTGGAGGTCTTTAAAAGACGTTTAGATGTAGACCTTAGGGTTATGGTTTAGTGGGGACTGTTAGTGTTAGGTCAGAGGTTGGACTCGATGATCTTGAGGTCTCTTCCAACCTAGAAATTCTGTGATTCTGTGATTCTGTGATATGATGCTGTCTCAGGTGTGCCGCCATGGTAGCCATTGGCACCTGCTGTTCTTCAACCCTCAGCAAACCCACAACTGAAGGATTCTGTGGAAGGCCAAGCAAGGTAGACAACTGTTTACTGTCCCCAGTCTCCAAGGCAGTGATGCCAAAGCCCCACCAGTGGTGCCCTCTGGAACTTTCAAGTACCCTCTTGTAATAAATGACTAAGTCCCAAATAGAATTACAATCAAAGTTTACAAATTTTTAAGCTAATAGAGGTCAGCAAACAGCACTGGGTGCGCCAGGAGTCTCTGCTCCACCAAGATGCACA
The DNA here is from genome assembly GCF_965140915.1 of Aythya marila. Classification (NCBI taxonomy): domain Eukaryota; kingdom Metazoa; phylum Chordata; class Aves; order Anseriformes; family Anatidae; genus Aythya; species Aythya marila. The sequence goes on along the minus strand of NW_028137167.1, from coordinate 250,325 downwards.
CCAGTTACATCAAGCAGCTGGTTTTTATGCTCCTAGGCTAATACATATTCATTACTACTTCTAGTAAAGGCAGGGTTACTATAATTAGTTCCCAGAATCCGAACCCTCCCACTGGCACATGAGTATCAGTCTCCAGTGGTCCCTCTGGGGGGTCTCTCATGCTGAAGGCTCATAGTCTTCCTCCCAGGCTTTTTTCTTTTCCTTCTCCTTTGTCTATCTTGGCCGGATGTCAGAGACTTGTGCAGAGTCCCATGCAAGCTTTCTCTTTCAGTTGTCCTTCAGCTTTCCCCTTCTCCTTAATCTCTTGGCCAGATACAGAGACTAGTGTAGTGTCCCATACAATAGTCAAAATAGTTAGCAGTTATTCTGACCCCCCCCCCAGATATCAGAAACTCAAGGTTTACCCTTCAAGCCCTCTATTGACACGAATTGCTGAAACATTCCTTACACTCTCCTGAAGCAGTCTATTCCAAGGATGAACATAGCCTCCAGGCCAGTCCCAATGGGGTGTTTTTGCCATTCCTCCCCAGTTAGACTCACTTCAGCCTCCAAGACAGTTAACTCTTGGGATCCCCCTGTCACTCCAGAAATATAGGTGGGTTCTACCTCTTTAAGTCTTGATGTCGTTAGGGTACACTGTGCACCGGTGTCCAGTAGAGCCTGATACATTTGTGGGTTTCATGTGCCAGGCCATTAAATGTACACAGTCCAGTAAACCCAATTGTCCCTTTCCTCCCTGCATCCCCCTGGCTGGAAGCAAGACCCCTCTAGTCCTGCTCATAGTATTCATTACTGTGTCTGGTAGACAGCCCACTGGAAACATGTCCCACTATGGCACTGTCACCCCATGTGGCAGGGGAGAATGCGATGACAGCCAAGGGGCACATCTGGGTGTGGAAGGTGGGGCCCAGCAGAGACAAGGAGTCAAGACAGTGGTGTGGGCAACACCAGGAGAAGCAGCCCAAGGGGTGGTGCTGCTGGTGAGGACAAATTTGTGCCAGCAGCCTGAGTGGGCAGCAACTGTGCGCTGGTGAGGGGAGGCCAGGAAGCGCATGCCAAGAGCGCTCCTGCCAGCAGAGACAAGGCCAGCGGTGAGGCCAAGGGGAGAGGCAGGCCCAGGGCAGGGGGCTGCAAGGGCCATGCTGAGCTCCCTGCCCCAGAAGCAACCGCACTGGCCCTCAGCAGATGTGCTGGCTGGCACACATGGGGAGGTGCTGGCGTGCATCAGAGAGCAGCAAGGAGGGCGCTGGAGAGGGCCGGGGCAAGGCGGGCAGCAGATCCCCATGCAGGGGCTGGCTGGCCCTGGATGCTCCATGAGTGCGTTGCAGGTCCTGGCAGGCTGCGGTGAGGGGGCAAATGCCCTGGGCCCCCTTTCTGCTTTGACCAGGCCAGCAAGGGCCCAGAGCAGCCTCCTCTCCCCTGCCCCTCCAGCTCTGGGCTCCCTTCACGCAGTCCTGGCTCTGCAGCACCAAGCCCTGCTGGGAGCCCTCCCCTGCATGCTGCCACCACTCCCTGACGCTGCTGTTGCCCTTTGCTGGGCAATGCCCAGCCCAGCCCAGCAGCCCAGGCTGGGCTGGCCCCAGGGCAGTGCCCACTGCAGGCTGCTGCAGGGCTCTGGGCATGGCCACCACAGCCCCAGCCCCTCGCAAGGCACCTCAGCTGCTGGGACAAAAGCGGCTCTGGGCCTCCCCAGTAGTCCCCAGGCTGGGGCCAGCCATGGCTCAGGCGATGGAGGTCCATGAAGCTGCAGGAGCCCTGGTCTCTTGCCTGCGAGATCCCTAGCACAGAGTATCTGTGTCCCACAGGGCCAGCACAAGAGGCCTGGCCCAGGCACAGAGCAGCTCCAGATTCCAGTCCATGAAGCTCCAGATTGCCCCACTGAGTAGTGATGGGCAGCCCCAATGGCCAGCTGAGCTATTCCTAAATGTGACAGCAGTGCTTTTGGCCTTGAGCCCCTTCTCCATTGGGAGAATGAGATGGGATCTGAGAGCTGTGAATATCTAATGGCTTCTTTATTGTCTTTATCTACACTGGAAGATTGGTTCTTGAAGTACCGTAGATGACTGGGTCAAAATAAAAATCAATATGTAGGAGGATAAGAAGAAATTCCCTTAAATTAAAATAATACTATCACACGTTAAAAAATAAAAATAAAAAAAAATAAAAAAAAATCAGAAAATATTTTGTGAGATATTCGCTCAGTATTTTTAGGCTGGTGAGCATATTAATGATGCTTAAGAAGTATGTATGAAAGTAATTTCCTGAGAGCATTTTTCAGTTCCTGGTTCCTCATGCTGTAGATTACGGGATTCACTGCTGGAGGCATCACTACGTACAAAAATGCCACCGCCAGGTCTAGGGATGGGGAAGAGACAGAAGGAGGCTTCAGGTAGGCAAACAAACCAGTGCTGACAGTCATAGAGACAACAGCCAGGTGAGAGAGGCATGTGGAAAAGGCTTTGTCCTGGCCATGCTCAGAGGGCATCCTCATCACCGCTCTAAAGATCAGCATATAGGACACCACAATGTAAACAAAACAACCAAAAACTAAAGAAACACTAAAGACAAGTGCCCCGACTTCCCTGAGGTAGGCATCTGAGCAGGAGAGCTTGAGGATCTGGGGGATTTCACAGAAGAACTGGTCCACAGCATTGCCGTGGCAGAGGGGCAGGGAAAATGTGTTGGCCATGTGCAGGACAGCATTGAGAAAGCCACTGCCCCAGGCAGCTGCTGCCATCTGGGCACAAGCTCTGCTGCCCAGGAGGCTCCCATAATGCAGGGGCTTGCAGATGGCAACGTAGCGGTCGTAGGCCATGACAGTGAGAAGGGAATACTCTGCATCAAAAAAGAAGACTATGAAAGGGACTTGTGCAACACAGCCTTGATAGGAGATGGCCCTGGTGTCCTAGAGGGCATTGGCTGTTGCTTTGGGGACAGTGGTGAAGATGCAGCCCAGGTCGAGGCGGACGAGGTTGAGGAGGAAGAAGTACATGGGGGTGTGGAGGCGGTGGTCGCAGGCTACAGCGGTGAGGATGAGGCCGTTGCCCAGGAGGGCAGCCAGGTAGATGTCCAAGAAGAGCCCAAAGTGCAGGAGCTTCTGCTCCCGCTTGTCTGTGAATGCCAGCAGGAGGAACTCACTCACGGTGCTGACGTTGGGCATTTGCTGACATTAAACACAGCTGTCTGTTGAAGAGGATAAGGCAGAACAAGTTAGTACACACTTCTCTGAGGGAGACTTATTACGAGCCTTAGAGCACCCCCAGCCCGAGCATTTGTTTGCAGGAGAACCTTTCTGCAGCTTTCTTGCTTGAGCTCCAGCTGGTGCTGGCTGATAGTGGCACTGGGAGCAGGGGCTGCTGTGGGCTCCAGAGGAGTCCTTCCTGCTGTGCTGCAGGATGGAAGCAGGAAGATGGGAGAAACTCAAGTGCCATCCACTTGGCACATCCATGAGCTTTTCAGTGTTGTTGTCAACAACCCAATGCAGAGCAGAGCTGCAGGTTTTTTTTTGCCCCCCCCCCCCCACTTTTTTTTTTTTAATTTAGCTTTCAATAACACTTCTAATGCTTATGACAGGTGTTGGATGCTTGAACTCCCTTACATTACCTGTGCACTCCCAGAGAAATCCTGTGGGTGCCAGGAGGAAAAGGGACCGTGCCTTGGTGAAGACTGACCAGTGCAGCTCTGTCACTTTTGTCATTCCTCTGAGCTACAGGACCATCCCACTCTGGTGTTTCCCTGAGGAAAAAAAAAAAAAAAAAAAAAAAAAATTAGATGGCTGCTAATTGAGGAGAGCCACAGCAAGCCAGAAGGAGCTTGAGAGCTTCTCCTCGTCTGAGCTCTGCCTGCTCTGCTGGCCATGCCTGCCCCACAGCCCATGGGATGCAGGGGGAGAGGAAGCCAGGGAGGGACTGCTCAAGGAGAAGGCATCTGCACTGCAGGGCATGGCCACGAGGTGCCCGAATCCCCCCTTCCACAGCGTTTCTAGCAACAGCTCCTTCTGGCTGCCTGCCCCTCTCTCTGCTGCCTGCAGCTGTTCCTGCCGGGAACTTCTGATCTGCGACCACCTCTTCTTTCCCCCTGCCCATGCTCACAGACCCCATCCCATGCGGCTGTGCTCAGCGCTGCCCTGCAGCACCCTGCCACCAACAGGACCCTGCCAAGGGGCACCTCCATGGCTGCAGGAGCTACGGAGTAGCTGACAGAGAGCCTGGCATGGGCAGCCACGGCAGGGTGTTCTGGGCTGACTGGGGGCACCTGGCTTAGGGCACTCCAAGAGGCTTCTGCCAGACGTCCTCACCTCTCAGTGCAATCCAGCAGGACTCTCAAAGCCTACTGCATTGCCCACTGCCCTCCCAGAAACAAGACCCAGCAGGAGACCCTTCCAGGACCTGCAGCTGCATGGCCTTGCAGCCAGACACTTACCTCGTCAAGGGCTGTGCAGATTTCTCCTGCAGGCAGCTCTCAGCATCCTCCCTCTCCCAACTGCCTCCAAGCCCTCTCTCCTTCTCTCCTCTCCTCTTGCCAGCTGTGGTCAGAGCCCCCAGCCCTGCTGCACTTTGCAGAGGAGCTGCTCTTGGGCAGAGCTGTCTCTCTGCACCAGGGCCTCTTGCCAGGAGCTCTCTCTGTCCCAGGAGCCCGGCCCAGCTCAGCAACCCAAGGCATTGTAATTACTCCTCTGGGGGCTTTGATGATGAGCCCACAGACCTCAAGTACTAAGAGACAATTGAAGACATCTCTTCAGAAGTCCATGTCAGATGTATATTTCCTGGAGTGTCCCCCTGATGGCCAGCACTGACACAGCTCCCCCTTGGAGCTCGTTAGAGTAGAACATTGGAGGCAGTGAGGACAAGGAGACAAAGACAGTGTGAAGGTGACACTGAGGTGTAGACAAAGTGGATGCGTTTCACCAAACACAAGGGCCAAACCTTGACACCCTGCCTCTGGGAGAGAGAACCTTTCCCTTTACACCTTGCTCAGGGCTCTTCCTGGGGCAGTAGGAGATGGGGATGTGCATTGCCAAGTTCAGGAGAATGGTACAACTCCTTCCTGGTTCATGGGTAGGGGCAAGGAGGCAATGAGGCCCTGGTGCTCTCTCCTCATAGGTCTCACTGGCAGAGACAACAGCCATAGCCATAGACACAAAGACCTGGGTCCTGTTGGGACTTTCAGCCCTTCCATAGCCTTAGCTCCTCTCCAAATCAGGATATTGTAGGGACTCCCATGTACCTCTTTACCGGCTAGCTGTAGACACTTGTCCATGTGGTGTCACACTGGATGTGAGCTGAGTCTGACAATCCAGATCTTCTTGGTGGCTATGCTCCTCATAAGGCAGCTCTGTAGGAAGCTGGCCTGGTTCCTGGTGAGCAGGCACTACTGCTCGTATGGCATCCCTCGTGGTGCCCTGGGCACTGCTCACTCAGCACAGTCCCAGTCTGCCCTGATGTGTGGGGTTCCTCTTCCTCCAGTGCAGGACTGGGCTCTTCTCCTTCTCAATGTCAAGAAGTTTGTATAGGGAAAATCCTGCAGTTCTCAAGGTTCCTCTGGACAGATGCCACATTCTGTCAGCTGTTAATATCTGCAGGGAGATGTCTCATTCTAATTGTGCTCTCACAAGATAACAGTATCAGCAGTTGTAGGAGAGTGTGAACAGTAGAGGAGTAACTAGTTGAATGAAGCTGCAGAACAGGCTCACAGAAGGGTAGAGGATGGAAGGTTGCCCAGTTCCACTTTTTCTGTGCTTCTCATGTATGCTGTCATTTTCTCTGAAGCCCTATCATTTTCTCTGGAGTCCTAAATGTTGTTAGGCTGGGCAAAGAAAAAAAATTAGAATGGCCAAAACCCAGCTGGAGCTCAATATGTCTATTACCGTTAAAGACAATAAAAATGGTTTTTGTTTGTTTGTTCATTTGAATTAAAAGAGATGATGAAAAGGCTGAGGTACTCAGTGCATTCTTTACCTCAGTGTTTTGCAGCAAGACCAGTTGTTACCCTGATACTCTGCCCCTGAGCTGGTAGATAAGGACCTCGAACAGAATGAAGCTCTCATAATCCATGAGGAAATGGTTAGAGAACTGCTACTCCACCCAGATATGCAGACGTATAGGGGGCTAGATGGGATCCACCCATTGGTACTGAGGGAGCTGGCTGAAGTACTCACCAAGCCATTTTCCATCATTTTTCAGCAGTCCTGGCTATCAGGGGAGGTCCCTGTCAACTGTCAACTAGCAAATATGATGGATATCTACAAGAAGAGACAGAAGGATGATCCGAGACCTACAGACCTGTCAGTCTGACCTCTGAGCCAGGGAAACTCATGGAGCAGATTATCTTGAGTACCATCACACAACAGGACAACCAGCTAATCAGGCCCTTTGATAAGCCCAGTTGAGTTTATCAAAGCAGGACCTGCTTGACAAATCAGATCTAAATCTATGAGAAGGTGATGTGCTCAGTGGACAAGGGAAAGGCTGTGGATGTGGTCTACCTAAACTTCAATAAGGCTTTTGAAACCATTTCCCACAGCATTCTTCCAGAGGATCTGGCTGCTTAAGGCCTGGAAAGAATTACATTTCATTGGGTTAAAAACTGGCTGTGTGGCTGGGTCCAAAGATTTGCGGTGAATGGATATAAATGTACCTGCAGGTGAGAGCAAGGCCAGTTCACAGAGTTGTGCCAGGTCTATAAACCAAAGCTAAACCAAGGGAAGCATGGCCTGATAAAACAAAACAAAGCACAGCCAGGGAAGGCAAAGCTGAGCAAAGGAAAGTAGCACCAGGAAAAGCAAAGCATAACTAGGAAAGATAAAGCAAACAAAGGAAAGCAAAGCAGTTTGAGGCAAGGCAAGGCAAAGCACAGCACGGGTAGGAAAAGCAAAGCAGTGCCAGGTCTATAAAACAAAGCTAAACCAAGGAAAGCATGGCCAGGGAAGGGAAAGCTGAGCAAGGGAAAGCAGAGCAAAGGAACGTAGCACAAGGAAAAGCAAAGCATTGCCAGGAAAGAAACAGCAAAAGAATCTGAGGCAAAGCAAAGCAAAGCCGGGGCAAGAACAGCAGAGGAAAGGAGGTATGGAAAAGCAAAACTGTGCCAGCAAGAGCAAAGCAAAGCGGAGCAAGGCAAAACAAAGAGAAGCAAAGCAAACGTAGCGAGCTGGCGGCCAGCCCTCCTTTGGGTTCCAAGTGTCTGTGGGGGGGAGACCGGAGGGCCTCCATGTTGTGTGCAGGTGGCAGCCAGACTTGGGCAGTGGCTGTACCCTGATCGCCCACTCCTCAGCCTTCTTCACAGCTCCTAGTCCACTGTGACAGCCGGCAAGAACCATGTCTTGCTTTAGCTGGTTTTATATATCTATATACATTGTGTTGTTGTTGTTGTTGTGGATTTCTTCCACCGTAGTTGTGGAATCATGTAGTTACTTACTGTTTTGAGAACCTCACACACACAACTAGCAGTGTGGCCCACCCAAGCCAGCTCGCCGCATGGCTAGGGACAAAGTATGGACCATATGGGGCGGCCAGGCCTGCTGCCCCTACAATCCGGTTCCGAGGGGACAGTGGCTGGGCTGCGGGGAGGCCAAGTTCTGTGTCTGACGGTTGATGCGTTCATAAATTTACCAACCGACTCAGCAGCAAAATCAGTGAGACGATCTCCAAAGGAAGCCAAGCACAGCACAGGAGAGCAGAGCAATGTGGATGAAAGCTGAGCGAGACAAGGAAAAGCACTGCTAGGCATAGGGAAAAGCAGTGACAACCAGGGCCTGAAAAAGCAAAGCACGGCCTGTAAAAACACATCAGACAGGTCCAAAATGAAAACAAATCATGCAAGGAACATGAAAAAAAACTAATAATAATAAAAAAAATAATAGAAGATGAAAGGCAAAGCAAATCAAAGCAGAGCAAAGGAAAGCATTGCCAGGGAAGGCAAAGCAGAGCAAAGGAACGTAGCACGAGGAAAAGCAAAGCATTTTAAGGAAAGCAAAAGCAAAGCAATGTGAGGCAAAGCTGGGGCAAGAACAGCAGAGGAAAGGAGGTATGGAAAAGCAAAACTGTGCCAGCAAGAGCAAAGCAAAGCGGAGCAAGGCAAAACAAAGAGAAGCAAAGCGAACGTAGCGAGCTGGCGGCCAGCCCTCCTTTGGGTTCCAAGTGCCTGTTGGGGGGAGACCGGAGGGCTCTCATGTTGTGTGCAGGTGGCAGCCGGACTTGGACAGTGGCTGTACCCTGATCGCCCTCTCCCCAGCCTCCTTCACATCTCCTGGTCCACCGTGACGTTGGGCAAGAACCATGTCTTGCTTTATCTGTTTATTTCTTTATTGTTGCCTTTCTTCCAGCGTAGTTGTGGGAATCATGTTGTTACTTACAGAAAAGACCGTGCTGGGTGTGCAGGCCTGCTGCCCCCTCGTGCCAGTTCCGAGGGAACGGTCGCTGGGCTGCGGGGAGGCCAAGTTCTGTGTCTGACGGTTTATGCGTTCGTAATTATAGCGATCGACTCGGCATCAAAAGCCGCGGGACGGTCTCCGAGAGAAGCCTAGCACGGCACAGGAGAGCAGAGCAATGCGGTTGAAAGCCGAGCAAGGCAAGGCAGAGCCCTGCTAGGGAAAGGACGGCGGGGTTGGTTCCCGGCCGGCAGGTGTTCCCCGCCTCGGGGCGCCGCGGGCGCCTCGTCTAAGCGCTGCGGACAGCAGCCGCCAGGTCTACCCGGGCGCGGTCGCCATGTTTGCTTAGCCGGCGGCGACCTGTAGGGGTCGCTGCAGGTCCGGCCGCGAGAACGGCGTCGGGGTCTGCCCGGCAGCGACGGGAGCGCGGGCGCGAGCGCGTTTGCGAGGGCTCCCGTCCGCGGGTCGGTCGAGCGGTTCCCGAGCGGGTCCGATGGCGCGGAAAGCGTCGGAAATTCCCGGAAAGGTGCGAAAAGTGCCGGAAGGGCCCGTCGGAAAAGCGAAGGAAGGCGGGCCGGCGCTGTCGGTTCCCGGCCGGCGGGTCTCCCCGTGTCCCCCTGAGGTTGCCAGGTCTACCGTGTACCCCCCGTTGCCGCCACGTCTCCCCGTGTCCCCCTGAGGTTGCCAGGTCTACCGTGTGCCCCCCGTTGCCGCCACGTCTCCCCGTGTCGTCCTGCGGCCGCCAGGTGTCCCGGTGCCCTCCTGCGGCCGCCAGGTCTCCCCGCGTCCCGCCGAGGTTGCCAGGTCTACCGCATCCCCCCGTCGCCTCGTCTGCCGATCCTGCCGCGGCCGCCTGGTGTCCCCGCGTCGTCCCGCGGCCGCCTGGTCTCCCCGTAGCTTCCTGCGGCCGCCAGGTCTACCCGGGCGCGGTCGCCATGTTTGCTTATCCGGCGGCGACCTGTAGGGGTCGCTGCAGGTCCGGCCGCGAGAACGGCGTCGGGGTCTGCCCGGCAGCGACGGGAGCGCGCGCGCGCGCGCGTTTGCGAAGGCGCACGTCCGCGGGTCGGTCGAGCGGTTCCCGAGCGGGTCCGATGGCGCGGAAAGCGTCGGAAATTCCCGGAAAGGTGCGAAAAAGCCCGAAAAGGCTGGAAAAGTGCCGGAAGGGCCCGTGGGAAAAGCGAAGGAAGGCGGGCCGGCGCCGTCGGTTCCCGGCCGGGGGGTCCCCCTGAGGTTGCCAGGTCTACCCGCGCGGAGGAAATAGCCGCCGGTCGGGCGGAGGGAACGGCGGCCAGGTCTACCGCGTGTCCGACGGGACTTGGAAGGCCGCCGTGGGGCTGGAGGTAGACTAGCAGGTCGTGCCACGGCTCGGAAGGGGTGGTAGGCGTCGCTGTTTCTCTGTGCCTCCAGTTAGGTCGAGGTAAAAGTCGGTTGCGCTCGGCTGCCTCGCCGCGGTAGGCTGGAAAAGGACGTGCGGCGCTTGTGAGGCAATGACTTTTCTGTCCGTCTATAGGAGAGAGTGAGGACTCTGCTCCGCCAGCGGTGTCGAGCGAGCGCTTGGGGCTTGGAGAGCCGGCGCGCGAGAAGGGGGCGCGCGGCGTCGGCGGTGGCGTCGGCTCGGGCGTGGGTTGTGCGGAGCGGTAGCCGCCAGCGGTTTGCCGAGCCAGCTACCCTCCCCGCCGGCGAGCGAGAAGCGGTCTCGCGCGTGCGAGTCGCCGGAGAAGCAGCAGCGAGCCGCGAGCTCAGAGCTGTGGAGAGAGGGAGCGGCCAGAAGCCGGCGGGCGGTCCGCCGGCGGCCGAAGGCGTCCGTCCGGGGGCGTCCCCGGCTGCTCGCGTGGGTCCCGGAGGCTCGGAAGGCGAAGGAGGGGGGACCCCGCGGATTGGCACGGCCGAGGCGGCGGCGCCTCCGGCTCCCGACGATGCACCTCACGTCACCCGCACGCAGGAGCCCGTCGAGGCGTTC